>NW_022681474.1:48755582-49413691 GCF_009764315.1 Trachypithecus francoisi | reverse complement strand
AGGAGGTGCATAGAGTTAGCAAGGGTTTAAAACAAAGGAATTTAATCAACTGAGAAGCTTTTATAGAGAGAACAAAAGCCTAAAAATATATATGCATATACATATATATTATAAATATCAGCTTTCATTAAGGCTGTTTTTGACTATAGAACTCTAAAAAATATGTTTTCAAGTATCTTGTCAGAGTTCAACGACAAACAACCAATATTCCTGCTTTATTCCTCTTTTAAACCAAAGGTATCTTTCCAAGGGACTCACCAAAACCAATAACCAACATTATGACTTAACCAGAGACTTAACAGGTTATCTCCAAAATTGTGCAACACTGTCCTCACCAAATCCACAACCACCCCAAAGACAACTTAATGAAAGAAAAGTTTCACTAGCTACAAGTGGATTACAACCCACATCTGTCCAGTCAGATTCTCTAGGGTCTCAGCTTCTCAGTTTCCTACATACAAAGTCCAGATGGAAGATTTAAAGCAAGATTGTCCAACTCATGGCTCACAGGGCACATGCTGTCCAGCATGGCTATGAATGTGGCCCAATACAAATTCATAAACTTTCTTAAAGCATTATGTGATTTTTCAGTGACACATATATATATATATCAGCAGCTATTGTCAGTGTTAATGTGTTTTATATGTGGCCCAAGAAAATTCTTCTTCTAATGTGGCCCAAGGAAGCCAAAAGACAGGACACCCCTAATTTAAAGAGACAGTCAGTAAAACAGAAAAAACAAAAGCTGCTATGGGGGTGGTGCCAAAAGGTGAGAAAATGTGGGAGGGTAAATTTATGGGAAGCATAAAGTCTGTTCCTAGATTCTTTGACTTTGCTGTCTCCCAGATGATAAGCAAGTGTTGTAAAGGGGCCTATCTTTAGATGGGAAAAGGCAGGCAGGAAACTCTTTGTCTTTGTAAATTGCTGTCCTGGTGTCAGTCAAGCAGGGGAGGGGGCAGAGTGTCTGCTGCACTTTAACCTTCTTTGCCTCAACAATCCCCAGCACTTTAAAAAGAAACATTTTGGTTTTCTTCAGTAAAAAAGATTAAAAATAGGGATCTCAAAAGATCAAGAGTCATACAAAAAATATTAAAACAAATAATTCAAATTAATTTCTTTCTTTTCTAAGACAGGGTCCTATTCTGTCATCCAGGCTGGAGTACAGTGGCATAATTCTAGCTCCCTGCAGCCTTGACATCCTGGCCTGAAGCGATCCTCCCACCTCAGCCTCCTGAGTAGCTGGAACTACAGATGAACACCTCCACACTTTGCTGACATTTTACTATTTGTAGAGATGGTGGGGTCCCACTATGTTTCCCAAGCTGGCCTTGAATCCCTGGTCTTGAGAGATTGTCCCACCTCAGCCTCCTAAAGCGCTGGGATTACATGTGTAACCCACCATGCCCAGTGCCAAATTAATTTCTTATACACATTTATCTACTGAGAAAAAAAATTTCGTGATGGGTCTAATGTACTTTAACTGTTTTAAATCTGATCTTAGATGGAATGTTGCTTAGCTAATTTTCTGGATGTTAACATTTCAAAGATATGGTAAATTCTACATCTACAAGGGACTGAGAAAGTCTTGCAGGCAGTTTGGGCATTTAAGGGGCTTTTCTGGGAAAATAAAGGAGAGCTCTCTTAAAAGGACAGGTAAAAGGGAGGAATAAATTTGGTAACTAAAAGACAATTGGATTGGTAGAAAGCTCATGTTTAGGCTGGAGAATAGTTTTAAAATGAATGGGTCAGTTCACATAAAATGCAATTCTAATTGCCATTCTACAAAAGGGAAAAGCTAAGCAGGCCATTGAACTTGAATCAAAGCTACCAGTCATGGAAAAAGACAAAAGATTGCAAAACAATACGCTGAGGTCTAGTGCTTATAATCACCTGTGTTGTAAATTGGAATGTAAGTTTGCTCATACAAAAGACAATGGTTAGGTCTAACCAGGCTAAGAAACACTGTGCTCTGTCTAATAGCATGGCATGTCAATGGGCCACTTAAATTTGAATGGTGTTTTGATATCTGCACAGTGCCTTCAGTTGTGTTATCTCATTTAATCCTCTCAAAATGGTATTAATCAGATAATGTCATCTTCTTTATCTAAAATAAATAAAGGCTCAGAGAGATTTAGGCAACTTCCAAAGCGTCAGACAGTGAGTTGGGGTCCAAAATTCAAAGTCAGATCTTTCTCTGACATAAAAATGGCGATATTTCTACTCCTTCACAGTCATCTCTCCCTGTTTACTCAAGTGAGTCTAAAATATTCTATAAACAAGATTAAAAGGCAAATCATATCTTGGGGTAAATGATTTGCAACATACATAGTATATAACGCATTTGTGTTTGCATTCTTATAATGTATTTCCTTGTACCAATAAGATAAAAGGCAAACAAAACGGAAAAATAAGTAAATGAGAAAAACACACAATTAAAAAAAAGTGTAAACATTCAGAAATATACTAAAACATGTTCCGACCAGATTTTCTAGGGTCTCAGCTTCTCAACTGACTGTCTACATACACTCTCTCACACTAATGATTGAGAAGATACAAATTGATAATGTAATGTTACATCATTTCTTGCCTATCAGTTTGTTAAAGACCTGGATGTTTAGTAATAGTCAATGCTGACATTTACATCATATTTGAATTTTATATAATATAGCATTTTGGTAATCAGATAAAAGAAAGATGATAGTTTATTTTCAATCAATTAGAGAGCATCCCATGGGGTATTTTCTACTAACCAACACCAAAAACTTGTCTGGGAAGAGAGGGAGGGTTTGCCTTTCTCTCTCATTTCACCAGAGCAGATATGCTTATATATTAAGATTCTGGGTAAGAGTTCATTAAAAAAGATCCCCAGCTCTCTCTAATGAGCAGCCAAAGCTGTGAACCATGCTCCTAGACAATAAGCCCTACAGAAATGCACAAGAGGAGGAAATCACTTCCATCTGGGGTGGTCAGATGCCCTCTTTGATTTCCCATCATTTCTTGCAAAGGGCTTTATGTTCTCTTTGGAAAGTGTCTGTGTGTGAGTTTGTTATTGTTAACAAAACAACATATTTGTATTAAAAAAAAAAGAGTTTATTTTAAAAACAAAAATGTCCCCAATCTCTTCTGTCAGGAAGAAAGAATAGGAAAAAGAGGAGGAGGAGGGAGGAAGGAGGAAGAGAACACAGGGTAAAGAAAAACAAAGGTGTTGGAAAATCTCTGTTGTGTTCAACAAGAACACATGTATTGTGGGCACTGCTTTGGTTTTAAATCTTCTTTACCTCTAATTGTCTATTGTCTAAGCCTGGATCTATCCATCTATACCAATATTTTGAAGCTTCAGTGGAAAAAAAAAAAGATGTCAATATGAGTCCCCTATGTAGGAAGCATCTGCTTTTTCCATTTGCCTAGCATTTATTCTGCCTTCTTCTGAGAGGAACACCTCAATTTACTTTTAAACATCTTCCCAATCCTTTAGGCATATGATTGCAGTGACATTAAACTTCTCCCATTGACCCATGCTACCAGGACTCAGAACCTCTACATTATTTCTTTGCAATCTCTAGAAAGAAAGCAGAGGTACGAGAGATTTCACAATAAGCAGAAGGCTCAGGTTCCCAGCACCTGCAGTCACGTTCTCCTTCTCTCCTCTCTGTGTCTGCTCTATCCTTCACTGTCTTGTTGCAGACCCATTTCTCTAGTGCACATGGTAACTTGCTGCCAGTTCCTGCAGTTTGTATCTGATAACTCAAATATCCAATGAGAGGTCTTTTCTCAGATCTATCTCCAAATTCCCAGAAACAGACAGTGATTGGTCTCACTTGGGTCAGACTCCCAGCCCTATACTAGCCAACTTTGGCTACAGCCACATTTTTAAGACAGGATTGTTCCCTCCACCTTGAATCCCTTTGTGGACAGGAACTGGAGTGACTCATTTTGCTCAGCCTGCAGTTCATGGATGGCTAAGTGTTAACAGCTCAGAAAAGAGTTAGGGTGACAGCCGCCTGCACCTGCCCTTCTTGACACTCAAGTTCTTGTTCGGGGTCCAGGAAGAATCAGGTCACAGGAACTATTTGAAGGTAGTGTATGTGGAGGATTTATTGGGCAATAAAAGTGGCTCTCAGCGGGATGGGAAATTGGCAAGGGGATGGTGTGGGAAGAAAGTGATCTTTTGCTGAAGCCAACTGTCTGAAGTTAGCGGAGTCTATCCATAGTCTCCGATGCTCAGCTGCATGTATCCCTGAGGCCAGCAGCTTGTATCCCCCACTTGCATCAGCCGCTTGTGCTGCTCTGCCAGTTGAAGTATTTTTATGGGTACAGGATAGGGGCGTGGCAGGCTAAAAAGGCAATCATTTGGGCAGAAAAATAGGGTCAACTGTTTTCACATAGGGTCCAGGTTCGAGGCTTGAGGGTGGGGTTTAGCCAGGAGCCCAACCATTCTGTATGACATCACTGCTACCGTGCCCACGGCAACTGTGTTGGTGAGGTTTGGAGAGGAAGGGACCACTCTCAGGAAAGAGAATGCCAGAAAAACAAATAGGTTGGTGCCCAACACAGGAAGAAGCCTGGAAATAGAGTGCTACTTAAAGCAAAAGAAGCAAAATGCCAGGATCACTTCAAAGAACACTGGAGAATGGTTAAGGGTAACAAAGGCGGCAGAGCACTCTATTCCTCAAGTGTTGACAGGAGTCCCTGGATTAGGCAATGAGGCAGATAAAAGCAACCTTGGCAAGAGTGTTTTATGTGAAGTGATAGGAAGAAATCAAATGACCACATCCAAGAGGACAAGAATGCTCAAAGCGGAAGTAGAAGGGATATGTGAAGATTTGACAAGAGTGTTATCAAGTTAATTTTTGTTATTGTTAAGGAATGACCATGGTCACAAGCTAATAATCTCTTGACTTTTTAATCCTTGGTTTTCTACTGCCTGTTGCTGATGCTGCCACGAGCTGATGCTGGAGAAAGGGCTGCATTCCTTACTTTTTAGTGATTCGGGAACTCCTACATGAGCTTAATAAACCATGTCTTTTTGCAATCTAAAGAATTCAGATAGTGACTGCAAGGGATGCTCACCACAAAATTCCTATACCAATAGATAAATTTTATTAACAAGGCCATGTTTGTTCAATTCCTTTAACAAGTAAAATTTCTTCACATTATAGAACTTTATCCCTCCCTATAAGCCCTCTGTTCCCAATCATTGTGACTGCAAAAAGACCTTTGTGGAGATTTCTTTGGAGTGCCACATAAACAGTGAAAGATTACTTTTCTCTTTTATCCTAATTCTGCATCTCTGAACATGCCTAACCTAATAGAGACAACACCACAACAGCATATCACAATTGTTCATGCACTCACCTGACTCAGAAGTATTACATTGGCTGGGTCAGGAGCCATCACAGCCATTGCAGAATCTCAGGTGTGAGGTGTTGGGTGAGGTGCAGGGCACAGATCATCACTAAAGGACAGCTCTGCACTTCTCTTCCCAAGCTGACCTGCCTTGCACAACTGTTTGCATACTCACAGGAAAACACCTGTGGTGCGAATACAACTAAATAAGATGCGTCAGCTCCAAGGACCTGTCAGGAGCTGTGTCATATTCTCTCTGCTGCACTGAGCTCTCTCTCAACACTTGAAATAGTCTCTGTCATCCTCCAGCTTGCCTCACCTAGTGAGAGAGACAGATCAGGACTCAGCCCCATCCATTCTGTTCCTTTCTGCTGCAGTAAAGGTGACAAGGAGCTAGAAGAACAGATGGGATTTATCCAGCATCTCAGCTCAGCACAAGAGGAATATTATAAATGAAACAAGGGTGCTAGAGGAGAAGGTGCTTCAGTCTCAGATTTGAATACTTCAGGCCACATTTGGGCTGCAGCCCTGCAGAAAAGAGGGTGGACCAGCTCTTTCTAGAAATAGTGGATACAGAAAAGGAAAGAGAAAGGAAGATTAGCAATAGCCTGTGCTCACCAAATGAAGCACATGCTAAACCGTGGCTCTCTGGAGAGTAAGTTGGCATTTATGTAGAGACTAAAGACAATAGCATCGACTAGGACTGGGTGAAATTGGCAAGTTGGGCAAAAACGTTTTTGGTAACCTGTTTAAGAGCACTGACGGCTCTGCTCTCCCCATGGGTGAAGTTGTGGGGTGTTGTGATCAACAGCACAGACATCAGAACCCAGTTCCACCCCTCACCAGTTGTATAATCTTACACAACTTACTTAAACTCTTAGCCTTTACTTTCATCATTTAAGATTCAAAAATTAAAAGTCCTATCGGATAGGATTGTTGGAAATTTTCACAAATAAATTGTTTAACACAATGTTTAGCATATGTTCAATAAAGAATTATTATTATCTCGAAGGTTTTCAGATTTCAGGATGTCTAAAAATTGGTGGTTTTAATTGTAGGTAAGATTTTGTTCATTTGTTTCATTGTCTCATGTCATCAGTTGTGTTTTTGGTGGGAAGTTGGAAAAAAAATGAAAGAGAAGATGCTATATACTAATTATAACTATATTTAACTGGAAGCCTCAAAGAAAATTATGTTTACTATAGTTTTAATTTTACCATGTGTAATTACATTCTGATTTTTAGCAATTTTATCATACAAAACAGCATAACTCATATATCCAGTTTTATATTCTACAATATGATGTTTTCTAACACACTATTCTGGGAAATATGTCTTAATTGATTTTCTGACTGCCATTGAAACTTTGAGCACTTCATTTTCACTTAATTAATTAATTTATTTTTTGAATTTTTCTTTTTTGGGGCCTGAGGGAGTAAGGGACAGGGTCTGGCTCTGTTGCCCAGGCTGGAGTGCAGTGATACAATCATAGCTCACTGCAGCCTCAATTTCCTGGGCTCAAGTGATCCTCCTGCCTCAGTCTCCTAAGTAGCTAGGACTACAGACACATGCACCATGCCTGGCTAATGTTTTTTATTTTACATTTTGGAGAGACAGGCTCTCACTATGTTGCCCAGGCTGGTTTGAACTCCCAGCTCAAATGATTCTCCTGCCTTGGCCTCCCAAAGTGCTGGGATTACAGGTGTGAATCACTGGGACCGTCCCTTAATATTCTGAAAGACAGCACAAAACAGGCTAGTCCTATGGAAAACACCTTGTCACAAAGGTTTAATGCACTGTCAAAGATTATGTTCAATAATCTTTGAATTATTTTAAAGATTTTAAATTATTTTAATTAAAAGCTCTCAGTAACATTCAACCTTCCAGAATCTCCAACAACGTCTGTAGTCTGGCAACTGGCCTGTCCTTTGCTCCACCATCTGTGTGGATTCTGTGACTCTTCCTGAGCTCAGCTCTGCCTGCCTCATCAACCCCCTCTCTGGCCACTCTGCCTGGCTCTCCACAGTCCAGGAACATTGACCTTCCTTGTTATTAAATCTCTACCAGCCAGTCCTCTCTCAGGGCTTGCACGCATACGACCTCCTCTCCCTGGCATGCACTTTGTCCTCCTTTGGAAGCGAATGTCTACCTAGTGTTAGGTCCCAGCTTCAGTGCCGCCTTCTCAGGGACACTTTTCATGTCCCAGGCTGAACCCTGTCTCCCTCCTAAATCTTTTCACAGCACCCTGTGCTTTTTACCATAGATCTTGTCACAAATGCATTTAAATTGTTATGTATGTAATTTTACCTTAAAATTTATCTTTTTGGTATTCTGTTATATTCTCAACATTTAGCCCATACCTGTTCGATAAATATGAACTGGGCGAATAAGTGAGAAAGCAACATTTGGGATGACAGTGCTGTTTCACCTTGAGGTTGGTGCTCAGGCTCTGGGCCTGGTCAAGCTGGGTTTGGAAACACAGCTTTGCCATTTGATTGTTTCATGGCCTTGAGCAAGAAACAAAACATTTCCAAGCCTTAGTCGTTTTTCTCTTCTGTAATATGGGGACAATATATTATCCTCACATGAAGTTATTGTGAGATATAAATTAGAATGTGTTATGTTCACAAATACCTATTATAGTGCCAAGTACATAGTAAGCACTCAATAAAAAATAGCCAGTGCTCAAAGTTCACAATCATTAAAATTGATGTGGAATATAAATCTAAATAAGTCCACAATAAATGCCACACACGCATCACTAAAACTCACAAAATTGATGTCTTGGCAGAGTCAACGTCAATGGCAGATCAAGCTTTTCTCAACGCTGATGTAGAGTATAACTCTTCTTGATATGGCACAGTAAGACCGACTGCCACCTTTTCAAGTTCAGCAGAGAGGTGAGATGTTATTCAAGTTGTAGCACCAGGTAGCTACTCCCAGGAGAGCCAATAGTTTTCCTAGTAGAGCCAAACCCTGATCCCCAGTTAAGCTGTTTACAGCAATGGATGGTGTCTCTCCTGCTGCAAAGACTCAGAGAACCTCACAATCATCACGCTAGCAACCTCTAGTCACCAGCCAGGATTAGGAAGGAGACTGTTCCAGTAACATCCTGGTCTGAACATACACATTAACTTCACTTCTAAGTACAAAATATGTAGAACCACACCATACCCAGGAATTTATACAGTCTGGTAGGCCACATGAATATCTAGCTCCAAGAATCCGGCCTTTCCAATCTACCTGTTTCAGATGTGGTTTCTGCATTACATTTGCAAAACACAGTTATTTAAAAAATCTATGTATTAAACTTT
Organism: Trachypithecus francoisi; assembly: GCF_009764315.1. NCBI lineage: Eukaryota > Metazoa > Chordata > Mammalia > Primates > Cercopithecidae > Trachypithecus > Trachypithecus francoisi. The sequence continues at coordinate 49,405,031 of NW_022681474.1, read as the reverse complement.
CATTTGTTTACACATTGCTGAAAATTGTGTTGAACCAGAATGAGTACCAAGACCTTAAGAATGAAATATCTGGAGAGCTTTGAAGAAAAAGAGCTAGTTAATTTAATGTTATGGGAGTCATCTTTTGTCAGCAAGTGAATTAATTTTGTATTATAATTTCAAGCAGGACACGCAAGAGAAGACCATGGCTAAAAGCAGGGCTCACTCAGGCTGAGATGTCTTAGAAGAAAACCTTCCGGGCCATTTTTCCATTATTATGGAGTACAAAAACATTACATGCATATAAAAGGACATTTCACAGTGAGGCTAGTTTCAGTACTTGAAACCACTCAATAAAGTGTATTAGTCTGTTTTCATGCTGCTGATAAACATATACCCAAGACTGGGCAATTTACAAAAGAAAGAAGTTTAATGGTCTTACCGTTCCACATAGCTGGGGGAGCCTCACAAACATGGTGGAAAGCAAAGAGGAGCAAGTCTTACATCTTACGTGGATGGAAGCAGGCAAAGAGAAAGAGCTTGTTCAGGGGAACTCCTCTTTATAAAACCAACAGATCTCATGAGACTTATTCACTATCACAAAAACAGCATGGAAAAGACTTGCCACCATGATTCAATTACCACCCACCAGGTCCCTCCAACAATATGTGAGAATTCAGGATGAGATTTGGGTGGGGACACAACCAAACTGTATCACAAGGTGTCAGTCTGTTTGGTCTGCTACAACAAAAATTTCATAAACTGGGTGGCTTATAAACAACAGAAATTTATTGCTCATACTTCTAAAGGCTGGGAAATCTAAGTGCTAGCAGATTTTATGTCTAGTAAGGGCTTGCTCTCGGCTGCATAGATGCACTCACCTCCTTGCTGCATCCTCACATGGCAGAAGGAGCAAACAAGCTCCCTTGGGCATCTTTTATAGGCGCACCAATCTCATTCAGCTTCAAAAGTCCCCACCTCTTAATACAACCACACTGGGGATTTGGTTTCAACATGTCAATTTGTGGGGAACACAAACATTCAGACCACAGCACAAGGAATTAAGAAAATCAGCTTTGCTATTGAATTGATGCTGGAAATTGGATGAGCATCCAGGGAACTAGAGTTGTTGACTCCCCGACCCCTTCAATCTACATGAGGCCACATGACCAGGCCTTGTCAAAGATAAATGAGTAGAAGTGCTGCTTATTCCTTTTGATCAGAAGCAGTTAAGATGAGGATGTGTTTTCCTCATCTTCTATTTCCTCATCTATTGGCTACTTGTCAAGGACTCTGACACTCAAAGGGAAGGTGAAACCCTAAGTTGGGAAGGAGCGTGGGTTCTCTTATTGTTTTCTGGAGAAAGTCACCTCTGGACCAGGAACATCCACATTATACTGTTTCATGAGCAAGAAATATATTTCTATGGTCTTAAAGCACTGAAATATTTACAACAGTTACATTGGCCCAACTAATTCACTTAAAAGGAAAGAAAAGTATGTTCTTCAGAAAATGTTGAGATCCTGAAGTCATACCAAAAGGTGGAAACATGTGCACCTGAGTGAATGGGACCCCAAAGCCTGTAAAACAGAAACCCATGTCTAATATTGAATAAAATTTACTGCAGCCTCATGCTTGTTCTTCTACTTGCCAAAATGATTTCTCTGGTGCTTTCAATTCTGACACATTTTGGTATGCTGTTAACTTTCTGAGGTAATACCAATTGCTAGTTTGAGATGCTCTCTAGTTTTTCACACTTGTACTTGCTGGTTGTTTGCCTGAAAAAAATTTTTTTTTTTTTTTTTAATTCATGCCCTTGCAAGAACATTTGCACCTATAGAGTCACCACCTGCTGTAGGCTCATTGCTCCTTTTCCAGTGCATGGAAGGTGTGATGTATGCAGTAGCTAACTCTTCACTGAACAGCATGCTGGAAAGCCATACTTCTAATGATCCAAACATTCAAAGCCAATGAACTGAAGGCAGATGAAGCCCTTAGCAACTCTCAGAAGCAGCCAGAACTTGAAAACTGAGAGCTTAGTCCAGTCACAGGATGAGTCTGATGCCACAACTGAAGTTAGAGTAAATTTTGAAGAGGAGTTTAAGTTGATCAAACCAATGCTGGTCATTAGAATCAATATTATTATTATTATTATTTTACATGACTTACAAAGTATGTTTAAGTTTAAAGCTACATGTTGACAGTGGGATTTTAAACTCATTTCTCATATGATTATAATGTACACTAACACTTGCGATTTCCTGGATTAAGCTGTAAGTTGTTAATGCATATGAATCCATGGAAAGGTAGTATGGAGGCTGATGCAAAAATATAAATGAAACCATCTTGTTCTAATGTTAAATAGGAAATGGAAAGATACAGCTTTTTTTTTTTTTAAGACGGAGTCTCGCTCTGTCGCCCAGGCTGGAGTGCAGTGGCGCGATCTCAGCTCACTGCAAGCTCCACCTACCAGGTTCATACCATTCTCCTGCCTCAGCCTCCGGAGTAGCTGGGACTACAGGTGCCCACCACCATGACTGGCTAATTTTTTTGTATTTTTAGTAGAGACGGGGTTTCACTGTGTTAGCCAGAGGGAAAAAAATTTACAGATATTATCTGACAAAAGCAACATCAATTTCAGGTCCTCTCTTTGTGCCGTAGTCTTGCCCAGATACCTCAGTGACAGGAAGGTAACATGTTCCACTGCAGGTCCTGGTCTTAATTGGGCTAGTAAACTTCTGCAAAACAAGCACTGCACCTCTGAAGCAGTACTGGGTCCATGATGGTGCTAGCATGAGGAAAGAATATATTCAGAGAAAGCGAAAGATGGAGTGTGTGGTGCTGTCCATACTTTGTGGACACATTTTTACCACCTGGTGCCAATTTGGTCTCATAGACTCTCTGCTTAGAAATCTCAGTGCTGGCAGAACAGTAGTCATTAAGAACACAGGTTTGGATATCTGTTCTAAAACAGAAGAATCCATATTTCTGTAAAGTATAAATGAGATACTTTTTTTTTTTTTTTTAAGACAGAGTTTCACTCTTGTTGCCCAGGCTGGAGTGCAATGGCATGGTCTCAGCTCACTGCAACCTCCACCTCCCGGATTCAAGTGATTCTCCTGCATCAGCCTCCCAAGTAGCTGGGACTACAGGTGCCCGCCACTGCGCCCAGATAATTTTTGTAGTTTTAGTAGACACAGAGTTTCACCATGTTGGCCAGACTTGTCTTGAACTCCTGACCTTAGCTGATCCACCCACCTCGGCCTCCCAAAGTTCCGGGATTACAGCCACCACACCCTGCCTAAATGAGACACTTTCATTTATATTTTTGCATCAACCCAACTGCAGAGGATTGGTCTAAAAGAAAGACTTTGCCTTCCAAATGCTACATACTTAACTATATGTAATTATATGTGTGTAATATATATTTATATTTTTTCTGATATATTTTGTAATATATATTATATATTCTTATACATATATCAGACTTACCCTTCCAAAAGGGTTTGAAGCAGTGTTTCAATCCTAGCAATTTATTGAGGATTAATGCCCTCTCTATTCTTCTGGCCAACTCTCTGAAGACACCATAGTATCAAGGGACATGTGTAATAAAGAATAAATAACCCATTTCAAACTTGCGGGTTATATACCAAGACTTGCCTCATTCTTTTTTTTTTTTTAACTCTTTCCATTAGGCTCACAAAAATGTCACTGCCATTGAACGTGAGCTTTCACTTTTAACACTCACAAGTGATGTCAAAATTCCTGAGATACATGGGTAAGTCTCTCTTGGATCCTGGAAATGGAAATCAAGGGCTTTCTTCTGTTGCAGAGACACCACCCACACCCAATATTTCTTTTCAATATTTCTTCCTTGGGAGTCAATTGCATGCGATTACAATAGACTATTTATCACATTTCCCGGTCTTCCATGCCCCTCTGTTACCCTTTCTCTCCAGTTGTCCTGCTCCCTAAAAATTGAACGCTCGCCAGGCGCGATGGCTCACACCTGTAATCCCAGCACTTTGGGAGGCCGAGGCAGGCGGATCACGAGGTCAGGAGATGGAGACCATGGTGAAACCCCGTCTCTACTAAAAATACAAAAAATTAGCCAGGTGTGGTGGTGGCCACCTGTAGTCCCATCTACTCGGGAGGCTGAGGCCGGAAGAATGGCGCGAACCCAGGAGGCGGAGCTTGCAGTGAGTCGAGATCGCACCACTGTACTCCAGCCTGGGTGACAGCGAGATTCCGTCTCAAAAAAAAAAAAAAAAAAAAATTTGAACGCCCACACCTTGGCTGTAATTAGAGATGATGTAGTCCCAGAATTACCATCATGAAGTGTCCTAATGAAGTGCATTGATGCTTCTCATTACTCTCCCCACATACTCCATCATCACCTGTGTTAGTTTATAAGCATATCTACATATTTTCAACAACCCAGGCGAGGTTTAGAGACACTCCTCTGTGTGATGACATATTCAGAGAAACAGTGACTTATCCTGTGGACAGGTGCAGGGTGAGTGCCACTTGGAAGAACACCAGGTTCTTTGCAGGTGAACTACTGTGTCAAGGAGCCAGGGACACAGCTGAGGGTCACTCGCCAGGACCAGTAAAAGGCAGCATCAAAGAGTGATCTGAAATGTGCAAAAGAATCGATAATCATTCTTCAAAACGAGGCCTTTTCAAACATGGTAAATGTCACTGGCTCTTGGCAACACTACTTGGGATTTATTCTCTCAAAAAGGGCACCACCACAGGGCTGGAATAAAAAGCCCTGGTATGCTATTCTTTAAAATGGCAAAATGACAGAAAAGCAGCATGAGAATTCAGACCTAGATGTAAATTAAATGTGCATAATTCCTCAAGATGTTTTAAGTTATCTCCTTCTCCTAAAAGCTGTGCTGCAGAGGTCAGCGTGGGTCAGCATGGGGGCACCTGGGGTGAGGGAAGGGTGTGTCAGCAAAACCTAAGTGTTCTCTCTCACTCTCACACCCTAGTTTCAAATGAATCTCAAAAAGTGGTTGCTTATTTCTTATTTAATCAACTACTTCTGTCTTATATTCTGCAACTCAGGTTTTTTTTAAGCCGGAAAACCAATTCCTTTCCCTGACTCCTCCCTGTCTCTTCTTCTTGTTTGAACATGTTAATCTCTGTCTGATTACTCCACTGTCTCCTTCATTTGACTCCAAATCAAGCCACCTGGGCTACTGTGATGGCCTATGACTCTGGATTCTCCTTGTTTCCATGCCCTTGTCATGTTTACACAAGAATACTGCATCTAACACTTATATCTGATTGTACCATGCCTCCACTTTAAGCAACTCTGATGATTTGGGGGAATTCTCCACAAAACAGACTTCAAACATTTTGTGTTGCATTCTGCATTCTTCCCAGTGTAGCTCCAATCTGTTTTTTCACCCCAATCTCCTGTATCAACCCCCAAATCCCTATCATGTTATTAAAGCTACCCCTACAAATATAACATGCTTAAATTTAGACTGTGCCTCTTCACAGCCACCCACCTGGGAGCAACTTGTAATCATTCTTCAAATGCCAATGTCTATAATGTAATACTTCAAAGCAATAGAAAGAGTGACGGGTGCTCACTGCATAGGGATGGATCGGATCTCACAGACAAATGCTGAGCTGAAGAAGCCAGTAATAAGAAAGAACATATTGTATGAGTTCATTTACATGAAATTCAACAGCAGGCAAAAGTAATCCATAGTGATAAAATAGTAGTTACCTGCTGGAGGTAAGATGGGGCACAAGAAGCCCTCTTGGGAGATGAAAATGCCCTATCCAATATCTTGAACTGGGAGATAATTACATGGGTATAGATATATGTAAAAATGTATTGAGCTGTACAATGAAGAAATGTCAACATTTTTGTATGTATATTATACTTCACTTAAAAAGAAAACAAATACCAACAAATTAGTTACCTGTTTGGAGACGTATTTTTACACCCCAACCTCTCCCCGGAAAATAATCCCCCTCTCCTTTGGGTCCCCACTGCCTATTGTAGGTTTCATAATTACAACAAATAGTCCTCACCTGTGTCTTTCTTGCTGTTAGCCTGTAACATCTTTAGTATTTTTCTTTTCATCCCATCTCTTAATACAGTATGTGGTCATATGCTGCTGAATGAACTGTGATAAGAAATCGCAGGTAGAACTGAGTTGTGCCCCTGCGAGTATGGGGTCATTCCTGCTATAAGCATCTCCTAGCATGCCTGTGTATCTCTGAACAGGAAGAATTCTAAGCTAAAGTCCTCTATGCTCTGCAGACTGCACTGTCTTCTCATTAGCAAGCTGAGTGAAGGAAAAATAATTCCCACTACATGATGATGGGCGGAGCACGCTGTGCTGGGCCAAGAGAGTGCACAGTGAGTCTTTTCAGCTGCATGAACATGAAACTGGTTAGTTTTGTTTAAAGACGGTAAAATTAATTTGTAGCTGTCAGTCAGTTGAGTAAGATTTGCTTCACTTCTGGAATTTATTGACAGGCCCTAATAACCAGCACTTGTCTTTTCTGGAAGCAAACAACAAAAGCTGAGAACTGGAAATACCGTGTTCACCTCTGGTTCTCAAGCAAAACAGAAAGAGGCTATTGTGGTCATATAGTTTTTATATCATTTTCAAATTTTAATAGACGATTTTGCTATTGGAAGTTTCCCAAATGAGCTTGCTGTTTTTTCTTTATTACTGCAAGGTAAATACAGTCTGAGTGTTTTGGCAAGGTTTACAGCACAGAATGTGGGGTAAGAAAAGAACTGTGATTGCCTATAACAAAGAGGGTGTTGAAGACTCAGATTCAACAACGATTTTATTGAGAGACTTCTGTTTATGGACACTTGATATATTTTAATTCATTTAAACCTCAAGACAATGTTTTGAAGAAGGAATTTATGAGGTCTAATTTATAGATGAGAAGATGAGACTAGAGCGGTCAAATAATTTCCCAATATCATACAGTAAGTGCTAAAGGCAAAATTTAGATGCATCCATCTTACACTAAATTTCGTGATCGTTCTTTAAGTATCTGGTTAGGTAATATTGTTATATATTGTTATATTAGGTAATAATGTTATAGTTTCAGCTTTCAGGAAGGAACAAGGTCTTCCTTAGATTCTCTTATAACTCATCACATCTGTTGATACTTCAGAGAAGTGAGCACCCAGGGTGAGATTCTCCTAGCATACCATTCAACTCAAGGCAATACTTAAGAATAGCTAATGAGAAACAGATCTTTATTAATCTATGTATTGTTTTTACACAACGTGAGTCCTAAGGAGAGAAGAGCACAGTCCTGGACCTCAAGGAGCCGCCAGTCCATGATGAAAGACCTTGGCTATTCCTCCAAAGGTTTAAAGAAAGACAGGGATGGTCTTAGTGTGACGATCTCTGCATTCATTACTTTCAGTAGAGCAAGAAGCAGCAGCTTCCTGCGAAGTCACCTTGTGTGTGTGTTTAACACTAACTGTTATTCTCATGGGTCATAAGTCCTTCAGGAATGCCAATGCTCTGCAGGATCTGAGATTCCCAGGAGTCAGCCATCTTTGTCTCCTGGGCTTCCTGCTCAAACTTAGGACAGCACTTCAATGTGGAAGGAACTGAAGGAACAGAGAATGCTTGAATGGCAGGGACTTGAAATAATCTCCCTCTCCTTTGGAGGAAGGGAGCATGATTTGGTTTTCTTTTGAGGACTTGAGTATACCTACTGTGTGCAGGAAGAATTAAACGGGGAGAAGTCAGCTATAGAATAAGTCTATTCCATTACACCAAGATTGATTTATGGCACACTGGGTGCCAGGGTTGTGAGTTCCAGTCTTTAAGGAGTTTAAATCTTTTGAGAAAAGCAGATATAAATAAATGCCAAATAAAGATAGGGACAGTATGTTATGGGAGCACAGAGAAGGTCACATAAAAACTTGCCTGGAGAAGCTAAGAAAAGCCAGGCAAGGAAAGTGGAAGAGAATCCCGAGATGACAGAGCAGCCTGTCACACTGCACAGAGGCACTGAAGAATGTGTCATGTGTCCAGAACGACAGGAGCTTTGACACTGCTGGACTACAGGTTTGTGTTCATAGTGGCTTTAAATTGTTTTTCTGTTTGATGGTTATTTTCATTTGATTGTTTCTTAATTTTTTAAATATATGAAAAGGTAAATGAACTTATTTTAAAATAAAAGAACAGATTTTGTATTAAGATTCTCCAGAGAAATAAAACCAAAAGGATGTGTGTGTGTGGGTGTAATCCTGATTATATTATATATACATATGATTATATGTATATGTGCTTATATATACACATAAGCTAATTACTTAAAATCTGCCTCTTATATAAGTAATTAGCTATAAAGTATAAGTTATTAGCTCATATATGTGTATATAATCATATATACATATAATCATATGTACATATAATCATATGTATATATAAAATATCTCTCATATGTAAGTAATTAGCTTACATGTATATACATATGTGGGAGAGATTTTAAGTAGTTTCCTCCCAGGAATGCTGAGGCTTAGTAAGTCCAAACTCTGGAGAGTAGGCCAGTAGATTTGAGACCAAAGGAAGAGTTATAATTCAAGTACAAAAGCAGTCTGCTGGCAGAATTCCTTCTGCTTAGTGGAGACCAGAACTTGATCTAAGAAGGCATTCAGTTGATTAGATAAGACCCACCTGCATTTTAGAGGATAATATTTACTCAAAGTCCACCAATTTAAATGTTAACCTCATCTAAAAAGCACTTTAATAGAAACATCCAGAATAAGTTTGACCAATTATCTGGGCACTGTGGCCCAGTCAAGGTGATATGTAAAATTAACCATGATAAGTTCATAATGACCCATATTTAAAATTCCAAGGATTTTGTTTTTTTAATCTTTTGGGTAACACAGAGCCTTAAAAGGTTTTAATCAAATAATGATACAAGCTATTATTTACAAAATAGGTAGAGTCGCATTGTAGATGATGCCTAAACTTTTAAATAAACAGACATTTGGAAGTATTAACTAAGACAAATATGGAAAGAAAAATAGGATTTGATCATGTCCAGTTTGCAATGGCAGTGTGACAGCTAGGTACACATATGCTCTAGGCAGTGTAAATACAGGTGCGGTCACATGCATGTGTGCGAAACCTAGGAAAGTGATAGAAATTTTGGAATTATTTTATATATATAATAATATATATTATTATAATCATATGTATATATAATATGTAATAATTCTCCTGAAAGCATGTACAGGTGATAGAGACTGAGAAGACAGTTGAGGATGGTACTCTGGTGAGCACATTTTATATAGTGAGAGAGAGTAGAGGCAGGGAAAGCAAGACTTACAAAAAACACGAAAAATAAATGGTGAATAAACAAAGAGGCTCTCCTAGGATGTGGAAGGAAGAATGGACATTGACTTAAAGGAAGAATAATAAAGTGTGAACAAAACAAAGGCGCAAGGTCTTCTCAGATATCTTAAATACTTGTGGGTATGAAAATATCTCACCTGGAAGTCTGGGGGAGGCAGAGGAGGTGATCAGGGGAAATCATGGGTGGAAATGTGATAACTTTGAATGTAAAGAAAACTGCTACCACATTGAAGATGACTGCAAAGAGTGGAAGGAGGAGATAACACATAATAGACAAAATAGCAGAGGTGATGTGAAGAAGTAGACCTACTGTCAGACAAATCATCTAAAAACAAGATGGTGGGGGAAGTAAAGGGTGGAATATTTTAAAAGACTTAGGAGAGTTTTCTACAGCAGAGAAGCAGGCAGTATGTATTCTCCGTATCTGCTTTCCTTCCAGGTGAAAGGTCATCACTAACAAAATACTCCTGGCCTCTCTCTGTCCCTTCACTTGCTTCTCCCACATTGTATGTAAAGCAATTTACCTTATTAGCAAAGGTGAAAGAATAAATGCAGTGTGTTTGGCCCAGAGACTCCCTCCTCCTCTCAGGAGTACATTGTGTGCTGTCCACCCATCTCTGCAACATGCCAACCTCACAGAAAGGGTCCAGCCACAATTCAGGAGACTTTCAGGGTCTCAGCATTGATAACTGCTGAGTGGGTCTGTCTATCTAATTCTGGGGACCAGTATGAAGGCCATGATCTGCAAGTATATGTCTCTCTCTCCAGTCTCATTATGGTAAAATAGTTTTTTGATATCCCTTTTGCTAATGTTTTGTCTTAATGTTCAATAAAAATCATTGTGCATGGAGAATTGCTATCATTGGGCATGGGACTCCCCAAAAGATTAAAACAAAGGCAATCTGTGCATGCTTTGCCATCCACGTCTTGACTGAGCCACCTGACGGCAGGGATGGATGCAGAAGGAAAGATGGAATTGATGCAGAAATTGAAAACAATAAACTTAAACTATTTTTTGAGACTGTTCTCCCAATTGTAAAATGCCTACCTTACAAGATGGCTGCAAGAATTAAATGAGATCCTTTATATAACATTCATAGAACAGTGATTCCATGTAGGTGCTAAGAAAGATAAATCCCCTTCTTCTTCCTAGAATACCTGCCATCTATTAAATATTAAAACACTCAAGTGCACACTCCGTTGGTTTGTAATTGTTTCGTAAATGTCATATTGTATCCTGTGGAGATCTATTGGTCTTTAAGGGCAGGGACTTCGGAGTTCTGTGGAATCCTATAAAAAATAGGGATATCTTTTGTATCTCATTTACCCTCCCTCGGACACCATGTATCTGCTTGTCTAGAAGCAATTAACCCCAGTGGCAGGATTAACAACACAGAGATTCTTTCAGAGATGACAATGGACTTTGGAAGTAAGGTCCAAACACAGGTAAAAGAAAGACTCCTGTGAAGACAAGTCCTCCAAAAAGTAAACAGGCCTGATCAGGCAGTGCTTGGATTGGCTATGAGGCACTCAGTGAGAAAAATGAAAGACAGAGAGGCCTTCAGAACAGAAGAGAGAGAGCTGCATAGTCTTTGCATGGTGGAGGTTTTGCTAAGTGGTAATTGTACAGTGTGTGATTCGAGGAGTTATGAAGGGGACAAGTAACCCTGGCAAATTATTTATTTGCTGCCTGGAAGGCTGAAGTAGCTCTGATTATAAAGCACACATATTATCTGTATACTTAGAGCTCCAAAATTATTTTTAACTTGCAAGGTGGGAAGGCCCTGTATAGTTACCAAAAGAAGAAAGAGAAATTGAATTCCAAGCAATTCTCAGTTGAAATGTACATGAATATATATAATACATGCATACAGATATATGCTCTGAAAAGTGTATAAAGTATATATACACAAGACTGGAGAAATCCCACTGACCCCTTACTCCTCATAGATGGCCCACCTTGATTCCACCTCCATGCAGAGCTCACAGCTCTGCCCCTCCCGCCTCTAAGTGGGCATTCCTTCTGGACTGTCTAGTCTCTTTCAGAGGCCTTCGGTTTTTGCCACTGCTCAAGTTCACAACCCAAGTTCCTCCTTTTAAAAAAATTGGCTGGTAAAATTATATGTATGTATCGTGTGTAGTACGGTGTTTTGAAGTACATATGCATCATGAAATGGTTGTATCTACCTAGTTAACAAGCACATTAACTCACACAATTATCATTTTTGTGGTGAGAGCACATCCACTCTCTCCGCACTTTTCAAAAATACAATATATCCTCATCAACTATAGTCATCATGCTGTACAATAGAGTTCTTGAACTTACTCCTGTGTCTAACTGTAATTACATATCTGTTGACCAACATTTCTCCATGTTCCCCTCCCCTAACCACCTCAGCCTCTGGTAACCATCATTCCACTCTCTCCTATGAGATTGAGTCTCACATTGCAGCCACAAAATCCACCTGTCAAATCTTGTCTTTCACAGTGTTCCTTTGCATTTCTACTACCATCACCTTAACATATGTGGACTACTTACCCAATCTTTCTGCAGCTTTTTTTGCAGTTTTCTCTGCCTCCATGTCACTATGAACAACTTTGTCAAGTGATTTCTGAAGCACAGTTCTCTAATCACATAATGCAGTATGACTCCATTTTCTAGTTAAGCAAACTAAAGTATAGAAAAGGGAATTTTATATTTATAAGGTCGCATGACTTACAAATTTCAGAGGTGGGTCTCTCTGGCTGCAAAGCCACATCCTGGTCACATTTGGTCTGTGGCTCCAAAGTCACATTCTTTTCACCATATCACACTCTCAGGCATCAGGAAAGTCTCCACATGTTCCTGGAAGGTGGTTGACTTCCTGCCTTTCTCAGCAGCCTGTGCCCTAGTTGCTTCCCCAATGCTGACAACAAGGCTCTTTACTGAGATCCCTGCTGCTAGATGCAGTGAAGCCAAGCATCAGGTCAGGATACCGTTTAGTGGGCAGTGGAGTCGGGAGGGACAAGCACCAGTGCCTGTGACTTCTGTGTTTTAATATTCACTTAACTTTGTAGAGTAATTATATTCCACTCATTCTACACCAGCTGGTATTTACTTCATCCTCCATCAGGCATCAACAGAGCATGGGACTGCAAGACAGAAATATTACTCTGGCGAGCATAAATATTTCATTTTTCACACCACAAATGCATTGATGATTTATTAATTAGCCTAAAGGCTGCTGCCTCTGCAGAGCTGAAAATGAAGCCTTTCTGCTCTAAGAATTGAGCCTGTCTGGGACACAGTGCCCATGGGTGATGCTCAACTGGGAACACAGCCCAAGTTTGTCAAACAGCCTCGTGATTGCCCAGTCCAGATTTTGCAGGCCCAATGTTCACTCCTGACTGCCTGCAGAAGCCCTACAGATAAATTTTCCAGCCACAAGAAAAAATCTTGTCTATGCCTTTCCAGAAATTGTAGCTGGGACCAGAGCCAACTAGTCTACCTACTAGCCAGCTGCTGAGAAGAGGCTGCCAGTCAGCTGAAGGGTCAGTGCCTGCCTTTGACTTTGACTCAGCTGCTGAGGCTACATGACTCATCCAAGAGTAAGATATTCAGTAGACCCAGTGGAGCCTCCTCCTTGAATTTCAGCTGTAAATATCAGATCAGTGGCAGTATCCAGGGACAAAACACTCATGTAACAAAGGTCACGTCCACCTGAGACCTACACAATCACCTTAAGCAACCCCTTGAGCTCTCCAAAGGGACCCTCATCTGGGTTCTGAACATGCTGTAATTGTTAAAAGGAAGACTAAGAATGGAGGCCAAAATATTGTTTGTTTTTGATGAAGCTTAATTAGAGGACATGATTTGTTCTCAGGTCCAAGTGTTCTACCAACTCCCCACATCTATCTAGTGCAATGGTTCTTAAGGGCAGGAGGTGATCTTGGACCTGGGGGACATTTGGTCACATCTGGAGACATTTTTTACTATCATGCTATGGGTATCTAGTGGGTACAGGCCAGAGATGCTGCTAAACATCTTAGAATGCACAGGAGAGCTTCCCTCACCCCATGTCCAACAAAGAATCATCTGACCCAAATGTTGATAGTGCCAAGCCTGGAAAGCCTTGGTCTACACTTGTGGGCAGCACATCTGTTGTAATGTAAGTCTGTAAATTACACTCATTTACACGTGTCTCTACCTCCCACTGGTCCTGGAGAAGAAAGGACAATGAGAATCCATATCCCATGCTCAGAACCTTGGAGAGATTAACTCCATATAATTGAGAGGTATGGATCAATGATTGTTTTTCTCCACCCAGGTAATTCAAGTCACCTTAGAAAGAATTAATGGTGGGGCAGGAAGTGAGGGGAATTCTTAGAGAAAATCACCTCAAAGGCACCAGAATTGAGGAAAAGAACTTCCTTACATTACCCATTCTCAGACTCCAGCTGCCCATATTACAGATGAACCTCAAACTCTAGCAAGTGGTCAGTGTAACAGTCAGCAGCACATCCTGACCCATCTTAGACTGATCCCAACATGGTCTCCCTTTGTCATCTAGCCTCAGACCCTCAGCTTCCTGACTTGATATGGACATCTGCCCTTGGCTCTACTGACTTACCCTAAATTTTACCTTGGACCTCAGCTGGAAAATTCTACCCATTTCTCTTTTTGAGGTATATATTAATATTAATTACTTTTCTGACTCCTGCCTGCATAGCTGAACCCATACGCAGGCCCCTGGCTAGGAACAGCCTGATAAAGGGATAGGAAAGCCAAACATAGAAGGCCCCTGAGTCGTACCTCTCTGTATGTCTCAGTCAATCTTCTCAAACATCTCTCAAGGTCGGAACTACGATGACCATTTTATATAAGAAGCAGTTGAGGTTCAGAAAGAAGTCATGGGTTCCTGAGATACTAGGAGTGCAATAAGCATTGAAGGGATGTGGATAAATTGTTAACTGAATGAGTCGGCTAATATGTGGCAGAAGTAGAATGAGAAGCAAGATCTGCCTCATGCCAAGCTCTGGCTTTCCTGCTCTGTGCTGCCTCCTGCCTCCTCATCCCTTCTCTGTCTCCTGTACCAGGACTTAGGGTCCTGTCCCAGGAATATGACTTTATAACTCACATATTTTTAGCGGTGGTATCCCCAAGCCTTAGCTCTGTATCCAGGACTCTGAAGTTTTTCATATCCAATGCAATGAATTTGAGAAATTGCAAAATGGCAAAGATCTTTTGGGACATGATATGCCTATGATTCCTCACACCATATATATCTGGATCTCCATAGAGACCATCTCATTTTCAAAAAATTCTTTAAAATTCATTCATGCAACAACTATTCATGGAGAAGCATCATAGTGTATTTGGGAAGGTTTAGGATAGTAGTTAAGTGTAAAAGTATTTGGAATCAAATCTCACTTTACCCACATATTCATTCTATGACTTGGAGCAATAATATTGACCTTTCTTGGGGACTTACCTATAAATAGAAATAATAATGGCACCTACCTTACAATTTTGCTGTGAAAATTAACTGAACAAATCATTATATTCTCTGCCAGATTGGGACTACTTAGTCACATGCTGGTCATTAACATTGTCCCATGGGGAATGTATGCTCAATTTATTTAGTAACGCTCTTTTTCTTTTTTCTTTTTTTTTTTTTGAGACAGGGTCTTGCTCTGTTACCCAGGCTGGAGGGTAGAGGCACAATCACAGCTCACTGCAGCCTTGATTTCCTGGGCTCACAACATCCTCACGCCTCAGCCTCACAAGTAGCTGGGACTATAGGTGTGCACCACCAGACCTGGCTTTTTTTTTTTTTTTTTTTTACTTTTATGTAGAGATGAGATCTCACTATCTTGTCCAAGCTGATCTAGAACTGAGTTCAAGATCCTCCTGCCTTGGCCTTCCAAAGTGCTGGGATTATGGGTATGAGTTACTGTGCCCAGCCAATAATATTCTTAAAATTAACAACAACAAAAAATAGCACTTACTGGGTCTTCACTCTGTTTTCAGACTTTCTCAACTCTTTGTTATCTAATGTAATTAGCATGTCACCCCTATGAGTTGCATACCATTAGTATACCTGTTGTACAAAAGAGTGCGAGGAAGAGTCTCAAAGAATATAATTTTCCCAAGATGGCATGGCTAGTAAGTAGTGCAGTAAGGATGTGAATTCAGACTGTCTGGCTGACAGTCTGTCTCTGCTAATCACTACCCTACACCATGTCAGGGACCGACATGAGAAATGAAAGACAAGGCATGATTGAGCCACATACAAATCACTAAACAGGGTCAAAGAGTACCTTGAGTGAGAAAAGAAGCTTCCCAAAAGATGCAATGTTTGTTTGCAGCTTTACAAATGAGGATTAATCAGGAAGCACTTTGGTTGGAGCCCTCTTCACAAAAGTAGAAGAACATCAGAGGAACAGAGGCAGCTTCTTCTCACTAGCTGGAGCGTGGATTGTGAAGACCAGCAAAAAGAAGAGGGGCCAGTATGGTATGCATGAGCGGGGTCACAAGAGATCTTAGACACTGCAAGCATCTGACGTTTTCCAGAATTCCCTAGCAGCAGGATGAAAGGACATTTGGGTCTTAGAGAGGTTTGTCCCAGCCATAGTGGGGCAAAGAAGTTATGGGGTAAGATTGAAAAAGTAGACCCCAACAAAAGAAGTCCCTGTGATAAATCCTAAACCAAGACAGAAGCAAAGAAAATGGACAACTTGGGTGGACAGATAAGAGAGACATTTGGGGGGTGCAAACCTCCTCAAGTTTGAGTACAGAAAAGTTAAAAAATAAAATCTCTGTATAGGTGAACAGTGAGTTTCCTAGCAAAGTTAGAGTCTCATAATAGCAGAGCTTCAGGACAAGTACCCAGCCACCAATGGGGCCTGGCCACCAGGGTCAGGACAAGGAGAGATGATGGCCATGGACAGCATTAGCCATTCCGCATGCATCCCACAAGCACTGATCCTACCTACACAGTTCTCAGGCTGGAGCTGTGGGCCCCAAGGGTAATAGCCCCAAGTCTTTACATTGACCTATGTAGCTGGCCAGGCATGGGCTGAATTGAATTAAATGAGCAATTTCTAATTCTTCTTTTAGTGAACAAAAAAATCATATAATAAAATTAAGCATCATTCAAAATGGTGAATACTAGCGACTTCCCATGAAGTCATTTAACCTACTTGATTTAGGGAATCTGGAAACCTTTCACAAGACTAATATCAACATATGGGCAGTTTTCATTATCATTAATAAGAATCTGTTAGGCAAGTAGTGCTCAAAATGCTTTATGCTTCAAATGTTGAAATAGACAGTATCCTCAGAATGGCTTCCCAAGCTTCTACTCATACAGGCTGCATCAAGGTCACATTCAGGACTGTAAGAGGACATCCTCCCTATTACTACAAATAACAAAGGCTTTGCAGGTCACAGTATTGAGTATGGGGAACCTGCAGAGATTCAGCCAAACCATTTCCTGAGGGGAAAGTCACAGAATTTTTGTTGACCATGGGAGTAGTTGAGAATTGATATCCCAGATCAATTTGGCTAAACCAAATCCAGTAATTTTTGATAATAATTTGCTAAATATGATAGGACCCAGACCATGTTGTCTTAAAATATGGCACCTTGGCAGGAGTTCGAGGCCAGCCTGGCCAACATGGTGAAACCCCGTCTCTACTAATAATGCAAAAATTAGCTGGGCGTGGTGGAGCACACTTGTAGTCCCAGCTACTCAGGAGGTTGAGGCAGGAGAATTGCTTGAACCCAGGAGGCAGAGGTTGCAGTGAGCTATTTAATTTCTATTAAAAATAAATAGAGGCCGGGCACGGTGGCTCAAGCCTGTAATCCCAGCACTTTGGGAGGCCGAGACGGGTGGATCACGAGGTCAGGAGATCGAGACCATCCTGGCTAACACAGTGAAACCTCGTCTCTACTAAAAAATACAAAAAAAACTAGCCGGGCGAGGTGGCGGGCGCCTGTAGTCCCAGCTACTCCGGAGGCTGAGGCAGAAGAATAGCGTGAACCCGGGAGGCAGAGCTTGCAGTGAGCTGAGATCTGGCCACTGCACTCCAGCCTGGGCAACAGAGCAAGACTCCATCTCAAAAAAATAAATAAATAAAAAAATAATAAAATAAAATAAATAGAAATTTATTTTTACTCAACTTCTGCAGAGAGGACCTTTGAAGTTAAAATTCAATAGAAGATAGCAGAAATTAAAAAAATTTTTAAAAACACCTAAAATTAAATATCTTATCTAAAATAGAAAAGCAAATTAAGATAATAATTATTTGGAAATATTAGTTTATTAATATCTCTATTAATAAATCACGCCACTGCACTCCAGCCTAAGTGATAGAGCGAGACTCCATCTCAGGGAAAAAAAAAAAAAAGGTGTCTTGAATACTGAGTATTTTAAACTAAAGAAATCTGAATATACCTCAAAAGCAGGAATGTCTCTCTGACTTTCTCTTACCCTTCTCCCCTAAAGTATGCCATAAATTAATTATCTGGCCTTCTCCTAAACATAGGCTATAAGATCACAATTTCAGAGGGGTTCTCCCTATACCTGGGGGAAAAGAGCATCTGAAGACACAACAACACCAAGAAGAATCTGGACAAACAAGCCTTGCTGAGTGTCCCCTTGTTTATTACCATGAGATTACAGCCTTTCGTCCTCCAATTACACTTCTTCTACGTGTCTGTTCATTCGTCATCAAACCTATGCATAAAAATATACAGATTTCCCTGTTTCTTTGAGTCTTCATTTCTGAAGGCCTTTGTGTCACATCAAATTTATATTAAATAAATTTATAGGCTTTTCTTTCATTATTCTTTCTTTTGTTACAGGAGTCTCAGCCATAAACCCAGCAATGGGCGAGATATTACTTTTCTCCTCTACGAATGAGACATTCCTTTGAAATGCTGTACATCACACTTATAAAATGTTTTATATGTGGATATTAACAGCTATTGGGAATTCTGCCATCTCACTATGTTTCTTGGAACTCCTGAGCTCAAGTGATGTTCTCACCTCTCCCTCCCAAAGTACTAGAATTACAGGTGTGAGCTACTGTGCCTAGTCCCTTTTTTGTGTTTCTTTAGGTATATTTTTTCTATCTGGCCTATTTTAAGCATTTCAAACAAAGACAATTTTAATATAGTATTCAAAAATGTAGATGCTTAGAGGAAGTAAAATAAATGTACAGGGAGTGGCTATGTCTTCCTTATGAGTAGAACAACCACTTCAGAGCAATCTTTGTCTTGCCTTTATGTTGAGTTCTAGGAGAATAGATAATCAGGAAGCAAAAAGGAGAGAAGTGGGCTGGATGGCTGTGGCTCCTTCCTAGGGGTGGCAGCAAATCGGCATTTGCTCAGATCCTTACATAACACAAAAAGATGAATTCCTGAAGCCTGTGAAATTAAATATTTTCAAAAATAAAGCAACGGATCTCTAAAATAAATAGAAATTTATTTTTACTCAACTTCTGCAGAGAGGACCTTTGAAGTTAAAATTCAATAGAAGATAGCAGAAATTTAAAATTTTTTTAAAAAACCTAAAACTAAATATCATATCTAAAATAAAAAAGCAAATTAAGATAATAATGATTTGGAAATACTAGTTTATTAATATCTCTATCATATACAAATCTCAAGGTTGATATTTATAAGATGACTAGTAACATCAGTACTGAGCATAACATCAAGTGGAGACAGGGGCTCAAACATTTTCCTGAAGGTATTAACTACATAATTGCATTCTTGGCAAATGAGTCATTAGACAAATTGCTACAAATAAACAAAAACCTAGATACTTATGTTTTAGGCAGTCTAGAGAGCAGGATAACTTAATTAACATAATTGCTGAAAACTATTAAAATTCTTGATTGATTATAGCAAAAATTCTTTCTAAATTGATCAATGATAGTGATTGAAAAAAACAAAATGGAACAAGCACAAAACCTCAAGATTGACAGAAGAAGTAGCAAATCCTGTTTGGAGCAAAGAAAGTTCAAAACAGATGTCAAGGAATTCCTGTAGATCAAGTTTCAAGCAATGAGATCTCTTGGTTAAAGGGCAAAAGAAAACATATATGGTGACAACAAGGTACTGTGCATTAAGGGCAGGAAAATCAACATGGCCAAATGTCCAATATTGGAATTATTCTTTAGGAGCATAAGCTTGAAGAAACAAATTGAAATTATGTTTATTTTAAAAAAACACATAGAAGATAACCAGCTAGACTTTTTAAATCATCAAACTAAAGTTCTGGAAATGGAACACAGTGAGTAATTAAAATTAGAAAATGCAATATCTAAGTTGAACAGCTAATTTAACAAAGCTTAATAAAGAATTAAATAATCAAAGGATAGGATCAAATGAAACCATAAAAAATGAAGAACAGTAACAAAGACAGAAAATTGGGGAGAAATTTTAATAAACATGCAAGTTAAAAACATCTAACATAAGATCCGTTGTAGTTTCAGAGGAAATGAGATAAACTGAAAAGAATCTATTAGAAAGAACTACTACAATAGTCAAGAGAGTGTGATATCGACATGAAAACAGGCAAAATAAAGTTCAGAAATAGACCCACACAAATATGGACAACTGATTTTGGACGAAGATCCAAAAGCATCTTTCAGTGGATTTTCAAAAATTTCTGATAAAACAATCAGATAACCATACACGAATGTAACAACAAAAACTAAAAAAAAAAAAAAAAAGGAAAAATTGTAGTTCATACCTACCATCATATACAATAATCAAATAGGCTATAGGCCTACATTGAAAACATACAACTATAAAGCCTCTAGAAAGAAAACATCAAAACAAATTTTAGTGATCTTGAGTTAGGCAAACGTATTTTAGTTACAACATTGTCATGAGTTGAATTGTGTCTCCACACACACACAAAAAAATGTTGATATCCTAACCCGTAGTACATCAGAATTTGATATTACTTGAAAATAAGCTCTTCACATAGGTAATCAAGTTAAAATAAGTTCATTACAGAGAACTTAATGCAATATGATTAGTGTCTTTGTACGAAAGGGAGATGTGGATATGACAGAAACGCACAGACAGAAGACAATGAAGAGAGACATAGGGAGAATGCCATGTGACAGCCAGGGATGAGAGTGATGCATCCAATAGTCAAGGGATGCCAAAGATGGCCAGCAAACTACCAGAAGCTAGGAGAGAGGCATGAAACAGATTTTCCCTCACAGCCCTCCAAAGGAACCGGCCCTGTCGACACTTTGATTTCAGACTTCTAGCCTCCATAACTGTGGAACAATACATTTTGGTTATTTTAAGCCACTCACCTAATTTGTGGCACTTTGTTACGGCAGCCCTAGGAAACTAATATTTAATACAAACATCATAAACATGATCTATACATTATAAAAGAAAGAAAAAGAAACACTGGACCTCATCAAAGTTAAGAACCTGTGCTCAGCCGGACGCGGCGGCTAAGCCTGTAACCCCAGGACTTTGGGAGGCCAAGGTGGACAGATCACGAGGTCAAGAGATCGGGACCATTCTGACCAACGTGGTGAAACCCTGTCTCTACTAAAAATACAAAAGTTAGCCAGGTGTTATGGTGGGCGCCTGCAATCCCAGCTACTCGGAAGGCTGAGGCAGGAGAATCACTTGAACTCGGGAGGTGGAGGTTGCAGTGAGCCAAGAAATGGGAACATATAAACATACAAGAACTTGTATCTGAATGCTCATGCAACTTTATTTGAAATAGCCCAAAACTGAAAACAATCTAAATGTGAAAAACTGCTCAGTGCAAAACGAAATTGTTATGTATAACTATACAAAGACATGCTATTCAGCAATAAAAAGGAATGGACTGTTTTCATATACAACAACAGTTTTTAAATAATTAAGCAGAGTGAAAGAAGAAATCTGGCAAAAATTATATACTGCATGCTTTCCTTTTTTAAATAGGTCTCCACAATGCACATGAATCTGTAATTCATCAGTGGTTGCCTAGGGATGGGGAGGTAGGGTGAGAGGGCCATCAAGACTAGATTACCAAGGAGCAGGAGAACATTTGGGAGGGTGGAGTAATGGATATGTTTATTATCTTGAGAGTGGTGGTGGCTTTAAGAATGTATGTATCTGTGAAACTCATCAAATTATACATAGTTTATGTCAATTATACAAAATATAATGAATCATTATTAAATTGGATTTAACCCCCAATAGAGCAAATGTTAAAAATTTGTGGAATAGCAAGTATATTTACATGTTATTTAGAAAATAATTTTACCTCAACTAACGGCAGTGGAAATAAGATTGTTTTCTGATCTATGCATTTGGAAATAATGGTACCCTCTGATGCAGCAATTTGTTCTACCTCCTCCCCACATAAGTATAGATCTGATTATCACTAATATTCATAGGATAAATCTTTCTTTTAGTAAAACTATAATATCAATCAATAGAATTAATTGCCAGATCCCAGCATATTTATAAAACAGAATAATGTTCAGCAGTGAATTTGAATGAACCACAATTACATAGTGAACCTCGTATCTCACATATTTTATTAATATTTGTTTGTATCAACACAATATCAAATAAGTAAAAGCTACATAAAATAAAACAATATTAAATAATATAATAAATATTAAATAAAAATTGCAACAATAATCATAGAAAGACTGAAAAGTAATATATGTTAATATTATGATTTTTTAATGATAGCTAAGGAAGTTTTTTCTTACTCCTATCATACTTCCAAATTTTATTTAATGAGTGTATACTATTTTGACAGTGAAAACAATAACCTGCAAATTTCAAGTGTTAAGCTAAATCATTATAGGGTGTAACTACAGCTATTTTTAAGTATCACTTTGTGACATAGATTACTGATTAAAATATAGCAACTAAAGACATTTCATTCATAATATCAAAGTATAATGCTTCACTAAAATAGCAAGTTGGATATCAGCTGATTTGCTTTATAAGTCCACATAGTGCACAAAGTCTCCTAAAATAGCCCCCAAAGAGCAAAATGTAGGCCAGAACACCAAAAGGAATTCATCTGATGAATTGTATATGACATAATGTAAAATTCATAAATGGAAGTTTTCTGAATCTAAAAATAGTTGAAATCCTCAAAATTAGGCAAAATGGACCAAGATATTTCTAAAAGGATATAAGCACTTGTCCTAACAGGTGTAATATTGTACATATTTTGTAAAATGCATTGAATTGTGTAAATATGAATTTTAGATGAATGTCAGTGGGAAACTTTTCATTAACCAAATTAGTTTGACTCAGATAGGCTGTAGGCAAAATTTTCCACTCCCAGATGAGTATCCATCATGGTGACAATGTCAGTGAGTTAAGAGGACCCACTGCCAGCACACAGGCACTCGGCAGAAACCAAGAATTGCCTTGGTCAAAAAGGAAGAGGCACTGGGCAAACACAGTGCCAAAACCCTGGCAGGGAAACTTGCAAGAATAAGAAATACTTCTAGAAAATTACAACCAATAGATTCTTACTTAGAGTTAATATGAGCCAGAATCCATGTCAAATGCATAGGATAAAAGATCAATATTTTATGATCCCACAGCTAAGAGAAAGAGACAGAAATAAATATCATTGTACTGTTACAAGTTCAGTAGGCAGGTCTGTACAAAGAACAGACGGATCTCAGAATCTGGCTGGTAGTTTCTGCCTTGGGCTTTGGGACTGGGGAGGAGGGACTGCCTGGGAAAAGGAATATTTGTTCTGGACCTTAAACCTGAGTAGGACTTGTCAAACAGAGAAAATGGGAGAAATAATTGCAAATCGAAGTGAAAGGTATGACTTCTTTGCAAAATTATGAATTGTTTTCAGTATCAGATATTTGGATACTTAGGTGAAAAGTGATAGATGTTAGTTCAAAGTAGTAAGGGATAGTTTTTGGAGATAGAAGAATATAGGCTGTCATTTCCTCCTTTAGGCATTGGAGATCCCATGAAAGTACTGGTGTTGTTGCTATTGTTTTATTTGTTGTCTATTTTATTTTATTTTATTGTTTTTTATTTTGAGACGGGGTCTCTCTCTTGTTGCCCAGGCTGGAGTGCAATGATGCGATCTTGGCTCACTGCAACCTCTGCCTCCCAGGTTTAAGCAGTTCTTCTGCCTCAGCTTCACAAGTAGCTGAGATTACAGGTGCCTGCCACCACGCCCAGCTAATTTCTGTAATTTTAGTAGCAACAGAGTTTCAACATGTTGGCCAGGCTGCTCTCAAACTCCTGAGCTCAGGTGATCTGCCGGTCTCAGCCTCCTAAAGCGCTGGGATTACAGGCGTGAGCCACTGTGCCCGGCCTATTTGTTTACTTTTTAAGAACAGGAATGAGGCCGGGCGCGGTGGCTCAAGCCTGTAATCCCAGCACTTTGGGAGGCCGAGACGGGCAGATCACGAGGTCAGGAGATCGAGACCATCCTGGCTAGCATGGTGAAACCCCGTCTCTACTAAAAATACAAAAACTAGCCGGGCGAGGTGGCGGGCGCCTGTAGTCCCAGCTACTTGGGAGGCTGAGGCAGGAGAATGGCGTAAACCCGGGAGGTGGAGCTTGCAGTGAGCTGAGATCCGGCCACTGCACTCCAGTCCGGGTGACAAAGCGAGACTCCACCTCAAAAAAAAAAAAAAAGAACAGGAATGAAACATGATTGTTATTTTTAAAGAAACAGATTTAGAGAAATGAGTAAAATTGGAGAAAGAAAATTATTGTAATAATCAGTGAGAGATGATAATGGATTGAATTGAAGGTTTGACATTAAGGAAGGATTATAAAAGGATTTAAGAACTATTTTGAAAGATGAATAGTCAGAGCTTGGTTCAAAATTGTGGAAGGTGAGAGAGAGGGAGTAATAGATAAGAACTCTGAGAATTCAAATTATGACAACCCATAAGATGGCAGTATCATTAACCCAGTTGTGAAATGCAGGAAAAAGAGCTGGTTTTAGGACATAGATAATGAATTTAGTTTTGAACATGCTGATTTGTATCTTCTTCCATCATATGCAGGAATGTGGAAAGTGGAAATATATTTTGGAACTAAAATGAGAGTTTTGAGTTACTGAAATAGACTTAAGACTGTAAAAATGGTAGTTACAGCTCTTAGAAAGGGTGAAAGACTAATAATCAGAAGAGAATACAGGTATTGGGTACTCACTGTGTGATCAGGTAGTGCCTGAAGACTTTGTGTATATATTCATTTATTTAATTCTTACAATAATGCTGTAAGTTAGCCACTAGAGTTATTTCTCCCATACACAGGGAAATTGACTCACAAAGAGCCTAAAAACTTGTCCAAGAGTACAAGTGACCGAGCTGGGATTCACACCCAAGTAGCTAGTGCCAGGGCAAAGATGCTTAACCAGCACTTTGTGCTGACCCTGGGCCACCTGACAAGAAGGAAATTGGAGAACGTTGACCTTTGGCAATGGAAGTGGGGAAAGTGGTGCAAAAGGAGACCAACGGAGGCCACAGAGGAACACCTTGGAGAGTGTAATGTTAAGAAAAGCAAAGGATGAGCGTTTCAAGGAGGGGCAGCCCACCTCGTCAAACAATGCAGAGAAATCTCAAATGCCTGTGTGTGTATGGGGCCAGAAGCCGTAGAGCAGCTTTCTGTGAGGTTGTGGGAAAGGTGGCTAGACTCTGATGGGCTATGGAGTGGCATGGGAGTGATGGTACAAAAGCCATCAGGCAAGGAGAGGAAGAAGCCACTAGCCTGATCGGTAACAGGACGGAAGAGAGATTTATCGCACTTCCAATAGCGGGGTTGTCCCAGATGTCTGTCTAGGCTCAGTTGGAAAAGCCAAAGTCTGCCAAGAGGATCAAACCCTTACCCCCAGGCTTGTCTGAATGCGTTTTAGGCAAACTCAATGGGTCAAAAGAAAAGGACTAGTGCTTAGGACCAAAGTACAGGAATAGGAACTCCAAAACATTGAAAGAAGTCTGAAGGCTTCATCTAAGACAGTCCTCTCCAGAGTGAAGATTGGGACTGTCATAGGCAGAAGGAGACCTGGGCATCAGCATCTAGAATGAACAAAGGACCCCAGAGACTTTGAAGCAATGTTCACCTACAGGCCGGTTTGAGAACACAACCCGCGAGGCAGAGGAATGGGTTGGGGCCCAGGAAGTTGAGGGATATGCTAATATATTCCAGGACAGAATGCTTTACTTAAGATAAATCATATGTCCTTCAAAGCCTCATATTATCCTGGGCTTTGGATGTTTTGGTATTTCTGCCTCCCTCTCTGAATCCACATGTTAAAAAATCTGTGTGTGCTATGCCATGAGCGAGCTAGAGGGGATGCGTTGTCTGAGCCCAGTGTGGCGGGAGCAGCTTCCAATCCAAGTTAGACAGACAAGTGCACAACTCATTATTTCTAAATATAAATGCTTGGGAGGTCCAATATGGCCAGAGGCTGGCAGTGAAATTTCTCTTTCAGTGAACTTGGGTCTTATACGTAATTGATGGAATGGTTCTTTTCTTTTTCCTTTGTACTTCCTCCTAGAAAAATGACAGCCAAAGGCCGGGCGCGGTGGCTCAAGCCTGTAATCCTAGCACTTTGGGAGGCCAAGACAGGCGGATCACGAGGTCAGGAGATCGAGACCAGCCTGGCTAACACGGTGAAACCCCGTCTCTACTAAAAAAATACAAAAAGCTAACCGGGCGAGGTGGCGGGCGCCTGTAGTCCCAGCTACTCGGGAGGCTGAGGCAGGAGAATGGCGTAGACCTGGGAGGCGGAGCTTGCAGTGAGCTGAGATCAGGCCACTGCACTCCAGCCTGGGCAACAGAGCAAGACTCCATCTCAAAAAAAAAAAAAAAAAATGACAGTCAAAATCTCCACTTGGCATTACAGGGGCAAAGAAGACATGGGCCTCTAATACTGGGAAGGAAGGGACTCCTCTGCCCAGCCCTTTGAATGAACATACTCAGCTCTTACAAACCCATACAACCACAAATCAGCCAGGTACATGGGGTCATAGAAAATGTAATTCTGTGACCACCTTTTATTTCCCTACCCTAATATTTTTCCCCTTACTATTGACATACTTGGTTCACTAAGACCCACTTTTCTCTCTACCAGGCTTCCAATATTTTTCCAAAAACCCCACTTTCATGTCATCTCCACCCTCTTGCCTTATGGCCATGTTTAGAAGTGCAGAATTAAACTCCATGACCTTGAAACAACATACATTTAGTGTTTGCTCTCTAGACCTTCCTTGAATGATAACTGGAGATAAAAGATATTCCATTTTCCCTTCTGACTGTGGAGTCCTGCTGGTCATGCTCACCCCTTGCCTGACTTCCCTCAAAGGAGAAGGTGGACACACAAAAAAATAAGTGGCAGAAACTTGGGGATGGGATTTGTGTCCCTCTCTGTCAGCTGTCTTAAATGAATCTCTTTTCTGTTCCCCGGAAGAACCATGGGGAAGCCTTCTGCTATCATTCATCAACTTTGGTTTGGAAAGAACAGAACCATTTTGCATAATACATGGGTCCCCCCTAAATTATAAATATGCTGTGACTGCATATTTTCTCACTGCTTTCTTCTATACCTCAATATCATCTTAAAAACTATATTTCCAGAATCAGGAAGATAAAAGGTAAATTGAATGTGGCAAGATCAGAAGCCAGAGCCAGGAACCAACCATGTGTCTTGGCCAGCTTCCAGGAGGTATGACAGTACTTTACCCAAGTAAATTCTCCCACAACTCATATGGGTCCATCTTCTGCTTCACTTCCTTCCTAAATGGTTTCCAATAAGTACTGTGCTTTCCTGATAGCTGGAATAATCTCAGCTTTTCCCCATGTGTGCACATCCTTGTGTTCCAGACCCCTGCCCAGTCTGAACCCTGAGCCATACCTTTTCCTGTTGAAGTGTTCCAAAAGGATTCTTATTTGACTTCAGTGGCTTGCTCTCTGAGAGCCAACTTTTAAAATTGCTGTTTGACTGGCTTGATTGTTTGTTTTAAGTAAAATATTTCATAATATCAGATTATACCTGGACCCAAATAAAAAGGAAGCAAACATTTTTTAATACATTTTCCTTTCAGTCATTCCAAAGATGTTTAGGTCAAAATG
Source organism: Trachypithecus francoisi (assembly GCF_009764315.1). Taxonomy (NCBI): domain Eukaryota; kingdom Metazoa; phylum Chordata; class Mammalia; order Primates; family Cercopithecidae; genus Trachypithecus; species Trachypithecus francoisi. Next base: position 49,377,569 of record NW_022681474.1, on the reverse strand, counting down.
AACCAGAACAGGAATAGATGTAGAAAAAAAAAATGTAGGGCTCATAATAATTTATATTTTCTACCTAAAAATACAACTTTAGTTCTGACCTCCTTCAGCCTTCAGTTTTCCCAAAGGTCCTGACATCTACTCCTACTCAATGCATTCATGCTGAGCAAGCCTCTGGTCACGGATTTTCTCACCTAGCATGTTGTATAGTTCCTGTCCTTGTTGAGAAGTCAAGCTATAATTCTGAGGTTTATGATTTTCCCTTTTTTGGGTCACAAAGATATCTAGTCTCAAAATATGGCCAAAGTGTAGCAAGACAGGAAGGGTCATCCCTGATAAACCAGGTGGTAGAGTAGGATAAGGATGCACTGTTCTTAATCTAAGAGTGTTAAAGGTGGTATTGAGACATATTGTACATCCTGCTTGATCCTGTTGCCTTGAAAAACTTAACACTGCATGGACTCCTGCAGTATCCTAACATCTTTCTCTTTGCAACAGCATGGTGCTTTCAGGCCCATGGATGCACTTAGCAATGGAAAAGATTATTCCAGCCAAGGAGACTGAGGCTTACAGAGACTAAAAATGTGACTTAGAAAGTTAGTCTCCATTAGCTCCACGAGAGAGAGTCCTGTCCTGTTCCATCATGGGCTCATGTCCCCTGCAGGGATTATTAGATTTATGAACTTCCTAGGCATTTATTGGCTGTATACACACTTTGCAATTTAATGGTAAATTCCAGGGTACAAGGAATTGTTTTCTTTGTCTTATGTTCTATAGCATTTTTCATGCATTGTGTGCATAACAACTTGGTTCTTGAATTCAATTGAATTGAACCTAACACTATCTTTATATTCTTTTTGGTACAATATTCTTATGAATTAGGGTTCAGTTTTTCCAATGCAGAAAAATATTTTTTTCTTTTATCCTGTGCATTTTTTGAAATAATATATTAAGTGTGTAAGAGTTTCTGGATGAATTGAAGTAAGTAGAATTTCTATAAAGATATTTAACCTCCTCTGCAATCAATTTTTGTTTGTTTAATAGGAAAAAAATACTGCCTGAAGTCCCCACAATTTTCAATTCCCTAGTCCACTGAGTATACCCTACCCTCATCCCTGGAGGTTGAGTGTACTAGCTATTACGCGAGAAAATGAATCAGAACCTTTTTCCTTTTAGCAAGCCCCCTGCTGAAAAGGTATACATCCTCAGAAATGTATTTGTGCTTTGCCTGCTCTCACACGGTGGCCATGTAGGTCAGGTGTTTCACAAATTATCTTGTAGAGAGAGATAATGCAGGAGATTCAGTGTCTAGCCCAATGTTTGACAAGTTACAGCTGTTACATTTCAGCTATTAGGTAGAAGTCATAACTGTGTTTGTATCAGCACCAAGATGAGTCTTGTCTCTGGACAGGAGATGATAAGTCAGGCTTTTTCCAGGAATGTTAAGAAGGGGCTAAGGTTACCTTCAAAAGTTGAGTTATTTCATTGAAGAAAATGTCATTTGACCTTTGTTTGTGTTACAATCTTCTTCACTGGCTGGGATGGTTAAGAACAACAGAATTGTCATATTTAAGCTTTGATGGTTATATTTTGTTCAGGATAAATCGACTTTTGAAAAATGTTCCTTCTCTAGAAGGAGGATGTCTCACCTGAATGAGCCAACGTACAAATAATTGGAGGACACCATCTATGATGAGTCAAATGCAAAAGAGATATCATCAAATATCTGACTTACCATTCAAATCATTACCAACAGAACAAAGCTGAAATATACAAGCAATTGTGTATTTTATCACTGAAGACTTTCCTTGGACAATTATCATTCCTAGTTGATAGGCTATAAAGAAAGAGTTGCGCTCATGTGGGTAAGAGTTCCACTGATGATCTGGGAGGCATGTACCAGAAAGATGAAGTTTTACCAAGGAGGAAGTGTCTTTGCCTATGGATAGAACAAGACATACTCTTGAAGCTCAGGTAAACAAGGAGGCAATGTTAGCTAGTAAGTCAACGCTGAAAAGGTTGCAGTCAGGCAGGAGTTTTGCATTCACAGTCTCTATATCATTGTGCATCTATTCAGTCTTCAGCACATGTTTATTGAGTGTCCACTCTGGGCTGGAATCTGTGCAAATTGACAGAAAAGCCATTGTATGCAAAACAGACATGGTTTCTATCTTAGAAACGTTTTGCAAAACATAAAACAGTCATAAATTCCTTACTGATAATATACAAAACATTTTTGCAAATGAAAATACCAGTGCCAACTTAATAAGAAAAAGGGGTCAAAAATTTTATTAAAACTTTTACAAAAAGATGTGCCAATAATTAGTAAGTTGTGAGAAACTAGTACACTTTATTCGTAAACATTAATTTATATAATTAGATATGGATTGCCATGTATTAGATTAATAAAACTGTGAAAGATTTATGCCTACTGTTTGTAAGTATAGTGAAGGTGTTTCACTTACTGTTGGGCAAGAATTTAAACTGATACAAAATTTCTAGGTATTGTAACTATGCTATATCTGTCAAAATTAAAAATGTCTTCACCTGTGACTTCACAAATCCAAATTTTGGGAATCTATCCTAAGAAACTAGAGCACAAATTGTAATGCTGGATGCATATTATAGCACTGTTTATAATAACAGCAAAAAAAGAGTAATGAACTAACTGTACCTGAATAAGAAATGAGTTAAAAATATCAGAGTATATTCCCATGATAAAATGCTATATAGCTGCTTAACATAATCAGGTTAGTTTCAGGGCAAAGCATATAAACAATCCTCAATAAAACAGAACAAAGTGACTGGCAGAATTCCTTATTGAATATCTAGGTCTTTACCTCTGTGTTCCTAATGCTTTACTCTAGGGTCTTCTTGTATTTGGTTACATCTTTGGTCAGAGATATGCCTTGAAACCCCTGAGTAAGCTCCTCCCTGCTTCCTGGTTAATGCTTTTTACCACCATCTATACTTCCCATCAACATTAACTCCCAGACAAGGAAATAGCCTTGTTGCCTGTTCCTGGAAAACCCTGGCCCTCTCACGCCCTGGCTACTCTCCCATCTCAGTCCGTGTGAGAGCAAGAGAGAAAGTCAGGACACTTTCTGGTGCGTGGTTATAATAGGAATGGGAAACCCAGGATTCAGCACAGTTTGTTGCTTACCTCGAATAATGAGATCTTTCAGATCATGTATCGACACATTTTTAAGGTTTTAACATTTTTATGCTTGTTTCTCAAACTACTGCAGGGGCAGAAGAGGAACAAATGTGGAAATAAGTGGGTTATGAGCTAAAGGGGCTGAGTGGCTTCAAGATATCCGTTATCGAGTTTGGGAGGTGGCCCAAATCTAAGCATCCCAAGAGTTGTGGCAAACTCAAATTCAGCTTAGGCATTAGATTATCTGTGAGCATCTAATATGGTGGTTGAAGCACAAAAAGACAGCACGGAGTGTTCCTTCAAGCAGACAGAACTCTAGTGATGCTGTTGATACTCTCTACTCTCAACTATTCAACATGTGTAAACGATGGTGAGGATCTCCTCTGAGAGTACAGTAGTGAGTACAGTGAACACAATGCCTATCTTCACAGAGCTTGCTGTCTCATAAGGATGAGCACAATTATGTTTTGGAATAGAATATTGGAAAGGGTCAGGGCACATAGGAACAGAACACACACACACACCCTTACATATATGCCATAACTTCCTTTTTTTTTGATGAGTTATTTTGGAACATCTTGCATTGTTTCCTAGAACATGAGTCTCTGTAACCATGGAAATGGCTGTCATTTTCAGTCCAAGGGGATATAGGAGAGTGTGTTTAAAGGGATACTAAATAAGCCTTGATTGCTAGGGATGGCTCTTCAGATTTTCATGGGGGACTAAGGTAGCAATGGGGATCGTCAACTGCAGACCCTACCCCTCGCTTCCTTAATTTCAGTTGAAAGCTGGCTCCACCCCTGCCATGCCCTCCTGCTTAATAACAGGAGGGGAGGTAGCCATTCCTCCCTACAACCACCCTAGAACAGACCACACACAGCACAGGTGGGAGAAGCAAGATGCCATTTTGACTTTTGCAGCCCCCTCATCCCACAAAAGCCTTCGTGCTGACTCACACACGCAGAACTGCAGAAGCCACCCAGGGCTGTAGCTGTGACTCCTCCGGGGCCTCTGATTCTCTTTCCTGGCTGTTTCCTGGGCATCAGGTACTGGGTCCAGCAAGTCAGTCACAAAACAGGAGCCAAAAAATGATTTTGGGAAGAACTAGCTGGACTGGAGTTGAAACCTCTTGAACTGATGTTAACCTTGTTTTTATCTCTCTTGTACTATGTATTTTCTGGTAAATCTGATAAATCTCCTCTTGTTTAAGTGACAGGCAGTTGGGATTGTTATTTTTGCTTTTGGCAAATCCTCAAAGGGGAAAGTCAGTCCACCCACATGTCCCAAAAGGGAGGAGAAATGGGTCAAATCTGAAGCAGAGTCTAATTTCTTAGCAGTGGTCAGGGATGAGGAGGATGGGCCATACTTGTGGCTAGAGATCCTTCAATGGGCCTGGGCAGACACGGGCACCTAGAGAGGGGTATGTTGAGAACCTTCAATGGGGTATCCCCATGGGGACTTCTGACCCAAGAGGGGAGTTGGTTGCACGTGTGAATCCAAGAAGGAGTCCTGTTATATCACATGTGGGACAAATAGCCACCCGGGTCTGGATAACTGTGCATTGCTCCCCCACTTTCCTTTCCTTTTAAGATTTCTGTGTTTGCCTGGCCACATTTCTGGCCTTTGCTTTATTAATCTTGGTAATAATAGTGAAGAAAATTGTAGGACTGCCTAGAAAAGCCAAGTCAGTCTACATTAGAAAGGGCAGAAAGCTGTGCATGATAGGAGAAAAAATAAAATAGATGATAGAATCAAAAGAGGAGGAAAAGATGCAGAGAAAGAGCCAGCCTAGGGCATGTTTACCAAAAGTTAATGGGAGTTTGTAGATGTGAGAGGAGAGATTGAGCTGCAGTTTCAGTGCCTTAAGTGAAAGGGTAGGACAGAGACTCAGTAAAGGGATTTCAGGATTTTGGCATTGGGAAAGTGAGTAATCCCCCTTTAGTACTTCTTAACAAGCCCTTCATAATAAATAATTTTATTCCTTTTCAGTGCTCTTTGGATGTCACACCAGTTTACATCTGAATGCAACTCCCTGTATTTGGGCCAGTTTTATATGGATTACATGCGATTAAGCAAACATTGCTCAGTGGATTAGCAAGTGCCTGAGACCCAGCTGTCCAAAAGTGACTTCAAACTCCACAGGATGAAGGGTCTAAGCCAGCTGATAGCCTGTAATTCAGAGTCAGTAGAGCCTTGGGTATGCTCAGTCTGCAAGTTGAGAATCCTCAGTGACTATAGCAGAGAGGATTCAGAAAGACAGCGATCTTATGGCACTTTTCCCCTTAGAAATCCTCTGCAGCTTTTCTCTGTCACCTTGGGCTAAATGCAGTGGCTGCGCTCCATTTTCTCTGGCCACACGGGGCACCATTCATTCCCTCTTCCTTGCAGCACTCCCTGTCTGTTCCACCACACTGCTCACTTAGTTTCACTCGCTGGGCACTCCCTCCCAGTTTCTTTCACTAGTTTCTCCTCCAAGGTTCTGACCTCAGAATATTTCTTTGCCCACATCATACCTTAATCAGCTCATGTTGCCTCATGGCTTTAAATACAAAATAGCTGTGGCTCTCAAATTTAAATCTCTGCCCTAAACATCTTTCTCATCTACAAAATCACATCTATAACTGCCTATTTGATATCTCCACTTGACTGTCTAACAGGCTCAAACTTCACATGACCAGGGCTGAACTCCTGGCTGCCCTACACCTCTCACCCCAAAACCTTTCTTCTTGCAGCTCACCATCTCTATCAATGCAACTCATCTGTTCTAGTTGCTCAAAACAAAGTATTTAAGCCTTCTTCAAACTCTTTTTCCTCATAATTCTCACATCCAGCCCATCAGCCAATCTATTGTCTATTTTCAAAATATACTCAGAATCTGACCACTTCTCACACTACCTGCCACCATCACCATCGTGATCCAAATCACCACCAGTTCTAGCCCGAATTACCACAAAAGCCTCCATTTCATGCTCTTGCCTCCATCTCTGTCCACAGCAGCCAGAGTGACCTTTTAAAATGTCACTTGGATCATGCCATCTTTCCACATACTGTCAAACCACGACTTCTCAGACAAAAAGAAAGCATCATGTACACACATATACGTGTCCTGGAACTTGCTTTCTCTCTTACTTTGTTGTACTATTTTCCACAGAATTAATTACAAATATACCACACATTTACATGTTTCTTTGTCTTCTGACCCTCCTGCTAGAATATAATCTTTCTAAGAGCAGGAATTTGTTCTAGTTTCTTATCTCTTATGCCTAGCTGTTTTTTGAATATGGTAAGTATTCAGTTAATGTTAGATTAATAAATAGACAGTCTTCTGAGCTTTATACTTCCTTTTCCCAAGGCAGTGTATACCCTGCAGGGAATATGGGTGTAAATTAGTGTATTATCTTTCCCAAGTATTAGCTATTCTTTCATGCAAGAGTATCATATTTCTCCTTCCCAATGATTCAGATTTGGCCTGATGATTTGCTTTGGTTAATAAAATATGAGTTCTTGGGAGGCCGAGGTGGGTGGACCATGAGGTCAAGACATTGAGACCATCCTGGCTAACACGGTGAAACCCCATCTCTACTAAAAATACAAAAGTTAGCCGGGCATGGTGGCGGGAGCCTGTAGTCCCAGCTACTAGGGAGGCTGAGGCAGGAGGATGGTATGAAAACAGGAGGTGGATCTTGCAGTGAGCCGAGATCGTGCCACTGCACTGTAGCCTGGGCAACTGAGCAAGACTCTGTCTCAAAAAAAAGAAAAAATAAAGAAATAAAAATAAAAATAAAATAAAATATGAGTTCAAGTAACTTAAACTAATTCATACACTAAAATTTGAGAAGCTCTTTTCCAAATTAGACTGCTCTTTCATCTTCGGTCCTGGAGTGAGAAACACGGGACCATTATGTCCCAACAGGTATGTAAACATGCTCCATTTGTTAAATACATGGTATATGAGTGGGAAAGAAACGTTTTTGTATTGTAAACCACTGAGATACGGGGATCACATGTTTTTCAGCATAATGTAATCTCCATTTGGCCAATATGGTAGGGGAGGAGGGTAAACAAATCCCATGATGTTTCTGTGACCTTGTGTTCCTCCCTTGGTGAGTGTGCATTCCCTGGAAGGAGTATACTTGTCCTAGTCAAGGATTCTCAGGGATTCTCCCTTTGGTCTGAAGCAGATGGGTAGAGGGACCACTCTAGGATTTAGCAATCCAATTCAGGATTATTGGATTATTTAACAAGCCTAAAACCTTAAAATATCCTTAGTAAGGAGGCCTAGGCGACAGGAACAGGTATAATGTGAACTGATTTCTTTTTCATGATGTGAGTTAGGGTTAGAGATGCTGATATACACTCAAAATGCATTGGTAATAATTTCCATGCCTGTCACTAGCCCTTGCTCATTCTGAAGAAGACTGAGGCAAGGAGGGAGCCAGCTAAGGGGCTCAGTGCCCTCAGACGGGGCCCAGGTGCTCTATCAGGGATCTAAAGTGGAAAAGGATACGTTTCCAACAACTTTTGAGCTTCACAAGAGAGGAGTAATAACTACAGTTTATGCCAGGAGGTGATGCTGGCCATGCACCCATTATGTCTGTTGTTTCATGACGAAAAGATATATCCAGCAAACGCTGAACCCAGCACAGTATCCCACAAGCAGTGCTAACAATCATGGGCTCAGGTGCATGCTTGTGTGTGTGCATGTGCGTGCATGCATGTGTGTGTGGTGTGTATGTATCCCTCTCTCCTGGGCCTCCTTACTAAGGATATTTTAAAGATTTAGGCTTGAGATTTTCCCAGCACCAATTCACAGCTCTTGGGTGTTCAGGGGTCTCTGTACTAGAAATGTGCCCATCCACACCCCCAGCCTCTTTTGGACCACAGAGGATGGAGCAGCAGGGAGGGGCTGGAATGGGCTGCCCACACTCTGACTAGGCTCTTCCCTGAGGTCTGGCCGCCCTCAGACAAAGGCTGGGGTAACATTTTGCATTCTGTTTTCTTCATAACAATGCTTCCCCTCTTCTTCCAACAAAGGAATTTTCCATTGAGTGAAATAAAGTACATTTTGTGAATTAATGAGACAAGGAGAAAGGATTTGAGCTTCCTGTGGAGGCTCTGAGAAAGGCTGAGCTGCCCATGAAATATTTAGAGGCATTTTCTCAAAGTAGTGGGCCGAGATGAAAAGGTAAAATCAAGAGCTGTTTTCCAGAGCCTATAGAGATTGAAACCCACAGCTGGGGCTCTAGCATGATGTCTAACCTTTGCTTCCTGTGCTGCTGTCCCTGCATGGAGCTTCTGCTTGGTCCTCTTCAAGCTGGGAAAGCTGTCTTTAAAGTTGGATGATCTGGCCGTTGCAATTGTAGCCCTGGCGTAATCAGATTACGCCGAGAGTACAGAGAACACACTAGACTGTACTCTTCATCTATGGTTGCTAGTAAATTCTAAAGCAAGGATCCTGTGGATGCTCAGGTCTCGTAAGACGCATTGGTCCCTGAAGCCCCAGGGATGAAACACCATAGTCACGCAGGAACTTGCAGCCTGGTCATCTATTCACAATTTATTTTCTGCGCATAAAACTCACTTTGCTGCTATTCTTTCCAGCAGACCTAGATCCCATAGATAATTAGATTGAATTAGAGTGTGCTGGAGAGCTACCATACGTAACCATTATCTTTGCAAAGCTTCAGGTTACAAATGATAATCCCCGGGGACAGGTGTAGCACTACGAATGGGTAGATGCTGACCTCACAATGTTTTCAACAAAATTACACAATATTGTTTAAAAATGAGATATGTCATTTAAATTCTGGATGCATTACCTTTCTTAATCCCTGAAAAATCTGGTAATATTGGCCCCAGATTTTAAAATGGAAACCATTAGTCAGAACTGACTGCCAGATTGTTGGACTTCAGATTAACATGTTTTCTGCATTTCACCAAAGTCCCTGCTGCTCCCTATTGTCTTATATTCATCCCATTTCTTGGGATCATTGGAGTCTGTGACCTTCAAAACTATCATTTGGTAACACAACTGTTAACCAAAGACACTCAGAAATATGCTGTATTTAGTATTTCAGCTTTCTCCCATCAGGCGGGATGCAAAGTGTACTGGACTGTGATCAGGATGCAGTCTCCATCCTGCCCATCTCGGTGCCATCATTGCCCCTGAACTAGGCACGGCAGATCAGATTCCCTTTCTATGTGAGGACTTTGATTGCTAGAGAGCTCTTTCCTGTGGCTATTATGGTTACAGAGGGCTTCTCTGAACTTCAGTCCCATCCTCCTTTTTGTGAGCAGGTGGCCAGTCCTGGATAGGGTGTTTTCAGAAGGAAATACAGTGGCCTCATGCATTGTTTCATTGGTAGTTCCATGTGGCCTCATGCCCAGACTGGAGATGATTTGCTGTCTCCTCCTGCACAGAAAGCTCTCTGCTGAAGAACTGGGGTTTCACAGCAACAAGCCAGTGCCAAGCTGTTCCTGGGCTAGGCTTTACACCAAATATATACAGCAGTATGAACTACTATACCTTATGGCAAAAAAGCACTAGCTGGAAATAGCCCGTCAGATAGCCACATCTCATTGAACATTCCCAGAATTATCATGTATTTCCCCCTCCACTATTTAAAAAAAAAAAAAAAGACTGCTATCATTCCCTTGCCCTTGGGTACATTTTGACCTGATACTTTGAAACACATGCTGTAAGCAAAGGCAGGCATTGTTTGGGTTTTCTCTTGAGCTCAGAGGCGGGAAAAGTTTTCAGAAGGCTGTTCTATTTTCAGAAGTCACTGAATCCCACAACACTGAAGATTCCAACCCCAACTAACCTCTGACCTCTGCAACATACCAATGCTATGTCTAAAGAGAGCGAACACTGAGCAAGCCATGGAACAGTCAAGCCCTAGATCTAGGCTATTCCTTGATCCTACATACAATTTGAGTAATAACCTAGGTCCCTCTCATCCATCGTAGTCTTGCACTTTGTAAGTACACGTGCTAATGAGACATTCTTATGCATCTTGATGGTGACTTCTCTGAGACAAACTTGCTAGAGAAGGATACTCCATGTAGCCAGTGGGTTCTGAACGTTCTCATGCAGAGCCCTGAACAGACCTCCTGCGGACTCTGGGACTCTATCTACCTGTCAGGGCAAACTGGCTTCCCAAGCCAATAGGAAATTTTGTTTCCAGGAGCTACCTTTAGCCTTACTATCTCCTTTCAAGTGTTCGATTTTGAAATTGATCTAAAAATTGGACAGAATAAATCCTCTAAACAAAGGGTGTATCTATTTACATTAAGAATTAATGCATCATCTTTTTTATTATTATTATTATACTTTAAGTTCTCGGTTACATGTGCAAAACGTGGAGTTTTGATACATAGGTATACATGTGCCATGGTGGTTTGCTGCACCCATCAACCCATCACCTACATTAGATATTTCCCTTAATGTTATCCCTCCCCTAGCCCCCAACCCTACACAGGCCCCGGTGTGTGATATTCCCCTCCCTGTGTCCATGTGTTCTCATTGTTCAACTCCCACTTATGAGTGAGAACATAATGCATTTTCTTTGTTGTCTTCATTTGACTGGGACAGGGAGCATAGTACCAAAAAAGAAGGAGAGGAAGGGAAAGAGAGTTGGTAGGGAGAGTAGGAAGAGGAAAAGAAAGTTGTCAACAAAGATTAAAGACCACTTCCAACTCCTGCCAGCCCCATCCAACTGCCAGCAACCGACCTCAACTCCTGCAGACTCTGTCTGGGCCCAGCGCTAAGCCAAACAGACCCTGACCTAGAAGTAAAGAGGAAGCTCCCTCCCCACCAATCAGCTGGGCAGAAAGTAGTCTCCAGCTTTCACATCCATGACTGCAGGGTACAAGGAGCCAACTATCTCCCTGGACTCAGCGTTGTTGCTGCATCCAAATCTTGGCAGGAGAAATTCATCTACCAGAATGGTCTTTTCCTGAACTCATATGTACACTGCAGCACTAACCAGACTAGACTTCCTGTCCTGAACACTCAGTTGGCCCGTAGCAGCCTTGGCCTTGCCAGTGTCTCTCACTTGGGAATGGATTTCACATCTGACACCAAACGCATCAACGTAGACAGCTCTCTCTAGATTCAGTCCACACAACACTAAGAACTGCCCCTGCATTGAAAAAATGACCACCTCCGTAGATTACACTTCTCATATTAATTCCAATGAAACTAAACTTAAGTTTTGGTTTAAGTTTTAAGTTAAGTTAAGATTTGGATGTCCTCTCCTTTACAACTCCCTATCTTTTGCTTTCTCTCAGCCTCACTCCTCCAAGCTCAGCTCATTATCTTCTGTTTTCAGGAGATGCCACCATTCCAGCTGGTTGAACTTATTCTGGTTACAGCAGGACCATGAGTCAGAACTTGAGTTGACTGGTTACCAACAATTCCTTTTTCTGTGATTTTGTTCATCAGGGATTCAGCTGACTGTGGATGAAACAAAAGGGAATAGGTGAGATTTTTCTATTGTCTTTCTGGGAAGGAGCCCCACTACATTTCATTATTATTTAAGCCCTTAGAAAAACACTGAGGATAAAACACCCATTTTCTCCACAAATGGCTATTTAAATGTAAATCAGATCATGTCATTCCCTTCTCAGGGAGCCTCCAACAGCTACCTGATACACTGAGAATAAAATCAAAATTTTGCACATTGCTCAGGTCCCAACCTACCTTCCAAAGCCCACCCTTGCCATGCTTTTCCTTGAGCTTCATGATCTAGTACAAATGCACTGTTTTAGTTCTTGAAAGGCAACACATCCTTTCTCTCTCTAGACCTTCATCCCTGTAGACCTAGTCTCTTTGCCTAGCTTGCCCTTACCACAGCTTCTCATATCACTCAGGTCCCAATCACACAGCAAGATGTTCTCTGCTGACCCTTTTGGAGTAGGTCATGTTAATTCTCATCATTGCACTCTATGAGTTTCCCTTGTAATAGTAGTAGTACTAATACAAATGGATAGTTTCATATTCATATGGCTTTTTAATCATGTGTTGTATACTTTCTCAACTAAACTACCCAGGAAGGTAGAGGCCACACCTTCTTTGTGTACCAATTATGCTTAATAATACCAGTGCTTAATACATGGTATAAGCTCAATATGCATTTTAAAATATATAAACATATTGGTGGATGAATAAAATAATTAGTAGTGCTAAATCAGATCCCATTTTCTAACATTTAATTGTATAGTTACCATAAATCTATATATGAGTAAAGATGTAGGAAATCCCAGAATGCTCTTTGTTTAATCTCTGCCATTTCAGGCCTAAAATGATTTCAACCTCTGAGCTTTAGGTTAGTCCCATTTGTCATATACTGTCACTTGCTTTTTCTGCATAGGAGTAATATCTGTAAAAGGGCCCAAGGCCTTTGTCTTCTGTCTCTCAGCTGAAGTCTTAGAAGTACAGCTGTAGTCCCATCTCATTCATACTGTCTTAAGACTCTGTCCACCTTTGGCTGCTGGGACTGACTTCCCAGCTTTGGATCTCAGCGTGATCATAAGGGAAGTGCCCACAGCTTCTCTGATGCCACAGGCTTTGTTTTTCTTTATGTTGAGGTTTCCTCTGTGAGTTGGAGATTAAAATAGCACTTTAGAGAAGACCAAGAACAAAAGTATTAACAGTGAATAATTTCCTCTGAGCTTCATTGGGATCCTAAAAAGCATTGAAGTGCAGTATGGAGACCAGGGCTTTGGCATTTGACTCACCTTATGAAACTGTGACTCATAGAGTGCTAACGATAAGAACTTTGCTCAGAATTTGTCCTTTAAGGATTAACCTATCCTCATCTGTGAAGCGAGAATAATACTATTAATATTTCAGAGTTGATTTGAAGATAAAATAAGAGAGCAGGATGTCCAGAAGAGTGTCTCACTCAAAAAGACATTAATTTTCTTTCATCTGAGGTAGTTGAAGTTCACCTCCAATTTTAGAAGTTAAGGTCCCCTTAGGAAATTTCCATTCTAGGCTGTGCAGTGACGCAATGGGGGAAGGTTTCTAAAGCATGACAAAAAATACCCCCTCTCATAGAGAGAGCTGAAATACTACTTAGATTTGAAAGCCTCTGAAAAGAAAATACAAATGAAACCCTGTCAGTCCATGATTGGGCAACTTTGTTCACAAACTCTGCATTTGCTCCCTCTATCCACAGTGATGTATCCACTGCCATTCAATGAAGTTCCTACCCAGTTCTCTTAATGTCCAGAATCTAGGGAGACTTTCCTATAGTATTTAGGTATCAAACCTAATCAATATTTTCTTTTCTTTTTTATTATGAATTTTTATCAGCTTATTGAAATATATTTTTATTTTATTAACTTTTATTCTAAGTTCAGGGGTACAAGTGCAGGTTTGTTACATAGGTAAACTTGTGTCATGGGGGTTTGTTGTACAGATTATTTCATCACATCACCCAGGTGAGAAGGAGAGGAACAATCCTAATCAATATTTTCTATAAATCTATTGATGATATGATGAATGATTTCCTTCTCCTTCTTCTCAATACCTGACTTAAGCTTATTGCTCATATTCTCAAGGGTGACAGGAAGTGGGAAATAAGGGAAACCTCTTGACCTGTTGGTGCCCAGGTACTTCCTGAGACACTCACATGAATGCCTCAGCCACGTGGACCCATATGGAGCTTCTGCTTTGCCTCTGTATTTCTTGGAGTTCCAATTGCCCTTTTAAATTATACTGATGAAAAGTGGCAGCTTTTCTGGCACTCCTTGGTACCTCTTCATGTATACGCTCACCCAATGACTGTAATATTGTGTTGTCTCTGAGGCAGATTGTATTTTCCAAAGTTGGCTGTAACATTTCCACCCCACATGCTCTTCTCTGACCTTACCCCTCCACCACTGAGACTCTACCTCTCTATAGTAGGAGACTCTACCTCTCTATGGTGGAGCGGTAAGGCCCAGAGAAGAGGATGCGGGAGGAGAGTCTAACACCTCTTCACTTGAATTTGAGAGGATTGTGGCTCATATAGAGGCAATGCGGTAGAAGTGATGCTGTGTAATGTCTGAGGCTGTCATATAATGTGATACAGCCCCCATCTCACAAGCTGGAAGACTCACTTTTGGAGACTTGAGTCACTGCAAGATGCTCAACTACTACACCGAGACCACCATAATGGAGAGACCACAGAGAGGCCCTCCAGTTCAACTGCGCAAACGAGCTTCTAGCTGAAAGACAACAAATACAAGCCTTGTGAGTGAGCCATGGTGCATGCCCAATCCACTAAGCTTTCATGATTCTTCAGCCTCAGCCAACATCTGACCACAACTACATGAACCCAGGTAATATGAGTCCTTTCAAAATTGCTGACTCACAAAATTGTGAGCAAAATAGAAAAAATGCTTTAAGTCACTAATTTTTAAGGTAACTTGTTATATGGCCATAGTAACTAAAATAAACCTGAATGGAGACAGTAACCAGATTTTCCCAACAGATCTGTTTACCTAGATTAAATTTAATTTGTCTTGTACTGTCCTATAGGAAAAAGCAAACTTCCTTAGAATTCTCATTTGAAGATTCCATCGATTTTTGGGTTTTTTTTTTTTCTTTTACTTGGAATTAAACTTGTATATATGAGCAGCCATGGAAACCTGAAGCATGTCTAGCAATCGTGAAAATACGTTTGTTAGAATGTAGATTTGTCAAGCTAGTCAGAAACATTATTTATCATTTTTTGTAGGAAATCTTTTTTCCTTTATTGGAAAAACGTTCTGGCTCATTCACTTCAAAAGTCTTGGGCCATAGTCCTTGAAGCTTAAGTAAGGTAGTCCAGAGACAAATGTTCCTGGACTGGGCTGAGTCTCAGCATCAACCTCGAGCTTACCAGGAGTTTATTTAGCTAAATAAAATGTCAAAAAAGAGAGGTATGGAAAAGAAGGAGACTCAGCTGTGGGTCGGAAGAGAAAGATCTCGTGAGCCATCCTCATATCTAATTAAGTGCAGACTGTTGCTTGACATCTGAGAGAGATAAAAAGTAAGAAACATGTGGCATCATGAGAAATAAAAGATTCTACACAATTAATGTCCACCTGAGTACTGAAATCACCATCTCGTCTTAACTAAATACCAAACTACAGAGACTAGGATTCTGAGGTAGAAAGTAAGAATTGTGTCTTACTGCTCTTATTAAAACTAAGTACTCAATGAAATCAGTGAGAATGTGGCCTAGGGCATGCACAGATCACAGCAGCAAACCCAATCACATTTCTATTAGCCCACAGAGAAAGAATAGTTTTATAAAAAAAAAACAGAGGTATGCCAGAGTAAGTGGACTTACATTTTAGATTCAAAGAATTTGAAAATTGTATTTCTTTGTGGGGTGGGGAAGGTAGACAAGTTTATTACCACTGAAAGTTCTTAATTGTGAAGAAGTAGGGCAAGACCGTTTAGGAAAGCAACCAGAAATCATCGAAACAATAAGTGTTCTAAAAACCTTTTCTTTAAATCTCATTGAAATAAGTATAAAATCTTCTGAAGCAAAAAGAAAACTCCTCAACTTACTGAATATGCAATGACGATTAACACAAATATTTAAATATTACTTTCCAAATAATATTCCTGTTGTTGGCAAATGGTTTTCAGATGACATCTTCACCTGAGACATTCCTGAATCACAATTATATTAAGTATGCTCTATTATCAATTGTCCTGAGACACTATTTAAAAATATAAAAAATTTTATCTCCTTGATTAAATTTATTCCTAAGTATTTTTAGTGATTGTAAATTAGATTGTTTTCTTGATTTTTTTTGTGTGAATAGTTTGTTGTTAGGATATAAAAACGCTACTGATTTTTATCTTGGTTTTATAACCTACAATTTTATTGAATTTATCACTTCTAACAGCTTTTTGGTGAAGTCTTTAGGGTTTCTATATATAAGATTGTGTCACCAGTAAACTTCATCCCTCCATATGTGGGTACCTGTTATTTCTTCTTTTTTTTTTTTTTCCTAACTGCTCTGGCTAGGACTTCCTGTACTATGTTGAATAGAGGTGATAAGAGGGGGCATCCCTGTCCTTCTCTTAATCTTAAAGGTAAAGCTTTCAACTTATCATTGTTTAGTGTAATGTTGTCTGTAGGGTAGTCATATATGGCCTTTATTGTATTGAGGTATTTAGTCCCTATACCTTGTTTTAAGTGTTTAACATAAACAAATGTTGAATTTTTTTCAAATTCATTTTCTGTGTCTATTGAGAGGATCATGTGATTTTCATCCTTTATTTTGTTAATATCATATTATTCGATTTAACATATCACATTTATTGATTTATGTTCAAACATCCCTGCATCCCTGCGATAATTCCTACCGATCATGATGTATGATCTTTTTAATGTGCTGTTGAATTTTGTTTGCTAGTATTTTGTTGAGGATTTTTGTTTCTGTGTTTATTAGAGATATTGGTCTGTAGTTTTCTTTTTTTTTTGAGACAGAGTTTTACTCTTGTTGCCCAGGCTGGATTGCAGTGGCATAATCTCAGCTCACTACAACCTCTGCCTCCCGGGTTCAAGCTATTCTCCTGACTCAGCCTCCCAAGTAGCTGGGATTATAGGCGTCCAGCACCATACCCAGCTAATTTTTGTATTTTTCGTAGAGACGGGGTTTCACCATGTTGGCCAGGCTGGTCTCGATCACCTGACCTCAGGTGATCCACCCACCTTGGCTTCCCAAAGTGTTGGGATTACAAGAGTGAGCTATCATGACTGGCTTATAGTTTTTTTGTTTTTTTGGTTTTTTTTTCCAACGTTTGTGTCTTGCTTTACTATTAAGGGTAATGTTAGTTTAGTAAACCTAGTTTGGTAAGTATTCCTTCAACTATAAAACATTGATGAAATAAACTGAAAAAGACACAAATAAATGAAAAAGACACATCATATTCATGAATTGAAATAATTGATATTATTAAAATGTTCATGCTGTCCAAAGTGGTCTACAGATTCAATGCAAATTTATCAAAATTTGAATATCATTTTTCACAGAAATAGAAAAAAATCCCAAAATTTGTAAGGAACTAGAAAGGACTTTTAATAGCCAAAGAAACCTTGAGCAAGAATAACAAATATGGAGACACCACACTTTCTTTTTTTTTTTTTTTTCCGAGAAAGAACATTTTCTCTTTATTAACTCATTTTCAACACTTGGGTTTCACTTTTGGAGCACTGCTGTTTGACTAAGGCTGAAGTTCTTTATCTTTGTCAGGTTTACACATCTTAAGAATTTTTATTTTTTGTTTTTTTTTTTTGCATGTTAATTTTTCTTACGTACACTTTTTTTTTTTTTTTTTTTTTTTTTTTTTTTTTTGAGGCGGTGTCTCGCTCTGTCGCCGGACTGGAGTGCAGTGGCCGGATCTCAGCTCACTGCAAGCTCCACCTCCCGGGTTCACGCCATTCTCCTGCCTCAGCCTCCCGAGCAGCTGGGACCACAGGCGCCCGCCACCTCGCCCAGCTAGTTTTTTGTATTTTTAGTAGAGACGGGGTTTCACTGTGTTAGCCAGGATGGTCTCGATCTCCTGACCTCGTGATCCGCCCGTCTCGGCCTCCCAAAGTGCTGGGATTACAGGCTTGAGCCACCGCGCCCGGCCTATTTTTTTTTTTTTTTTCACTTGCAATGCTTTTTGAAGCATACTTTTTTTCTTTTTTTTAAGACAGAGTCTTGCTCTGTCGCCCAGGTTGGAATGTAGTGGTGCGATCTTGACTCACTACAACCTCCACCTCCTGGGTTCAAACGATTCTCCTGCCTTTCCTGCTTTCTCTTGTGGGCATTTAGTGCTATAAATTTCCCTCTACACACTGCTTTAAATGTGTCCCAGAGATTCTGGTATGTTGTATCTTTGTTCTCATTGGTTTCAAAGAACATCTTTATTTCTGCTTTCATTTCGTTATGTACCCAGTAGTCATTCAGGAGCAGGTTGTTCAGTTTCCATGTAGTTGAGCGGTTTTGACTGAGTTTCTTAGTCCTGAGTTCTAGTTTGATTGCACTGTTGTCTGAGAGACAGTTTGTTATAATTTCTGTTCTTTTACATTTGCTGAGGAGTGCTTTGCTTCCAATTATGTGGTCAATTTTGGAATAAGTGCGGTGTGGTGCTGAGAAGAATGTATATTCTGTTGATTTGGGGTGGAGAGTTCTATAGATGTCTATTAGGTCCACTTGGTGTAGAGATGAATTCAGTTCCTGGATATCCTTGTTAACTTTCTGTCTCGTTGATCTGTCTAATGTTGACAGTGGAGTGTTGAAGTCTCCCATTATTATTGTATGGGAATCTAAATCTCTTTGTAAGTCTCTAAGGACTTGCTTTATGAATCTGGGTGCTCCTGTATTGGGTGCATATATATTTAGGATAGTTAGCTCTTCCTGTTGAATTGATCCCTTTACCATTATGTAATGGCCTTCTTTGTCTCTTTTGATCTTTGATGGTTTAAAGTCTGTTTTATCAGAGACTAGGATTGCAACCCCTGCTTTTTTTTGTCTCCATTTGCTTGGTAGATCTTCCTCCATCCCTTTATTTTGAGCCTATGTATGTCTCTGCATGTGAATGGGTCTCCTGAATACAGCAGACTGATGGGTCTTGACTCTTGATCCAGTTTGCCAGTCTGTGTCTTTAATTGGAGCATTTAGTCCATTGACATTTAAAGTTAATATTGTTATGTGTGAACTTGATCCTGCCATTATGATATTAATGGTTATTTTGCTCATAGTTGATGCAGTTTCTTCCTAGCCTCGATGGTCTTTACATTTTGGCATGTTTTTGCAATGGCTGGTACCGGTTGTTCCTTTCCATGTTTAGGGCTTCCTTCAGGGTCTCTTGTAAGGCGGGCCTGGTGGTGACAAAATCTCTGAGCATTTGCTTATCTGTAAAGGATTTTATTTCTCTTTCACTGATGAAACTTAGTTTGGCTGGAAATGAAATTCTGGGTTGAAAATTCTTTTCTTTAAGAACGTTGAATATTGGCCCCCACTCTCTTCTGGCTTGTAGAGTTTCTGCCAAGAGATCTGCTGTTAGTCTGATGGGCTTCCCTTTGTGGGTAACCCGACCTTTCTCTCTGGTTGCCCTTAAGATTTTTTCCTTCATTTCAACTTTGGTGAAGCTGGCAATTATGTGTCTTGGAGTTGCTCTTCTGGAGGAGTATCTTTGTGGCGTTCTCTGTATTTCCTGAATTTGAATGTTGGCCTGCCCTACTAGGTTGGGGAAGTTTTCCTGGAGATATCCTGAAGAGTGTTTTCCAACTTGGTTCCATTTTCCCCCTCACTTTCAGGCACCCCAATCAGACGTAGATTTGGTCTTTTTACATAATCCCATACTTCTTGCAGGCTTTGTTCATTTTTGTCTTCTTTTTTCTTTTGGTTTCTCTTCTCGCTTCATTTCATTCATTTGATCCTCAATCGCCGATACTCTTTCTTCCAGTTGATCGAGTAGGTTACTGAAGCTTGTGCATTTGTCATATTTCTCGTGTCATGGTTTTCATCTCTGTCATTTCGTTTATGACCTTCTCTGCATTAATTAATCTAGCTGTCAATTCTTCCACTCTTTTTTCAAGATTTTTAGTTTCTTTGCGCTGGGTACGTAACTCCTCCTTTAGCTCTGAGAAGTTTGATGGACTGAAGCCTTCTTCTCTCATCTTGTCAAAGTCATTCTCTGACCAGCTTCGATCCGTTGCTGGCGATGGACTGCGCTCCTTTGCAGGGGGAGATGCGCTCTTAGTTTTTGAATTTCCAGCTTTTCTGCCCTGCTTTTTCCCCATCTTTGTGGTTTTATCTGCCTCTGGTCTTGGATGATGGTGACGTACTGATGGGGTTTTGGTATAGGTGTCCTTCCTGTTTGATAGTTTTCCTTCTGACAGTCAGGACCCTCAGCTATAGGTCTATTGGAGATTGCTTGAGGTTCACTCCAGACCCTGTTTGCCTGGGTATCAGCAGCAGAGGCTGCAGAAGATAGAATATTGCTGAACAGCGAGTGTACCCGTCTGATTCTTACTTTGGAAGCTTCCTCTCAGGGGTGTACTCCACCCTGTGAGGTGTGGGGTGTCAGACTGCCGCTAGTGGGGGATGTCTCCTAGTTAGGCTACTCAGGGGTGAGGGACCCACTTGAGCAGGCAGTCTGTCCGTTCTTAGATCTCAACCTCCGTGTTGGGAGATCCACTGCTCTCTTCAAAGCTGTCAGACAGGGTCGTTCACATCTGCTCAGGCCTCTGCTGCTTCCCCTGTTGTGCCCTGTCCCCAGAGGTGGAGTCTACAGAGACAGGTAGGTTTCCTTGACTGCTGTGTGCTCCACCCAGTTCGAGCTTCCCAGCGGCTTTGTTTACCTACTTAAGCCTCAGCAATGGTGGGCGCCCCTCCCCCAGCCTCACTGCTGCCTTGCGGATAGATCGCTGCAGACTGCTGTGTTAGCAATGAGGGAGGCTCCGTGGGCATGGGACCCTCCCGGCCAGGCATGGGATATATTCTACTGGTGTGCCCGTTTGCTTAAAGCGCAGTATTGGGGTGGGAGTTACCCGATTTTCCAGGTGTTGTGTGTCTCAGTTCCCCTGGCTAGGAAAAGGGATTCCCTTCCCCCTTGCGCTTCCAGGTGAGGCGATGCCTCACCCTGCTTCAGCTCTCGCTGGTCAGGCTGCAGCAGCTGACCAGCACTGATTGTCCGGCACTCCCTAGTGAGATGACCCCAGTACCTCAGTTGAAAATGTAGAAATCACCGGTCTTCTGTGTTGCTCGCGCTGGGAGTTGGAGACTGGAGCTGTTCCTATTCGGCCATCTTGCTCCGCCCCCTAGACACCACACTTTCTGATTTCTAAATACATTATAAAGTTTTTGTAATCACAGCAAGGGCATCAAAATGGACACATGAACCAATGGAACAGGTCAAAAAGCTCAGACATAAACTTAAATAGTTATGGTCAGTTAATTTTCAACAAAAGTGTCAAGAACATACAATGGAGAAAGGACAGTCTCCTCAATAAGTGATTTTGGAAAAACTGGATTTCTACATGCAGAAGATTGAAATTAGACCTTTATCTTACATCATACACAAAAAATCAACTCAAAATGGATAAAAGACTTAAACATAAGACATGAACCTGTAAAGCTACTACAGGAAAACCCAGAAGGAAAGCTCAATGATATTGGTCTGGGCAATAATTTATTGGATAGGATTCCAAAAACACAAGCAACAAAAGTAAAAATAGACAAATGAGATTATATTAAACTAAAAAGCTTCTGGACATCAAAACAAAAATAATATTTAACAGAGTAAAGAGACAACCCATAGATTGACAGAAAATATTTGCAAACCACATATCTGATAAGGGGCAAATATCTAAAAATATATAAACAACTCAATAGCAAGAAAACAAATAACCCAATTTAAAAAACAGGCGAAGAATCTGAACAGACATTGCTCAAAAAATTAATGGTGAAATGATACTTGAAAAATATGCCTAATATCTCTAATTGTTAGTTAAATGCATATTAAAACCACAAAGAGCACCTTATACTTGTTAGAATGGCTACTATCAAAAAGATGATTAATGATTGTCAACAAGGATGTGGAAAAAAGAGAACACTTGTATATTCTTTGTGAGAATTTAAATTAATGTAATCATTTTAAAAAATAATATGGAGGAGTTCTTCAAAAAGCTAAAACCAAAACTGCCACATGATCCAGCCGTATCACTTCTGGAATTGAAATTTGCATGTTGAAGAGATATCTGTTCTCTCATGTTTATTTCAGCATTATTTTAATAGCCAAGTTATGGAAACAATTTAAATGTTCGTCAATGAATGAATGGATAAAGAAAATGTGGTGTATACACAATGAAATAACATACATCCTTTTAAAGAGAAGGAAATTCTATCTTTTAAAACAAGATGAATGGAACTGGAGGAAATAATGCTAAGTGAAGTAAAACAGGCACAGAAAGGCAAATACTGTATGATTTTACTTATAAGTAAATCCTTAAAAAAAAAAGAAATAGAAAACACAAGTAGAAAGATAATTACCAGCAACTGGTGGGGAGGGGGAGGAGTAAGGGCAGGGATAATGTTGATTAAAAGGTACAAAGTTTCAATTAGACTGGAGGAATAAGTTCTAATGAGCTCTTTCATTTCATCATGACTACAGTTAATAATAATGTTTATTTCATAATTGCTAAAATCGATTTTTAACTTTCTCACCACACATATGTAAGATAAATTGCTGAGGTGAAAGATGTTTATTAACTTGATTGAATCTTTCTATTACTTATATATAGATCAAAACATCACATTGTACCCAATAAGTATGCATAATTCTGATTTTTCCATTAAAAATAAACCATTTTTAATGTTAAAATGTGATGAATTCTATATATTAGCCTTAAGAATATTTTGGAAGATACAAGAGTAGAACTGAACATAGATAGTAAGAAGTCAGTTTTGCCTGAAAATATTTTTGAGATGTTAGTCATTAACTCACTTTTTCTCCCTTGCTCATTCAAGTTAATAGACTGTGCTCATTGCTTTGGAAAATGAATGCAAAGGGATGTTAAAGTCAGAGTGGGTTAGGGTCAGAGGGTCTTGGGTTTGGTTTGCAATAGCACAAGTCCTATAGGTGATGCAGAGGTCTCTGCATAAGCATTATATTTGGGAGAAATGTATAAATGGAAGACTGCGGTCTTCTACCAAAACTCATGGACCAAGTTGAGTGATGGAGAGGAATGAAAGGAATGTAATGAAGGCAGAGGAGTTGGTGGAATCAGAAGAAGTAGTAACTGAAAGGATGCACTTCTGCTCCCTGGGTGATTCCCCATTCTATTACTCTCTATTTCACTCTGACAGTCCGTTGTTGTCAGCTCTTGGCTGTGATCTGAGATGTCTTCCTTTCCCATATAAAATGGCCTCTCTTTGCAGTTGAATAGGATTTTAGACTTCTTGCTACCTGTAGAAAGTTGAAAGCCCAGGAAGCTTTCTGAAATTTGAGCAATCACAATTCTTTTTAGTTCAAACTGTCAGTGCTTTATTGATTAAAACTATTTTAACGACTTTGCAGGAGTCCTAGGTATCTGACTTGAATCTACTACATTCAACAAAACCCATATCCACAACTCATCTTGAGACAGGCTTCTCTCCCCTTTGGCCTATCAGGGTACTACAGGACAACACTTAAATTTTTGGATGCTCTTTGGTAGAACTGAGAAAATCACTAGGCACTACCTTATCTTTGTTGGAGCTTAACAAAGGATCTTAAAATCATTCATTTTGATCTTTCCATTGAGATAACTTCTCACCTGGATAATGTTTTGCTGCCTGAAAAACCTCAAAATCAAAAACAGTTTTATTTTCAAAACCAACAAGAACTAGCTCTTCTCCAATTTCCTCTATATTCTTGCAGAATAGCTTTCTTCTTAGCACATTTTTCTCATCACATTACATTTTACATAACTGAAATAAGCCAATTACACTTTTAGCACTCTGTAATACAGAGAGTACATAGCTAAATTATATTAGGTATATTTTCTATCTTCTAATTACCAAAATCAATCATTTTGCCAGTTTATATGCTGCTACAGAACATATATCATGTTATTTTATCCTGCTATAGCAATCTTTTGTAATTTTTTTCAGTATCCACTAAGTTTATTCACATTTTTTCCAGTTTTTACTACCTGGCTTTATTTCACTTTGTTTAGCCTGTTCCTGTCACTCAATCTCGAAAACAGTGTTAAATATTTTATGTTTGTATTATGGCAGACCTCCCACTCCTGGGTGCCCACTTTTAAAAGTTAGCTTTGGTTGCATAACAAATTACCCTGAAATTTAGTGACTTAAAGCACTATATATATATATATATATACACATACACACATAAAGAGAGAGAGAGAGACATTATTCTTATGTTGTTGAGACTCTGTGGACAATGATGGACTTGTTAAAATATCTAGTGGCTGAATTAGTGTCACCTAAGGTGATAATTGTCACATGTCTCTCATCATTCAGCAAAATATTCCAGGTTCAATTGCATGATGAATGGTAGTAGTCACAAAAAAAGCCCAATGCACAAGTGCTTTTCAATTCTCTGTATGTGTCATATTCGTCAATGTCCATTAGCCAAAAAAAACTGAAATGGCCAACTGAAATCCAAGGGTATGAAAATAGATTTTATTTTTTGGTGGGAAAAGCTTCAAATTCACGTTACAAAAAATCATAAATACAGAGATAGGAAAATATGTGGCCGCTCTTGCTATCTGTCTACCATGTAAGCATAATTGAAAACAATAATAATTAAAGTAATATTTTTGGACCTAATAAAACCGAAATTAGTAAACTAAACAAACAACAACAACAAAATCCCCACATATAGTCCAGAACTAGGTCCAATTTGGAAAGATAGAACAAGTTACTGCTGCTACAATCAGTGGAGAATTAGCTGATTTTAGATCAATCCTTCCATAAAGAGTAACTAGAAAAAAATTACTAAATATTTCAAAACCTGCTTGATGGAATGAGACAATTACCAGGAGTGACAGGTTTTCTTAGTTCAATAATCCAGAGAATAGAGAAAGACATAGAGGAAAAGAAGAACATATAATTCACATCTTCACATTTTCTTTTCAAGTTTTTATATGTAATGACTCCGTATGAAAAATAACTTAGCGGCCGGGCGCAGTGGCTCAAGCCTGTAATCCCAGCACTTTGGGAGGCCGAGACAGGCGGATCACGAGGTCAGGAGATCGAGACCATCCTGGCTAACACAGTGAAACCCCGTCTCTAAAAAAAATACAAAAAAAACTAGCCGGGCGAGGTGGCGGGCGCCTGTAGTTCCAGTTACTCCGGAGGCTGAGGCAGGAGAATGGCGTAAACCCGGGAGGCGGAGCTTGCAGTGAGCTGAGATCCGGCCACTGCACTCCAGCCTGTGCGACAGAGCGAGACTCCGTCTCAACAAAAAAAAAAAAACAAAAAAAAACAAAAAAAACTTAGCATGAAACACAACAGTGATCAAAACCAAGAAAATAAATACACATTCAGAATATTATGTATCATTAGATAAATATTTTATAATAATTGTGATTAACATCATCTAGAAACCAAAGAACTAGATGGAGAATATTGGCAGATAAATAGTAATATAAAAATACAAATAAAAATAAAAAGCCAAGTATATGAACTAAAATTATGAATTCACAAAATATGATTACCAACCGGATAGACACAGTTAAAGATACAATTAGAAAAATAGAAGATAAATAAAAAGATATGCTTATCAGAACATAAACATTCAAAAGAATGGAAAACAAAGAGATTGAGCAACATGTGTTAAAAGTGAAAAAGTTTAACACCTGTGAAATTGTAATCCTAGAAGAAAACAATAGAGAATAAGGCCATAAGTAAAGTGTCGATTGCTGAGAACATTCTAAATCATATGAGAGCTGTCAACAATAGATTCAAGAAGTACTGAAAATCCAAGCAGAATAAATATAAACAAGACTATACCTGGACACATGATAATACATCTGCTGGAAACAAGATAAAATAGAAGAATTGGAATCAGCCACGTGACACTCTTAACGTTCAGAAGAATGATGATAAAAATGACTACGGACTGTTAATATCTAATAATTCTCTTCAAAATATCCCAAAGGCAAGAAGAAATTGCAGGAAAAATTCACAAGTATATTTTAATTGAATGATAATAAGAATAGGCATATTAAGATTCATGAAACTGGGCACAGTGGCTCATGCCTGTAATCCCAGCAATTTGGGAGATCAAGGTGGGTGAATTGCTTGAGGCCAGGAGTTCAAAATCAGCCTGGGCAACATAGTTAGACTCCATCTCTACAAAAAAAATATTAAAATTCAAAATAGCTGGGCATGGTGATGCATGCCTGTAGTCCCAGCTGTTCAGGAGGCTGAGGCTATAGGATCACTTGCACCCAGGTCTTCAAGGATACAGTGAGCTATGATAGCATCACTGTACTCCAGCCTGGGTGACAGAAAGAGGACTTGTCTCAAAAAGAAAAAAAGATTAATGGTTTAAGAAAGCCAATTTATAGCTGTATAAGTGCATGTCAAAATGATCTTAATGTATTTTAATACCTGAATTTATAAATATAGGTATTTAGTGGAATTACATATTTTATGTTCTCATATCTATTTCATTGAATTATACTGATTTTCAATAAGTGCATTAAAAATGAACCTTGGGCCACTATTTCACACAACTTATAACATTTACTTTTAGATAGATTTTAGATCAAAATACAAAAGGAGCAAATCTTCTGTAAAAGTTAAAAGCAATAAATCTTATGTAAGGCAGCATATGATAATATTTTCATGACTTTTGTATGATAAGACACAAAAACAACAAATAAGGGTAGTAGGGATAATTTGAGTGACATAAAAATTAAGCATTTCTAAATAAATTAAAAATATAGCTATTACGTGGCCCAACAATTCCTCCTCTGGATATATATAAAAAGGAAATGAAATCACCACCTCATGTAGATATCCACATTCTCATATTCATTGCAGTATTACTTACAATAGCCAAGATATGGGAACAACCTAAGTGTTTGTCATCAAATAAATGGACAAATAAACCGTAGTAGATATACACAATGAAATACTACTCAGCCTTATAAAAGGAGGAGATCCTGCAACTTGCCACAACATGGATGAACCTGGAGGACATTATGCTAAGTGAAATAAATCAGACACAGAAAGAAAAATTATAATCTTGCTTATAGATAGAATCTTTATGAAAAGTCAACTAGAGAATAAAAGTGGTTACCTGGTGTGGTTTCAGTGGGAAGGAAATGGGGAGAACTATATCAAAGGATATAAAGTAGGAGATAGATGAATGAACAAGCCTGAGATATATTGTACAACACAAGAACTCTAGTTAATAATATTGTATTGTATTCAGAATTTTTGCTTAGTGAGTAGGTTTTACCTGCTCTGTCACACACACAAAGATGGGTAACTATGTGAGATGATGGATATGTTAATTTGCTTTTTATAGTATCTGTATATACTACACATATTTCCTACATATTTTGTAACATCATGTCATGTACCTTCAATATACATAATAACGTTTATTTTAAAACATGAAGAATTTGTGTTCATTCAAAGATATCATTACAGGAATGAAAAGGCAAGCCACAGAGTAAGAAAAGGTGCAGCACAAATGGATTTACCCTGAAATTAATGAAAATTAACCACACTTTTATGGGTCTTCCCAAGGCTTTGAGAAAGATGGTAGCAATGTGTTTCCATGGGAAAATGTTTTATAAAAATTATTAAAACCAAGTTTTATGGGTTGTTTTAACCTGAAATTGGTGAAAAATTGTTTCAATTTCTGTTGCATCTGTTCTTAGATCAGGTGGCATTAAAGGTGTCCCAATCTCTTTGGGAACTCAAAAAAAAAAAAAACCTATTAAATTGGGATATATTTAGTTTGGGTCCAGTGGGAAATATGTTGTTAACAGCCCCTTCTTTGTAATGGCATTACTTTCCCCCAAGTGTAGAAATGGATTCTAGTTATACTCCTATTACTCACTGTGACAATTCACCCAGAAGCATAGCACAAAGGTGCATCACTCAGGATTTATCGTGATACAAATGTGATGCAGAATATGCAACACTAAAATGATCAGAGTAGAGGATACAAACAAGGTTTTTAATGTATAAAGCCAGAAACTAATTTGTGGGAAAGACTTCTATTCATCTAACATGTAAAATTATAAGCAAAAGACTCAGTTCCCTTTGCCTTCAATGTTCTATGTTCTGTGTTCCCTTCAGAGCACAGAAGCGCTCTCTTTTCAAGAATATATTTGAAAGTGTAACACATACAATTATAAAGGCAGATTTTTGTTTCTTTTGTGATAGAAATTATGCAAAGTAGAATTTATCATAATGTCTGCATTGTGCAGGTCATTAATCCAAAGAGTATTTAAGAATATACACAGTTAAAAAAAAAAAAAAGCTTAAATTCTTTGAAATATTACTGATTGTAGGTAGAAAAAACTTGGAAAAGCTCTCTTCAATTTTCACAACCATCTTGAAAGTGTACATTATATTAACAATAATGAGTTGTGAATTTGAAAGATGCATTTCCAAACCATTTATAACAAGCAGATTAATTATAATCAATGATTATAGGAAAAAGACAAGATTATCTTCATATTTTTATAAAACATTAATGGCCGGGTGCGGTGGCTCCCGCCTGTAATCCCAGCACTTTGGGAGGCCGAGGCGGGTGGATCACGAGGTCAGAAGATTGAGACCATCCTGGCTAACACAGTGAAACCCGTCTCTACTAAAAATACAAAAAATTAGCCGGGCATGGTGGCGGGCGCCTGTAGTCCCAGCTGCTCGGGAGGCTGAGGCAGGAGAATGGCGTGAACCAGGGAGGTGGAGCTTGCAGTGAGCTGAGATCGTGCCACTGCACTCCTGCCTGGGTGACAGAGTGAGACTCTGTCTCAAAAAAAAAAAAAAAATTTTTTTAATATTACAAAACATGTTCGTATAAAGATGAAAAAAGGCTAGTATGTAGACCAAACTTTTTAAAAATACACCAAAAGTATTAGGACAGTATGTCACACAGTCAATAAATTTTTGAAATTCTTATTTTTCTGGCTTCTTAGAACAGATTTCAGCTTTTAAAATGCACAACTAATTAAAATTTATTTTATTAATGTAAACACATGTTTAATTCCTAAGTTTGGTATTATTTTTAAAGGAATGCCCCTTCAAACACATGTGTTTGGTCACAATACTCTTGGATCCATTTCTATTTTAAATAATCAAAAAGAGGAAGGATACATAAACAGTTTTCATAAAAGATAAATTATCCAAATCAATAGGAAAGGGGCAAATAATACAAAATATTGAACAAACACTCCAAGAGTCATGTCATAAAAGAGGGCACACAAATAGCCAATAAATTATATAAAACTGTGTTCATACTAATTAGTCATCTGGGAAATGTAAATTAAAACAAATTAAAACACAATGAAATCTTATGGCACACCAGAAAAGTGGTTAAGATATAAAAAATTGACAACACAAGATGTTAACAATGATGTGAAATACCTGAATACCTGGCACACTCTCATGCATCACTGATGGAAGTCAAAGTCAGATCAACCATTTAGACAAAATTTGGAAAAACATTTTTTTTTTTTTTTTACATAGTCTCACTCTGTCACCCAGGCTGGAATGCAGTGGCACAATCTCTGCTCACTGCCACATCTGCCTCCCAGGTTCAAGTGAGTCTCATGCCTCAGCCTCCCAAGTAGCTGGGATTATAGGTGCACACCTCCACACCAGGACAATTTTATATTCTTAGTAGAGATGGGATTTCACCATGTTGGCCAGGCTGGTCTTGAACTCCTGACCTCAAGTGATCCACCAACCTCTGTCTCCCAAAGTGCTGGGATTATAGGCATGAGTCACTGGGCCAGGCCAAAAAAACTAGGTTTCTAATAAACCCGAACATAAGTACATCCTCTGCCCTCCCAAGTGTACTCTTAGTTTTACACTCAAAAGAAATGTGTACCTATGTTCAGGATAAGAGAGATATTAGAATATTAATGGCAACACTATTTGTAATTGATTCAATCTAGAAATTACCCATCTGTCTATGAATAGTAGTATGAAAAAAATGGTAATAATTGTGGTAAAATTGTATGGTGAAATAATATAGAACAATGAGATTACTACTTGAAATAATATGGATGAACCATTAAAAGATAATGTTGGTAAAAGAAGATAGACATAAAATAATGCATACCATTTAATTCCAAGTTGAATTTTCTTAGAAAACTATTCTCTGTTGCTAGAAGACTGAATAATGGAAGGAAGGTAGGGATGGCAATAAGGTGAAGGAAGAGGAAGGCCTCTTGTGTCCTGAGAATGTTTCCTTTTTCTGACCTAGGTGGTGGTAACAGAGTCGTCCCTGTGATGTATAGAATTTTGCATGCGTGTTATATCTGTGTGTGTCGATGAAAAAATAATTTTAAAAATCAGACCATATAACTTTTCTCCTTAAGTAGCTTGTCACATCACTTAAAGTAAGATCCAAACTCTTTAATTCTTTTGACAATATTTTTACTAAGATGTAAATCACAAGTTATAAAATTTACCTTTTAATGTGTACATTTCTGTAGTTTTTAGTATATTTGCAATGTTGTGTAACCATCACCACTATTGAATTCCAGAACATTTTTATCATCCTTCCTAAAAAGAAACCAAGTATGCACTTGTAGTCCATCTTGATTCTCACACCCTCAAGCCTGGCGACTACTCATTTGCTTTCTCATGGATTTGCCTATTCTGGACATTACACATACATTGAGTCATACAACAGGTGATCGTTTTGTCTGCATTCTTCCACTTAGCTCAATGTTTCAAGGTTTATCAATATTTAGCATGTATCAGTACCTCATTACTTTTTGTGATTGAATAATATTTCATTGTACCAATATATTATATTTGTTTAACCATTTATCATTAGATGGATACTTGTGGTTTTTACACTTTTGTGGTATTATGAACAGTAGTGATATGAGCATTCATATATGAGTTTTTGCATGAAAAATAATGTTTTGCATGAAAAACTAATAAATATTTAATTTTCATATGTACATACCTAGAAGAGGAATTTTTGGTTAATATGGTAACTATGTTTTACATATGTATAATTCTCATCCAAAGTGGCTGCAAACATTTAACCTTCCTATCATTCTGATTTTGATTTGCATTTCCCCAGTGACTAAAGATGTTGAGCATCTTTTCATGTGCTTATCGACCATTTGTATATCTTCCTTAGAAAAATGTATATTCAAGTCTTTTGCCTTTTTTTTTTTTTTTTTTTTGAGACTGCGTCTCACTCTGTTGCCCAGGCTGGAGTGCAGTGGCGCGTTTCCCGCTCACTGCAACTTCCGCCTCCCGGGTTCAAGCAATTCTCCTGTCTCAGCCTCCCAAGTAACTGGGATTACAGGCATGCGACGACATGCCCAACTAATTTGTATTTTTAAGTAGGGATGGGGTTTCACCATGTCAGCCAGGTTGATCTGGAACTTTCAACCTCAGGCGATCCACTCGCTTCGGCCTCACAAAGTGCTGGGATTACAGGTGTGAGCCACTGCATCCAGCCTACCCAATTTAAAAAATGAATCTTTTTTCTTTATAGTTTTGAGTTATAAGGGTTATTTATTTGTTCAGAATTATATTCTATTCTCTTATCAGATGCATGATTTGTAAATGTTTTGTCTATTCTGTGGGGTGCCCCTTTTTGTATTAAAAATTTGGTTTTACTGATTTTCTGTGATTTTTTTTATTATCTATTTAATTTAGGGTCTTCCTAATTTTTGTTATTTCCTTCCCTCAATTTGCTTAGTGTATATTTTGATCTCCTTTTTTGACTTTTTAAGGAGGACATTTTGATTGTTTTTTAAAAAGTATTTTTTTCTTTAATATAGCTGTTTATAGCTTAATTTACCCCTGAGCACTGTTTTCGCTGAATTTTCTAAGTTTTAGTATGTGTTGATTTTACTTTCTTTCATCACAAAGTCTATCCCAATTTCTCACTGAGATTTCTTCTTTCACACATAGATTTATGAGAGACACGTTGTTAAATTTCTTTATATTTGTGAGTTTCCCAATTTTCCTTCTTTTATTGATTCTTATTTTAAAACAGCATTAACAAGAAGAAAATTCTTAGGAATAAACTTAAATAAGGAGATGAAAGAATGAAAGATGAAAGATATGTAAACTGAAAACTATAAAATGCTGAAAAAAATTAAAGCAGATATGAATAAATGGAAAGGCATCTAGTGCTCATGGATTCAAATAATTTTTATTGTTGAATTGTTTATACTACTGAAAGCAATCTACAAATTTAATGCAACCCCTATCAAAATCCCAGTGACCTTTTTTTACAGAAAAAATTTTAAACCCTAAAATTCATATAGAGCCACAGAAGACCTTAAATAGTCAAAACAATCTTGAACAAAAACTACAAAGCTGGAGGTGTTATACTTTCTAATTTCAAAATATATTACAAAGCTACAGTTATCAGTGTAAGTATGATGCTTATATAAAAACGGATACATAGACCAATGTAACAGAACAGAGAGCCCAGAACTAAACCTACACATATATGGTAAACTGATATTTAGCAAGGGTGCCAAGAATACACAATGGGCAAGAGATGATCTCTTCAATAAACGTAATCGGAGACGGGGTATTCACATGCAAAAAAAAAAAAAAAAGTGCAATTGAACCCTTATCTTATACCATATACAAAAATCAAACTAAAGTGTATTGAAGATTTAAAATATTAAATCATAAAACTTCTCAAAGAAAACAGGATAAATCCTTCTTGGCAAGCAATGATTCACAATGATTTCTTGAATATGACACCAAAAGCACAGCAACAAAAGCAAAAATTAGTAAGGGGTATTCACATTGCACCAAGAAACCTCATAACTGCAATGAAATACAATCAACAAAATGAAAAGATAAACTATGAAATGAGTGAAAATATTTGCAAACCTTATATATCTGAGTTCCTATATATTTTAAATATTAGCTCTTTAAAGTCTGCAATTCAAGAGCAAGTATTTATTTATTTATTTATTATTTAAATATGCCAATTTAGAATGGAAAAAAAACTGAATAGATATTTCTACACTGAAGACATACAAATAATTAAAAGGTTTATGTGAAAAGAGGCTCTACATCACTAATCATTAGGGAAATGCAAATCAAAACCGCAGTGAATATCACCTCATTTCTGTTAGGATGACTGTTATTAAAAAGACAAAAAAACAGCAGTCGTTGACAAGGCTCTGGAGGACAATGAACCCTGTTACACTGCCGGTGGGAAAGTAAATTGGTAGAGTCATTATGAAATGCAGTATGGAGATTTCTAAAAAAAATAAAAATAGAACTAGTATACCACTACTTTGGGGTAGGTATCTAAAGGAATTGATATTAGAATCAATATCAGTTCTATTTGCAGGGATATCTGCACTATCTGGTCCCTTGCAGCATTATTCATATTAGTCAATGCATAAAGCAATGTAAATGTTCATTGATAGATGAATGAATAAAGAAAATGCTGTATATACCTACAAATGGAATATTATTCAGCTATAAAAAAAGAAATTCTGCCATTTACAACAATGAAACTGGGGGACAACATGCTAAGAAAAATAAGTCAAACACAGAAGAATAAATACTACATGATATCACTTATATAAGGAATCTAAAATGGTCAAACTCATAGAAACAGAAGAGTAAAATGGTGATTGTGAGGGACGGGAGGAAGGGCAAATGGAAAGACATTAAAATCAAACAGTATAGACTTTCAATTATGTAAGATAAAATTATAGAGATTTACAGTATAGCATAGTGCCTATGCTCATTTGCATTTCTTCAGTGCCTATAGTTAACAACACTGTATTGTAAACTTTTTTATTTTAATTTTTTTTTTTTTTTTGAGACGGAGTCTCGCTCTGTCGCCCAGGCTGGAGTGCAGTGGCCGGATCTCAGCTCACTGCAAGCTCCGCCTCCCGGGTTCACGCCATTCTCCTGCCTCAGCCTCCCGAGTAGCTGGGACTACAGGTGCCCGCCACCACGCCCGGCTAGTTTTTTGTATTTTTTAGTAGAGACGGGGTTTCACCGTGTTCGCCAGGATGGTCTCGATCTCCTGACCTTGTGATCCGCCCGTCTCGGCCTCCCAAAAATTGTAAACTTAATAATTTGCTAAGCAGGCATATCTTACATTAAATGCTATTACAAATAATAAATACTAATTAATTATATAATATTTAATAAAGAGAGCAGGAAGAATAATAAGAGGGCAGGTAGAATCTTTTGGAAATGATTGATATGATTATAACATACGTTTTTCTTCATATATTTTTGGACTCTGCTGTTGTCTATATACCAATAGTTGTCATATTGCCTTGATAAATTTTCCCTTTATGATTATAAAACGTCATTTTTGTCTCTGGCACCAAGTTTTATCTTTTTGGGTTTTTGTGAAAGTCCATTTTGCCTAACTTTAATATAATTAAGCTGGCGATCTTTTGATTATTGCTTGTATGATATATATCTTTTTTCCTCCTTTTGCCTTTAACATATTTGTGGTTTTGTACGTAAATTATGTAACTTGTAGTCAGCACATATTTGTATCATATTGTTTGATTTTTTAAAATCAATTATATCCCTGTCTTTTTCCTGGAGTTCTTTAATTTATTTTCATTAAATGTAATGTAATTATTTATAATGTAAGATTTCCTCTTCTATTTTGATATTTGCTTTCTATATGTCTTACAGCTTTTTCCCCCATGCTTCCTCTACTATAGTTATATTTTGTTAAATAGTTATTTTCTAGTGCATTAATTTCATTGTTTCTTTTACCATTTTTTGAATTATGTTTGTAGTGGTTGCCCTGGAGATTATAATATACATCATAATTTATAACAATCTACTTTGTGTCAATACTAATTTAAGCTTAATAATTAACAAAATCTTTTCTCCTACTTGGTTCATTCCTCCTCCCTCCTTTGTGCTTTTATCACTATACAAATTTTATCTTTATACATTATATGTCAATCAGCACAGATATATAATTATTGCTTTATGAAGTTGTCTTTTTGTCTGATAGGGGAAAAATAGCTATAAACAAGAAAATCACTTACTTTTTCTTTTAGATTTACCTACTAGTCACCTTTAGCATTTCTTATAGGAAGATCTACTATTGACAAATTCTCTATTTTTTAAAAAAAAATCTGTGAATGTTTTAATTTTTCATTATTGAAGATTAGTTTGGCTGGGTATAAAATTTTTGGTTGTCAGTTTTTTACTTTTAGCACTTTGAATGTGCCATTCTGCTTCTCTCTGGCCTTTGTGTTTATGAAGATATATTTTTCTGACAATTAATCAGCTGTTAATATAGCTGATGCTCTCTTGTATGCATTGTGTAGCTTCTCCCTTGCTACTCAAGACTTTCTTTTTCCTTATTTTTTTAACAGTTTAATTATGACATGTCTGGGTGTGGATTTGTTTCAGTTTATCTTATTGGAATGTATTGAGGTTCTTAAATATGTATGTAATGGTTAATACTGAATGTCAACTTGATTGAATTGAAGGATACAACATAATAATCCTGGGTGTGTCTGTAAGGGTGTTGCCAAAAGAGGTTAACATTTGAGTCAGTGGGCTGGGGAAGGCAGATCCACCCTTCATCTGTTGGGCACAATATAATCAGCTTCCAGTGAATCTAAAGCAGGCAGAAAAATGTAAAAAGGAGAGACAGGCTTAGCCTCCCAGTCTACATCTTTCTTCAATGCTGGATGCTTCCTGCCCTTGAACATCAGACTCCAACCTCTTCAGCTTTAAGACTTGGACTGGCTCTTCTTGCTGCTCAGCTTGCAGACAGCCCATTGTGTGACCTTGTAATCACCATGTAAGTTAATACTTAATAAACTCTTATAAAATAAAACTTATAAACTCATATATATATGTGAGATATATACATATATATATATGAGATATATGTTTGTGTTTTGCATTTAATTTAGGATGTTTTTAGCCATTATATCTGTAAACACTCTTTCAGCCTATTTCTTCCTCTTCTCTTCTTCAGGGACTCCCAATATGCAGATGTTGGTATGCCTGATGATGTATCATATATATCTGAGGCTTTGTTCCTTCTTCTTTATTACTTTTACTTTCTGTTTTAGACAGGATTTTTTAACTGCCTTAACTTAAAGTACACTGATTCTTTCTGCTTGATTCAAACTTCTCTTGAGCGAACCTAGTGAATGTTTTACTTTTAGTCTTTGTGCTTTTCAACTCAAGAATTTCTATTTTTTAAAATAATTTCCATTTTTGTGTTGATAATTGCTATTGGATAGGACATTATTATTTTATGTTTCATTTGTGTTTTAGACATGGTTTTGGTTAATTTGCTGAACATACTTAAAATACCTGATTTAAAATTATTTTCTTCTAAGACAGCATTTCCCTTTCTCTAAGAGACTTTTTCCCCTACATACAGACCGTATATCTTTTTGGGGATGTCTCATAATTTTTTGTTGAAAACCAGACATTTTATTTAATACAGTATTATAATTCTGGAAATCACTTCTCTTCACTCCCCAAGAATTGTTGTTGATTATTTGTTTAGTAATTTCTGAACTTATTCTTTAAATATTGTAGTCTTTGTTGGGTGTGGTGACTGAAGTCTTTGCTTGGTTAGCTTAATGGTCCACTAATGATTGAACAGATATTTTTTTTAAATCCCTGATACCAGTTAAGTCTCCCAGTCTTTGCAGTGGGCTCTGTGCAAATGTTAGGAGCTGCCTTCAACACTCTTCTATGCAGCTGACAAGTCCGCTTAGCTGACAAGTCTGCTTCCTATTTATGCAGAGCCTTAATGCTAACCAAAAGTAAAACCCTGGGGCCTTCTAAGGTCTTTTGTGAACATGTACACAGCCCTGGGCATGTGTGCATCCATCTGTATGTGTGTAACCTTCTATATTCCCAGGAATATCTCAGAACTTTTTAAAGCCCTTCTGTTCTCAGATTTTCCTTTCAAGTGTACTGGTCAACCTATTGTTTTTCCTAGTAGTACTACATGACATTAAGCTGTCATACATTTAAACGATTGCCTCTAAACATTCTTAGAAAATACCATGGAGGAAAGAAACGTTTCACCCTGGGTGAGCTACCATCAAGAGAAATAAAGATAGTCTTATAAGAAGGGGCTGCCTAGGAACCATCAGAAAGATCAAATAATGACAGTTCTCTGGGAATGAGCCTTTGAAAGAACTCCATTCTGCTCTCTTTGGTGGCTGCTAGGCAACAGGTTTACAGTGTCAGTGTAGGCTGTTGGTTTTCAAGTCTACCATGGAGTTGGAGAGAGAAACTGGAATAGGATAAGTTAAAAATGTCACAAAACTCATTGCCGTTACTGAGATTCAATAATTTCACTTGAATACATGCTCTCCAGATTGATTTAAAAATTTTCCAGAGTTTTAAAAAATTATTTTGGCTAATTTTGTCAGCTTTTTTTGTTATTGATTTTACAAAGGAGAGAATTTTCGGAGGTTCTGATTCCACCATTTTTACAAGTCAGCTCTTTCTATTTTGTCCTACTCTACAGTGACTCATGTGGTCCCATCTCTGCTTCTTCATCTCCTACTGGCCTTTCCTGGCTTACTTTTCACCAGATATGGTGGTCTATATGTACATCAAAGCTTACATGCTCATTCCAAAATTTGGGCTTTTGCCCTTGATCTACCTAATATTTGAAAAACTGTCCCTCCACATCTTTATTTGTCTTCCTACCCTCACTTTCAATGCTATCTTCTCAGCAAGACTATCTTGCCTGAAGTAGACATTTTCCTCTCCCAATTTTCTGTCACAGAGCCTTTTAAATTTTTTCATTGCATTTTTCCAAAAATACAACATTTTTTTGCTTGGCTATTTAATTTTTGTCTCCCACTTTACAGTGGAAAGGGAGGAGCCACATCTATTTAGTTCCCCAGGTTACTCAAAGTAACTAGCATGATACTTTGCACATACAATTTTAATAAGTATTAAGTAAATAAATTTGATATAAAATAAAAGTGAAACAAACTATTAAGATTATACAGGATATTAGGGAATCCTTAAGAAATATATTTAATACTAAAAGGCCATATTCATTGGTATGATAAATAGAAAGGCAACAAGAGAAGAAATACTAATAGTAGGTGAACAGTTGACTAAATATCTAATTTTAGATGTATTAAAACACATTTAAAAAAACAGTAATGTAATGCTGTTATAGCCATACTGTGTTAACTAAAACTGGAAATAACAATGATAAGTACTTGAAAGTTTTTCATGAAACCGATTTGTACTACAGGGTAGCTGGCATCATGAATTGCCACAACATTAATGGGTAGCAAATTGGCAGTTTATGTCCAGACGATAAACATAGTTAGAGTTTTTAACACAGTAATACCACTTCTGAGAATCTAAGGAGGTAATCTAAAATACAGAAAAATATATTTTTTAACATTCATTACAAAATAGTGATGACAAATTTGAGACAATTAAATGTCCAACATATGGGAATAATTAAGTAACTACAGCATATTGCTTCCATAATATTTTATGCAGTTATAAAAAATAATTTTAAAATTGTAGTATACCAGATTAAGTAAAAATACAGAATAAAACATTTCATGGGCATTATGACTATAATTTTGATAAACTATATATGCACTTAGATAAGAAATACATTAGAAAAAATAACATAAAGTAATATGAATACTTTTATTTAAAATCTTTTTGTTGCTATAAAATTATTTTCCCAGTTAATAAAGTATATAGAGAAAAATAAGAGCACAAACTTATATCGTGTAACTGAATTTTATTGTAATTGTACTTATCTTTTTCTTTTTTATTATTTCTCCTGAACATTTTCCATGAAAATGTGATATTTGTTTTTAGCAATGAAAGAAATTTCACACATTTTCACCTAAAATGATTTCTGTATAAAATTCTATAAAAGACTTAATAAACATTTTTAAAACAAAATAATGATAACAGCCATTTTTATGGTTATGATAAAACTAAAACTAATTTTCCCCAAATCACATAAATTTATTTTGAAAATAAAATTTTCAAGGTACACAAATGTGTATCAAACATCATAACTATTTTTTCAAGAAAAAAGACATGACTTCTTTGTTATTAAACATAGCAATTTATAACATTCTTTAGTCATTAATTGTTTTTTAAATTATTCATCACAGAGCTGTTAAGAATTACACAGATTTTTTCTTGGAGGTTATCAACAGTGAGGGCTTGCAGACTCAGTGGTACTTGAACCCTCTTCTCTGAATTTCTCCCTTAATTTTATTTTAAACAGTCATTCCTGAAGTCAAAAATCAACTGAAAATCACCGGTTTGGACACTTAACACTAAACCCACTTATGGCTGTCGTTAGTCCAGTATGACATTAAGGAAACCCAGGACATAGGACCTAGAAATATAAACGAAAGTCCTGGGCAGTTCTTGGGAAAGGTCAGATCCTGTGGAGGATATGGTGTGTTTGGTAACAGGTGCATACATAAATGGCAAGCACAGATGCTCACACAGCTTCTGATCCTAAAGCGTCAGGGCTTTGGCTGTTTCTTCTGATTCTTGGTAAGCAGCAACCTCCTACACACCCTCCCTCAGGAATTTTAAAACAGAAAATATAGGGAAGAATGGAGAAGAAATAAGAGAGAGAGAGAAAGAACTGAGAGGCAGTCCTAGAGACAGAGTTGTGAGAGGAAGAGTCTAAGAGAATACCAAGGATGGAGAGAAAAAACATTAATCTTTTCAATGTTTTTTCATAGTTGCAGCTATCAAGAACTTTTGCCCTCTGTGAGTTGGTGAGGGTACTATGTGCTCTATGTCATTTCATTTATCACCAGTAATAGTGTGTATGGCAAGAAGTGAATGTGCGGTGACCTGCCTATGTCCAAGTCAATAGAAGAAAGAAACTTTTGTCTGTAGCTTTTATGTCCTTAATGAGACTTTAATCTCTTGGAAACCACCTGCACAGTAGATAGAAACTAATATTTCCCACCAGTGAATATGGTCCTGTGTAACTCTTTTCTGTCCTCTAAGCACAGGTAGTCCCTTCAGATGCTCATCAACACTAAAATCTGGTTCTAAAATTCCACTGAATGATTGAGACTTTTAACACATGTATATATCAGAATGGCTCCTTCCCTTAAGGCTATATTCTTGGGCTTTAACATCTAGTGGTGCTCTGTTTACTTGGAAGTGAGCAAATGCGGTGTGAAGCTCCAGCATTAGTGCTCCTCACCAGTCTCACGTTCCACCATGACTGATCATTTTCTACTCCTTGGGTTCTTCACTCCTGGCTCTAACCTCATGATCTTCCTCTGGAATCTGGAGCCCAGCCTTGAACATTAGCAAATTATCACAAACTTCTTGGAAGAAGAAACTTCTTATTGTTTATTACACCATAATTGGACAGATCTTAACTTATTTCTTTCTTTTTTTTTTTTTTAGAGACGGAGTCTCGCTCTGTTACCTGGGGTGGAGTGCAGTGGCCGGATCTCAGCTCACTGCAAGCTCCCCCTCCTGGGTTCACGCCATTCTCCTGCCTCAGCCTCCCGAGTAGCTGGGACTACAGGCGGCCGCCACCTCGCCCGGCTAGTTTTTTGTATTTTTTAGTAGAGATGGGGTTTCACCATGTTAGCCAGGATGGTCTTGATCTCCTGACCTCGTGATCCGCCCGTCTCGGCCTCCCAAAGTGCTGGGATTACAGGCTTGAGCCACCGCGCCCAGCCTTAACTTATTTCTTACCTAACCATTCATTGAAAGTGAACACTGTTTCACCTGGGCTCTGTAACTGGCTGTAGGTTAGACATTCTTCACCACTCTGCCCAACTCGCATTAGATTTGTAGTTGCCAATCTTCCTTTGGGCTTGATGCTAGTCTTTTGGCCTTTCTCAATAATCTAATTCTCTAAGATCAGACAAGTCTTAGCTGACCCCAGAAACTTGCATTTTTATATCAGGCCAGCAATTACATGACAGGTAATCAAATAAAGTAACAGGAGAGGAAAAAAAAGCCCAGTGAGAGAAATATTTAGCCAATAAGTCAATCTGCCATTCCCACCAGATAGGAGAAAGAAAAAGGGACCTCAGAGGTCATCTCAAGCTAGCATTTCAGGTGAGAACAAAAGCGCCAGTAAAATTGGATATAGGCCGGGCACGGTGGCTCAAGCCTGTAATCCCAGCACTTTGGGAGGCCGAGACCGGCGGATCACTGGGTCAGGATATCAAGACCATCCTGACTAATGCGGTGAAACCCCGTCTCTACTAAAAAATACAAAAAAACCAGCCGGGCGAGGTGGTGGGCACCTGTAGTCCCAGCTACTTGGGAGGCTGAGGCAGGAGAATGGTGTGAATCTGGGAGGCGGAGCTTGCAGTGAGCTGAGATCCGGCCACTGCACTCCAGCCTGGGCGACAGAGCGAGACTCCGTCTCAAAAAAAAAAAAATATATATATATATAGGATATAAATTGTCTATGCCACTCCAGTGTAGAGTGTGGACACTGAGTGTACACTGGAGATTGCATTAACTGGCTGTTCTGTAGAAGGATGATAAAGATAGGACTTCAATAAACTGAATAACTTAGAACAAGGAAGTTTAATAATAAGACTTTAATAAGAACAATGTGGAAGGCTTGGTGTGGTGGCTTATGCATGTAATCCCAGCACTTTGGGAGGCCAAGGAGGGAGGGTCACATGAGCCTCAGGAGTTTGAGACCAGTCTGGGCAACATGGAAAAACCCCATTTCTGTAAAGCAATACAAAAATATTAGCCAGGTGTAGTGGTGCACGTCTGTAGTCCCAGCTGCTCAGGAGGCTGAGATGGAAGGATCGCTTGAATCCAGGAGGTCAAGGCGGAGATCACACTACTACACTCCAGCCTGGGTGAAAGAATGAGACCTTGTCTCAAACAAAACAAAACAAAATGTGGTTACTATGATTATTTATAGGAGAGAGAAAAAAATAGTCACTATTACTATAGTAGTCATGTAGAACTATACAATAATTGAGGTAATAGAATAGTATGAGATGCTTCGCATCATGTAACCATGGGCCATTTTCCTATACATTCTCTCAGTGTAAAGAAGATTCTGAAATGAGCCAAATTGTGGGGGAAAAGTAAATGATAGAATCCACACTGGAGTCATAATTTGATCCAGAACACTTCTAGTGGCAGTTTCCAAAACTTACTTGGAAGCATAAGTAACTACAGTGATCTTAAGACAATCTTCTAATAAATTTTAAAAAATTAGAATAGTTTTAGATTTAAGAAAA
Organism: Trachypithecus francoisi; assembly: GCF_009764315.1. Taxonomy (NCBI): domain Eukaryota; kingdom Metazoa; phylum Chordata; class Mammalia; order Primates; family Cercopithecidae; genus Trachypithecus; species Trachypithecus francoisi. The sequence goes on along the minus strand of NW_022681474.1, from coordinate 49,335,488 downwards.
AACATGAAGATAATACAGAGTTTCCATATACCTTAATTTTCTGAGCTTTTGCCTAGTGTCCCTTTTGGTTGCAGGATCTCATTCAGGTTACTACATTACATTGAGTTGTTATGTCTCCTCAGACTCCTCTTGGCTATGACACTTTCTCAGAATTTCTTCATTTTTGGTGACCTTGACAGTTTTGAGGAGTAGTATTCAGGTATTTTGTAGAATGCCACTCAGATGGAATTTGTGGATGTTTCCCCCATGAATAACCTGACTTATGTATTTTGGGGAGGGAGACCACAGAGGTGAAATGCCATTCTCATCAGATCATACCAAGGGTTGAAGAACACATACTATGGCCAAAGCTAATCGCTGTTGATGTAAATATTGATAACATGGCTGAGGTAGAGTTTTTCAGATTTCTCCACAGGACAGTTACTCTCCTTCCTTCTTTCCACACTGCATTGTTTGGGAGGAAGTCACTGTGCAAAGTCCAATCTTTATGTTCTACCTCCTTTAAGGTGGAGTACAACAACAGGGAAACATTCTGAGAAATGCATTATTAGGCCATATCACCATTGTGCACACTTCATAGGCTGTACTTACACAAACATAGGCAGTATAGCCTACTATAAACCTAGGATATATGGTATACCTATTGCTTGTAAGCTACAAACCTGGACAGCATGTTACTGTACTGAGTACAATAGGTGATTACAACATAATGGTAAGTATTGGTGTATCTCCAGATTTCTAAACATAGAAAAGACACAGTAAAAATAGAGTATTATGATCGTATGAGACCACTTGTCGTATTTGTAGTATGTTGTTGACAAAAGTGTCATTATGTGCCACATGACTGTATATTAAATAATTTCCCCCGTCAGTATGGAATCATAGCTGTTTAGTTTACACTTTGGAATGTAACCCAATACTACTTTATTTTCTTATTCAAATTGTTACATACAGCACTGGTCACTGGGAGCTCTTTTGGTTGGCTTCTGTGTCTGTTCAACACACCGCCATCATTGTGGGGTTTCTTTGTTTGTTTGTTTGTTCTTAGCATTCTTATTTTCTGACACCATAAGATGCTCCAGGCTCATTTTGTATATTTCCTATTCCAGTCATTGAATCAGACATTTCTCTAAGAACCCTTGCTTCTTTTCATTGAACAATAATATTAAAAAACAAGATCTAAGCCCTAGGTTACACTTGTTACTGATGGGGTAACATGTCTTTTTGTACCCTTCAGCTAGCAGAACAAGGAAATACAATCATCCCTCAGTTTCCATGGCCAGAATTGGTTCCAGGACCTCTCACAGATACCAATATCTACAGATGCTTAAGCCCCTTATATAAAATGGTGTAGTTTTGTATATAACTTATGCACATTCTTCAATATATTTTAAATATTCTGTATATTACTTATAATACCTAATACAATGCCTACATGCCACTTTATTTGTGTGGATTCAATATGACACTTGGAGTGCGGCAAATCCAAGTTTTGCTTTTTGGAACATTATGGAATTTTTTTCTTCCAAATATTTTTGGCCCACAGTTGATTGAACCCATGGATGCAGAATCCATAGATTTGAAAGGTTGCTCTCTCTCTCTCTCTCTCTCTCTCTATATATATATATATATATATATATGCTAATCCATAATTTTTCTATATGTAACCACATATATCAATATTAGGCCACACATCATACTGATATTTCCATCTCAGATCCATTACTATGTAGATAATTCCAGACTTCTTCCATTGCTTATCTGTAACCTTCCCCTCCAACAGTAAAAAAACTGATTTCCACCATCTGCCATCCAGTCATTTAATTGTTCTATTCCAGTATATCCATGGAACAGTTTCATATTTGTTAAGCTGTACCAGTGCAGGAAAACAATTTTTTTCAACTAGAATACAATGCTCATGTAGAAGTCCTTTTTCCTTTAGTCTTCTAGGATCCGCTCCTTTTCAAAGCTACTTATGTCAAGAACTTTTCCCCATTACCTACAGTGAAGTTGTTTTATCTATCCGTAATAAAGTGAGATTCTTGGCCAGGCATGGTGGTTCATGCCAGTAATCCCAGCATTTTGGGAGGCTAAGGTGGGTGGATCACTTGAGCTCAAGAGTTTGAGACCAGCCTGGCCAACGGGTGAAACCCTGTCTCTACTAAAAATACAAAAATTGTCCGAGCACGGAGACATGTGCCTGTAATCCCAGCTACTCGTTTGCCTGAGGCAAGAGAATCGCTTGAACCCGGGAGGCGGAGGTTGCGGTGAGCCAAGTTCATGCCACTGCACTCCAGCCTAGGCAGCAGAGTGAGACTCCATCTCAAAAATAAATAAAGATTCTTTATCACAGTCTGAATTCTTTTGAACTCCTAAATTTCATATAAAGTGTGCATACCTTAAAGCTCATTGTTTTTCTCTAAAGTTCTGTGGGTTTTGACAAATGCATAGAGTCATGGATCCATCATTGTGGTATCTTCAGAAGAGTTTCACCATCCTTTTAATTCCCCTGTGCTTCATCCTTGAATCACTAGCAGCCACTGATTGGTTCACTATCTCTAGAATTTTGCCTTTGCTAGAATGTCATATTAATGGAGAGTTTGGGCCTTTTCAGACTTCCTTCTTTTTCCCAGTAACAGGAATTAAAGATTCATCCATGTTTTTGCATGGTTTAATAGCTCATTACTTTTCTATCACTACATAGTATTTTATTGTGTGGATGTACTACAGTCTGTTCATCCATTCACCCATTAAAGGACATCTTCATTGCTTCCAGATTTTTGGCAGTCATAAACAAAGCTGCTATAAATATTTCTGTGCAAGTTTTTGTGTGGACACAAGTTTCCCTTTCAAGTAGGTAAATGCCTAGGAGTACTTGCTAGATTATAGAGCAAGACTATATTTAGCTTTATGCGAAACTGTCAAATCGTTTTCTAAAATGGCTGTGTCATTTTGTATTCCCAGCGTCAATGAATGAGAGTTCCTGTTGTTCAACAGCCTCCCCGGCATTTGATACTGTCAGGCTTTTGGTTTTATTTTTAGTCATTTTTAATAGATGTGTAGTAGTACCTTGTTGTTTCAAATTGCAATTCCCAAATGACATATGATATTGATCATATTTTCATCTGCTACTTTGCTATCTGTATATCTTTTTTGATTCCCTATATGTTCAGATATTTTACCTATTTTTTAATTGGGGTGTTTGTTTTCATACTAATGTGCTTAAGAGATCTTTACATATTTTGGGCATAAGTTTTTATCAAATATATTTTGCAAATATTTTCTTTCAGTCTGTGGCATGTCTTTTCATTCTTTTAATAGGGATTTTCACAGAGCAGAAGTTTTGAATTTTAATAAAGTCCAGCTTATCAATATTTTTCTTCAAGGATAATGCTTTCGGTGTTATATTTAAAACTCCATTGGTAAATCCAAGGTCACCTAGATTTTCTCAGCATATTTTAATAAAGAGTTTTATTAAAACATAATAAATAGCACTAAGGTACACCAATCTTAAGTTTGCAGGTTATTGAATTATTACAGAGTCAGCACATTCACTTAACTACAAATTAGTTCAAAATACAGACTACATCCCAGAGGTCAAATCTGGCCTGCCACCTCTTTGTGTAAGCTTGCCATTTGAGAATATTTTCTATATTTTTAAATGATTGGAAAACATGAAAGGAATTCTATATTCCACAAAATTCACATGAAAACTATACAAAATTCGTATTCTACTGTTCATAATTAGTTACACTCATTTTAAAATATATTGTCTATGGGTACTTTTACATTACAAGAGCAGAGTTGACTTATTGCAACAGAGATCATACGACCTGTAAAGCCTCAAGTATTTACCATCTTATCCTTTACAGAAAAAGTTTCCAGCCCTTAATATTGCATATAACCAGCACCTCAAAAGCATTCCTCATGGCCAGTCACATCGCTATACCTCCAAAAAGACCATTCTGACTTTCATCACCAGAGATTACTTTTGTGTTTTTTTCACACTTTATATGAGTAGAAACACATAACATTCATCTACTGTGTCTTGCTTCTTTCAGTCTTTATTCTGTCTGTCTGAAATGTCCATATTATTGTATGTTATATGTAGCAGTAGTTGACTTTTTGTGATATAAATATATCTTAAATATATCAACATATAGATCATATATGACTATTAAACATGTATATTATATATTTATTAACACATTAAACATGTATATAATATATGTTTATTAAACATGTATATCATATGTCTATTAAACATGTATATTTATTAAACATGTATATCATATACATTTATTAAACATGTATATCAAATTTTTTTCTTCAAGGGGAGTGCTTTTGGTGTTATATTTAAGACTTCATTTGCAAACCCAGGGTCACCTAGATTTTTTCCACATTTTTAAATAAGGAGTTTTTATCAAATGTATATATATGATATATTTGTCATATATAGATGATACATCTGTCATATACATAAACATCCACTCCACTGTTGCTGGACATTTAGGTTTTGTCATTTTGGGGCCATTATAATTAATGTTATTGGGAACAATTTTGTTCATGTCTTATTCATTGTCTACCTGTATGTAGGTATGTATACATTTCTGCTGGATACGTGCCTCGATGTGGAATTGCTGGGTCACAATGCATAGAAATGTTAAGCTTTAGTAGATTTTGTCGAAGAGATTTCTAAAAGATTTTAAAAATTTTATTCCTACCCACACTGCACTAATATGCCCATTACCTCATGTGTTACTAACACATGTACTCTAAGTTTTCTATTGTAGACCCATCGGTACCACATATAATATACATATTTACCTACTTATGATGATACCTTATGGCATCTCATTACGGTTTTTAAATTCTTTTTCCCTAATCATTCATTATACTGATCAATTTTCCTGATTCTTGTTAGACATTTGAAAGCCTTCTTTTGCAAGATATATAATTATATTTCAAACTACATATATAAAACTACACATATGGTTTGAAATATATATTTAATATATAATTATTCAATATATATTTGTTATGTAATATAGAATTATATTCTATATATTATGTATTATATAATAGATATGTAGTTTATATGTTAATACATATTAATATGTTTTATATATATAATTTGAAATGTGTGGGAGATACATGAATTGCAAGCATCTTTTCTGCTCTGAGCCTTTTCACTCAAAGTTTTTTTTTTTTTTTAGGATAGAATGTTATCTTATTATTTTATTTTTTTATTATACTTTATGTTCTAGGGTACATGTGCACAATGTGCAGGTTTGTTACATATGTATACATGTGCCATGTTGGTGTGCTGCACCCATTAACTCGTCATTTACATTAGGTATATCTCCTAATGCTATCCCCCCCATAGGACCCAATGTGTGATGATCCCCTTCCTGTGTCCAAGTGATCTCATTGATCAATTCCCGCCTATGAGTGAGAACATGCGATATTTGGTTTTCTGTTCTTGCGATAGTTTGCTAAGAATGATGGTTTCCAGCTGCATCCATGTCTCTACAAAGGACACAAACTCATTCTTTTTTATGGCTGCATAGTATTTCATGGTGTATATGTGCCACATTTTCTTAATCCAATCTGTCACTGATGGACATTTGGGTTGATTCCAAGTCTTTGCTATTGTGAATAGTGCCGCGATAAACATACGTGTGCATGTGTCTTCATAGTAGCATGACTTATAATCCTTTGGGTATATCCCCAGTAATGGGATGGCTGGGTCATATGGTATTTCTAGTTCTAGATTCTTGAGGAATCGCCACAGTGTTTTCCACAATGGTTGAACTAGTTTACAGTCCCACCAACAGTGTAAAAGTGTTCCTATTTAATGATTACCTTTCTAACTGGTGTGAGATGGTATCTCATTGTGGTTTTGATTTGCATTTCTCTGCTGGCTAGTGATGATGTTCACTCAAAGTTTTATGGTGTGTTCTAACCATCAGAATTCTTAATTTAAATGAAGTCCACTTTGATTTTTTTTCTTTATGGTTAGTGCTTTCTAAGTCCTGTTTAAGAAATCCTGTCTTTCCCATTGGTACTGAAGATGTCGTCTATGTTTTTTCTAAAGGCTTTATTTTTTATCTTTCATATGTAGGTATTAATCCATTGGAAGTTATTTTTCTGTATGGATGAAGTAGAGTTAATTTTTTTTTATTTGGACCTTGATTTGTTTCATCATCTTTTAAGAAATAGAGTACTCTTGTCCCACTGTACCACGGTAACACCTTTGTCTACTATCAGGTGTATGAGCCTCTTTATGAATCCTCTACTTTGTCCCCCTTATGCATGTCTCTATCCTTATTTAACACTACAGTTTTAATTACTGTAGTTTTATAATCATTCTTGCTATCTGCTAATACAAGTGCTCCAACTTTATCTTTTTCTTCAAAAATATTTTTGTTATTTTGAGTTCTTACTTTCATGTAAGTTCTAGGATCAACTTGTCAATTTCTGGTAAAAAATGTATGATTTTGATTGGTAATGCTTTTAATCTATAGGTAAGGATATATTTGAGATAAATGATATCTTAACAATATGAATTTTTTCAGTTTGTTTTGTTAGATATCGCCTTCCCTTTATTTGTTTTTTTATTTATCTTAGCACTTCCTAGTTTTTATAGTGATTTTGTATGTAGTTTGTTTTACTTATTCCTAGCTATTTGATACTCTTGATGTTATTGTAATGATATGTTTTATATTGCTACTTTGTAATACTAAATGTTATTAGTGTAAAGAAATGTGTTACAATATAAACATTTACTATATTTGTTAGTAAAAACAAATTTTGTTGGTATATGGAAATTCAACTGACTTTGGTTGACATACTTTATGCCCAGTAACCTGGCTGATCAACTTACGAATTTTAATAATTTGCATATGTACTATTTTGTATTTTTCATATGTGCAGAAATAACAGTTGCATTTCTTCTTTTTCAATTCTTATACATTAGGATTTATTATTTTCTCTCTATTTTTATCAAACTTCAATAAAATGATGAATACAAGTAATGAAAGCAGACATCGTTAGCATAAAGTTTATATTGTATTTATTTTTTAAAAACAACTTTATTGAGGTACAAGTGACATATAAAAACCTGTACATATTTAATAAGTAAATCGCATTGAGGTTGGAGTTACATATATAGCAGTGTAACCAATCATCACCAGGGCCACAAACATTTCTATCACTTCCAGAAGTTTCCTCTCAATCCCTTTATTATTATTACTGTTTTTGTTTGTTTGTTTGTTTGTTTGTTTGTTTTTTAGGAAAGAACATAAGATCTAGTCTCAGCAAATTTTAAGTATGGAATACAATATTATTACCTATGACATTATGCTGTATAGATTTCCATAATTTATTTATATTGCATAATTGAGATGTTGTAAGCTTTAATCATCCCCTTCCCCATTCTCTTCCCTCAGCCCTTAGCAAGCACTATTCTATTTTGCTACTATGAGTTTTACTACTTTAGATTCTACATATAAGTTAAGTTATACAGTATATGTCTTTCTGTCTTTGGTTTACTTCATTTAGCACAATGTCCTTCAAGTTCATCTATTGTTGCAAATTGCAGGATTTCCTTGTTTTTTTTAAGGCTGAATGATATGCCATTGTCTGTATATGTCACATTTTCCTCATCCACTCATCCATTAATCAGCAATTAAGTTGCTCCCATATCTCAACTATTGTGAATAATGCTGCAGTGAACAAAGAAATGCAGATATTTCTTCTAGATTCTAATTTTAATTCCTTTAAATACATATCCAGAAATGGAACTGTTGGATCATGTGGTAGTTCCATTTTTAATTCGTTTAGAAATGTCCATACTGTTTTTCATAATAACTGCATTATTTTACATTCCTATTACAGTATACAAGGAATCCCTTTTCTCCAATTCTCACAGACACTTTTTATCTTTTTGTTGTTGTTTATAATAATAGCCATCACAGCAGACATGGATATTTCACTGTGGTTTTGATTTGCATTTCCCTAATGATTAGTGATGCTGAACACCTTTTCGTATCCCTGTTGACCACCTGTCCATCTTTGAAGAAATGTCTATTCAGTTTCAATGTCCATTTTATAATCAGATTATTTGAGTATTTTTGTTTGTTTTTGCTATTCAATTGCATGAGTTCCTTGTATATTTTGAATAAAGTCCTTATCAGATATACATTTTCAAGTATTTTACTCAATTCCTCATAGGTTGCCTTTTTAGTTTTCTTATTGTTTCCTTTGCTGTGAAGATTTTTGGTTTGATGTAGACCCACTTGTTTATCTTTTTATTTTGTTGACTATGCCTTTGATGTCATACCATGTCTACTATTTGGTTAAATGCATATCTAAGAATTACCACTTGTGAAGCTATTGTAAATGGCATTGTTTTCTTAGTTTGTTAGGTAGTTCATTGCTAATGCATAGAAAGGAAACATATTTTTAAATGCTAATTTTCTTTCCTGCAGATTTAAACAATTTGTTTATTCATTGTAAGAGATTTTTGGTGGAGTACTTAGGATTTTCTATATGGATATAATTTGAAGATAATGTGGGTTAGTTCCAGACCACCTAAATAAAATGAATATCACAGTAAAGTGAGGCACACAAATATTTTTGTTTCCTAGTGCATATAAAATTTGTGTAAATATTACACTGTAGTCTGTTAAGTGTGCAACAGCATCATGCCTATAAAACTATATATATAAGCAAGATGGCCGAATAGGAACAGCTCCAGTCTCCAACTCCCAGCGCCAGCGACACAGAAGACCGGTGATTTCTGCATTTTCAACTGAGGTACTGGGGTCATCTCTCTAGGGAGTGCCGGACAATCGGTGCGGGTCAGCTGCTGCAGCCTGACCAGCGTGAGCTGAAGCAGGGCGAGGCATCGCCTCACCTGGAAGCGCAAGGGGGAAGGAAATCCCTTTTCCTAGCCAGGGGAACTGAGACACACACCACCTGGAAAATCGGGTAACTCCCACCCCAATACTGCGCTTTAAGGAAACAGGCACACCAGGAGAATATATCCCACACCTGGCCGGGAGGGTCCCACGCCCACGGAGCCTCCCTCACTGCTAACACAGCCGTCTGCTGCGATCTATCCGCAAGGCAGCAGCGAGGCTGGGGGAGGGGCGCCCGCCATTGCTGAGGCTTAAGTAGGTAAACAAAGCCGCTGGGAAGCTCGAACTGGGTGGAGCTCACAGCAGCTCAAGGAAGCCTGCCTGTCTCTGTAGACTCTACCGCTGCGGACAGCGCACAGCTGCAGTCCATTAGGGGAAAGAGCGGGCTGCTGCAGACCCGAACGACTCTGTCTGACGGCTTTGGGGAGAGCCGTGGATCTCCTAACGGAGGTTGAGATCTGAGAACGGACAGACTGCCTGCTCAGGTGGGTCCCTGACCCCTGAGTAGCCTAGCTGGGAGACATCCCCCACTAGGGGCAGTCTGATACCCCACACCTCACAGGGTGGCGTCACCCCTGAGAGGAAACTTCCAAAGAAAGAATCAGACAGGTACACTCGCTGTTCAGCAATATTCTATCTTCAGCAACCTCTGCTGCTGATACCCAGGCAAACAGGGTCTGGAGTGGACCTCAAGCAATCTCTAACAGACCAACAGACAGTCCTTCTGACTGTCAGACGGAAAACTATCAAACAGGAAGGACACCTATACCAAAACCCCATCAGTACGTCACCATCATCAAAGTCCAGAGACAGATAAAACCACAAAGATGGGGAAGAAGCAGGGCAGAAAAGCTGGAAATTCAAAAAATAAGAGCGCATCTCCCCCTGCAAAGGAGCGCAGCCCATCGCCAGCAACGGATCAAAGCTGGTCAGAGAATGACTTTGACGAGATGAGAGAAGAAGGCTTCAGTCCATCAAACCTCTCAGAGCTAAAGGAGGAATTACGTACCCAGCGCAAAGAAACTAAAAATCTTGAAAAAAAGTGGAAGAATTGACAGCTAGACTAATTAATGCAGAGAAGATCATAAACGAAATGACAGAGATGAAAACCATGACACGAGAAATACGTGACAAATGCACAAGCTTCGGTAACCGACTCGATCAACTGGAGGAAAGAGTATCAGCGATTGAGGATCAAATGAATGAAATGAAGCGAGAAGAGAAAACCAAAAGAAAAAAGAAGAAAAAGAAATGAACAAAGCCTGCAAGAAGTATGGGATTATGTAAAAAGACCAAATCTACGTCTGATTGGGGTGCCTGAAAGTGAGGGGGAAAATGGAACCAAGTTGGAAAACACTCTTCAGGATATCATCCAGGAGAACTTCCCCAACCTAGTAGGGCAGGCCAACATTCAAATTCAGGAAATACAGAGAACGCCACAAAGATACTCCTCCAGAAGAGCAACTCCAAGACACATAATTGCCAGATTCACCAAAGTTGAAATGAAGGAAAAAATCTTAAGGGCAGCCAGAGAGAAAGGTCGGGTTACCCACAAAGGGAAGCCCATCAGAATAACAGCAGACCTCTCGGCAGAAACTCTACAAGCCAGAAGAGAGTGGGGGCCAATATTCAACGTTCTTAAAGAAAAGAATTTTCAACCCAGAATTTCATATCCAGCCAAACTAAGCTTCATCAGTGAAGGAGAAATAAAATCCTTTACAGATAAGCAAATGCTTAGAGATTTTGTCACCACCAGGCCTGCCTTACAAGAGACCCTGAAGGAAGCCCTAAACATGGAAAGGAACAACCGGTACCAGCCATTGCAAAAACATGCCAAAATGTAAAGACCATCGAGGCTAGGAAGAAACTGCATCAACTAACGAGCAAAATAACCAGTTAATATCATAATGACAGGATCAAGTTCACACATAACAATATTAACCTTAAATGTCAATGGACTAAATGCTCCAATTAAAAGACACAGACTGGCAAACTGGATCAAGAGTCAAGACCCATCAGTCTGCTGTATTCAGGAGACCCATCTCACATGCAGAGACATACATAGGCTCAAAATAAAGGGATGGAGGAAGATCTACCAAGCAAATGGAGAACAAAAAAAAGCAGGGGTTGCAATCCTAGTCTCTGATAAAACAGACTTTAAACCATCAAAGATCAAAAGAGACAAAGAAGGCCATTACATAATGGTAAAGGGATCAATTCAACAGGAAGAGCTAACTCTCCTAAATATATATGCACCCAATACAGGAGCACCCAGATTCATAAAGCAAGTCCTTAGAGACCTACAAAGAGACTTAGACTCCCATACAATAATAATGGGAGACTTCAACACTCCACTGTCAACATTAGACAGATCAACGAGACAGAAAGTTAACAAGGATATCCAGGAATTGAACTCATCTCTGCACCAAGCGGACCTAATAGACATCTATAGAACTCTCCACCCCAAATCAACAGAATATACATTCTTCTCAGCACCACATCGCACTTATTCCAAAATTGACCACATAATTGGAAGTAAAGCACTCCTCAGCAAATGTACAAGAACTGAAATTATAACAAACTGTCTCTCAGACCACAGTGCAATCAAACTAGAACTCAGGACTAAGAAACTCAATCAAAACCGCTCAACTACATGGAAACTGAACAACCTGCTCCTGAATGACTACTGGGTACATAACGAAATGAAAGCAGAAATAAAGATGTTCTTTGAAACCAATGAGAACAAAGATACAACATACCAGAATCTCTGGGACACATTTAAAGCAGTGTGTAGAGGGAAATTTATAGCACTAAATGCCCACAAGAGAAAGCAGGAGAGATCTAAAATTGACACTCTAACATCACAATTAAAAGAACTAGAGAGGCAAGAGCAAACACATTCAAAAGCTAGCAGAAGGCAAGAAATAACTAAGATCAGAGCAGAACTGAAGGAGATAGAGACACAAAAAACCCTCCAAAAAATCAATGAATCCAGGAGTTGGTTTTTTGAAAAGATAAACAAAATTGACAGACCGCTAGCTAGACTAATAAAGAAGAAAAGAGAAGAATCAAATAGACGCAATAAAAAATGATAAAGGGGATATCACCACCGACCCCACAGAAATACAAACAACCATCAGAGAATACTATAAATGCCTCTACGCAAATCAACTAGAAAATCTAGAAGAAATGGATAATTTCCTGGACACTTACACTCTCCCAAGACTAAACCAGGAAGAAGTTGAATCCCTGAATAGACCAATAGCAGGCTCTGAAATTGAGGCAACAATTAATAGCCTACCCACCAAAAAAAGTCCAGGACCAGATGGATTCACAGCTGAATTCTACCAGAGGTACAAGGAGGAGCTGGTACCATTCCTTCTGAAACTATTTCAATCAATAGAAAAAGAGGGAATCCTCCCTAACTCTTTTTATGAGGCCAACATCATCCTGATACCAAAGCCTGGCAGAGACACAACAAAAAAAGAGAATTTTAGACCAATATCCCTGATGAACATCGATGCAAAAATCCTCAATAAAATACTGGCAAACCGGATTCAGCAGCACATCAAAAAGCTTATCCACCATGATCAAGTGGGCTTCATCCCTGGGATGCAAGGCTGGTTCAACATTCGCAAATCAATAAACGTAATCCAGCATATAAATAGAACCAAAGACAAGAACCACATAATTATCTCAATAGATGCAGAAAAGGCTTTTGACAAAATTCAACAGCCCTTTATGCTAAAAACGCTCAATAAATTTGGTATTAATGGAACGTACCTCAAAATAATAAGAGCTATTTATGACAAACCCACAGCTAATATCATACTGAATGGGCAAAAACTGGAAAAATTCCCTTTGAAAACTGGCACAAGACAGGGATGCCCTCTCTCACCACTCCTATTCAACATAGTGTTGGAAGTTCTAGCTAGGGCAATCAGGCAAGAGAAAGAAATCAAGGGTATCCAGTTAGGAAAAGAAGAAGTCAAATTGTCCCTGTTTGCAGATGACATGATTGTATATTTAGAAAACCCCATCGTCTCAGCCCAAAATCTCCTTAAGCTGATAAGCAACTTCAGCAAAGTCTCAGGATACAAAATTAATGTGCAAAAATCACAAGCATTCTTATACACCAGTAACAGACAAGCAGAGAGCCAAATCAGGAATGAACTTCCATTCACAATTGCTTCAAAGAGAATAAAATACCTAGGAATCCAGCTTACAAGGGATGTAAAGGACCTCTTCAAGGAGAACTACAAACCACTGCTCAGTGAAATCAAAGAGGACACAAACAAATGGAAGAACATACCATGCTCATGGATAGGAAGAATCAATATCGTGAAAATGGCCATACTGCCCAAGGTGATTTATAGATTCAATGCCATCCCCATCAAGCTACCAATGACTTTCTTCACAGAATTGGAAAAAACGGCTTTAAAGTTCATATGGAACCAAAAAAGAGCCCGCATTGCCAAGACAATCCTAAGTCAAAAGGACAAAGCTGGAGGCGTCACGCTACCTGACTTCAAACTATACTACAAGGCTACAGTAACCAAAACAGCATGGTACTGGTACCACAACAGAGATATAGACCAATGGAACAGAACAGAGTCCTCAGAAATAATACCACACATCTACAGCCATCTGATCTTTGACAAACCTGAGAGAAACAAGAAATGGGGAAAGGATTCCCTATTTAATAAATGGTGCTGGGAAAATTGGCTAGCCATAAGTAGAAAGCTGAAACTGGATCCTTTCCTTACCCCTTATACGAAAATTAATTCAAGATGGATTAGAGACTTAAATGTTAGACCTAATACCATAAAAACCCTAGAAGAAAATCTAGGTAGTACCATTCAGGACATAGGCATGGGCAAGGACTTCATGTCTAAAACACCAAAAGCAACGGCAGCAAAAGCAAAAATTGACACATGGGATCTAATTAAACTAAAGAGCTTTTGCACAGCTAAAGAAACTACCATCAGAGTGAACAGGCAACCTACAGAATGGGAAAAAATTTTTGCAACCTACTCATCTGACAAAGGGCTAATATCCAGAATCTACAAAGAACTCAAACAAATATACAAGAAAAAACAAACAACCCCATCAAAAAGTGGGGAAAGGATATGAACAGACATTTCTCAAAAGAAGACATCCATACAGCCAACAGACACATGAAAAAATGCTCATCATCACTCGCCATCAGAGAAATGCAAATCAAAACTACAATGAGATACCATCTCACACCAGTTAGAATGGCAATCATTAAGAAGTCAGGAAACAACAGGTGTTGGAGAGGATGTGGAGAAATAGGAACACTTTTACACTGTTGGTGGGATTGTAAACTAGTTCAACCATTATGGAAAACAGTATGGCGATTCCTCAAGGATCTAGAACTAGATGTACCATATGACCCAGCCATCCCACTACTGGGTATATACCCAAAGGATTATAAATTACTCTACTACAAAGACACATGCACACGTATGTTTATTGCGGCACTATTCACAATAGCAAAGACTTGGAATCAACCCAAATGTCCATCTGTGACAGACTGGATTAAGAAAATGTGGCACATATACACCATGGAATACTATGCAGCCATCAAAAAGGATGAGTTTGCATCCTTTGTAGGGACATGGATGCAGCTGGAAACCATCATTCTTAGCAAACTATCACAAGAAGAGAAAACCAAACACCGCATGTTCTCACTCATAGGTGGGAACTGAACAATGAGATCACTTGGACTCGGGAAGGGGAACATCACACACTGGGGCCTATCATGGGGAGGGGGGAGGAGGGAGGGATTGCATTGGGGAGTTATACATGATATAAAAGTCATGCACATGTACCCTAGAACTTAAAGTATAATAAAAAAAAAAAAAAAAAAAACAACAACAACAACAAAAAACTATATATATACCTTAATTAAAAATACTTTACTGCTAAAAACTCCTAACAATTTTAGCAAGTTTTGTAATAATTTTGCTGGTAGAGGGTGTTGCTCAATGTTGATGGCTGCTGATTGATCAGAGTGGTGGTTACTGAAGGCTGAGGTGACTGTGGACATTTCTTAAAATAGGACAATTACAAAAGTTGCCACATTGATGTACTCTTTCTTTCATAAAAGATTTCTCTGTAGTATGTGATTGATGTTGGTTAGCATGTTAACCACAGAACTTCTTTCAAATTTGGAAAAAATCCTCACAAGCTCTGCAGTTTCTTTCCCAACTAAGTTTATGTAACATTCTAGAGGTTTTCACTGTCATTTCAATAATGTTCACAGCATCTTCACCAGGTGTAGATTTCATTTTAGGAAGCCAATTTCTCAGCTGAACATGGTGACTTAAGCCTGTAATTTCAGTATTTTTGAGAAGTTTTATATATATATAAAAGTTGTGATGGCACATACCTGTAGTCCTAGCTACTCAAGAGGCTGAGGCAGCAGGACCACTTGAGCCTGTGATTGTAACACTGCATAATAGACTAAACAACAGAAAAAGACACCGTGTCTTAAAAAAAGAAAAAGGATAAAAGGAAGTCACTTTCTTTACTCATTCATAAAAAACAATTCCTCACCTCTTTAAGTTTTATCATGAAATTTTCACAATTCTGTCACATCTTCAGGCTCCACCTCTAATTGTAAAGGAATATACTGTGCAGCCATAAAAAAGGATGAGTTCATGTCTTTTTCAGGGACATGGATGCAGCTGGAAACCATCATTCTGAGCAAACTGTCACAAGGGCAGAAAACCAAACAGCACAAGTTCTACTGCTATTTCTACCACATCTGTAGTTGCTTCCTTCACTGAAGTCTTCAGCCTTTCTAGATCAATCATATGGGTCAAGATCAAGGTCTTCAAAATTCCTGTTAATTTTGATTATTTTGCCTCCTCCCATAAGTCACAAATGTTTTATATGGCATGTAGAATGATGACATTTTTCAGAAGCTTTTCAATTTACATTACCCAGATCCACTAGAGGAATTAGTATCTATGGCAGCTATAACCTTACAAAATGCAGTAGTTAAATTACAAGACTTGAAAGTCAAATTTAGTCCCTGATCCATCAGCTACTGAATGGATATTGTGTTAGCAGGTATGAAAACGTTAATCTCCTGTACATCTCCATTAGCACTCTTGGGTGATTAGGTGCATTGCCAAAGAATTGTAATATTTTGAAAGAAATTGTTTTTCTCTTGCTCTCTCTGAGCAACGCATCCTGACAGTGAGCTTAAGATATTCAGCAAACCATTTTGTAAGCAAATATGCTGTCATCCAAGCTTTGTTATAGAGCACAAGCAGAGTAGATTTAGCATAACTCTAAAGTGTCCTACAATTTTTGGAATGGTAGATGAACAACAACTTCAACTTAAAGCAACCAGCTGCATTAGCCCCTAACAAATGAATCAGGCTGTCCTTTGAAGCTTTGAAGACAGACACTGACTTCTCACTAGCTATGAAAGTCCTAGATGGCATATTCTTCCAATAGAAGGCTGTTTCATCTACATTGAAAATCTATTGTTTAGTGTAGCCACCTTCATCAATGATCAGGTTTTCAGGATAATTTGCTGCAGCTTCTACATCAGCACTTGCTGCTTCAACTTGCACTTTTATGTTATGGGGATGGATTCTTAAACTTCTCCGATCTCTGCTAGCTTCAAACTTTTCTCCTGCAGCATCCTCACCTCTCTCAGCATTCATAGACTTGAAGAAAGTTAAGGCTTTGCTCTAGATTAAGCTTTGGCTTAAGGGAATATTGTAACTGGTTTGATATATCCAGACCACTCAAACTTTCTTCATATTAACAATCAGGCTGCTACACTTTCTTTTCATTTATGTCTTCACTCAAGAAGCACTTTTAATTTCATTCAGGAACTTTTCCTTTTCATTCACCACTTGGCTAACATTGGCAAAAGAACCCGAGTTAGTTTTGAGTCCATCTTGGCTTTTGCCATGCCTTCCTCACTAATCTTACTTATTTCTAGCTTTTGTTTGAAAGTGAGAGATGTGAGACCCTCAATTAAGGTTACTAATTGGCTTAATTTCCATATTTGTGTGTCTCAAGGAATCTGGAGGTTTGAGGAGAGGGACAGAGGTGGGGGAATGAACCAGTCAGTGATGAGTCAGAACACACACCATTTATGCATTAAGGTCACCAACTTAATAAATGCAACTCTTAATGCCTCAGAACAGTTTAAATAATAACATCAAAGGTCACTGATCATAGATTACCACAACAGACATAATAATAATGAAGAAGTTTGAAATATTGTAAGAATTACCAAAATGTGGAACACAGATGCAAATTGAGCACATGGTGTTAAAACAATGGTGCCAATAAACTTGTCTGACACAACATTGTCAAGAATTTCCAGTTCTAAAAAAATCTGTTAAGCATAATAAAGCAAAATGCAGTAAAACAAGATATGCCTGTATACAAGATGGTGTCATCAGTAAACAATTTACCTACTTTCTCTGCAATTTGAATTGTTTATTTTTTCTTGCTAATTGCTCTGGCTAAGAATTCTAGTACCACATTCAATAGAAATGGGGAGAGTGGGCATCCTTGTTTTGTTCCTGATCTTAGTTAGAAAAAGGTTTTAAAACCTTTGAGTGTGATTTTAGCTGTGAGCTTGTCATATATGGCCCTTATGATATTAAGACACATTCTTTCCCTACTTCATTTAGTGAGAGTTCTTATCGTGAAAGGATGTTAAATTTTCTCAAATTATTTTTCTGTATCTATTGAGATAATCATGTTATTTTTGTTCCTTGTTCTATTTATGTGGTATACCATATTTATAAATTTGCATATGTTAAAACATCCTTGCAACCCAGAAATATATCTCACTTCATCAGAGTGTATGGTTCTTTCAATATGTTGTTGAACTCAGTGTGTTAGTATTTTGTTGAGAAGTTTTGTATCTCTGTTCAATCAGGGACATTGACCTGTAATTTCATTTTCTTTTGGTGTCCTTTTCTGTATTTGGTATCAAGGTAATCCTGGTCTTGTAGAAAGAGTTTGAAAGTACAACCTATTCAATTTTTTGGAAGAGTTTGAAAAGGATTGTTATTTTTTATTTAACTGTTTAGCGTAATTTCATTGTGAGGACATCTGTTCCTGGGCTTTTATTTCTTGGGAGATTTGTTATTACTAATTCAATAACCTCACTATTGATTTTTTCAGATTTTTTATTTTGTCATGGTTCAATCTCAGTAGGTTGTTTGTTTCCAGGAATTTATACATTTCTTCTGGGTTATGCAATTTATTGGCATTTATTTGTTCACAGTAACCTTTTATGATCCTTTGTATTTATGTTGCATCAATTATAATGTCTTCTTCATTTATAATTTTATTTGGGTGTTCTCTCTTTTTCTTAGTTAATCTAGCTGTAGGTTTTTCAATTTTGTTTCTTTTCAAAAAATCAACTCTTAATTTCATTATTTTCTATTGTTTTTCTAGTCTCTATGTTTGCTCTAATCTTCATTGTTTCCTTCTTTCTGCTAACTTTGGTGTTATTCTCCTTTTCTTAGCTCCTTGAAGTAGAATGTTATTTATTTGAGATCTTTCTTTAACGTATGATTTCTTGCTACAAACTTCCTTCTTGAAACTGCTTTTTGTACATCCCATAATTTGTGTGTGTGTGCTTGTGTGCATCTTTCCATTTTCATTTGTCTCAAGATATTTTTTATTTCTTTTTTGATTTATTTTATGGCCCATTTGTTGTTCAGAAATGTATTGCTTAATTTTCATATTTATGAATTTTCAAATTTTCCTCCTGTTATGGATATTTAATTTCATACCATCATGGTTGGAAATGATATTTGATACTAGTTCTATCTTCTTAAATTGGTTCAGACTTGTTTTGCGGCCAAGCATATGACCTGCCCTAGAGAATGTGCCTGTGCATTTAAGGAGAATGTGTCTGTGCATTTGAGGAGAATGTGTATTCTGATGCTGTTGGATGAGTGTTTGTATATGTCTGTTAAAATCAGTTGATTTATTCAAGTTTGTGCTTTTAGTATTGATATTCATCTGGATGACGTATCCATTGTTCAAAATAGGGTATTGAATTTCCCTACTATTGTATGGTTGTTTCTTTCCCCTCTAATTGTATTAATATTTGCTTGATATGTTTAGGTCCACCTATATTTACAATTGTTATATCCTGTTGAGAAATTGATCCTCTTATTATTATATAATAACCATCATTTTCTCTTGTAACAAATATTTACTTAAAGTCTATTTTGTCTAACTATTGTCACCACTGCTCTCTTTTGCTTACCCTTTACATGTAATATATTTTCCCATCTCCTCACTTTTAGCATGTATGCCCATTTATGCCTGAGGTTGCAATTTTTTGAATTTTTGCAATCAGACCTCAGCAATGAATTGAGCAGTTGTATATAAATAACTCCCATGTGTTCAGCATTCCAATAGTGGAACACTAGGCGTAAGTGGTTTGCTTATGCCGTTTATGCATAGTGTTCTATTGTTGGAATGCTGAGCTAAAGTGAGTCTCTTGTAGGTAGCATACAATTGGATCTTCTTTTGTTAAACTATTCTTCCAATCTTTGTCATTAATTGGAGAATTTAATCTGTTTCCATTTTAAGATATTATTGATAGATAAGGACTTACCATTTTGTTAATTGTTTTCTGACTGATTTGTAGTTCCCTTCGTTCTTTTCTCTTCTTTTGTTGTCTTTCTTTATTATTTGATGATTTTCTATAATGGTATGCTTTCATTCATTTCTTCCTATATTTTGTGTACCTATTACAGGTTTTTCTTTGTGATTACCATAAGGCTTAATTAAAACATATTATAGTTATAACAGTTTCTTTTAAGCTGACATAAACTTAATTTTAATCACATACAAAAACTCTACACTTTTACTCCCCTCCTCACATTTCATGTTATTTGTATCTTTTAATATCATGTACCCATTAAAATATTATAACTATAATACATTCATCTTTTAACTTTTGTACTAGCAGTTTTGTATTAGAGTTAAAAGTGATTCATGCACCACCATTACAATATTAAAGTATTCTGAATTTGGCTATATATTCATCTTAACCAGTGAGTTTTACATCTTCATTTGCTTTCATGTTGCTAATTAGCATTCTTTCAACTGGAAGAACATTCTTTTGCATTTCTTGTAAAGTAATATTAATAATGATGAACACCTTCAGCTTTTGTTTGCATAGGAAAGTCTTTATCTCTCCATTTCCAAAGAACATATTTTCTTGGTATAGTATTCTTGGTTGTCATGTTTTTTTTTGTTGTTGTTGTTTGCTTTTGTTTGTTTTGTTTTGTTTTTCAGCACTTTGAACATATTATCCCAATCTACCCTGGCTGTAAGGTTTCGGCTGAGAAATCCACTGATAGTCCTGTGGAGATTCCCTTGTGTGTGATGAGGTGTTTTTCTCTCACTACTTCAAAAATTCTCTTGGTCTCTTAACAATTTTAACATAATGTATCTTGAATATAATGTATCTTAATAATCAACCCACTTGGTATTCTTTGGTATTCATAGGTCTGGCTGTTCATTTCCTTCTTCAGATGTTGGCAATTTTTGTTTTCATTTCTTTAAATAAGCTTTCTTTCTTTTAGTTTTCCTCTTCCTCTGCTCCTTCTAAAATCTTCATATCATGTATATTGCTTTTCTTGATGTTGTTCTGTAAGTACCATATGATTTATTTACCTTTTAAACTTATTTTTCTTTTTGTGTCTCTTACTGGATAATTTCAAGTAAACTGTCTTATTTTTCGTTGATTCTTTCTTCTGCTTGATCAGATCTGCTACTGAAGTTTTCTATTGATTCTTCCAATTTAGAAATTTATGTATCTTATAATTTATAGTTGAATAAAGTATTTAATCTGCATGACATTTCTTTATATTTTTACTCTTTATTTTAATGTGGGACTACTCACATACATTTTCTCTTTTTTATGGAAAAATATTTTAGCATCATTTTTGAAATATCAAACTCTAGGTTAGTAGATATTTGATTTTAGAATTTGATATTGTTTTACTTTTTGTTGTTCATGCCAGTCTTATTATTGCTTTTTAAAAAAAAATCTAACAAGCTTTGTTGACCCTTCTTGGTTTCTTTTAAGATTTTTTTCACCTTGACTTTGGTTACTGTAGCTTTATTTATTATATTAGGAATCTACTTATGTAGATTTCTTTGTGTTTATGCTGCTATGGTTTGCAAATTCTCTTGAATTTGATTTTGAGTGTTTTTATTAGATTTTGTGAAATTCTTAGCCTGTAGTTCTTTAAACATCTTCTTTGCTCTATTCTTTTTCTCTCTCAGTTCCTCCTGAGATTTCATTTGTTTAGACATTTTGTCATGTCTCATTTTTTGCATTTATGTATCTCTCTTCATGTTTCAATTTATTTTCTGTTCTCCTATATTTTAGTTCACTATTAATTGGTTCTGTTGCAACTACACTGCTACTAACTCATATAATGCAATTATTTTAACTCTAGAATTTCCAGTGGTCTCTTACTCTACATTGCAGTTCTGCAGTGAAATTTTCTATTTTCTCGAACATGTCAACCACAGTTGTTGTTTTAAGTGCCTGACTGATTGCTTCAAATTTTGGAGTTATACATCTGACATTTTATTACATTATGTCTCTGTTATTTTTATCTTTTTTTCCTATTGACTTTTAGTCATATGATATTTTATTCTGTCATGCTTGATATGTTTTATAATATTTTTAAAAAATATTGAGGCTTTGGGTAATTTATATTCCTCCGGATATAATTTAATTTCCCTCTGACAGACCACCTTGGGAAGACCACCTTGATTTAATCAGTAATTGAATGTCTTGAGATTTTGTTTTAGACTCTTTGAGGTCTGGCCTACTTCCACTTTACTGATCCCTAGAAGGAGCCATTTAGGGACTCAACTAAATGTCTGTGCTATTTTCAAGATCCCTCCTCTATGGTAGACCCTAAAATGGGTTTTTTTCTCTGCCTCTCTCTCTCTCTCTGTCTCTCCAGTTCCTTGAGATTCCTGAAATGTTTTCTTAGCTTCTTAGTCTCTTAAATTCTATTTGATTTCTCAGCCTCTTAGAAATTGGCAGATGCAAGAGAAAACTCCATGCAGAATGTTGGGCTCACTTATCTATACTCTTCCCTCCAGGATTTTGGACCCTCAATTCTATTTCCAAAACTAAAGTTTAAAATGTAGGTTAAATGAATAACAAGTATAATCCAATTTTAAGTCACATATCAATCAGAGTCAAGTGTGGAAAGCAGAGTGAAGGACAGGTAGTTCAGTGGAAGAAACTTAATAGGAGAAATAGTTAACACAGATGCTCTAAGCATCACAAAGACAAACAGGGTATGGGAGAGCAAACCATAGATCAGCCACAACAGAAAGCTGTTTCTACTCCTAAGACTAGCAATGTGAGGAGGCATTTACAGAGGCCAAGAGCCAATTCTACCAGGTAGCAACCAGAATCAGACCAGAGGCTCACACAAAAAAGTAGAGCTCATATGGGAGATGAAGAAAGACTTCATCCAAAAAGAAGAAGAAAGACTACGATTCTCCCCTACTTCTACTTGCCATTCACCTATCAATGCTCCCTTTTGAATTAACCTAACTAGTAGGTAGGAAAAGAGCCCGAGAAATGTAGGATCAGTCTTCTTCATGTAGATCAGAAGGTCACTAAATGCACCTAAGAACAAAGGCACATGACTGGAAAAGTCCCTTTGGAGTCAGGTGCTAGGGCAGGAAAACTGACAAAGCTGACAAGACTCCAGGTACCATTAACTTTATTGACTGATTGAAAATATTTGCATATTAGATAAAAGTCAAAGAAGTCAAAGAAAAAAAAATGTGGTTTTGCTGGTTCAAAGATTTTCCTAAATAATTACAAAACACCTCTGAAAGTGAGAAATTATTTCCACAGCAGCTAATGCAGTGGAAAGTACCTTACCAAGGTACCATTCCAAGGTACTTTAAAATAGAGTGGAATGGAATAAGATAGAATAGAGTAGTCGTGGCATCACAAGATGTAGGGTCTTTGAGAGAAAGTATTTGCTCAAAAAGTTTTAAAACTCAGCTGTGTTAGTGAGTTATTTAAAGCTGGTTTCATTTCACTGAAGAGGAAGCAGACAAGGATAATTTCATTTAAGAATAGCAAGTCAAGACCTTTTAAAGAACAGAGAAAGAGGAAAGAAGATTAAATGTTCTTAGAAAAAATTCTAAAGTGGCAAGTGAAATGCAAATTTTAAATGTTCCCCAGCTAGTCAATAAATCCTTACAAATGGGTGGATTGTTCATCATAATTGAAATAAGCCCTTGAACTTTGATTTTCATTAGTCTGGTTACATGCTGTTTAAAGAAACTTTAAATTTAGGTCATCCCCTGTATTGCAAAACATCTGACAGAAGAAACAAATTACCTCCTCACAGACTCATCTTCTTTCCCTTCATTTTCCGACATTATTCAAAATGAAGATAACAATGACTCCCTCACTGGGTCTTCATCAAGTGTTTTTGGCTGGGATAAGAGTCTCCAGTCAAAAGAAGGGTTTAATTTCTGGGAAGCCAATTTTGGTTGTTTTGATTAGGCAATTCTGTAACAAAAGTACTAGGTATTGCATCTGAGTGGAGCCAGCTGTGTTTCCTTTGTTCGCTGCTGAGCTGGTTAGGAAAGCGTGGCAGGGAACTGATGACCTGGCAGATGGGAGATGGATGGGCAAGGAGGGCAGAGCACTCTCCTTTCGGCCAAAACTGCCATTGCTCCTATGACTAACAAGGGGTTTCATTTTGATATTTTACTAGTATTGCAAGATTTATCAGCTAGGACCACTTTGGGTAAGAAAGAGAAAAGCCAAATCAGGCTTCTGAAGAGGGTATACTGACCTTCAGTTCCCAAGAGCTTGGAGGTGGGACTCGTGTCAGACACAGATTGATTGGAAAGTTTGAGAAATCCACCAGGACTTGGTTTCTCCCACCCTCTGTCTTCACTTGGTTCTGTTCCTCATGGCCTTCATGCTTAGACTAACTGGAGAACCTCCTGCTCACAGAGAGCCGGAAGCAGCTTTGGCATGCACATTCTCTCTTGGTCTCAGCCAGTGGAGCGGAAAACAACAAGAGTTCCTTTCCAAGGACTTCTTGCAAAATCTTTTGGACCAGTCACTGTAACCTGGTGACTGGCTTTGACAGAGGTCACATCCTTCACAGAGGTCCATGTAAAGCATGTGTGTTGTGAATGGAGGAAGGAGAGTCTTTCAGAGGGAAATGAAGCTATTAACAAAGAGGGAGCATGGAATGGGAGGTCATTAAACACAGACATGGCAAAAATGAATATCTGCTTTATATACTCTACATACTTGGCCATGGTGTAACGTCTTGCTAGTGTTAAATGGGTTTTTTGTTTGTTTTTGCAGTTCTTTCTTGCTACATGTTTGAATGGATTGTATAGCTTTGAGAAAAGTATGGAGAATGTTTCTGTAAGCAATATTTTGCCCCAAAAGGAAGGGAACAAGAGCTTTACCATACATCGCCAGCTACTATGACTTCCATCTTAAAACGTTTATTTGCTTTGCAGCCAAATGTCCTACCACAGAGCTATACAGAGGTAATGCTAATGTTAATTAGCTTGATTTAGCCATTCCATAACATATACATATTTCAAAACATTTACACAATAAATATAGATGATGCTGTCAATCAATCAATAAATAAGTTAATTTGCTATATTTAAAACATACAAATATTAAAACAGTACATTAAATATCTGTGCATTCACAACCTGTTAAGGAATAAAACATTGCCAACAAACTAAATGCCCCTTTGAAACTCTCCCAAATAATTTTCCTTTTCCAAAAAAACACTGTCTTGAATTTAGTGTTTTTCATTCCTATGTCTTTATTCACATTTTAACTAGAACTTATATGAACCTCTAAGAAGCATGCATTATTGTTTTGTATGTTTTTCATACATATATATAGTCATACATATTTTGCAACTCTTTTTCTCAACTACGTTTGATATCTGTAGGTCTAGTTTTTTTCAATGTGCTATTGTGTTGTGTTCCATTTTTTTGATGTTTAAATATATCATAATCTATTCATTCTCCAGGTAATGAACATTTGCATCGGTTCCAGATCTTACTGTTAAGAATAATGTTATTGTAAGTGTTTTTCTACATGTTTCTGGCGTAAATGTTCAATAATATCCTAAGGGTATATACCAGCTCAGAGGATTTGTGCAACATCAATTTTACTGGTGATTGTCAAACTAAAAGAGATTGTATCAATTTACACATTCACCAGCAAAGTATAAATGTCCTCATATATCCATATCTTTCCCAACACATGATATCATCAGACTTTTAAAATTTTTACCAGACTGATTAATGTGAGATTTGTGGTTTGAATGTGAATTTCCATGATTACTAATGACAAAGCGTTTTGTCATATCTGTACTGGCAATTCAAATTTCTTCTGTGAGTTTTCTGTTTATGTCTTTGCTGATCTCCTCGTGCCCTGGGTTATTTGATTTCTTAGTGCTTGGTACATTTTGTATTATTCTCCTTATTTATCATGTCTTTTTTGTTGGAGGGCACTGTTAAATGTGTTGCAAATATCTTTTTGCTTGGTTTTTAAATTGTCATTGTGTATATTTCTTAATAAACAGAAAATTTAATTATCATTTTATGAACATTAATTTACATTTATGATTTATGCTCTTTGTAACCTAGTTAAGCAATCCTCGCTTACCTTGAGTTCAACAAGATGTTTCCCTGTGTGCCTGCTGGGCTTTCCTCATTGCTGGGAAGTCTAGCGGTGATACTTCCATAGAAGAAGGAAGCTCATCTCAGAGAGAGGTGGCTGGAAATCCCTTAGCATTTTCTCTGTCTTTAAATCTCTTCCAAGCAAGTAGACTACACCAAGAAAGAATGATTTTTTTGGAGGGGGTAAAGATCTTTTATCCTCATGCCTGTGAGATCTTAAACAACAGAAGTGCCCCATCTCAACCACATATAATGCAACTGAAGGGTAGATGGTGAAGGCCTTCAATGCGGATTCAAAAACCTGAAAACTCATGCCTGAACATTTTGTGCATCTTTTTCACAGCCCCACACACACCCACCCCATGTTCAGCATAGCCTGGACTGTGACACTGAGGGATCCACTCTTGAGCAGCCGATAACTACACCTCTGTGTGATCTGCTGGCCCTGCTTAAGATTAGGAAACTCTCTCTCACTCTCTGTCTCCCCAAGCCTTCTCCCCTACTTAACAACAGCTTCATTTTAGTATTAGGTTTGGGTTTTATTTTATTCTCTCCTTCTCTTTCTCTGCTGTGAGATTTGCATTATCAGGAAAATAGGCAAGAAAATAGGAGAGAAAGTAATGGAAGCTAGCATTTTCAAGCCTGAGAAATATTGTCATCTGTCACCCAAAGCATTCTGACTATGAAACTTGTCAGATAGTCACATTTATCCCTGACAGAATTTTGGAATCACTTTACCTTCAGAATTTTTCTCCAGTATTGGTATTTACTCTAGTTCTCATGGTCATCTGAGTCAAGCGGGTGAAGAAGTTACTTTGGCTATCAGAAGCTAGGATTTATTGTCACCTAATTTAAGCCTGTTAGCATAGAGGAGCAAACCCTGTGGTGTGCCAGTCTCAGAAGAGACTAGGAATTAAGCTCTTTGTTAAACTGCAATAAAATCTCCATTCTCCTCCCAACTTTCCCTCTCCCATCACTGTAACAGCTCATATCTCATAATAAGTAATCAGCTCCCCTGTTGTCTCAATCCACTTACTGCACCACCAATCAATCTGAATGGCCCAGGTGCCTCTGCAGGTTTCCTAACACTTCCACATGTGCTCTATGTCTCCAAGGACAAGCACGCTTGCATTTGCAAAGGCCCTCCAAGTGGACAGAGAGCAAAGCTAAAATGTTTGGAGTGGGGTCAGAGGAAGGACATAATCTGATGTGATAGTAAAAGTTCCGTCCATGCAATAGCACTTGGCATTTCAGTTTTTTCAATTCAATTTCTGTTTCTCTCATGACTTAAAAAAATTTTACACTAAATTCAGTGATATCACCATGCGTGTTTCATAATTCGAACAGCTGATTTTATAAGCGATCGTGTATCATGCATATTTTTTCCTCTTGGACATCAGGATAAAGAATATTATAGTGAGATATCATGCCCTTCTTTTTCCTTTTCTTGTTTCCCCTGCTAGTTTTCCCCTTAAGTTAATAATTTCTATTGAAATAAGTAAAGTAATGTGGTGAAGGTGGGGGTTGTGATGGTTAATTTTATGTGTCAACTTGACTGGACCACAGATGCCCAGATTTTTGGTTAAATATTATTCTGGATTCTGGGTGTTTCTGTGAGGGTTTTCTTAGATGAAATTAACATTTAACTAGACAGACTGAATAAAGTAGATGATCTGCTCTAATATGGGTGGGCCTCATCAAATCAGCTGATAGTCTGAATAGAACAAAAAGGTTAACTCCTGGGAAAGAGAGGATTTTTCCTGCCCAAACAGTCTCTGAGCTAAGACATCATTCGTATACATGAAGTGAAATACCAGCTCTTCTTGGGTCTTTAGCCTGCTGGCTTTCATACTGAAACTTACACCACCAGCTCCCCTGATGCTCCAGCTTGTCAGCTACATGTTTTGAGATTTGTCAGCCTCTGCAATTATTTGAGCCAATTTCTTATGAGACACACACACACACACACACACCTCTTGGTTCTGTTTTTGGGTAGAACCCTGAGTAATACAAGGGTGTTGTCATTCAAAGCTCAAAACTCAAAGCTCAAAGTGAATATGGGGGTCTCTTAGACCTTAAAGAAAATCATACTTACTTTAAAGGCTATTATTATCCTTTTAAAAAATGAAAGACCCAAAAAACCTTTCAAAAATTCTCTACCTTTCATGATGGCTATCCAAGGCAATTCATTTTATTCTGATCATGCACTTTCCTTTGCTCTGTCTCAGCTTTAGGAAGACAGATACTAATCTCCCTGGGAGAGTCTTTGTTTAGCTCTTTGGATCTTTGGCACCATTAGTCTGACCTTTTCCTTTGAAAAAAGCACCATGCATTGGCTTTTGGGGAGGAGCTGGTCACAGGTAGAAAGGGCACACCAGCTACTCTTCCATCCAGGGAAAGAGTTGATGTGAGTATTGTTCTCTAAAACAGTGTTATCTCCATAACAATTACCATGATCACAAAACCTTCTGCCAGGGATGGGCACATAGTTCACAGTTACCTTCATCTCAGCCACTGGATAAGACAATGGTTTTCCCCCTGGAGATATGTCTGGAATCAATCAGCACAAGGAGAGCATACAGCATGATGCTGGGTAGTGGATGTGTGAGGGATTAAAGAACAATGAGATTGGAAAGAGGGACTGAGGAAAACTCCTGACAAACTGATTCTTACTTAGCCCACTCAGTCCTTCAGCAAACTACATCCTCCAGATGATCTTCTGTGTCAAGATGGAAGAAGGGCATTTGGGCTCTGAAAGTGGACATTTGGGATTCCACTTATACAAGGTCCAGGACTGGACCTTGTGCCTGGTGTGGGATCTCCTGAGACATGTTTTCATGAGCTAAGTCCACATCCAGGATCACAGACTAAGATAAAACTTTTTGTAGATGAATTAGTCCACTTATATTTAAGGAAATTCTCACCGTTCTTTTTTGTAGTATATTTTCCAATGTTGTTCATCAGGTCCTAGAGGGGCAATTGTTTGTACACTGTGGTCTTAAAACAAAAAACAGAATATTTCTTGGATTCAGACTACCCTAGTGTAGGATCAGCAAGTTGAAAAGGGGTCCCGAGTGCCCAAGTGTGTTCTTCCTGAAGTAGTTTCCTTCTATTCACTTGAAACCTTCTGACTTTACACTCTTTTATTGGTCTCAGATTCCAGGAAGCTTGGCTTCAACAATTTGCACCTGGCTCTGATTTTTCACTTAAGGAAACAAAACTTTGCAGAATTTTCTATATTAAAAGGAATCAACATCCTATTTAAAACAAAGACAAAAATTCCAACCATGGAATCTAGATCTTGGATTTGATCTCATGGGTGTCTTCTTCTCTATGGGGCCTTTTTCTTCCATTCATACTTCTCTTCCTCTCTCTTGCTGGCTCTGAGGAAATGACACTTCCCATATGTTGCTTTTAATCTCTGGCCCAACTATGGAGGAAATGAACATGTTTGTGTAAACCTAACCCCGACGCATATGAGACAACACTGAATTTACAAAAAAACTTGGTAAAAATTAAGGATGATACAATGAAAATAAACATAGAAAAGATACAAAGCAAAGAAGTCTTTCAACTTTCATTCTTCCTTCAATTTTTTATTTATCAACAAGTATATTTTGAGTACCCACTAAGTGCCAGGACCTGGAGAAACAATAATGAACAGCACACAAGCTCCTGATTTCACAGAGCTTACAGGAAGTTTGGGTTTATGCAGCAGAAGAGTGTGAGTCTCTCATAGTGCATTGCTTCTAGAGATCTAAATTCCTCTTCACTTCCATATCCTTTTCAAGCACAAACAAACAAAAAGTTCAGGCAGAAAATGCTATCCTATGACTTAAAACCTAATTCTAAATTCAAGAGTTTGTGACTCCGTTTCCCCTCCGTGATCTTCCCATTAGTCCACCACTTATCACTGTGAACTGCAGAGCTTCCTAAAACTGGGGCTTTACATATCTAGGAAGCAGCAGGACTGTTTCACGTGTCAGCTGCAGATTTGGAGCTTTATCATTAACTCAGTAGATACTTAGAATCAGGATCACTAGCAGTTAGTAAAAGAGATGTTTTGGTTCTGTGAAAGGAAGATTTGAGATTGGGAAGAACAGGAGATAATTAGGTCTTGGGGGAAATAGGCGGTTAGACTCAGAACCAATTCTTACTGTGGTTTTTTCTCATTGTGCGTGTGCACATGCATGTGTTGTGATATATAAGACAATAATAGTGACCATGTGCATTTTCTTATTATATATTGTGGACTGAAATTGTATATTTAAAATGGTATAAACTATCCTTTAAAGATGTAATCTGAAAACTGACTTCTTCATTTGGAGGTGCACACCTTCCTTGATCATACTACCTACACAAGCTTTTCTTTATAAATGTCTAAGATGTTCCATGTATTCAAAACCATGAGAGGACTGGGAATTGAGAGCTATGAGATAATTTAACTTCAACACTGAGACAAGTAGAAAAAGGCTTATTTCAGTTCACACTTTAACAAGACAGTTCTCAGAGTACCAATAAGAAGTTCTAGAGAGAAGATCATCTTGGGAAATGACAACAGGAAGAAATGACTAATTACCTGAACTTACAGAACAGGTCATAATTCTTATAGCTCAAGATATGGGAAATGGATGTTGTTCTTGGCCAAATTATGCGTGCCCTGTTATATGGTGTGGATGTTTGTTCCTTCCAAATCTGGCCCCAGGTACAGCTCATGCCACCATTTCAGATGGTGCAAGCTGTAAGACAGTGGCTTTCACATGGTGTTAGGCCTGCAGGGACATAGAATGAAAACATGAAGGAGGCTTGGCAGTTTCCTTCTAGATTTCAGAGAATGTATGTGAAACCCTGGGTGCCCAGAAAAAGCCTGCCGCAGACATGGAGTCCCCAAACCTCTACTAGGGTAGTATCAAGGGGAAAGGTGGGGTTGGAGCCCCCTCCCAGAGTCCCTACCAGGGCACTGCCTAGTGGAATTGTGGGAAGGGGGCCGTTGCCCTCCAGACCCCAGAATGGTAGATCCACTGTCAACTTGTAACCTCTGCTTAGAAAAGTCCACAGACACTCAGCTCCAACCATGAGAGCAGCCACAAAGGATGTACCCTGCAAAACCACAAGGGCAGGGCTGCCCAAGACTTTGGGAGCCCACCTCTCACACCATGATGCAAGACATGCAGTCAAAGATTATTTTGTAGCTTTAAGATTTAATAACTGCCCTACTGGGTTTAGGACTTGTGTGGGACATGTTACCCCTTTATTTTGGCCAATTTCTCCCCTTTAGAATGGAAATGCTTACACAATACCTGTACCACCATTGTATCTTCAAAGTAAATAACTTGGTTTCGATTTTACAGGTTTACAGGTGGAAGAAATGTAGTCTCAGGTGAGACTTTGAACTTTTGACTTTGAGTTAATAGTGGAACAAGTTAAGACTTTGGGGAACTATCGGAAAGGGATGATTGAATTTTGCAGTGTGAGAAGAACATGAGATTTAGGGGTCCAGGGGCAGAATAATACAGTTCGGATGTTTGCCCCCTCCAAATCTCATGTTGAAATGTGACTCCCAGTGTTGAGGTGGGAGTGATCAGATCATTAGCGCGGTTCCCTCATGAATGGCTTAACACCATCTCCTTAGTGATGAGTGATTCTCACTCTGAATTCATGCAAAGTCTGCTTATTTAAAAGACCATGGTATATTCTTCCTCACTCTTGATCCCTGTCTTACCATGTGACATGTTTGTTCCTGCTTCATCTTCCACCATGAGTGGAAGCTTCCTTAGGCCTTCACCACAAGCAGATTCTGGCACCATGCTACTCATGTGGCACACAGAATGATGAGCCAATTAAACTTCTTATCTTTATAAATTACCCAGCATTGGGTATTTCCTTAGAGCAATGCAAGAATGGGCTAACATACCCTGTCTAATTGCTTGGAGTCTGCAGACAGGCCAATCTCCCTTTGTAAAAACATGATGAATGCAGTGAATTTGTAATTTGAGGTAACAGTATTATAGTACCAAATGAGGCAGATGAATGAGGCATCTGCTTCTGGAAGGGGCTCAGCACCAATTTTTCCATCCCTTTCTCAGTGATTTCTAATGGGTAATTTGAGGAGATGTCTATTTTGCCACCTAATACCAGGCCAGAAGAGTTCTTCTATTGATATGGTTCCAGAGGCCTGTGCCACAGTAGATTGCAGATGACTCAGGAGAGCAAAGGAGTGAAGATTCCCTGAGTGGACTGTGAAAGAGGAAACATTGCATAAAAAATTATTATTTTCTTTATTTTATTATGTTGGTATATTGTTAACTTTTTAACTTTTATTTTAGGTTTAGAGGGACACTGGAAGGTTTGTTACATGGGTAAACATGGGTCATGGGGGTTTGTTGTACCTATTATTTCATCACCCAAGTATTAAGCCCAGTACCCAATAGTTATCTTTTCTGCTCCTCTCCCTCCTGTCACCCTCCCCCGTCAAGTAGATCCCAGTGTTTGTTGTTTCCTTCCTTGTGTTCATAAGTTTTTATCATTTAGCTTTGGGTTATAAGTGAGAACATGTGGTGGTTGGTTTTCTTTTCCTGCATTCGTTTCCTAAGAATAGTAGCCTCCAGTTCCATCTCTGTTCCCACAAAAGACATTATCTCATTTTTTTTATGACTGCATAATATTCCGCGGTGTATATGTACCGCATTTTCTTCACCTAATCTGTCATTGATGAGCATTTAGGTTGATTCCATGTCTTTGCTGTTGTGAATAGTGCTGCAATGAACATTCACATGCATGTATCTCTATGGTAGAATGATTTATATTTCTCTGGGTATATACTCAGAAATGGAATTGCTATGTTGAATAATAGTTCTGCTTTTAGCTCTTTGAGGAATAACCATACTGCTTCCCACAATGGTTGAACTAATTTATACTCCCACCAACAGTGTGTAAGTGTTCCCTCTTCTCTGCAGCCTTGCCAGTATGCTATTTTTTGGTTTTTTAAAATCATACCTATTCTGACTGGTGTGAGATGGTATCTCACTGTGGTTTTTATTTGCATTTCTTTAATGGTTTTGAGCTTCAGTGATATTGAGCTTTTTTTCATATGCTTATTGGCCTCATGTATGTCTTCTTTTGAGAAGCATCTGTTGATGTCCTTTGCCCACTTTTTAATGGGCTTTTTTTTCTTACAGATTTGCTTAAGTTTTTATAGATGCTGGATATTAGTCCTTTGTCAGATGCATAGTTTGCAAATATTTTCTTCCATTATGTAGGCTGTCTGTTTACCCTGTTGATAGTTTCTTTTGCTGTGCAGAAGCTCTTAAGTTTAATTAGATCCCACTGGTCAATTTTTGTTTTTGTTGCAATTGCTTTTGGTGGCTTTGTCATGGAAATCGTTGCCTGTTCCTATGTCCAGGATGATATTGTCTAGGTTGTCTTCCAGTGTTCCCATTTGTTTGGGTTTTACATTTAACTCTTCAATCTATCTTGAGCTGATTTTTGTATATGGTGTAAGGAAGGGGTCTAGCTTCAGTCTTCTGCATATGGCTAGCTAGTTATCCCAGCACCATGTATTGAATAGAGAGTGTTTTTCCCATTGCTTTTTTTTTTTGTCAGTTTTGTTGAAGATTAGATGCTTGTAGATGGGCAGCCTTATTTCTGGGCTTTGTATTCTGTTCATTGGACTATGTGCCTGTTTTGTTTGTTTGTTTACTTTTACCAGTACCATGCTGTTTTTCTTACTGGACCCCTATAGTATAGCCTGAGGTCAGGTAATGTGATGCCTGGTACTTTGTTCTTTTTCTTTAGAATTGCCTTGGCTATTTGGGCTCATTTTGATTCCATATGAATTTTAAAATAGTTTTTTCTAGTTCTATGAAAAATGTAATTGATAGTTTGGTAGGAATAGCATTGAATCTATAAATTGCTTCAGGCAGTGTAGCCATTTTAATGATATTCATTCTTCTAAATGAACATGGGATGTTTTGTCATTTGTTTGTGTCTTCTCTAATTTCTTTGAGTGGTGTTTTGTAGTTCTCATCATAGAGATCTTTCACCTCCCTGGTTAGCTGTATTCCTAAGTATGTTATTCATTTTGTGGCAATTGTGAATGGGATTGCCTTTTTCATTTGGCTCTCAATTTGGCTATTCTTGGTTTATAGGAATGTCGGTAATTTTTGTACATTGATTTTGTATCCTAAAACTTTGTAGAAGTTGTTTATCAGCTGAAGGACCATTTGGGCCAAGACTGGGGTTTTCTAGATACAGAATCATGTTGTCTGCAAACAGAGATAGTTCGACTTCCTCTCTTTCTGTTTAGATGCCTTTTATTTCTTTCTCTTGCCTGATTCCTCTGGTTAGGACTTCTAATACTATGTTGAATAGAAGTGGTGAGAGAGGGCATGCTTGTCTTGCACTGGTTTTCAAATGGAATGCTTCCAGTTTTTGCCCATTCAGTATAATGTTGGCTGTGGATTTGTTGTAGATGGCTCTTAGTATTTTGAGGTATGTTCCTTGAATACCCAGTTTATTGAGAGTTTTTAACTGAAAGAGTATCGAATTTTATCAAAAGCCTTTTCTGCATCATGAGATAATCGTGTGGTTTTTGTCTTTAGTTCTGTTTATGTGAAGAATCATACTTATTGATTTATGTATGTTAAACCAACCTTGCATCCTGGGGATGAAGCCTTTTGATAGGCTGCTGGAATTGGTTTGCAAGTATTTTTTTTTTTTTTTAGGATTTTTGCATCAATGCTCATCAAGGATACTGTCTGGATGTTTTCTCTTCTTGCTGTGTCTCTGCCAGGTTTTGGTATCAAGATGATGCTGGCCTCATAGAAGGAGTTGGGGAGCAGTTCCTTCTCAATTTTTTGGAATGGTTTTGGGGGAGTGGTATCAGCTCTTATTTGTACATCTGGTAGAATTTTGCTGTGAATTCATCAGGTCCCAGGCTTTTTTTGGTTGGTAGGCTACTTATTACTGATTCAGTTTTGAAGCTCATTATTGATCTGTTCAGGGAATCAATTTCTTCCTGGCTCAGTCTTTGGATAGTGTATGTGTATAGGAATTTATTAATCTCTTCTAGGTTTTCTAGTTTGTGTGCATAGAGGTGTTCACAGTAGTTTCTGATAGTTGTTTTATTTCTCTGGGGTCAGTAGTAAGTAACATTTGCTTCATAGTTTTTAATTCTCTTCTTTTGGATCTTCTCTCTTTTCATCTTTATTATTCTAGCTAGTGGTCTATGTCATTTCTTTCAGAAAACCAACACCTGCATTCATTGATCTTTTGAATGCCTTTTCATGTCTCAATTTCCTTCAGTTCAGCTCTGATTTTTGTTATTTCTCACCTTCTTCTAGCTTTAGGATTGATTTGTTCCCGTTTCTCTAATCCTTTTAGTTGTGAAGATAGGTTGCTAATTTGAGATCTTTCTAACTTTTTGATGTGGGCATTTAGTACTATAAATTTCTCTCTTAACATTGTCTAAGCTGTGTCCTAGAGATTCTGGTATGTTCTTTGTTCTCATTTGTTTCAAAGAACTTGTTGATTTCTTCCTTAATTTTATTATTTGCCCTAAATTCATTCAGGAGCATGTTTAATTTCCATGTAATTGCATGCTTTTAAGCAATTTTTATAGTCTTGACTTCTATTTATATTGCGCTGTGGTCCAAGAGTGTGTTTGGTTTAATTTTTGTTCTCTTACATTTGTTTAGGATACCTTTATGTCCAATTATGTGGTTGATTTTAGAGTATGTGCCATGTGGCAATGAGAACAATGTATATTATGTTGTTTCGGGGTATGGAGTTCTGTAAAGGTATTTTGGATCCATTCGGTCCAATTTTGAGTTTAAGTCCTGAATATCTGCTAATTTTCTGCCTTGGTGGTATGTAATACTGTCAATGGAGTGTTGAAGTCTCCTATTGTTATTGAGTGGGAGTCTGTGTCTTTTTTTTGTAGGTCTCTAAGAACTTTCTTTCTGAATCTGGGTGCTCCAATATTTGGTGCATATGTATTTAGGATAGTTAGGTCTTCTTTAATTGAATCCTTTACCATTATGTAATGCCATTCTTTGTCTCTTTTGATCTTTGTTGGTTTGAAATCTGTTTTGTCTGAAACTAGGATTGCAACCACTGCTTTTTTCCTATTTTCCATCTGCATGGTAGATTTTCCTCCATTCCTTTATTTTGAGGCTATGCATGTCATTATGTGTGAGATGGGTCTCTTGAAGATGGCATACCATTGAGTCTTGCCTTTTTATCCAGCTTGCCACTCTATGACTTTTAAGTGAAGTCATTTAGCCTGTTTACATTTGAAGTTAGTATTGATGTTTGGATTTGATCCTGTCCTTGTGCTGCTAGCTGGTTATTATGCTGGCTTGTTTGTGTGGTTGCTTTACAGTGACACTGCTGTGTGTTTAAGTGTGTTTTTGTATTAGTTGGTAGCAGTCTTTCCTTTCTATATTTAGCTCTTCATTCAAGATCTCTTGTAAGACAGGTCCGGTGGTAACAAATTCCTTCAACATTTGCTTATCTGGAAAAAAAAAAAAGTTTATTTCTCCTTCACTTGGGAAGCTTAGTTTGGCTGGATATGACATTCTTGGTTAAAGATTTTTCTTTAAGAATGTTGAATATAAGCCCCTAATTTCTTCTGGCTTGTAAGGTTTCTGCTAAGAGCTTTACTGTTAGCTTGATGGGGTTCCCTTTATAAGTGACCTGCCCTTTCTCTCTTTCATTTCTACCTTGGAAAATCTGACAACTATATGTCTTGGGAATAATCATCTTGAGTAGAATCTTGCAGGAGTTCTCTATATTTCCTGAAATTGGCTGTTGGCTTCTCTGGTAACGTTGGGGAATTTTTCATAGATGGTACCCTGAAAAATATTTTCCAAGCTGTTTGCTTTCTCTCACTTT
This sequence comes from Trachypithecus francoisi, assembly GCF_009764315.1. Taxonomy (NCBI): domain Eukaryota; kingdom Metazoa; phylum Chordata; class Mammalia; order Primates; family Cercopithecidae; genus Trachypithecus; species Trachypithecus francoisi. The sequence continues at coordinate 49,298,901 of NW_022681474.1, read as the reverse complement.
CAGAGATGAAAATGATTCATAGATTTGGCCTCTTTACATAGCCCCATACTTCTTGGAAATTTTGCTTATTTCTTTTCACCCTTTTATCTTTTCTTTTCTTTTTTTTTTTTTTTTGTCTGATTGTCTTATTTCACAGAACCAATCTTCAAGTTCTTAGATTCTTTCCTCAGCTCAGTTTGTTCTGTTGTTAATACCTGTGATTGCATTGTGAAATTCTTGTGTTGTGTTATTCATCTCTGTCAGACCTGTTAGGCTCTTTTTATACTGACCATTTCATCATTCAGCTCCTCTATTACTTTATTGTGATTCTTACTTTTTTTAGATTGAATTTTGCTGTCCTGAATTTTGATGATCTTTTTTCCTATCCATATTCTGAATTATATTTCTGTAATTCTAGCCAGTTCAGCCTGGTTAAGAACTTTTGTTGGAGAACTGGTGTGATCATTAGGAAGATATACGACACTCTGGCCATTTGAGTTATCAGTGTTCTTGCATTGGTTCTTTCTCATCTCTGCATGTGGGTGTTCCTTTAACTACAGTGTAGATTGAGTATAGTCAATACACTTTTTTTCTGAATGTTTTCACTGGGCTGATATTTTGCACAGGGGTTTTACCTGAAGCTGAGTTCTTGTTTCTGGTTTTAGAGGGGAGTATGTTAGTGAGGCATTTTTGATTTTGAAGCTTTGGGGTGTGATCCAACTTGTGATAGCAGCATCCCAGACAATGCAAGGCAAGGGATTTTCCTGGGGTATTATGTGCATGCAAATTGACTCCAGAAAAATGAAAATAGAAAGCTGGTTTAGTGATGCATTTTGTATCAGTCAGTGTCCCTATATGAAATAAATAGCACATTCTGGATTATTTTAAAGGTTTCCTAACAAATGGACTATTCACAAATATGCAAGCTGGAATTACAAGAGATAATGCCGTGACCTGGGATTAGTAGTAGAGAAACTAGCACAGCTCCTAGGCCTAAAAGAAAGAAGAGAGACAGTGGTTACCATGCCCAAGATGAAGAGAACTATGGAAAGAAAGCCCCTTGAGAAGAACAGAGCCCTCAGCTGAAGAATCCAAGTGGCCTTGGTAACCTTTGCAGTAACTTTTAAGGATGAATTTCCTGACATTATTCGCCCTCTACCCTCTGATTTCCAGCTAGGGTTCCCAAACCCATAGGAAGACAAGAGAATTGTATACAACAGCTTTCCAAGACAGAGAATAGGATGGAGAAGAAAGTAACCAGAAAGCAACCAGAAAACCACATGTGTACAAACAACTGTCAATATAATTATACATCACAACTGCATAGTTTATTAAGATCTGTAAGAAATGCTATAGAGTTTTGAACAAAACTTTATGAATTAGAGCAGAAGCATACTTGTGCTTTCGGCCAAATATTTCTTAGAATGTCTTCTCCAAAGAAAATTGTTTTTCCTGCATTGCCAGGAGGTTAGTAAGACCAATTTTCAGCATGGCCAACAAAAGACAGTGATACACAGCTTCTGAGAACCATTGATACACAGTTGCTGAGACTTGTCACCAGACTGCTGTGAGCCCTTGCCTGTCCCTTCCAGCCCAGCCCAGCCCTGCCAGACTCTAAATCCCTCCCTGATCGAAGTGATATTCTAATTCAAACAAGTCCTCCCTTGGACTAGTGAGTGGTTTCATTCCCAACCCCTCCTTTCCTACCTTCACCAGAAGACTTACAGTGTGATGCCTCCCGCCCAGTCCTTGAGCACAATATTCAAACCAACTAATCACTCAGTTGAGCATTAGGGAATGGTATTTACTGTTAAATGTCCAAGACTTTATAATGTATGGTTTGCTGGGGCGGTTTGGGGCATGGTGGGAAACAGGGCAGAAATTGAAAGATACCAGCAGGCCTGAGTGCCAGGAATGCGAACCTTATCTTGACAGTGAAGGGAAGTCAGTGAAGTGATGTGGTCAGACGTGGATTAGAAAGATCATTCTGTCTGCCATGCAGAAGGAATCAGAGGGATATGGAAGAGGTAGGAAGGGCAGGTCTGAGTGAGTGCAGAATTGAGGGGGAGTTAGGGGGTTGAATAATCACAGGCATTTCTTAAGCATTTCTCATGACTCTCTTACTAGAAGATGGGCAAACTATTCATGTCATCATTTTTACAGAGGAGGAAACTGAGGCACAGAGTAGCACAACAGATGAATAATATATACAATGTATAATGCCTTTGGGTGTCTTCTTGTTCATTGCAATATGGCCTTTTGACTTCTGCCCTCTGAAATGGTTACTTAGCTTCATGAACATACCCTGTAGACTATAATATTATTATGGTCATAACTATGGACTTCACAATATAATCTCATGATCCATCCCTCCCTGCATCACCATGACATTATAAGCTGGAAACTGGTCTTCTGACTTTTACTTTAAGCATAATAATAGGGTCTCGGCCGGGCGCGGTGGCTCAAGCCTGTAATCCCAGCACTTTGGGAGGCCGAGACGGGCGGATCACAAGGTCAGGAGATCGAGACCATCCTGGCTAACACAGCGAAACCCCGTCTCTACTAAAAAATACAAAAAAACTAGCCGGGCGTGGTGGTGGGCGCCTGTAGTCCCAGCTGCTCGGGAGGCTGAGGCAGGAGAATGGCGTGAACCCGGGAGGCGGAGTTTGCAGTGAGCTGAGATCCGGCCACTGCACTCCAGCCTGGGCGACACAGCGAGACTCCGTCTCAAAAAAAAAAAAAAAAAAAAAGCATAATAATAGGGTCTCATGGCCATCTTCCTTGGACATTATAATGCAGGTTCTAGCTTAGGTCTTAAATAGTATGTTATGGTTTTCTAGTCATCAGTTTGGACATTTCAGTTCAGTCTATGACCACTATCCCTGGGATGTAGTCCTAATAAACAGATGAATACCTGGGGTTTAATTCTGCCAATTTCTGGCTTGTTCTCTCTATTTGCTCTCCATCTTATCATTCTAGCAGGCCTTGCAGCAGAGCCTGTGTGGAATTATCACAAGCTACAAAATTTAAGACTTGAGCATGCTGGCAAGTTTGATTATTGTTTCTACAACTCCAACAAATGAAGGGAGCAATGGAGTTATCTATCTGCAGGATACAGTTAGGAAATGCATTTCCTTAAAAAATCAAAATGTTAGTGTAAGATAAAGCATCTAGCGTCTGTTCAATTCATCAAAATTTTCTTTTATTCTTTAACTTAGTGGACAGACATGTCAGTTGTGACCAGTGCCTCCTGGATCAATATTACACTTAGTGCTCTGTGAAAAGAGACTTACAGAGGCAAAATGTGACAGTCCATGACATTTTATTATTTCTGCCCAGGGATTTCTAGTGCTAATAATCTCCACTGGCTAATGAGGAGAATGCTGTGGTGTTGCCACAAAACAAGTTCTCCACCTGGCTACAGGGGCTCTCCAGCCATCAGGACTACCAGAGAATGAAGAAAAAGAACACAGTTGATCATTACTGCTCTATACTTTGAGTTAAAACTTCAGCCTTGAATGAGAAGTCTTAAAGCATAGCTTCTCTGATCTTGAAGCTTAAATAAATGTCTTCAGCTTGTTTTCTTTTAACTTCCTTCTTCACAACATTAATTAAGATCTTGTTGTTGCCATGCAGTAGAAGTCACAGAAAGGACAACACATCTGTATGCCCACTGCTCAAATCTAGTTTACCTGCACAAATTGCAACATGTTCTGCTTGGCTGCTGGGACTGGTTCATATCAGGGATCTTAGCATTCCTGTGAGGAGGAGGTAAAAGAGCATTTGAAAATGAGGACCTGACTTGAGTCTGGGATTCTTTGACAAAGAGGAAGAGAATAAAATCTTTCTCTTAACTCCAGACCCCAAAGTAAACAAGAAGAAATTTATCCTCCTGGGGAGTAAGTCTTGGGAAACCAGTTTTGTCCAGAATAAGTAAAGGCATGATGTAGGCATTTTCTTACAGAGTATCTTCAGTCCTAAAGAAAGGAATCCCAAGTCACCTGGGAGATCCTGAAAGACTGAATCAAATGCAAGAGGATAGTTCCTGGTTTTCACTCTAAAAATATAAGCACATAGCTTACCTTGTGGCCGAGTCACGGAGGTATATTCCTGGTGGAAGAGAGCTACTCACCATCTCAAAAGGACATCAGAGTAACTTTGGTAATGGAGGTCAAAATGATGCTGAGAAGGAAAGCAAGATCATTGCAACAGAGGAGCAATAAAAATCTCTTTCTGCTGTGATATGGCATCAGTCCAAAGAAGTGGAAGCCTTACCTAGAGCAAGGGAAGAGGACTTTGCTTCTAGAAATTTAAGTCAGTTAAAAGTTTGATTTTAGCTCACATTGGTTAATAGTGTAATAGTATGTATCAGAAGCTCATAGTAAGTCTGTATATTAAAGTGACCTTGTGCTAAAACACCTTCAGGGAAACCAGTGAAGCAGAAAGATGTTAGTTACTACAATGAGAAGGCATGACTGTGCTAGATCATCCGATCTGTGGGGAACAGTCCCATTTGCCTTCTTCTATGCTCTCTCCTATACAAGCCCAAGAGCTGCATTTCAGTCATCAGGATTATGGTTTTCCTTCAGCCAAAGAGGGACTCATATGAGAGATAGAAGGTGGAAGAGAAGAAGAAGTCATATTATCGTTTTTATGGCAGATGTACAGAGATACATCAGTTTCAGCAGATGGTAGAGATTTGCCAGGGTTTTGGGGCATACTCTGGTGAATCACTCACTTTGATGCTGCATACAGCTGAGGTAACTGATGAAGACTTTTGATTATTATGTAGTATGATTTCCTAGAAGCTATTAGAAGCTTTCCTATCACTTCTATGGGTAATCAAATGCTACTGTAGTTTTCAGTATGGAACACTTTCCTGCTTTGAATCTTATAATGCTTTCCATTTTCCTGACCAAATCTCATCTGGAAATAGGACACTGCTGGGATGGGGGTGGGAGGAGGAAATGACTTAGGGAAAAGCAGCCACTGGGAGGAGAAAAAGATATTTGTGGGTGATTTCATTAAGTCTTCTGGGAATGTGGAGTTGGAGTCTTGCTTTTGATACCCTACCCTTTCAACAATTTTAATTTGGGTTATTTGTTCATGGAAACAATCATTGTACTCATGGAAACATAATTGGATCACCTAGTTTCCATCTCTTTTTGATTACTCTTCTTTGTTATCTTATAAGCTTGCTCCTGTCCCTCTTCCATCTTCACCTTATAATTATATTCTATTATAGAAATTATACCTATAATTATAATATATAACTATATTCTATCTTCATTATAACTATATTCCATCTTCATTTGGTGGTTCTTCAATGATTATGCTAGTTGCTATTTTCCTGGAGTTTTCCAATTCTCTGAATCTATTTTATTTTATTTTATTCTAGCTTTATTGAGGTATAATTGACAAATATCTGAATCTATTTTAAATTGAAGTAAGCAGAACTCACTTACAATATAGAGACCTATAGCAGGCATTCAATCAAAGATTCACTAAATCTAGATTTAATGGCAGAAGCTGTTGCTTTCAATCCTCCTCTGACAGTATCTCACATTTTACTGGCCTTTATGGCTGAAACAGCACATTGAAGTAATGTTGCTAGAAAACACTCTATAATTCTGAATCCCATGTCTCTCTCCTGATTAAAACTAATAGCTGCGAACTCACTCTTTAATGCAGTTTCATTTGGATTGTTGCTAGCCACAATACCTTCCATGCATCCACAGTGAAATTCATTACTTCCCTTCTCCCAACTGTAACAGTCTCCAGAGAAATTAACATGTCCTGAAAACTTCAGGACTCCTCTGAGACCTCTCTCCTCCAAAGCCTGTATGGAAGAGTGCAAGGGCCTATCTAAGAGGAGGCTCCTACACTCTGTGAGATACATGGAGTGCTTCTCTTAGCCCAGAAGGGGAGCAGATCTGCCATCAGCAAGGGCTGAATTAAGTCATGTGCCAAACATAACTCATTGTACCAAAACATTACAACAAGCCCATATTTTCCATTCAGACAATTTTCAATTATGAAACTGCATTTTTGTGACATTTTATGAGAGAAGTGATTACAATGATCTTCCTCATCATTCCATGGTAAAATGCCAGCCAGCTACGACAGTAGGTGGCTTGAGGGGTGGACTAACAGGAATTAAGGATTTTTGATATTAGTATGTTTTTCATCTAATCATCATACATTCCTAGAGCAATGACCCTCAAATGTGTTAATACTACTCCCATCAGTAATTTTTATATTATGACTGTTATGTTATGACTATGAAAAAAAATAAATTGTAAAAGGCTAAGTTAAGATAAACCAGATTTAAAATATTTTCTTATGTTGGCTCTGTGTTATCATTTAGCTAATACCAAAATGTAAACTTAAGGCAAAGCTTCTAAGAATCATATTGTTTTTAAAGATATTTCAAGTAGCTTGGAATTTTGATTTTCTCTGTGGCTAATTCATTTCAGATTTATGATATCACCACTGCTTTTACTTCTTAAGGTGGATAAAAGGGACTCATCTATGTGTGGAAGTGTCTACACTGTTGTTTTATGATCTTTTCTCTTTTCCTTGCATTCTACATGGTACCTTCAATCTGTGGTTTCTTTGCAGGAATTTTAAAAGCCATTTGTCTACCATGGGAAGGCTAGTTTAGTTTAAACTGGGTAAGTGATAAATGCATTAACCAGACACATAGAAACAGCAACATGTCATGATATGTCACACGTGAATGAAGGGTAAGGCATCCCTGCCAACTCCTTTCTGTTTTGGAACCTTGATATTTCATCAGCTAAACTTGAGGCAGGGCCATCTGGTATGTGGACCAAGTAAAGAAGTAAAGCTTCATTCTTGCTCCTTTTTTTGAGAACATAGGAAGAGAGGTCTTAATGCTTTCTGTCCATGTCACAGTGGGTGACCTTAAGCATCCACTGAGTGTTTGCAACCCATTTTGGGAACCACTGGTGGAGAACACTGCTTCCCAATGTTGGTTCATAGACCAACAGACAACACTGTTTTTTCTTCCAACAATTCTTGACTAGATCCACCACCACTTCTGGCTTTTAAACAATGGTTGTGCTTTCTCCATTCCTTTTTGATATCTGTTGCAAAATGTGTTTCTGTCCGAAGTTTGAAATGTAGACATGGCGCAGCATACTGTTTGGAAAACTGGACTTTTCTTTTAGGTGGTATCTTTGGAAAACCAGAGTCCAGAGGAATTTTGACTTCTTTGCTCACAATTTATTATCTTTCAGTGCAGGAAGGTATGAGAAACAGGAGGCGAAAATGTGGCTTTGGGGTAAGTAGACCAGCAGGTAGGAAACAGAGACCTGGTCACAATTTGGCTGGCCAGTCTTGTTCTCAGGGCATGACTTGACTAAGGGAAAGCAGGAGGCTACATTCCAGTTCTCTGGCATGCTAAGAACCCACAGCTACTGCTACAGAGTATCTGAAACCCCTTATGAGCCAACTGCAAGGATAGCACCTATGATGGCAGATGGATAACCCACCTCTGCAGAAATGTTTCCCTTAGAGTCACTAGTCATTCCATTCCTAGCTTCAGCTTTATACAGAGACCTTGGAGACCCAGAGAAAGCAAAGGGAAACCAAAACTGATGTTTAACTGATATGTCTTACGTGCTCAGAAGTAACTCTAAATACTTGAGTTTTATTTATCTATTAAAATAGACTTAAAACTTGAAGGCATATTGAAGGCAATGAACAGTTAAGGTTTGTACAGATAGGCATGATAATCACACCTATGTTTAGAAACAACAACGCTTACAGTGGCTTTCTTGGGAGAATGCCAAGAGGTTAGTTTATTCATTTGAAACACCCATTTTTTTCTGAGGTTCTTGCATCATTATATTTAATTAAGTCCCACTTTGAAAGTGCAAGCTCTTTGATCAGCAATTTCAGTTCTCTGGGCAGCATTCAGTTCTATTGGTTGCCCATTTCTAGGTCTGAGAGAATCACACAGTCCTTCACCATGGGGTTACACAGAGCCCCCCACCCCACCCTCTGTAAAGTGTAAGAGCTCAAGTCAAGACTCTGAATACATAATAAGTCCCCAGGTCTTTGGAGGCTTCACTACCACACACCTTCTTTTATTTCCAAAGAAAATAGCCTGTGCTTGTTTTTCTACAACATTAGCATCAGCCCTCTCAGTAATAGACTTAGGAATAAGTTGTCACAGCAAACGAGGGCCTCCATGTGTGACAAGGAGGGGAAGTGTGGTCAGGAAACACATTTCAGCTTCAAGAGTTTACTTTCAACAATCACAAGGGTGAAAATGAGCTGAACAATTTGAAAGAACCTGTCACTGTTATTTCAATGCATGGATTTTGGTAGATATAAATTCAACAGCTCACTTGTGAAAAGTCCTAGCTAGTTTATATCTCCCTTGGCCATCAAAATAATCAAAGAAAGAAGAAGCAAAAAGAAAGAAATACGTAAAAGAAGGAGCAAAAAGGGAGACATATTTTCTGATTCTGTATTATGTGTCAAACCCTGTGATGGGCACTTTCTTGTGTGTAATTTATATATTCCCTACAATAGCCCAGTGAACATGATATTCACATCTTGCCAATTTTAGATAAATATATTAATCAAAAACGAAGAAGTCATACAGGATTTGTTGAAGTCCTGTGTTAGTACAGGTGTCAATTTAAAATGATCCAGAAAGATAAACTTCCATTTTTCCTTTTTACCCTTCAGAGAAAAACTCTTTCCTTGCATTATAATAGTCCAGATGATTTACTCCTTCTTTTTAGAAGTTATTTGTGTTGTCTACCACAAAATATATCTCGGTCCATTGAATGTTATTGTTTGAAAGTTGCAACTCTGGGCCACCTTCTCTCAAAAAAGCAAGGTTCCTCACTCAAGCTGCCACAGGCTCTCTGGGAAATGCCCTCCTTTCTCCTTCTCCCATATCTGTCTCCCTTTCATTTGTGGTCAGATGTGTGTTTTGATCCAAGCAACAAGAGAAAAGTAACCACAGCTGAAGAATAAGATACCAGAGACTTTCTTATATGTTGGCTACAGCTGTCTCTAGAGTCACACTCCCATCTCCAACTGCACAAAGCTCCTGTCAGCCCTTATGCCTCCAGCCCCTTCTCATGATGTTCCTGCCAGCTGGGATTCTGTACCAACTTTTTATACCAGGCAAATTTCCCTGCTCTCCTGACAGCTCAGACATGACCTCCTTAGAGGCCTTCCCTGATCCCTCAGTGTGGTTAACATGGCTAACTTCAAGTAGCACTTTGATCTTGTCCCCTAATCACACTTTTGTCACATTGTATGAGCTGTTCATGTCCATGCCCATGAGCTGTAAGCTGCTAGAGGGTGGAGTGCATGTCATATTGTCTCCACGTCTTGGACTTATGATGCTCATTAATGGTCTCTCAATGACCAAGTAAATGGATGAGTGAAAGGGACCATTGACCTCTCAGAAGAAAGTACAGTGTAGGAAAAATGGCAGCCCAAAGTCCAGTGCCTTTGGACAACCTCAGAGGAAGACTTGCGTGTAGTGACTTAGATGTTGCTAGGGCAACTTCTAGTTCTGTTATTATTCTCAGGGTAGCCGCAGAAAATGGACATAAAATCCAATTTGTGGAAAAACAAACACAATAGCTACCCTGAGGCTCTGCTACCTCAAACCCTTGACATAAATCTGACATGCTGTACAACTATGTCAATGTCACAAACACCCAAACTGCCCGCTTATCTTTGAAACTCATTTTCTATTCTAAATTATCCTCCACAATAAAGCTGACATGTAAATTTGAATTTCAATAAGTGTTCCTAAACAGAGAGAGGATGATGAGGTTTATAACATTTAATTTAAGAAGAAATGATGGAGAATTGCCCTTTAGACAAATGAGCTTCTAAAAACTGTGGGAAGGCAAGGTTAGGCTGTGCAAACTTTACATAGCAGCCGGTCAATAAGTGTTCATTTGTCTTCTCTTGTCTCCAAGAGGCTTTGAATAATAGAACCCAAACTTAGTCGTTCTAACAGGTGTTGATGCAGTCACCTCTGGTGGGAGCAGATAGCATTTGAATCGTAGGAGCTCTGGGAATCTGCAGCACCCTCTTTAGAAAGAAGTGTCTTTATTTCAATCATAAGTTTAGTCCGAAGTGATCCAATTGTTAAAGGAAATGAGAAGTCAATGTCATTCACCTTATGGTGTCTAGCTTATTCCACTGTGAGTACTTCCATAGATGGAAGAAAACCCTTGTTGGAAAGAGAAGAATCCTAAAATAAATGCCTTCTGGTGGGTTTTGATTGACATTGTACCGCAGGCTAGAATAGAGGCCTTTCCCTTGCTCAGAAGTGCAACAGGGCCCATGTGTGTCTTGACTGTCTCTGACATAGACATTAGGGGAAGGGAAAGGAACTAGTGCACCCGACTGTTCAGATGCTGGTATAATAGTGCTAAGTGCATCACATGCTTTTCTCATTCAGTAACCCATCTTCACAGCTACTAAAATAAAAACCCCAGCACCACGTGTACTTTTGCTCTGGTCATTTCACTTGCTTCAGTGCAAAGAGGTTTTCCTTCCTTGTAGGCCTTAAAGATGCATTTCTGGTTCTAGTTTTAATTAATTGAAGTTATGCTCTAGTTTGAAAATCTCTGTGTGGCAACAGGCTGATCCACTCTGCCTAGGCCTGGGGCCAAGTGTTACAGAGATCTCTGGTTACTTCTAGTTCTTTGTGTGCAATTGAGAGAAGGTGATCCTAAAGGAATCATCTGTTCAGGCCACCATCGGGAACTGTCCCCAGAGGCCATCATTTACATTAAAACCTATCTAAATGGTGTCTATAGTAGCCCTGTATTTGGGGACCCAGGCTGGTATTATCTTTTTGTAACAGAGGTGACATGGACTGAATGTGACTCCCCTAATTTATATGTTTAAATCCTCACCCTCAATTTGATGGCATTAGGAGGTGGAGATTTTGGAAGGTGATTAGGTCATGAGGATGGAGTCCTCATAAATGGGATTAATGCCCTTATAAAAGAGACCCCAGAGAGTTCCCTTGCCCTTGCTACCACAGGACAACACAGCAAGAAGAGAGCTGTCTATGAACCAGGAAGCGGGCCCTCTCCAGATAGCAAATCTGCTGGTGCCTTGAACTTAAAGTTCCCAGCCTCCAGAATGGTGAGAAATAAATTCTTTTTCATTTAAGACACCAGTCTATGCTATTTTTGTTATAATATTCTGAACATACTGAAACAAGAGGCATCAATAACAGATTTCATGATATATGGATGCCTGATACTTGGTTATCATGGAACCATAGATGGCCCTGTGTTCTCTAAAGTGTATACTCCACTAATTGAGAACAAGAATTGGAAACCAAGATGCAGTAAACACAACTACCCTTTCTCCTAAAAGGCCTCACCTTCCTGTACCCCCACACTTTAGAGCTACGTATTCAGCAAAATTGATGTTTCTAGAAGCCCCCTCTTATATTGTATCATATATCATATTATGTCATGCTATGTGATATCATACACACGAGGAATAAGGTCAGCAATGGTATCCTGGGAAAATACATGGACCGATCTCAGATATATTGAAGCCCTTTGAATTTTTATGCAAATTGTTCTGTCTGTAAGAATATCTTCATTTTTATTCATGAGGAAAAATTTCCATAGCTTTTATCAATTTCTCAAAGGGTTTTGAAACACAAAGTGGTTCGCAACCAGGAGTCCAAAGGTAATTCAAACCCTCATGAACACATTTGGACATGTCTGAGGTCTTCATTGTTTGGTAGTTTACAACATGGTTTACCAGTTGTCTCTGTCCTCAGGGGTTAGGATGCCCAGGCCTTTTTTTGTTGTTGTTCCACTTGAATTTCTCTTTCCTCATTTCCTATGTCCCTCTCTAAGCTTTCTGTTTAATCTGTGTGTAAACACACCTGCTGGCTCAAATTATCACTGAAAAGAAATGTTGGATTTCTCATTCCGGGAGTATTAATGGCAACAGAGCCTGTGTGCTTATCTCGTCTGTGTCCCAAGAACAGGAAACACCTCCAACAAGGCAGGTTTCCTTTTTAAATAAAGCAATCTCACACTTGTTATATTTGTCCCTGACAGAGCGCTTGTCTTCCCCAGCTCCCGGGCCCCTCATCCTCAGGAAGACATTTGATGCTAGGGAGAAGAGGCTCACAGCAGGGGGCAGTCGCTGGAGTCCATGCTTCACACTGGTCCCTTTGTCGCCCTGGGTAATTTACAGTAGTTCTCAGAGTACAGTAAGTGGAGGATAAAGCCTTTACCAACGCTTCTCATAAATGTAGACAGAATACTCTCCTGTAATAAGCTTCCAAATCCAGGGCACAAAATTGTAGTGTATATCGGTGGTTTTCTTTTTTCTGTTTTTTTCTGTAGTCTGATTTTTGTGCAGTGTCTATTGGAGGCTAGAGTAGCTGTGGACTTTCAGTATAGACCTTTCCCCATTAGTGCAGCAGCACCCACAAGTTGCAAGGCACAGACACCCCTCCTACCTGACTAGTTGTCAAAGAAACAATTAGCCCTACATTGAGATACTACTGTCTAGTTTTCAGGTTCACATCAATTTTTCAGTTGTTGATCATCACAACAACACTGTCAGGTTGGCAGAGAAGGTATGATTAGTGTCATGTTACAAAGACATCTTCACAGAGGTTAAAGTCACTGCATAAGCTAATATCTAAGAAAGACCAAACCCTGGAGAGGAATTTCCTTTTTTCTTTTTTAATCAAATTTCAGGGCTCATTCGAGTTGTCACACTGTGTCTCAAACAAGAGAGTATGAAAATTCAACATTAATGAACCTACAATCACAGCTTGACCAGAAGTCTCTCTAGTTCAAGGACAAGAAGGTAGAATCCTCAAGGAGTCCTGGGTGATGTAACTTCAGGATAGTTACATCACCACAGCAAACGTTAGACTCCTGTAAGATCTGCCCATTTCTGAAGTCACAAATAGTCAAAATAATTGCAAAGCAATTATATATTCTCATTTGTATCTCTCATATAACACAAAAGGGGACCCAAGTAATACTTCTGAACCCATGGGTCTCTGCCCCGAAAATCTCGGCACATACAGCCCCTCCAAAGTGGCATCCATGTTTTGCTAACAACACCCACTGAGCTCCCCAGCTGCCATTTAATTCCACTTACCCTCCACCTTAAACTCCCACCTCCCAACTTCTTCATGTGTTTGTTGACTTAGATTTTCTTACTAACTACTCTGACATCTCTTTTAAATATCAACCCAAAGGTAACACAGAGGTCAAAAGGAACAGAAAAAATAAAGCAGAGAATTGTATATTCTTTCTCGTAGCCTATGTGTTTACCCTGAGTACCAGTTACCTCCCAGGACACACTGGAACAAGGAAAAAAAGTATCTTTATTGAATGATTAAAGCATTCCAGTTATCCCTTGTCTCAGTCCAGAATATTTCTCAATTTTCTATTCCATATTTTATTAAATCTTCTGAGTCAGACAACTCTATTTAGATTGTGGTGAGAAAGAATTATTTATTGAAATACAAGGGCATTTCTGATTAATCATTTCATGTTTCAGGCATACTTGCCTCTTTCTACTCTATTAAAGACAGAAGCACTATTCAGTCCTCCGTACACCAGGAACCTTGGTTCCCAGCCCTTCACACTCTTACAGCTGCCCTGCAAATGATTATATGAGAAACCTCAGCTCCTGGGACAATGGTCCTACTGCCCTGACGGAGCAAATTTCTAACTATTAATAAGTTTATTTTTTAACCAAAGTTCATGCATTATTCAGATTTCCTCAGTTTTTGCCTAATGTGCTTTTTCTGTTCTAGTGTCTCACCCACAATACCACAGCACACAGAGCCATCGTGTCTCTTGACTTAGGTTCCCTTTGACTGTGATCATTTCTCAGTCTTTTTTTGTGATAGCCCTGACAGTGCCTCTATTTAGTCTTTTTTTCTTAATCTTTTTTATTGTGTTAAAATACATATAAGATAAAGTTGACTATCTTAACCATTTTAAGTGTACAGTTTAGTGGTATTAAAGGTAATCATAATATTGTGCAACCATCCCCACCATCCCTCTCCATAACTCTTGTCATCTTGTAATATTGAAACTCTGTACACATTAAACAATAACTATGAACAATGGTTCCCTTCTACCTCCGGCTGCTGGAAACCACCAATCTACTTTCTATGTCTATGATTTTGACTATTCTAAGTACTTTACATAAGTGAAACTGATTAGTTCATTCTTGAGCTTGAACAGGAAGAGGAAGAAAGAAAATGAACTGATGTTAAGACACATAGAGAAAGGCATCCAGGTGTTTAAGTCTTAACAGGAAAAACAAGAAGGACCCTTCAAGCCTTACCCCTGAGGGAAGAGCTGGAGGTTAAGCTCCTACGCAAGTGGAGAGACAGAGACTTGAGGGCAAAGAGGAAGAGAGGGACCAAGAACTACTGTTCTTGGGAATTCACAAAAAAGGGAGAAAATTGAAATGGTCAAGAAACATAAAAAAATGTACAATTTCTCTGGTAATTAGAAAAATTTAAATTAGAATCACATGTAATATTAATCAACATCAGAAAATTGACCGAAAAATTTTGAAATTTGACAGCTTTGAGTTCTAATGGTGTAGAGACATGGAGGCATGCATACATTGCTCATAGGAATATAAATTGGTGCAATCACTTTAGAAACTATTTGGAGATATTTAGTAAAGTTGAAGACCTGGATATTCTACCACCAGTAACTCCACACCAGCATATGTATTCTATAGGCAATACTGAAGTTATGTTATAAAGAACCATATGTAAAAATATTCATAGTAACACTCATTGTAACAGGAACAAAAAAAATGTAAGCCCTTGGAAACTATCTAAATGTCAAACAGGAGGATACATAAATAAACTGTGATGTAGTTGCATAGTGAAATACCATATATTATTGAAGATAAATGAACAGAGCTAGAAAAATCAACGTGAATAAATAAATCTTACAAATTCAGTATTGAGGGAAAAAACAAAGCAAACTACAGAATATTTTCAATATAATACAATTTATGTAAAGTTAAAAAACATGAAAATAAATAGCACATATACTTCAGGGTACTTATATGGTAGTAACACAAACAAGTGTGTGTGTATGTGTGTGTGTGTGAGATATGGTTTTGGTGTTTGACTTCTTTAAACCTCATGTTGAACTGCAATTCCCAGTGTTGGGGGTGGGGGCTGGCGGAAAGTGTTTGGGTCACGGGGTAGATCCCTCATGACTAGGTTGGCGTCCTCTCCTTGGTAATGAGTGAGTTCTTGCTCTGTGAGTTCACAGTAGATCTGGTCATTTAAAAAATCCTGGCACCTTTACCCAACTTCAAACTATACTACAAGGCTACAGTAACCAAACAGCATGGTACTGGTACAAAAAACAGAACACATAGAACAATGGAACAGAATAGAGAGCCCAGAACAATGCTGCACACATAGAACCATCTGATCTTCAACAAAATAGACAAAGACGAGCAATAGGAGAGATTCCTCAAGGAACTTAGAATTACCATTTGACCCAGAAATCCCGTTATTGGTATATGTCAAAAGGAATATACATTTTCTACCATAAAGACACATGCACTGGTATGTTCATTGCAGCTCTATTTATAACAGCAAATACATAGAATCAATCTCAATGCCCATTACTGTAGACTGGATAAAAAATGTGGTACATGTACACAGTGGAATACTATGCAGCCATAAAAAAGAATGAGATAATGACCTTTGCAACAACATGGATGGAGCTGGAGGCCATTTTCCTAAGCAAACTTACACAAGAACAGAAAAACACTTGCCACATGTTCTTACAAGTGGGAGCCAAACTTTGAGTACATATGGACACACAAAAAAGAAGAGGCACCAGGGCTTACTTGAAACTGGAGGGTGGGAGGAGAGTGAGGATCAAAAATATACCCATCAGGTACTATGCTTATTACCTTGGTGACAAAATACTCTGTACCCAAAACCCCCATGACTCACAATTTATCTATATAACAAACCTGCACATGTACCCCTGAACCTAAAATAAAAGTTAATAAAACAAAAACCAATATCGTTAAAAAATAAAACTGACAAAAAGAAAAAAAAATAGATCCTGACACCTTCCCCCACTGTGTCTTGCTCCCACTCCCGCCATGTGACACACCAGCTCCCCCTTCACCTTCTGCCATGATCATAAACTTCCTGAGGCCTCACCAGAAGCAAATGCCAGCAACATGCTTCCTGTACAGACTGCAGAAGCATGAGCCAATTAAAATAAATTTAATTTATTTTAAATAACTTAAAAATAAATTTCTCAGTCTCAGTTATTTCTTTACTGTGGCACAAAGGGCCTAACACAGTGATAACGGTGAATCCACATGATGGGCACATTTTGGAGAGATGACTTTGAAATAATGCAATTGGTGAAGGTTATATAAGGACTTCAAATAATTTGCTACTTCTTATGCTTAATGTGCTTTGCATAGATGTTTATATTTTTTCATATAGTTTTATATGTCTAAAATCTTTCATGATTTTTTATTTTAAAAATCCCATGGCCTTGGCTATATAGATTGACCATAGCTTTACTCCCAAGCCTCAGCTGGGTTCTGGAACTTGGGAGGGTGATCCTGCCACTGGTGGCGGAAAGTTGGAGCAACTACTGCCCGTGGAAGCCAGGTGAGAAACTCTAATAGTTAAGGGGATGTGTTCTATTGATCTACCAAATATAAATGTAATAGAACCCAGGTTCAGCTGCTCCCTACTCAAAAGTCAGACTTGAGAGACAAGACTGGTTAGGAGGAAAAGCAGATTTATTCAGGAGCTGAAAACCCAACAAGATGGCAGACTGGTGTCACAAAAACCATCTCAAGTTTTTCAGACTGGCTGAAGGGTTTTATGGAAGGGTGAATATAGAAAAACTATGTGCACGAGTTGAGCATGTATAGGTCAGTATGTCTATATCGAGCAATGGGCCATCTGGTGGTCCAACTGGTGTGAGCTTGATTGTAACTGGAATACAGATTAACTGCTCAGCATTCTTCCCAGGGTGGAATGTTTCACAACCTTGATTATATGCTTAGTGTCTCAAGGCCACTTCCTGGAGTTCTTTAAGCAAAGTACATAAATTAAGCATTATTAAAAGCCCAGCAGAGGAGGAAGGGGGTAATAAAAGAAAAACAAAGGATAATAATTGTTTTTCAAGATAAGGTTGTAGTTTCTGTTACAAATTTCCCATTGCCAATTTCTCATTCCATTTTTATGGAAAGTGGGGCATCGATACCAGTTTGGATACTTCCTGCTGGATGTGGGCGTGAACTGGAAATTTTGGAATGAAACCATTTGATCTGGCAGTGAGCTGATGTTCAGGTCCTTTTTTGGTTTTGTGTGTTTGTGTGTATGTGTGTGTGTGTGTGTGTGTGTGTGTGTGTGTTTCTCCAGGTCTTCAGGAGGACCTGCTCTCCCAGTTGAAAAGGATGCAGGGCCACGTACATGGATGAGTGGTCCTGCTGGAAGCAAACTGATGAGCAGAAGTTAGTATAGAGACTAGAGTCTTAACATATCTGGCAATTGCTACATTTCTAATCATATCAGTTGGCTGTCCCACCTTGGCAGAAACTTGGAATGGCCTACCTCATGATACTTGAAAAGGGAGTCAATTTGTGTCTATTTTGGGGGAGCCGTTTTAATTTACAACAGGACAACCAGCAACACTTTATCTCAAGTCAAATAAGTTTTTTGTTTCTTGACACATTTTGGTAATGCTTTTATTTTTTTTCCTGGAGTAGGGTTTACCTTTTTAATTTTTTCTGTTGATTGTGTTCTCCAAGATGACAATTTAAAGGTGCCACAGGTTTTATTTGGCATTCCTGCAACCATAATAGTCTCTTTAAAATCAGGTGATAGATGGATGTTAACTATAAAATATATGGCTCCATATAAATAATAATGGTTTGTTCCCCGCTGTCAGTTGTACCCATGGCTCTTGTGGTGATATGATGACAGATTGGCTAAACATACATATTCAATGGTTTATAGAAGGAGCTGTGAATATTCATGAAGATGTTACTGACACATGTGTATTAAACAAACTCATGTGACATACAACCAATGTTCACTTTGGGGTGTAGATTTCACATTTAAATGTATTACAATTAGATCTTATAGATCAAAAGATTTTTTTTTAGGACACAAATGCATGTAAGTTCTAAATCTCTGTAAACTGTCCAGACCTAGTCTGCGGTTGGTCTTTTTATCAGGAGAAAGTTACTGAAATCAGTCTCCTGTATAATTAAGGCTGCAGTTCTGGCTAGAAGAACAGAGGCTGGAGGTCAGTTAGTCAGCAACCAGCAGAGCTGCAAGTTGTTTTCATGTTGCGTACCTCAAAGCCAGTGCTTGCTTAGTTGCTAGAGAAAAAGAAGATGCCTGTGGCAGTTAGAACATAGTTTACTTTTTAAGGGCAGGGGTGTGTGACTTAACCTTTACCTGGCATGGCCTTAGGTCCTGTTTATAATCTTTTATCTTACAAAGAGTCTGTTCTGTCAGTTTTATGAGCTCTGTTTTAACATTCATGTCAATTGGTTGTTGTGTCCATACTATAAAATGAAGGGGATACAATGGGCATGTCTGACCTCCTGTCCTGTCATGATGAGGACTACATTTTTAAGGCTTTTATTTCTGGGGTTCTGTTGGCCAAGGAGGGGTTCATTCAGTCAGTGGAGGACTGAAGCTTTTATTTTATTTTTCAACTGTCATTTTAGATTTAATAGGCACATGTGCACATTTGTTACCAGGGTATATTGTATGATGCTGAGGTTTGGAGTATGGAGCTCATCACCCAGGTAGCAAGCATAGTGCCCAACAGGTAGTTTTTCAACACTTGCCTCCTTCCCTCTTTCCCTATTCCTGTACTCCCCTGTGTCTATTGTTCCCATCTTTATGTCCATGTTTACTCAGTGTATTAGTCAGTGTTCTCTAGACGGACAGAACTAATGGAATTTTTACATATATATATATATATATGGCATATTATATATATATGGGAGTTTCTTAAGTATTAACTCACATGATCACAAGGCCCCTTGCTCAGGAGCAAGGAAAGACAGTCCAATTTCCAAAACTGAAGAATCTGGAGTCTGGTGTTCGAGGTCAGGAAGTGTCCAGCATGGGAGACAGATGTAGGATGGGAGACTAGATGAGTCTCTCCTTTCACATTTTTCTGCCTGTTTATATTCTAGCCACACTGGCAGCTGATTAGATGTTGCCACCCAGATTAAGGGTGGGTCTGCCTTTCCCAGACCACTGACTGAAATGTTAATCTCCTTTGACAACACCCTCACAGACACACCCAGAATCAATACTTTGTATCCTTCAATCCAATCAAGTTGACACTCAGTATTAACCATCACAAGTCCACCCCTTGTCAAGTTGAACCCATATACAATTCCTGAGATCATACATAATCTTCAAATAAAGACAATAAAAAGGTCATAATTATACCTAACATAATACAACCGTCCTTCGTACAACCAGAAATGCACCAACCTAAATACTATTACATAAAGTTAACAGTACTTAAATGCTGATTTGAAGTCAATAAGTCATCTTATGTCACATGATAAAGGAGAAAGAAAATAAAATGAAAATATTTTCTTAGTACAAGTGTATACATGCACAAACATGTTTTTAACACAAGAAGGAGGAAATACTCATGACAATTACAGTCCTCATTTCTGCAGCTGGTCACGTGGTCATAGTTGATATTGATGACTACCTTCTTCTACTACCCATTCTGAATTTCCTTTGCCTTCAGCAAGCACCTCAGCAGATTGTGGTTATTTTCCTGGTGGAGTGACCCAAACCGTCATTCTTGAAGGATCTGGATCATTTGTAGTCCTGTATGGACTGGGTTGTTGTAATTTCCCATTGACCTTAATCACAGGGCATGGTAATACTAAGAGATACCCTAATGGATCTCACCCTATCAGTCAGGGAGCCAACGTGGGGTTCTGCCAGCCGCTAAGTTTGTTTATGACAATTATGCATTCTGGCACTGGGACAATGACCACAAGATGAGTTAGGGGACCCACTGGATCCTGTGTAAGCTGGACCTGGGCTAAAACTCCATTAATTACCTAACCTCTAGAAGCCTCCACTCTAACTGCAAGACCACAATGACGTTTTGAGTCCCCTGGAATAAACATCAGCTCAGAGCCAGTTTCCAGTAGTTTCTGAAATGTCAGATCATTTCCCTTTCCCCAATGCAAAGTTACCCCAGTAAAAGGCCAGAGATCTCCTTGGGAAAGGATGGGAGAAAGATTTATTGCATGCATTTTCTGTAGTGTAGTGAGGTCCTTCCTCAAGGGGACCTCGCCTCCCCTTCATTCAATGGGTTCTGGGTCTGTAAACTGGCTCAAGTCAGGAAATTGATTGAGGGGCCATGATTCCCTGTTTTTACAATTCAAGTTAGTCTTTTGTCCATTCAACCTAGAAGTTTTCTGCTTGCATAAAATAAGTAAGAATGCAGTAAGCTTCCTATCAATTTCACTTCTAGGAACACCATGATTAATTAGCCAGTGCCAGAGCTCTATATGAGTCAGGCTATTCTGAATGCTGCTTTGCCTCTGTTGTCCATTATGTTAGCTACACTTACCTTGCCTTTGATGGTTGAGTGCTTCCACTTGGCCCCTGCCACTTCAGGATCCAATTATTCCCATTGTATTCAAATTTTGTAGTTGAGTGACTACAGTTCCCACTGTTAGATCTGACATACAAAAAAGAGCAATTACAGGGCTCTTCAAAGATGCAGGTGCTGCCCTAACAACCCTATTTTACAAGGCATTGGCCAAGGGTATT
This sequence comes from Trachypithecus francoisi, assembly GCF_009764315.1. Lineage (NCBI taxonomy): Eukaryota > Metazoa > Chordata > Mammalia > Primates > Cercopithecidae > Trachypithecus > Trachypithecus francoisi. Next base: position 49,278,038 of record NW_022681474.1, on the reverse strand, counting down.
TCTTCTGGACCCTCCCAGCTGGGATGAGTAGCTCTAAAGGGAGTAATCCACTCTGCTATCCCAGTCTCCCTAAACCTTTGGATCCCTTCCTCTACATTAAACCAAGGGAGATCAGGCATTTCCAGTTCATTTACCATTGATAAGTGACTCCTTAGCTAACCAAGAAAATAAACTATTAGGACATTTTTTAACTCCCCAAGCTGCAATACTGAAGGTAAAGTCCCTACTTAGTGGGCCCAAATCAATACATTCAGCCTGATCCAACTCTATGTTTCTTCCACCATTATCCCACACCTTTAATATCCATTCCCATCTGGAGAAATCTGTTCTCCAAATTTCTCTTTATATAAATTGGGAAACTCAGCCAGGCACGGTGGCTCACACCTGTAATCTCAGCACTTTGGGAGGCCGAGGTGGGTGGATCACCTGAGGTCAGGAGTTTGAGACTAGCCTCAACTATGGAGAAACTCCGTCTCTACTAAAAATACAAAATTAGCCAGATGTGGTGCTGCATGCCTGTAATCCCAGCTACTCAGGAGGCTGGGGCAGGAGAATTGCTTGAACCTGGGAGGCGGAGGTTGTGGTGAGCCGAGATCGCGCCACAACACTCCAGCTTGGGCAACAAGAGCAAAACTCCGTCTCAAAAAATAAAATAAATAAAATAAATAAATTAGGAAACTCAAGTGGTTCTTTTTGAGTGTAGTGCACCTCTTCATGGGTCACACTCTCAACCTCACCTCTAGGGGTCTGCCAGGACTTTAATCTAGTTATAGGTCTAAAAGCAAACAGGGGTGTTGGGGGTGGCTACTGAGGAGAATCAGCATTATCTTGCCTTTCAACTGCCTCAGCGGAGGAGGCCATCACCATTGCCTCAGGCAGCACAGAGTTTATCTCCTCAGACAAAGGTGGAAGGACTGATGGCAGTATGGGTTGGGGAGGGGATGTTGCCACTACTGGGGATGGGGAATGGGGATGGGGAAGCTGTCTCTTCTGGCAATAAAGATTCATCTGAGTTTACAGAGTTAGTGTCCCCAGCTTCTTCAGGGTCCTCCTACACATTCCCATTCCAAGTTGTTGGAAGGTCCCATTCTTTTCTAATCAATGTCCTCACTTTAACAATAGACACCTGCCAAGGCTGTGCATGCACCTTTCATTGCAGATCAACCACTTGCATGATAAGGGCTTGTGTCTGTCAACCACTCACATGATAAGAGCTTGTGTCTGTTCAATTTCATCTCTTTCTCTACAGGAGGTAAGACTCTCACTCAGGGCAATCTAATCAGATTCGAAGCTCAGTATCTGTTTCTGAAGCTGGGAAATAGAATCCCCTAGTCCCTAGTTCAGCATTTTCTTTCATCACTTTGTTCACTGAACTTAGGAGCAACCAACCAGCTTCATCATGTTCCTTGGTTCTCCACAAATGGTCAAAGTTATTATGTTACTAAACTCCTTGCCTCTCATGAGCAATAAATCAGGAGTGTCAAAGGTTTTTAATTTGAGTAACTCTCTAAACAGTTCACACCAAGGAATATCAATGTTCTCCCTACTATTAGAAGTAGAGTCTTTAGCATTTTTGGGTCTAATCATATAAGCAACCAAATCCAGAAACCTCAAAACCAATGAAAGAACTCCATTTTTAATATTCAATTCCTCTAGAACCACTCCTGGTACCAAAATCTGTATTAGTCAAGGTTCTCTAGAGGGACAGAACTAATGAAATACTAATAAAATATATTAATGAATTATATATATACATATATGTATGTATACACACACACACACACACACACACACACACACACACATATACTAGCAAGGAGAGCGACTCAAAGCTCCAAAACTGAAGAACCTGAAGTCTGACGTTCAAGGGCAAGGAAGCATCCAGCATGGGAGAAAGATGTAGGCTGGTAGGCTAGACCAGTTTCTCCTTTCACATTTGTCTGCCTGCTTATATTCTAGTCATGCTCATAGCTGATTAGATTGGACCCACCCTGATTAGGGGTTGATCTGCCTTTCCCAGCACACTGACTCAAATGTTAATCTCCTTTGGCAGCACGCTCACAGACATACCTAAGATTGATACTTTGTATCCCTCTATCCAATCAAGTTGACACTGAGTATTAACCATCACACTCAGTGTTTAACTCCCACTTATAAGTGAAAACATGCAATATTTGGTTTTCTGTTCCTGTATTAAGTCACTTAGAATAATGTTTTATAGCTGCATTCATGCTGCAAAAGACATGATTTTGTTCTTTTTTACAGCTGTTTAGTATTCCAAAGTGTATAAGTACCACATTTCTTTATCCAATCCACCATTGATGGGCACCTAGGTTGATTTCATGTCTTTTTTATTGGGAATGGTGCCACAATGTTCATACCAGTGCATATGTCTTTTTGGCAGAACAATTTAATTTCCTTGGGGTATCCAGCCAGCAATGAGATTGCTGGTTTGAATGGTAACTTTGTTTTAAGTCATTTGAGAAAGCTCCAAACTACTTTCCATAGTGACTGAACTAATTTATATTTCCACCAACAATATATAAGTGTTCACTTTTCTCTGCAACTTTGCCAGCATCTGTTATTTCTTACTTTTTGATAATAGCCATTTTGATTGGTGTGAGATGGTATCTCATGGTGGTTTTAATCTGAATTTCTCTGATGATTAGTGTTGATGAGCATTGTTTCACATGTTTTTTGGCCACATTATGTCTTCTTTTGAGAAGTGTCTTTTCATGTCCTTTGTCCATTTTTAATGGGGTTATTTATTGCTTGTACATTTGTTTAAGTTTCTTATAGATTCTGGATGTTATAATCTTTGGTAGATGCATAGTTTGCAAATACTTTCTTTTGTTCTGTACTTTTTATTTACATTTTCCTTTTTTGTTGTTGTTGTTTTTTGGTTTTTTTGTTTGTTTGTTTTTTTGTTTTTTTTTTGGTCAACAAATGTCCAAGCTCTTATTTTGTCCTACATTGATGTGAGAGTGGGGTGACTACCTTCCCCTGATCTATCACATTCTTCAGTGGGACTCCTATGACCAAGGGATTTAGAGTTTAAAGACTTATAGCCAATTAATTATTCTAGGCTAGATGGGAACAAAAGTGGATTTTAATCCTCAAAACCCTTTTAAGTAACATAAGAGCCAAAAACCAACAGCCAAAATAGGAAGGTTAAAAAACTGACTTGTCTATAAGTTCTATGTGTTGCACCATCAGCTGTTTAGGTATCTGTGTATCATTTTTTATTTGGAGGGTCTAAATTAATATTATCTTTCAAAACTGTTCCTTATAATCTCATGTGCCCACTTCTTCCACAATAGTCCCTGGACCTCGAGGGATTGAATAATTTCAAATTTTGGAGGTGAAACAAAACATGAAGCATTAGCAACATTTCAAACAAACAAACAAACAAAAGATTATAAGCCCTGTCTAGTTCTAAGAATGACAGGAAGAGGAAGTTCATAGGTAGCTAAACATTCTAATTATGTGGTATCAAGGATTCAGATGGAGGTAAAATTATTAAATGAGTTTTAATGTCTTTTATTATGGGCCTGTCCCTATGTTTCATGGAAGCAATTTACTTTGATTGTTGCCTTTTTCCAGATCTGGAGACAAGGCTTTGGTTACTTAGAGTTTGTTGTCAGATACTGGCATCACATTCAAGATTTGGCAGCAGATGATGCCTTTTTAGATGAGGTGTGTATATCGAGGTGTCAAAATCCTGTAACATAATAGCACAGGATTAGTTAATAGCACCTGGTAAGGACCTTTTCAAGGGGCTGAAGGTGGTGATACTGGAGTCAATGATCTGTTTGGAAGTTGTAAAACAATTCTATAACTTTGTAGTGATTAATTTTTATGGTTTCGATAAGTCCCCAGTATAAGTCTAGGTCAGAAATTTAGGTTAGAATTTTGATTTTGATGGTGTTTATGAAAGATGTCAAAAGGCTCAAAATATTTGATCACATCACAGGTTATTGTAAAATAATAGTCATTCATTTAACCAATAGTGATAATTTTTAAAACCTCAAAGGCAAAACAGAAAGTTACATGGATGTAAGAATCTTACTTAATCTTTTTAAATCCTAGTCCTCCTAAATAATCAAAAAATTGAATAAAGACAGCATGGAAATTTTCTTGATAAAATGTAAAATCTTTTTTCTTAAGCCGGTTACCAAAAAAGGCAACAAAAAACCTTCTGCACTGTGATTGCTTCTCCTTTTGGGAAGCCCGTTTAGACAACCTGGAAAGCAAACCTGATGAAAAAAAGTACTTGAATTTAATCAGACACAAGAAGAGTGTGTTCAAAGTTATAATTACAGCAGGGGAATACATAACTCTTAGTAACAGCATGAGAAATTTCCTGATTACATTTAAAAATTACATATATCAAGAAAAGCCAAAAATACAGAATCAAGTTATATTAGAGGAAAACATTGCTCTTCTAGACTTTTAAGATAAAATCTTTCGGCATCAGGCCACAGCAATAGTTAGAACTAGGGGGAAAAAAATTACAGGAGTTGGTGAAAAAGTTGAAGGAGACAGTTACCATCTTGGGCACCTCTAGGAGAGAAATAGTTGAAAGCAGTGAGACATTGCAAAAATTGATCTTCTGAGATATGAATCTGAGAAGTTTTAAAAAATAAAAACAGGTTATAGAATTAGAAATTAAAACTTCTGGCCGGGCGCGGTGGCTCAAGCCTGTAATCCCAGCACTTTGGGAGGCCGAGATGGGCGGATCACGAGGTCGGGAGATCGAGATCATCCTGGCTAACTTGGTGAAACCCTGTCTCTACTAAAAAATACAAAAAACTAGCCAGGCGAGGTGGCGGGCACCTGTAGTCCCAGCTACTCGGGAGGCTGAGGCAGGAGAATGGCGTAAACCCAGGAGGCGGAGCTTGCAGTGAGCTGAGATCCGGCCACTGCACTCCAGCCTGGGCGGCAGAGCGAGACTCCATCTCAAAAAAAAAAAAGAAAGAAAGAAAGAAATTAAAACTTCTTATAGTTTCATTAGCAATAAATCAATGCCTTGAGAAAACCTTATTTTAACATAGTGACCAATCTTAGAAAGACTATTACAAATAATTCTCTTTTTGTTATAGCTAAGTTAATCACATACAAATATGTTTTTAAAAATTATCTTTCCATAAACCTTATCCTGACTTACTTAGACTATCTACAACATGCTTGAACTTTCTTATTTGCCATACACTTACCTCTTTTCTAAATAATCAGTCATTTTATTTCAGGACCAAAATTTAACACATAAGATTCTTTCTCATACAAAATTTTTCATTTAAAAATAACCTTCTTTACCAAAACTACATCTTCACATAAATAATTTTCTTCATATCTCTCTTTTGTACTTACTATTTATCTTTTACATTCTTTCACACATTACTTCAAAATAACATCCAAGTTACATAAAGTGATTCTTTCTCAATAAGAACAGAACTTACAGAATTATACACTAACTGGAATTCTTATTCTCAGTAATTTTAAATTTTAGTGAAAACCTAGGAAACAAGAAATCCTAAACTACCTATCAGATGTTTCAGATGCTTGCATTTTATAGATGAAACAACTCCATAATTTTTATAAATATATTTTGCCATATCATAACTGTCTTAATTGGACATGACCCAGATATCCAATGAGTGCCTATTATTCAATTTAAAATAATTTAAAAATTTTAAACTACATAAAAAGTTCACCTGTAAGCATTTATCTCATTTACATGTACCCCAATTCTTTCATGTTTAACAGTTTATAAAAATTACTTTTGAAAACTGAGATATTAGGCAAAACTAGTCATCATTTAAAGTAATTTTCCTAGTAACCAGTTTTAAAGCCTGTGAACATCAAGGGTTCACCTAAGTAAGAACCTCAAAGTTAAATACTTGGGCATTTTGACAATAGTTCAGAAGATTCAGCTGTTTTCACAGAATCAACAATCTTAAATTACTACTTTTTTCAAGAAAAATCACACAAAAAAAGATTATTCTGTTTTTAGTTGGGTTTATAGCCTTATAACTTTTGGGTCAAACCCTGGTACCTTAAAATATCTAGCAGAGCAAACTTACCTAATCAGTAAACTCAGACAAAAAATGAATGCCAACAATTCTAAAGACATTTCTATTTTTATTTTACCAATAATTTTAAATCAAGTTTGTTTATCAAAAATTACTAAATTCATGTGAACTTGAAAAGTATTTGGACTTAATTTATGAGTACTCATTTATTTATAAGCCAGTTTGGTTTTATGCTATGCAGAATACATAACATAATACATGTACATACACAAAAATACATCTAAACATGTATACACACATCCCCAAACAAAAATCCAATAACTTTTACTTTGGAACTCTATCCATGAGACAATATCATGAACTCACCAGCCTACAAAAGATAGCTAAATTCAATTATATCTCCAAAAAAATTGGAACCTGTTTACTTGGCTAATTTTGTTTGCCCCAATAGGTAATCCAATAAAAGTTGAGAGCCAAAATTTGGGGTAAAGCAGTTTTCATGGCAGTATAATTAAAAACAAAAGCAAAAAACATCTCTTTTACTCTTTTCTTCCCTTCATTTTCAAGTGAGTTTCCAATGTTTACATTTTAGGTAGAACTGGTGGAACTATGTAAGAAAAACAAAATCTCCAAATAACCTTGATTACAGGGATCATAAACAGTTTATCTCAACACCAGTAGTTTAATAACAGCAGAGTCAGATCAGGCAGAAAAAGAAAGTGAGAAATAAGTAGCTTTAGATGACTCTACTTAGCTCTGTAGTTACAAGTTAACCATTTGAGCTCTGAATTTTCCTTACTGTAATTTGATCATTATTATTAAAATGTGCACAAAAATGGGCCACAATATGTAACCATCTGGAGTTCCAGAAAATCTGGCATGCTTTTGAACTTTTCCAGGGCCCACAAAGACAATTGACAGACAAATGCAAATGAACCAGCTCTCAAATGACCTAAAAGTCCAACAACTATTTTGCTTTCTGACAGGGCACCCCCGTCAAACACAAAAACACACTGGTTTATTCCAAAAAGAGGGAAAAAGAGTTCCCAGTTGTACATAGCAAAATTACTTACTCCATCTTGAAGCCCATCAACTCCCCAGATGCTGCTTTTTCTTGTATCAACTAAGTGTTGGAGGCAGCTGATGCTACAAAGTGGAGAGGAGGGAAAATCCCTGAGACAGTTCTTGGCAGCTGGTGGAACATCCCTGGAATCCTAGCCATGAGGTCAGCTAGTCACGAGCAGCTGGCACTCACAAGCAATTATTTGCTCTGTCTATAGTATGAATGGGTAAGCCCTGATGCAATGCTGCAGTCAATTGCTCTGACCGTCAGAAAGCAGGCAGGCTAGATCACATAGGGCACACAGTCCCAAATTGGGTACCATAAATTTTAACCAAACCCAGGCTCAGCTGTTTGCTGCTTGCAAGCCAAACTCAAGAAACGAGAGTTAGTAAGAGGAAAAGCAGGTTTATTCAAGAGTCAGCAGCCTGAGGAGATGGATGACAATGTCACAAAGACCATCTCAAGTTTTTCAGGCTAGCCAGAGGGTTTTTATGGGAGTGAGGATGTGGAGAAACTATGTGCAGGGGTCGACTACATGCAGGTCAGTATATCTGGTCTCAATGACTATGTTGAGCAAATGGCTATCTCTTGGTCTGATGATGTCAGCTTGGTTGCAGCAGAAATACAGATTAACTTTTCAGCATTCTTCCTGAGGTGGGATAGCCTTGACTCTATGCTTAGCTTTTCAAGGCCAATTTCTGAAGTTCTTTAAGCAAAGCACATGCATCAAATTAACCATTATTAAAGCATTATTAAAAGCTCAGCATAGAAAGGAGAAGGAAAAAAAGAAAAACAAAGGAGAATAATTGTTTTTCAAGATTTGGTGGTAGTTTCTGTTACATAAGGTCAGCAATTCCTCCTAACAGAATGAGAAAGTCCTAATAGTAAAAGGAAAAGAAGACAAGGCACTCTGTGATTTAATGCCATTTCTGAAAGCTCTGCAACTCTCTTATAAAAGAGGGAGTCATTCTAACATAAAAACAAGTTTTCTGTGCAGGTGTTTGGGTTCAGTTTGCCACTTAGGCCCTGGTGATGGGGCTCAAACCTAAGAAACAGTGTTTGATTGTCCTGGCTGAAAGGTCCAGCTCTCCTTGTCAAGGGAATGGGAAGTAGGAGGGTTAGGGGCACAAGGGTCCAGATGAGCAACTTAGAAGTATTCATTTCTCCACTGCTGCCCCTGTTGAAGAGAATTGCTAATTGCTTTCTGGAGCATTATTTGTTCTGAAACACAGGTCATGTCCTGAGAGCCCAGGACAGGATTCTTTTATATTGAACAAGCTGTTCTGCCAGGTGTGAGGTTCTCACCTGGGAATGAGCTACTACATCTACAACAGAAACAAAAACTTAATGAAGAACACGCATAGGAAATTACGTCAGGGAAGAGGGTAAAGTAAGAGAAGTGGGGTATGGTGAAGGAATCCACAGAGTTGAAGACACCCGTCTGGCTGGTGAAACACTGGTAGAGAAAAGTGTGATCATCAAGAGACACACATGAAAATGAAGGCAGCAAATCATGGAAGGCCATGCCTGGCTACGGAAGGCCAAGATAAGGAATCTGAACTTTGTGGTATGGGCAGTGCTAGGTGTAGGGGCCTGCAAGTTGTGATTAACAGGCACTGTGATGAGCCAGAACTTAGAAAGATCTCTCTCTGCTGCATCTTTTCTGTCTTTTCCTATGCAATTCATTTCCTCTTAATTTGCCTTTACACACACCTTGTTAGACGTAACCATGGAGCAAGGGAGCAAACCCTCGGAGTCTTCAGAGACAGCAGTCACTTAACACCCAGCCAGCAGGTTGAGGAAGCAGCTATCAGGAAAGAAAGCAAATTCACTTTCCTACAAAAGGACACAGGCATCTCTGCAGCCAATGAGTTGGATACAGATGGGAAAAATGACTTCTAACTATCGGGGGTGTTGATCTGCAATGAAATGAACCACCACATCATTGGAGGTTTTCCAATCCTGGCTAACTTGCTAAGTTCTCTAAAGGGTGTGGAAGATGCCAAGTGAAGAAGCAACCTGACCTTCCGTTTTCTTAGGCTTTCAAAGAAGAGAGCACCTTCTAGCAGTTGCGACTTGATATCTGTCATGCCGATTTATGCCATTGTATCCTGGAGACAGCATTCCCTCCCAGCAATGATGGAGGAACCTAGGAGGGAAAGAAAACACAGAAACTGAATCTCTAAGTATTTAAATCAACATCTTGATATGAATTTCTTTTTTTTTTTTTTTTTTTTTTTTGAGACGGAGTCTCGCTCTGCCGCCCAGGCTGGAGTGCAGTGGCCGGGTCTCAGCTCACTGCAAGCTCCGCCTCCTGGGTTTACGCCATTCTCCTGCCTCAGCCTCCCAAGCAGCTGGGACTACAGGCACCCGCCACGTCGCCCGGCTAGATTTTTGTATTTTTTTTTTTTTTAGTAGAGACGGGGTTTCACCATGTTAGCCAGGATGGTCTCGATCTCCTGACCTCGTGATCCGCCCGTCTCGGCCTCCCAAAGTGCTGGGATTACAGGCTTGAGCCACCGCGCCCAGCCTATATGAATTTCTTCAGGAGACATTGAATGTCTTCTTGCCTCATCTTTGTCAGAAACAGGAATAGAATTCCCGTTAGTTTGGGGTTTAGGAAGTGATAATAACAAAATGACCTTCAAATTCTCAACTGTAAGCTTTGAGTATTTTTGCCTGATTGCTGGTTTTGAATGAACCTCACAATCAAGGACCACAATCACACAGAAGAGTAGAAGTTTGGCACAAGCTACGTGGGTTTGCCATGTGGTTCTTTCATTCTGTAATTCTGTAATCCTGTACAAACCATTTAACCTACTTAAAACTCAGATTACTCATTCTGTGAATGGGGAAAGTAATAATGTCTCCCTCTTTAGGACTGAAGTGAGACAATACATATAAAGCACTGAACATTTAGTAAGTATCTCCAAACACATCCATTATCCAAACCGTTAGTGGGGTGTGTGTGTGTGTGTGTGTGTGTGTGTTTGTGTGTGTTCAGAGTGAGAAAGACAAATCACTCCATTTCATACCACAAAGAAGGCTATTTAATAACACCAGTTGGCAGACATATCTGTTCTGTCTCAAACTCTCCTGTGGATACTTGTATTTGCTACTCTAGCTGCTGAAACTTCCATCCTTGCAAGCTGTAATTCTCATGCAGATTTGAGCCTTCAGGCTGTTGACTTCATTGTTCCTCCTCACCCTTTTCTTATTTCAATAAACTGGCTCTGTCCTAGCTCCCTCAACCCACAGAGTCCATACTCAAGGCTTTCATCGACTTCCATAGAAAGAGGAAAGTAAAATAACACATCCTTGTCTTGTTTTTATTATTATTTTTTAACATACTAGGAAGCTGTTAAAATTTGGACGTTGGCCAGCTGCCTCATTTAACATTTTGCTTTCAACCACCTGTCACCTATTTAATTTTAAGCACTTATTATTTACCACTATTTGATTTTTAGTAATTTAGCTTTTAAAAATTTTTTTATCATTATCTCGCCATTATCTCATTTTCTTTGTGATTTAATATTTTGACATTTCACAACACTTCACTACACTATTGACTTTAAAACATGTTTTATTTTTCTTCTGCATGTTTTCTTTCATTTCCTCTAGTGAAAGTATTGATTATCACCTGAATCAGGGCTTCCAGAACTAGCATAGAAGCAAACAGTAATTTTTGTTGTTTTTCCAATTTTGTTTTTAATTTTTTCTCTCTTAAATGCATTTTTGGCATTTTGGGTTTGTTTGTTTGTTTGTTTAACTGTGACACAGAAATAAAGTACAAAAGTTGAATTTGTCCTTATTCATTATCAGTATGAAAAGCAAATATCTAGCATGTTTATTATCCAAACCTGTGAGCTCTGAGCATTTTGGAATCCTGTTCACTTTTAGTTAACTTTATCAATCAACATAAATGTAATTCTCAACATCTTTTCATATATATATTTTAAGTTTAATCATTCTCCTTTATGTGAGTTCATGATTTTAGTACTTTTCAGCATGTTTTTCATTCCTATATTTTATTTAGTCTTTTCTTTACATTTGTCAGTAACATAAAAACTTTTTACAGAAACTTAATTTTCACTTTGTGAAAATATTTAACATTCTTTTTGTGTAAATATTTCTCTCTTTATTTCTGTTTTGTTTTAACTCTTTGTTCTTTGAAATCTTCAAATCTTTAGATTTAGTCTGGTTTTGTCTTGTTCTTTTTCTATTTAAAATTTTAATACATATGTACTTATGTCTGCCTTTGCATGTTATTTTTACATTATATGTTTATGCACTTATGTCATTTTATTCATTTGTATATCAGTAACTTGAAAGAGATTATTTAAAATTCCTACATACCTAAAAATTATATTTTTATATACAGTATATGTTTTATATATTTGTGTATATAGGCATAGTAGAGAATATATGTTTTATGTATGTATGAAATATAATATGCTAAAATATATTAGCTCTTCACTCATTCCCTCTGACCATACAAAATCTATGCTAATATGTTTTCTTTTAATTTTATACCTTAGAGTATTTATTGCATTATCTTATTTTATTTTAGGATTTTTTATTTTTTTGAGACAGAGTCTTGCTCTGTTGCCCAGGCTGGAATGCAGTGGTGTGCTCAGCTCACTGCAACCTCCACTTCCCAGGTTCAAGTGATTCTCCTGCCTCAGCCCCCTAAGTAGCTAGGATTACAGGTGTGCACCACCATACCTAGCTAGTTTTTGTAGTTTTAGTAGAGATGAGGTTTCGCCATGTTGGCCAGGCTGATCTCAAATTCCCCATCTCAAGTCCTCAGACTCTCAAAATGCTGAGATTACAGACATGAGCCACTGAACCTGGCCTATTGCCTTATTTTAAATTTACACTTAATTTTATTTTTTATTATATTCTACATCTGCATATATTTCTTATTAAAATGATCTAATTATTATGTACATTGAAATACTTATAATACAAGTTGTATAAAGGTAAGAATAATATATGGGCTATGAGCTATCTGCTCAAATAATCTCTGTTGACATATACTCATGCATTGCATATAATATCACAAAAAGCAGTATGGAAAATTAGAGAATGAAAACCAAAACTGTTCTTTGTCTATCTCCTCCTCTCTTGCAAGAGCCTACCACTCACATCCCCTAAAACCATATTAATATTGGTTTTATATCATTCTAGATTGCACAAGTGCAAATATAAAGACAAAGAGAGAATTTACTTGAAGGTAATAGGAAAAAATTATGCTTATGTGAAACCAAAGGGCTCTCCAATCTTCAAAAAAAATTTCTTCCCGGCCGGGCGCGGTGGCTCAAGCCTGTAATCCCAGCACTTTGGGAGGCCGAGACGGGCGGATCACGAGGTCAGGAGATCGAGACTATCCTGGCTAACACGGTGAAACCCCGTCTCTACTAAAAATACAAAAAATTAGCCGCGTGAGGTGGCGGGCGCCTGTAGTCCCAGCTACTCGGGAGGCTGAGGCAGGAGAATGGCCTAAATCCGGGAGGCGGAGCTTGCAGTGAGCTGAGATCCGGCCACAGCACTCCAGCCTGGGCGACAGAGCGAGACTCCGTCTCAAAAAAAAAAAAAAAAAAAAAAAAAAATTTCTTCCCTAAAATGACATTATTTTATAGAAGTTTCCTTTTTGGTTTAAGAAGTGATATGAACAAAATTGAGGAAGCTGAAATCATTGCTTGTTTGTTAAGATCATGTTTAAATTTGAGATAATACCATTTGTTTTCCTTCTATGAAAGTTAGAGAAATTAGTTTTTGTATACTTTTCCCAAAGTTTCTTCCAAGTTCTATGCCTTATGTTATTAGTTTGATTTTGTAATGGCTTGTAACACTTACTTCTCTTCAATGGCTTTTATTCTCATAGATAGCTAGCCCTGGACTCTTATTGGGTTTGAGTCAATGCTTCTCGTGGTTTTTTAAGCTACTATTCTTTAGTTCCTTCACTTTTATTTCTCTATAAATTGACTGGGATCCAAACTTTTGTCTTGATTTATTTTGCTTAAAAAATCATCTCTAACATTTTATTTATTGCTAAAGGTTTTCATTTGTTATAAAATAATTTATTTGTCACTAATAGTTTCTTTTTTTTTATCTCTAACTTCTTAATTGATTAAAGACCAACTGAAAGAGTTGGTAGAAGATGGAAATAGGTATAAGAATTGACCATGCCTTTAGAAAAACTGAACACAACTGTTTCCTTCCAGTGATAGCTGTTACACCATGGCTATATTCCTGCAATTTGTGACAAGAAATGTTTTGATCATACTGTGAGGCAAAACTTAACTCCAAAATTAAAACTTTTTTCTAGAAAAGCATACGTCATGGATTGAATCAAGTATTCAAGCATTAGTATATTTCCCAAAATTTCCTATGTCTACATCTGTATCTATCCTCCATTATTCCCCCTTTTAGTTGTGAGAGCCATGGAGAACTGGCTAAGCGTGGGATCATCCTGCAAAGGACATACAGAGTGAAGATAGCCAGATTTTAAGATCATTCTCATAGAAAAAAAGCAAACCCCTGTTAGGCATAAACTATCTGCTTAAAATATCATGTAGCTCTACAAATTGAACACTAAGCTCATCCCTGACTCTTTGTCTTAGTGTCACAATAAGCATCAGCTGTTTGCAGGAATGACAAATTTTTGATGAAAGAATCATGGATCCCATTTGCCCACATTACAAAACAAAAATTTGATTCTATTTTGTCTCACAGTGGAGTTTATTTAAAATAAGCTTTATAGCAAGTAAATTTATAAAACTCCATTTGATTAATATTTGTTTAATTAGCTTCTATTATGGGAAAAGTATTATACTCCCTACTTGAAAGTTGATTATAACTACTAAATTATACAATTATTTTATTACATATGTATGTTACATCGATTTGGAATATGAAGAATAATTAAGCATTGTTAACCACAGGTAAAGGATGTGGTGGAGACATATGCAGAGAGAGAAATTTATAAGCAGGGTCTGAGCTACAAAGAATTATAGTCCTCTCAAGGATTTGAATGTCAAGGCATATTTGGCTGGATCACACTGAAAAACTAAAGAAAGTAACATAGAATGATTCTGGTGAGATGACTTAATCAGATACTTTGGGCTCAGTAACTGAGGTTAAAAATTTTGTATTTTCAAAAATCAACTTCAAATGCAATCCAAAAAAGGATTAAAGACTTAAACATAAGACCTGAAACTGTAAAAATACAGGAAGAAAACACAGAGAAAAGCCTATATGACTTTAGTCTGGCCAATTATTTTTTACATTTGACCCCAAATACATAGGCAGCAAAAGAAAAAATGTAAAAGTGGGATTATATTAAAATAAAAGCTTCTGCACAACAAAGAAAACAATTACTGAAGAGGCAACCCCCTATGGATTTGGAAAATATATTTGCAAGCCATATATTTGATAAGAAATTAATATTCAAAATATATAAGGAAATTAAATAACTCTCTAGAAAGTAAACAATTCAATTAAGAAATGGGCAAGGGGCTTAAATAGATATTTTTCAAAAGGCTTACAAGTGGCAACAGAAACATGAAAAAATGTTCAACATCACTAATCGCGAGTGAGATACAAGTTAAAGCCACAATGACATATCACCTCACAACTGTTAAAACAGCTTTTATCAAAAAGATAAAAGATAATAAGTGTTGGAAATGGTGTGAAGAAGATGGAACTTTTGTATGTGGTTGGTGGGAATGTAAATTATTACAATCATTATAGAAAAGAGTATGAAGGCGCCACAGAGAACAAAAAAATAGAAGTGCCATGTGATCCAGTAATTCCACTTTTGGATATTTACCTGAAAGATTTGAAATCAGTAGGTTGACAAGATATATGCAATCCCATGTTCATTGCAGCACTGTTTACAATAGCAAAGACATAGAATCAACGTAAGTGTCCATCAAGGAATGAATAAAGAAATAAAATGTGGCATATATACATAATAGTATACTATGCAGCCTTAAATCACTTGCAATAACGTGAATGGAACTGTAGAATATTACACAAAGTGAAAAAGCCCGACACAGAAAGACTAAGATCTCATGTTCTCACTTATATGGGAAATCTAAAAAAATTGAACTCATAGAACCAGAGAGTAGAATGGTGGTTACTAGAGGCTGAGTGCTGGGGAATGAAGAGAAGATGGTCCCACAGTTCAGAGCTTGAGTTAGATGGTGGAATGTTTGATATTTTTTAGATAAATTGCACAGTGTGGTAAATATTGCTAATCATTGAGTACTGTATATTTTGATGCAAAGAGAGTAATTTCAAATGTTCTCATCACAAAAAAAGTTAAATATTCAAGGCAATGGATATGGTAATTAGTTCACGATCACTATGGTAATTAAATCACATAGTATCTAAAAATCGTAACATCACTCTGTACCATGAAAATATGTCCAACTATTATTTGTCAATATATAATAAAATTAAAAGAGTGACTAAAATAGGAATTTTGTATTTTATTCTGTGAGTACAAGAAAGACATTGAAAGGCCTTAAACATGACAGTGATCTGTGCGGTAAAACTGTACTGTTCTGTCTCAGATTTAGAGATTGCAGTAAAGGTACAAGATCAGACAGCAATACTATAGTAAGGAGACTGATGCAGGATGAAAGATAATGGGATCTTGGAGTTAGCTGGTAAAAGGTGATTTGAGCAGCAAAGTGATTTTCAAGATATTCAAAGTATAAAATCAAAAGGATTTGGGGACTGATCTATGTGGAGACTAAGATTTTAAGAATGACAAGTTTCTTGTTTGAACAAATAGGTAAACTAGATGAACAATTAAGTAGATAATTCATTGAGAATGGAAACTAAGAAGAAGTAAAATTAACATCAGGGAGAAAATCATCTCTTCAGTTTTGGACCCTCATGCTAGTTAACCTTGGATTAATGTTGATATCATTATTTAAATTCCCTACTCATCTTATCCAGTATACCCTTTGGATTATTGACCATCATCTATATCTGCTCAGTTGATATCTTCCTTAATTTGCTTCTTTTCATATTCCAGGGGGTATGCTGGATATAATTAAAACTAAAAATGGAAGTAGATTCAGAGATAATATGGCTTAAAGACTCTTAGTACCTGATAGGTGTATTTTCCCCAGAGTTATAGTCCCAGAACAAATTGGACCTTCAGCTTATAAATCCAGAAACTCTTAAATCAGAAATTATCAGAGCAAACGCTTTAATTAAATTAAGTCTTTGGATTATATTCTTCCTCCACTACTATATTAAAGCTTTTCATATCTAAATTACCAAAGTATTCATATTTACTTACTTTTTGTATATGCTAAGTTCTGAAAAGATTAAAAATGATATATTTTTCCAAAGGAATGCTTCTGTTTTCTCAGACCATGTTTTTCAGGTGGTAGTATATGCTTTCAGAACCTGATTTCAATTATTTTTTTTTTTTCCAGAAATTGTTGTGTCTCCATCCAATATCTCTATCCAATGGGAATCTGCCAGGTATAAACCAAAACTACTTTGCTATTGCTTACTCTTAATAATGATTTATTTCAGTATGTAAGACAGAACCTTTTATTGACCTATCAGTGATTATTCACAAAAAGGGAGTAGTTAGAAACAAAATGTCATAAATTCAAGAAACCTGAGTTGTCAGATCGATAAAGAATGAATAAAAGTTATCCAGGACTACTGTAGGGTTAAAGGGAGGGTGCTGCTTTAAGAGGGTGAATTTACCACAGGATTTTGGATTCGCAATTGCTCACATACTCAAAATCTAGGTGTGAGCTTGTTTCTTAAGAAGGTACATGTGTTTCTTCAGATAAGGTGTATTCATCAGTTCATATCAAGATATCATAACTTCTACAGAAATTTATTTTCTCACAATTCTGGAAGCTAGAAATCTGAGATCAGGGTGCCAGCATGGTTGAGTTTTGCTGAGAGCTCTCTTCCTGGCCTGCAGATGGTCACTTTCTTGCTGTAGCTTTTCTTCAGTGTATGCAAGGGGAGAGAGGAACTACTTCTTCTTTTTTCTTTTGGTTCTTTTTGTTAAAACTTTTATTTTAAATTCAGATGTACAAGTGCAGGTTTGTTACACAAGTAAATTTACGTCATGGGTATACAGATTATTTAATCACCCACGTATTAAGCCTAGTACCTATTAGTGGTTTTTCCTGATCCTCTCCCTCCTCCCACCCTCTACCCTCTGAAAGTCCCAATTGTGTGTTGTTCCCCTCTATATGTCCACGTGTTCTCATCATTAGGAGTGATCTCTTCTTAAGGGCCACTGACTCCATCAGATTAGACCCCACCCTCATGACCCTATTTAATATAAATAAATGCATTTTTTCCGGATTCTTACTAAATCTGAAATTGTTTCTTAAAGATAGTAAAAATATAAATGCATATTCAGATATTCAGAGAATTGTCAGCTTCTCACCTATCTTATCTGTTTCTAACTGTACAGTGCTTAATGCTGAAGGTGACGTAACAAAATAGTGAGCTTCTATCGGCATTTTAAAGCTAGTTTTCCTGGTTTATTTTCAAAAACAAGATAAAGGGGTGGAATTTTTTGAACATTTTGGTTAAGAAATTCCATATAATTTCATCATTGTGATTTACTCATCTGTCCTAAAGCATAAGTCATAGAGTGACTAGAGCTCCTCAAAAATAGTATAATAGTTGTACATTTAAATAGTAGAAATCATTATGTTTTCTTATAGCCTACACTGTATTCAATCAAATTTATAAATTATAGGAATAAATTAAGCACTGAAAAATTGTTTTTTGTTTTTTGTTTTTTTTTTTTTCTTGAGACGGAGTCTGGCTCTGTCACCCAGGCTACAATGCAGTGGTGTGATCTCGGCTCACTGCAACCTCCACCTCCTGGCATCAAGTGATTCTCCTGCCTCAGCCTCCCAAGTAGCTGGGACTACAGTTGTGTGCCACCACGCCCAGCTAATTTTTGTGTGTGTGTATATATGTGTGTGTATATATATATATATACACATATATATATATATTTTTTTTTAGTAGAGATGGGATTTTACTGTGTTAGCCAGTATGGTCTCTATCTCCCGACCTCGTGCTCCATCCACTTTGGCCTCCCAAAGTTCTGGGATTACAGGTGTGAGCCACCGTGCCCTGCCGGTCCTGAGAAATTCTAGCATAGAGTTCAAAATGGGCAACTACCCTCGATTTTCGAAGTGGATTATTTTAGGCAGAAATAAGAGCAAATAACTACTATAATCAAAGAAATTCATTTATCATAATCTAAATAAATATGGGATTGGAGTGCTATAAAGGCACATATTTGGGCCTCTCCCAAGAAAAACATACTACAACCCATTGTTGCTGAGCAACCCACTCTCAGAGAGTCAGAGATAGAATTCGTGTCAAAAGTCGATATCCCCATGAAAACATTTTTTTTCATGTGGGAAAACTAATACCTTGACAGGGAGAAATTCATCCATGTCCTAATTCAAATTCAAGTCTAACTCAAAAGTGATGTAAACCCCATATTTGTAAAGAATGTTTAAGTCTGTATTTCACCCTTTCTATACCTTAGCAGAAAAATATTTCCTCTGAGGTCGAAAACATTTTACAAACATTTTACGCGTGCCCCTACCAAAGTGATTATATTTATTTGTTTAACTATCTGATACCTCATGTCAGATAATAATACCACTGATGACAAGGATTACATCTCATTGCTCTTTGATATGGTGATAGGAATAAGGATATAAAAATAGTTCCTGGATTACTTCCAACATTTGTAATTTTCTGAAGTTATATAGTGGAGTCCAAAACTGGTATGCTTTTGCTGCCAGGAGCACAAGGTCAAAGGAAATAGAGACAGGGTAGAAATTCAGGCCCTGAGTTAAGGTACCCTGACTTCTCAATTGAGAAACGTCTTCAACATTAACTAAATCAGCATCCCAGATAGTACCATGGCAGGCTATAGGAGAAGTGGTTGTAATGATATTTGAGATAGACTTTTATGTGTAAAAAGCTCAGAATGGGCCGAGTGCGGTGGCTCATGTCTGTAATCCCAGCACTTTGGGAGGCCAAGGCAGGTGGATCACGAGGTCAGGAGCTCAAGACCACCCTGGCCAACATGGTGAAACCCCGTCTCTACTGAAAAAAAAAATACAGAATTTATCCGGGCGTGATGGCACGTGCCTGTAATCCCAGCTACTTGGGAGACTGAGGCAGGAGAATCACTTGAACCAGGGAGTCGGAGGTTGCGGTGAGCCAAGATTGTGCCATAGCACTTCAGCCAGGTGACAGCGCAAGTCCCTATCTAAAAAATAAAAAATAAAAAATATATTAAAAATGCTCAGAATGATCTGAAGGTCCATGGTTGGTAAACAAAATAATAATAATAATAATAATAACACTTCATATTATAATGAGCTTTGTCCTGTGGCTCTTTGGTAGTCTAACCCCTATGGGAATCCCGTAATACCAACTTTTAGTAACATCATCAGAAGCAAAGGTCAGATCTTATTGGCCACTCCATTAAGATATCTACACCCTTGAGTGGACATAACTAATTCACAGGATGGTTTTTTATCTGTCATGGATTTTTTTTTTCTTTATGTGCTTTATATCTTGCTAAGTTAGAAATAGGAATCCTGGTCCCTAACAGATGTCAAATGGATTTTTTAAAAATACTATTTAAACTGTATCTCCACAATTCGGCTGATCCACACGTGATTCCTTCTATATCTTTCATGGCCAAAAACATACGTGTTATCTTGAGCCTATGTGCTGTCACATCCTTTGAAGTTTCTTAGTTTATTAAGAAAATTAAAAACAACATGTTTTTCTTGCTTTAAAACTTCTACTGTCTTTATTGGTGCCCCTCCTAGTTCCTTTCTGCTTAGTAATAGAGCTTTATCTCTGGTAAATCACGACTGAGACATAGTAAATACATCATTAGGTAAGCAACCTGAGCTGAAAATTGGCTATATTTTTTAAATGCTGACATATGGGATTTGGAGGTCTTACCTTACCTGACAGATGGTGAAAGAAAATTAAAGAAAATGGTCACAGCGGATCCCTTCCTCCACACTTCAGTGCTTTGTTAAATAAGAATAAGCCTATTTAATTAATATTGATTTAACACTGACTGTCCTTGAGACATATTACCCTTTGACATATTTTTACCTTCAAAACTGCCAAAATTGTAAAATGTATAATAACAAAATGTAAATCCATTCCTAAGCTCAGGGTTATTGTGGGTTGTTATCACCAATTCCCAGCCACTCTAGGAAGAAGCCACGTGTTTTTGCAGGTGGCAATGTCTTTATTTATGACCTCCAGTGATTAGCTAGCTTTGCCAGAGATTTCTGAGAATGGCCCAGGTCATCCAAGTGTGGGACTTCAGGGAAGAATAAAAGATTCTGACTATTTTCCTTATGATTCTGGCATTTGTGAGAGCATTAAAGCCTTACTTTGATATAAATATTAGCTGGTTATTGCTTTCTAAGTCTAATAATAACCCAAAGGAGGCATTTGTTTATCAGCTGAAGAAACATTACAAGTTTGTTATTCTTGACACTTTTTATCTGGTAATTTGAATCATACATAAGTAACCAGCAACCGTTTGCTTTCTTCTGTGTTTCAGAGGTCTTGGGTCATAGTCTTTTGTAAGAAAACTTCATCTCTCTTCGTGGGATGAGTGTACATTATTAGATTCAGTAAGCAATCTGAAATTCACACTACATTTTCAGTCTCAGAATAGACTATTAGACTACAGCAGACTATAAGCAGAGTGACTCTATGTAGAATGAGAGTCACTCTGCCTATAACTTATTAGTACATAATTTCCACACATAATTTATATACATATAAGAGTGATATAGTTGCAATATCATAAAACATATAAATTATACCCGAGCACCTAAAATAACCAATACCCTTTTCTGTGCCCTGGTGCAGATCACAGCATTTTTCCTGGCTCTGACCCCATTTGAGAGAAAGATGAACAAGGAGGCCCAATGTCTGTTGAACTTTCCACACTTACTGAAGAAGTAGTCATACAGCACTTATTTCAGCCCTCACCACCCTAGAAGTCATTACCCCTGGAAGTCCTCTGCCTAGATCTAGGTATAACACTTGCAGTATGTTTCTAGAACAGCATGATCAGAGGGGAAAGCTGTCCCATTATGGGGCAACGTAGAACTAAAAGTTAGAGACCTAGAAGTAAGAAATCTCACTTACACTCCCTTTGAATTTTCTCCCAGTTTTCTCTCTCATAGTAATTAGCTAGATTTGTAGGCAGTAAGACAGGAAACAGAGAAAATCCTGGAGCCAGAGCAAGCCGTGTGTTTGTCTAGTTTAGAGGAAGACATGTGGTCATTCCAACCTGGTATGATATCTGTGGCAGAACCTAGGCTAAACAGTTGAGCATGAAAAGGATTAAGACAAAATCAATTGACAGACAGAATGATTCTGAGTCAATGTGTAGAAAGTCAGGGCTGGTAAAAATCAAAAGGCCATCTCTGGGACAAACTTTGCCAGCAGCATGAGGGACAGTCCGCCTAATTATTATGGCTGTGAGAAAGGTTTTGAAGAAATCGCTGGTTATTTTTCCTAATGGCATAGTTTCGCCCTCCTTCTCTGCTTTGTTTCTAGGGTGAGCTATGGCCCTTTTCTCTGGGTCATGACCATCTTCTCCTTCTAATCTTAACATCCATCCGTGTAACTCATTTTTACTCCCTTTGAAGTAAACTGTAACAAAGAGTGGGTGTTGTCCTGTGCTGAGGACAGAGAAGTAGTGTCAGATGTACCTCTGAAAATCAGTAGATTAGCAGTTGGAGGAGTAATATAATTGTCCCTGGCAATTCCCACTTTCCATTCCAATCTCTGTGACAACCTGTTGGTTAGCACCATACTCTAGAAACACAGAACTTAGGCAGTCACACTTCAGAAGATACTTCTACCAACTCCAAAAATCACAAGAAAGATTTTCATGAAGTCTCTCATACAGATCTCAATATCATCTTCAATCTTAAATGAGTGGTGGTGATCATTTTCTACATAGGCACCTTCCAGGATTCCCTTGGGCAATGCCCCATTACAGGTCTAAAGCTTTCTAACTCTCATCATATATTTTTTCAAAAGAAGAAGAAATTAATAGAAAAATTAATAGAAACCAATAATTTCTAGATATTAATTTCTAGAATTAGAAAAAATTAAAAATATTAAGATAAAAATAATAAGTTGTGATTGTTAATTACTATCCTCAAGTAAATCCCATCAAGATATATGTGCTTCTCTTTCCCCAAAGAGAAAATTATCCCATTTCAACAATATTTCTGGAAATATAAAATGTAATATTTGCAAAATTCATGTAAGATATGTCTGTTTACAAGCTGTGCCAACTCCTTGTTTAACAGTTCTTTGAATGAACAGAAAGAAGGTGCTGCACCTTGAACCTGCCTTAAATGAGTCCTGGAGTTTTGATCGCACATCACTGTTGCTAAGCATTTTAGCTCCAGAGGAAACCATTTAGAGAACTGGGAAACACCCCGTCTTTGTAGAAAATTTATAGTTAGCGTCAAAGTTTTTATGCCGATTCTTCCTAAAAGGTAAATATTTGAAACAAAAGAATCTATAAACAGAGGAGAACAGACACCAAGGTTGTGATATCAGAACTGTTCGTGATATTGGTTGGCCTGGAGAACACAGAGGCAATTGTGTTAGACTTAACTAGACATTAGTCTCTTTTTATCTTAAGATTTCTGCCTCATCAGACATCGTAGAAAAATAAAAATTAGACAAAGGCTAAAAACTAGAGCCATCCAGCCGGGCTCAGTGGCTCACACCTGTAATCCTGGCACTTTGGGAGACTGAGGTGGGCAGATCATGCGGTCAGGAGTTTGAGACCAGCCTGGCCAATATGGTGAAACCCCGCCTGTATTGAAGATGCAAAAGTCAGCCAGGTGTGGCGGTGCGCGCCTACAGTCCCAGCTACTCAGGAGGCTGAAGCAGAAGAATCGCTTGAACCTGAGAAGAAGAGGTTGCAGTGAGCTGAGATCGTGCCACTGCACTCCAGCCTGGGCAACAACAACAACAACACACACACACACACACACACACACACTAGACTAGAGCATTCCATGATTTGGCAAATATGTAAGATAGAGCAGACCATGAAAGAATCACGGGCTTGAAGCTCTGGGAACTAAAGATGGACTTCAAAATGTCTTAGCCTTTTGAGACTTTCTATATAAAAATGGTTATGATTTTCCCTTATGTAACAAAAAATAATGGTCCATTAATAGACACACACCCATCCATGAACAATGCTCAGAAGAGCTCAAGCAACTCCTGAGCATTTCCTTAAGCCATCCCCGTGTTCACATTGATTTATGGGCCTCCAGTCCATCGTTTCCTCACCATTAGCTGTCATTAGACCATTATGACTCCCTGCAGTCCCTCAGCTTCCTGCTTCCAGGAGGGAGACACAATTGCGCCCAGCTGTGCTGAGCTAGCTATCATTACCACTAATTTTCTACCAGAACCTATGAGTAATGTCACATTTCATGCTGTTCCAACAAAAACATTTGCTCCTTGGCAGGGCTAGTAAAGAGCTTGATGAAGAAACTATAGAAAGTCCCTGAAGGGGCAAAAGGTGACAGAGCGACCTCGTCAGGAGAAAAACTGAGTACCTGTTAGGCTACACAGCAGATCAGAACAAGGAAGAGAGAATGAGGCAATCAGGTCAGAATGCAAAGACTTCTTGATATTTATTTATTTACTCAACAATATTTTTGAGCACCTACAAAGTGCCAGACACTGCGCAAACAGAATTGTCATGACTGTTGGATACAATCTCTTGGAGCCAGAAGGCTTGGGATCTGCTCCATGTTTCCACTTAACTGAGCTGTGAAACCCAATAAAAACTGCTTAACTTTGTGACGATCCCAGCTTCTGATCTATATAATAGTAGCTATTATATAATAGATCTATATCATAATAATCTATATAATAGATATCTGCGTAATGTACTCTAGATAATAATCATCCATGTCTCAACTTATTGATAGAAAATTATGGAGCATGTTATTGTAATAGGAAGCATTTGGAAAAACCTGAAACTGCATATAAACATATATATGACATTATATTTGGCATATATATATTTTTATATTACATTTATATGACACACATACATATATGTGTATGTGTGTATATGTATTAGAAGTATTTAGAAAAAGAGAAAAACATATATATGATTATATATGTGGTTTATACATACGTTTTTATATTATATTCATATAACACACATAGGTGTGTTGGGGGGGTGTGTGTGTGTGTATTTAGACAGAGTGTGTGTATTAAAGAGCTCTTGGGGAGAACATTCTCCTACATAATTTATCCACTGCAGTGAACAGGCAGAAAGGCAGGTTCTCATAGCATCCAGCTAACAAGTGCAGTCTCCACATTGCCACCTACCTGTGAATCAAACACAAAGGTTGACTGGACACTAGGAGTACCCATTCTGAAGAGCATTAAGTTCTGCATCATGCATCATGTTCAATTGATAATGAAACATCAAGAACATGCCTGAAGCATAGACTCCAGGAGAAGTCACTGCCAATCAACAGAAGTTTCTGGGATCATTCCATTTGTTTCTCTTTATTTACAGTATCTGTGAAAATTTGGACATATTAACAGGGACACAATGTCTCTGATGCTAGTGTTGTTGCTAAAGTAACATTCCCCTATCTGCATTGGCTTCCAATCTGTTATCACAGCTGCTTTGAGGCATGTAACTCAGTTTACATGAAAACTATAGGAACCAACTCAGAAACATTAGTTAAAATAAACATAGGATGTATTTAGCATACTCCATACATGTTTCTCAACACCTCCTTCCAGACTCCATTAGTTGTGTCATGAAGTGGAGATGGGATAATTAGAACCCTAATCCCACGTAACTCAGATGAACACTGATATGGTTTGGCTGTGTGACCTCACCCAAATCTCATCTTGAATTGTAACTTCCACAATTCCCACGTCATGGGAGTAACCCAGTGGGAGGTGATTGAATTATGGGGGTGGGGCTTTCCTGCACTGTTCTCACGACAGTGAATGAATCTCATGAGATCTGATAGTTTTAACAAGGGGAGTTTCCCTGCATAAGCTCTCTCTCTCTTTGCTTGCTGCCACCCATGTAAGATGTGACTTGCTCCTCCCTGCCTTCTGCCATGATTGTGAGGCCTCCCCAGCCACGTAGAACTGCAAGTCCAATAAACATCTTTCTTTTGTAAATTACCAAATCTCAGGTATGTCTTTATCAGCAGCATGAAAATAGCTAATACAAACACCATACTAGATTCATACAGTATTCTACCCTTTCCACCTAGAATGCATACTGAACAATGCCCTCTAGCCATCGTCCAGGGCTCTGGTTCCAGGCACATGTCTGTTTTCCCACCATGGTTTTAGGACCCCATGGCCTTCATGACCCTTTTAGTTCATTACATGACCAAGAGTCTGTCTAAGCAGCTTGCTCAATGCTCCCTTCCCCTGAATCCTACCTTGATAGCTTCTTGACATTAAGTTGTGGGTTTATGTTGAGAAAGAAGCATCCAGAGGTTCATGATTTAGGGCAACAAAAGCTAATAAAAAGTAAATACAGAAACACTTTCTGAATGAGTAGATCCAAATATTAAGAGAAGAGAAGTAAGGTCACCCCTGCTATACCCCAGTCACCGTTCTGCCAAGGCCCTTCTGTGGGCTCAGGAACTTTATTCTGTTTCTAACACATGTCAGAACATTTTCTCTTAAGAATGAAGTATGGAAGAGATGGACTTCTGAGCTTCCTTTCAGAATTCGCTACTAATATTGCCTATGCACTGCTACCTCACCTCACTGAGAGACATCTGGTTTGTTTCCAGTGTTTTGGCTATTACAAATAAAGATACTATAAACCCATGTATAAGTTTTCTGGAAACAGATGATTTCATCTCTCTGAAAGAAATATCTACAAATGTGATTGCTGAGTCATATGGGGGTTGCTCGCTTAGCTTAGATTTTTACATAACTTTTTCATTTTATCCTAGCATGCCTGCATGACACTCTTGCAAGCAGTGTTTAAATGACATGGTTTCTCTGTATCTCCACCAGAATTTGATGTTGTAACTACTTTTTAAAATTTTACCCATTCTGATAGGTACATAACAATATGTACCCATTAAAATAACTCAGTATGGTTTTAATGTTCATTTTTTAGTGACTAATAAAGTTAAACATCTTTTCATGTGCTTATTTGCTATCTGTGTCTCCTCTTCAACAAAATGTCTGTTCATGCCTTCTCTCCATTTCCTAATTGGGTTTTATTTTCTGTTGACATTTGATTCTTCTTTATGTATTCTAGACACTAGTCTTTTCAGAGATATGTGGTTTCCAAATAATTTCTCCCAGAGTTTAGCTTGTCTTTTCATCCTTCTCACAGTCTTTTGCAGAACAAAGATCAGTAATTTTAAAGAAATCCAATTGATTTTTCTTATTTTATTGATTATACTTTTGCTGTCAATTCTAAGACTTCTTTGCTTAGCCCTAGAACCTAAAGACAATCTCTGTTCCTTTGTTTAAATTTTATAGTTTTACATCTTACATTTGAATACATAATGAGATTTATATTGAGTTTCTCTTTTTTGTCCTATAGTATCCAATTACTCCAACATAATTTTGTTGAAAAGCCTCTTCTAATCTATTGAATTGCTTTTGCAGCCTTGTCAAAATTTAACTGGGCCTATTTATATGGCTCTATTTTTTGTTTATCTGTGCCCTCCCGTTGTCTACCTCTCTACTAAAACTACAGGTGGTAAATAGTATTGATTTTATTAACTTCAATGCCATGTATTCATTACTAGTTTATAAAAATATAACTTATTTTTGTAAGTTTACCTTGCATTCTGTGACCTAACTGAACTATTAGTTCTAGCAATTGTTTTGTAGATTCTTTGGGATTTCTTATGTAAACAATTATGTTATCTTTAAATAGAAACCATTTTATTTTTTCGTGTTCTATCTATATGACTTGATTTATTTTTCTTTTCTTATTTCACAATCTTGAACTTCCAGCACTCTGATGAATAAGAATAGTGATGACAGTATCCTCATGCTGTTCTCAATATTAGGGTGAAAGCATTCATTATGCTATTTGCTATGGGGTTTTTTGTAGGTGTTTGTTAATTTCACCCTATTCTTTACTTGATGATATTCTATTATAAATACATGTTGAACTGTAACAAATGTTTTTTGTGCATCAATTGATGGTATCATATGGCTTTTTATACTTAGTTTGTTGATATGTTGAATTATATTGTTTGTTTCTTTAATGTTGATCCAGGCTTGCACTCCCAACTAAACCTAATTTAGTTATAACAAACAATTTTCATATATATTACTAACTCTTATTTCTAATATGTTCTCAAGGATGTTTGCATCTACAGTCATGAGAGATCTTAGTCTTTAGTTTTCTTTTTTTTTTTTTTTGAGGCGGAGTCACGCTCTGTCGCCCAGGCTGGAGTGCAGTGGCCGGATCTCAGCTCACTGCAAGCTCCGCCTCCCGGGTTCACGCCATTCTCCTGCCTCAGCCTCCCGAGTAGCTGGGACTACAGGCGCCCGCCACCTCGCCCGGCTAGTTTTTTGTATTCTTTTAGTAGAGACGGGATTTCACCGTGTTAGCCAGGATGGTCTGGATCTCCTGACCTCGTGATCCGCCCGTCTCGGCCTCCCAAAGTGCTGGGATTACAGGCTTGAGCCACCGCGCCCGGCCATAGTTTTCTTCACTTGTACTGTCTTTATCTGGTTTTTATATCAGAGCAATAATAGCCTCATTCATCTTCTTGGAAAACATTTGCGTCTTAATTCAATGTACTTTTTACTTTTATTGAGACTTTCTCTTTGCCTCATTGATTATTTAGAAGTGTGTTATTTAGTTTCCAAGTATTTAAATATATACTTGTCTTTCTAGTGATTTCTACTTTGATTTTATTGTGCTTAAAGAACATACTCTGTATGATTTCAACTTTTTCTAAATTGTTGAAGTTTATTGTATTGCCTATATTATGATCTACCTTGGTATGTGCTCTGTGGACACTTAAAAATGTGCATTCTGTTGTTGAGTGGAGTATTCTATGAACATTCCTATTTCTAATGGTATTATTAAGTTCTATGATCTTCTTGATTTTCTATTTAGTTATTGTATTAATTGTTGAGAGACAACTACTAAAATCCCAGCTTCCTATTTAGTCTTCTGTAACGGTGTTGTGGTGCTTCACTATCATGAGGGTGAAAATCTAAACTTCCCACTTGGCTTTGCTGGTGTATTTGAGGGTGGGTTTGGTTGGAATACAGTGATTACTGTTTAAGCATGTTCTGTCTTGCTAGGCTATGCCTATCTTGGTCCTTTGACTAAAGAGAGCAAGCTTTGTCTGCTCTCATTGGCACTTCTGAGTTGGTAACTTCTTCAGCTCAGAGTCTGGAATACACAAAGTGAAAAGAAAACCAGGAAACTCACCACTGTGTCATCTCCTGGGTCCCAAAGTCTTTAGCCAATTTGCTTTCTTTGTCAGCATTTCAGTCTTATGTTTGTTTTATACATTATGTCCAAATTTTTCAGTTGTACTTTGTGGTTGAAATAGAGAAAAGAAAGTCTACTCCATATTTCAGAATCAAAAGTTTAAAAAGCTCCTTTTAAATAAAATACAAACAATTTTACTATTTATCGAGGTGTTTGCTCTAGTTTTGCTTGGGTTGAAGAAGTTACGTATGCTATAGCCACAGATAAACGTCATAGTAAGTCCTCAGTATGCACCCTGTCAGGGAAACTTGCCTTGAAGAGACTGTTCATCCTACTGAGAATGTCGGGTGGTTCCATTTAGGTTTTTTTGAAAGAGGTAAAGTTGATTGTTTTCTAATTTAAATTAGGAATTTTTGAACCCTGATTGTAACCATCTAATCTCTTCAAAAGTGCTTCTGGGTTGACTTCTATTATGCTGGTGCAATAGATCTTGTCCCTGGAGTCAATACCTAGGCTGTGATCATCTTCCCCACTCAACTCATTCCCTCATACACACCTTCAATT
Organism: Trachypithecus francoisi; assembly: GCF_009764315.1. Classification (NCBI taxonomy): domain Eukaryota; kingdom Metazoa; phylum Chordata; class Mammalia; order Primates; family Cercopithecidae; genus Trachypithecus; species Trachypithecus francoisi. Next base: position 49,248,823 of record NW_022681474.1, on the reverse strand, counting down.
GACTCTTCTTCAGTTTGTATTGCACCCATTTCCCCCCTCTGTCTTTCAATAATTTAAAAAAACAAGCTGAAGCATTTTTATCTTAGTTCCTTTGTGAACCTACTTCCATGACTCCTGACATTTTCACTGGAAACTTGTCTCAATCCCCAGTGAAATGAAAGTATCCTTGTTCTAAAGTTTTATTAAGTTTGATGTCTCTTTATCAGTCCCCTTGCTTCTTTGCTTCTGCATTTGCCTCTGATTTATCTGACTCCAAAGAACTACAAGTAAGCCACAGTTACATACATATTAACTTGGGTAACCCGGGAGCAGAAATAGCACCAAAATGAGTGACTAATTCTAGTGAGTCAATAAATAGAAAAGACAGGTAGGAAGTAGAGTGGGTGAATCTGAAAGCAGGTGGTTTAAAGAGAAAAAAAGAGGTTGCAGGTGACACTTAGAGAATTCTAGAAAGGTGACTCAATGAACAGAGGCATTGCTTCACTGCATATTAGAGGCCATTTCATTTCTAAACTAACACATTTTCACAATTGGGCTTCTTATCTTGACTTCAGCACAGACAATATTTGGAAAGGCAAATTTGAAAAAACAAAGATTTAATTGTTTATCAGATTAGACCAGTCTTCAAAATGTCATTTGCTGCTCTATCCTGCCAACTGGACCTAGTCGCATACTCTGAGGACTTTAATATCAGGACCCAGGAAGATTGGCACCTCCCAAGATCTGAAGTGGCTCAAAGGGGATTTTCTCCTTGACACTTGAACTTCATCAGTTAACCTCTCTCTGTAGTTCTCAAATACACGCATCACATGGGGTATTTGCTTTTCTGCTTCCTGTAGCCTCTGTCTCGGGGAAAAATCAAACAAATAAACAAATAAAGGTTTGAGCTGAATTTTAACAGCTTTTCCAGAGAAGTCATTCCAAGTTTATTTGATACTGACTGTGCTTATAATATAGCCTGCTTTTTTCTTTCTCCTGCTTAGTTTCCAGGTAATCTTAGATTTAAATATCAGGCTAGGGACTTAACACCCACCCCTGCTCTTCATGTATAAATCACAGCCACAAAATCCCTCGTCCTCTGTTCCTCCTGCCTTGTAACAAGCTAAGAATGGGAAGTAGATGTAATCTTCAGACTCTTTCATGCTGTGACACATCAGCTGAAAATGCCATCCAGAAAAATGTTGTGTTCTGTTCACAATAAACGTGTTACAGAAGGAAGATGATGCTAGTCTCATGTATTACCTGTGAAGTGTACTACATATTTTTTCTCTATAATCATTAGCCTTCATTTTAATGTTTCTTTTTCATGAGCTTTCCTGAGCAAAGAGAACTGGAACATTTAAAGCCAAGTTAACGCAAAATGTTGTTAGGAGCCAGCGTCTTGGAGATATTGATCAAGTTGTCACCAGCAAGCATTTTCCAGGCACCAATGCAGCAGATTTTGACCTTAGATATCTGCAAAAAAAAAAAAAAAACCATATCAGACATGGCCCCTTTCGTGGGATACCTTCGAGTCCAAGAATTACAGTACTAGCATTATAATACAGAAAATTCAAGCACCTTGTATATAAATAAAAGAGTGTTCACTTAACATAGGTACAATACATTCAAGCAGCAAACATATTTTCAGTAGACTCAATAAAATCTTACAGAGCATACAAAATAAAAGGCCATAATGATACAAAAGTAGAGGGGGATTGAGCTAAATTCTCAGATATAAGAACTGGGTAAAGTTTTCATGCCTGCCTTGACCAGTTCAGGAAAAATTCGCGGAAGAGTAATTATTTCTGGATTTGCTTTTCAGCACTGCAATAACATGAAAGCTGTGTTTGGAATAAGTTGCCAACTTACAGGAGCATTAAGTAAATTCACTTATGAGCTGTCAAAGAGCTGGGCTGGATTATGGTTTAAGGGACTTGGGAGATTCATTGAAGATATGACTATGGGTTGTAAATATGTAGAACTCAGTGGAAATCTAGGAAATATAACTAAAATATTGGTGGAAAAAATCCAGGTTACTTTATCTCACAGAAATTTTTGAAAGAGCTCACCCAACCCATGCCATTCAGAATCTCCAAGTTTGGCTATTTCCAGAACCTATTATTTATGGAATAAAAGCACAAGAAGCTGCATCTCTGGTTTACAGTTATTCCTGATTTAAGAAGTCTAACTAGACTTGTTTAGAAGACCAAAATCAGGGTCTAGAACTCCCCAAATCCAGAGAGTAAGTGTTTGGATGTGATTCACATTATTCCTAATTGGTAGAGTATCCTTTGGCAACACCGTGAGAAAGAGAGAAGACTTGAAATCCGGGGACTAGATTCTAACTTCAGGTCTGTTAATTACTGGCTTTGTGCCCTTAGGCAGATCATTCTACATCCATGAGTCTCAGTATCCTAATCTGGAAAATCTAAGAATTGTTCTACATTGACATTTTCTGAACTGTGTTCCAAAAACTGATCAGCAGTTAGTGGTAGATTATATTCCAAGATGGCCACAACAATTCCTTCCTGCATTCCAAGGGCCTCTTTGCAGTGTGACTTTATCTGTCCTCCCTTCCACAGAGGGACATCAACTTATATACACTTTGAATCTAGCCTAGCCTTATGGCTGCTTTGTTTAATATTACGTGACAGGGTGCTGTTGCTCGACTTTCGCAGCTAAGCATTTAGTAGCTTAATGGTGCCTGTTGTTTGTCCTATTGAGTACAACACTGTGTTGAGCCCACCTTTTAAGAAAGGTTTTTGGTGGATGAGAAACCATGTAGAAGAGGAGTGAGGCTCCCCAGACATCAACTGCCAGACAATCTTCCACCTTCCAGCACAGGACAGCCACACTATTATAAAAAATATCATCCATCATTGTTGTTTAAAGCCACTAAATTTGGGGGTAATCCGTTATGTGGCAATTGATAAATGAAATAGTGCTCAGTAAGATATGTGATTGTATTGTCAAGTAACATTGGGTTAAGATTGCCTGAACAATGTAAAGAGATGGCTCAAACTGCAGAATTTCAGAGTTTTTAATATGCCAATGATTAATGTAAGACTCCAAAGTGTGAGAGACATTTGTATGCCGGATCTGCCAGATTTCTTTGATCACAGAATGCTGTCTTCCCTAGAAAACTGTTGAACCAGTTGTGGCTCACAACTTGGTTGTAGTAGCAACTATATATGCTGATGTCATTGAATTCCAAAGGCCCTGTCAATTCATGCATTATAGAAATCTGCAAATGGAACGAGAAGTATTTTGGCCACTATTTCTTCTTGATTATCTTGATGACAAAAAAACTCGTTCCATAGTTCGCTGCTACCAAACTTCATTATTCACTTCCGCTGAAACTGTTTTTTAATCAATTAACAGAGGAAAGCAGTATTGGAATTATTAATGAGCAATTAAATAGAGATTAAGGAGCTATTAACCTGCAGCTTGGTGGTGGAGACTTGCCTGTCAGGTGGCAAGGGAGCCTGATGGATGTAAACCCATGAGAGGCTGTCACAATGATGAAACAAGCAAAGAGCAGGCTAATAGATTTATCTATTTCATCTTGGCAGATTGTAATAAGATATGGAACTGCCCTGCTGATCCAGGGATCTAGAGAAAGCTCCTCATAAAAAGAATGTGATTAAAATAAGCAGAATTGTCTATTTGTACTATATATACTCCATAGTCCTGCAGGATAGTCACATGATCAAAGTATGTGTGTGTTTGATGATTGTGTGTGTCTGTGCGAGAGTGGGCATGGATGAGTGTATTTGCAAGTATTTTTTTTTATATCTATTAAATATGGCCACACGGTATTTATGTTTTTCAGAGTACTTCTCACCTGACCTTTGCATATTTGTGTGAATGCCTGTAAATGCATTTTTGTGTATTCATGTGATCTTGTGTGTGGAGGTAAATGTACATGCACATACATGCAACTGGGACAATATGCCATTGTTATGAGCTATGATTCTCTTTGTGCCTAAAGAACAAAATACAGGGTGACAGAAATAAGTCATAGCCAGAGGGAATGGAAGGTGGCCATTAGGGCACAATAGTTTTGTAGGCCAGTATACCTGCTTAAGCCGTTCCATTCAGGGGAACCTATGCCTCATCTGGGGGCAAGTGAACTGCTTCTCTGTCATGGTGAATTCATCCTCCTTCATGGTGGGGGAAATCAGGAAGATAGTAAATGGAAATGAATCAATAAGAAAATACAAACCTGAGAATCACCAGCAAATCCAGTCAGCCACTGACTTCCTGGCTATGACTGGTCCAATGTCTAATTGAGATCAAATGTTAAAGATTATAATAAATAAAGCTTTTATGTAGCTTAAATAAGAAGAGAAAATGCTTTGTTGTTCTCCCTACTTAATTAACATTTGTCCCAGGTAAACTATTATCCTTTTGTTTTTTGATAATCCAATTCAAACTGCTTTGGATTCTTGTCATTCAGTAATTTCTAAACTCTTGAATGCATAATGTGACTTGAAGGTCCTCACTGTTACGTTACTTTGCAGTAGAGTTGTATCAAATACTACATACAGATTTTACATTAATTGTCTTATTTAATCCTTCTAACAATGTGAATTGAGTAGTGTTATGACTATTGCACAGAGGAGGCAAGTGGGGCATGGAGAAGCTCAGGACCTGGACCATGGTCACACATCTATGCAGATTTTAGACTCACAGTAGTAGCAATTAACTACAAACCCATGCTCTCGATAACTTCACTGCACTGGTTGTCTTAGGAGGACTGCCCACGTCTCCCTCCCATCATCTCTTGGGCTCTGCTAGGAGTCAAAACGTAGGCATTGAAAGGCTTAATTTTGACTCCCTGAGGCTAAGGAAAAATCTTCTAGCTATACCTCCTCACCCCGTTTCTCAAGAACTGTTCGAGAAAAACTATGGGTACCTAATATATCAAGAAGAGAGGGGAGTGGGGATCTTTCAGGCTTGAGTGGTTCATCCATTCTGCTTCAAGCCCAACTTCCAGAGAAGCAGCAGGTGATACCCTGCTCCAGGAGTAATGTCTGGGAGGGTCAGGGAAAGAGTGGCTAGGAGCAGGTGACTGGTCTTTGTGACCCCAAGCAATAGTGTGTTGAGCTCCTGGCAGCTAGGAGAGGTCATGATGACGACAATGACACCATCTTAACCAAAGATAAAATGATGCTTATTTCTTATAGATCAGTAATGTCCATGATTTTCCATGGGGCAAAAGTCAACTGCTGAACTCTGAGCAACTTGGAGCAGAAACCACCAGGTTTAATCTAAGAGCCTTAAGCAAGTTTGCTAAACATTCAAGTACTAAATAGCCTAGGATGGCTCCAAAGCATCAGGTGGGTATAAAAAATTCATTTCTGGAGAAAGTTTGGAATCAGCCCTAGATCATACTCTTTTCTTCAATGACAGAATGTGATGCGGTCATAAAATTAGCACAAGCTTCTAGTTCTGACTTCCCAGATGTCCTTCATAAGAAACTGACTACTTGTAATCAGATGAGAAAAGGATCTTGTTGGTTAACTTTAAAGAGAGAAAAAAAAAGGTGCCAACATGTATCAAACATCTATTTCATGCCAATTACTGTGATAGGATCTTCATGCACTTTATCTTATTTGATGCTCAAACAGCCCTAGGTGGTAAACATAATCATCTCTATTTTACAGCTAAAGGTTAGAGGCATTAAGAAAACTTCCCAAGGTGTTACTGTTGGTATAAGGAAAAACTTGACACCAACAACAGTACATTATTTTTTTCCACTATGTATCTGCCTAATTCAGATCATGATGTTATTATTCAAATAATTAGTTTAAAATTAAAAAAAAAAATCTGTCCCAAATGCATGTATGCATACTGCTTTCCTACCAAGGCAGGGCTTTGAAATGACTGGAAGATAAAAAGGTACACTTCAGAACATGCAGTTAGTCAAACAGGCAGATACAGCAGGGTAGGAATTTTTGAGGGGAAAGTGAAATGTACATAAACAGAACTAGACTTCAGAAAACCCTTCTGTGAGGGGCCTAACCTTTCTATCAATAAGACAGAACAGTCTTATCTACCAATAAGATAAAACTTGCGACAGTCTTTTGCTTTTGACTTCATGAGACTAAGTGGGAGCCAGGAAAGAGCTCTGAAGAAAGATCTGTGCAGCAAGCCCCTGAAGCCTGCCATTGAGTGTAGCTCTTGGATCAAGAGAATCGCTACTCTGTTTAGTCTGCACAAGGGCCAATCAAGTCACCAGAGCAGGGGACATGGGAGCTAGGTTCTCTGCTAGAAATCAAGACTATGTCTCTGGCATTGCCCTGTACATATGTTCTTCATACTATCCTTCCCCTATATAGGATGTGTCAGAATGGAAATCAAGTATTCAGACATCTGGATTCTGGCATTATCTCTCATCAAGTGTTTATAATCCTGCTTCACATGTGAGGAAATTGAGGGTTCTGAGAGATAAGTAGCATGAAACCAGTAAGCAAGCAATTGTACCCCCACCCCGTCGCTTCAGCCCAGAAAGTTGTTTGAGAAGGACCTAGCAGTAGGTTCTCATTGCAATCCCAAAATATTAACTGAGACATTGTGTGCAGGGCTGACACGTGATTTGCATTGTGCAGGATACAACATAAGCATTACCCCTGCCCTCCAGGAGCTCCTGTTCTAGTGGGAAAGACAGAGCAAAAAGTCAACAGAGGAAAGGGGTATAATAAAATTTTATTGCAGAGATTTATGAGCATGAAAGACAGTAAGTTTATATTCTCCTGGGAGGCATAAAAGAAAGTTTTATGGTGAAAGCTGGTCTCTGAAGGAAGGGCAATTTCAAGAAACGGCAATATATAGGACCTTTCAAGCAGTAAGAATATGAACAACAACAAGGGAGGGCGCGTGAAGCTTGAAGGACGCATTGAGAGACAAGTGAGTATTTGGGAGTCACTGCAGCAGAGGAGAAAGACAGATTGGAAAAGAGCTGAGGCTAGAAAAATCGATTTGAATTTGAAAGCAACATTAACTGATAATAGAGAGGCCTACATTCCAAGATAGTCTTGGAGTGTATTCTTTGCTTGGGACTGGATTCTTTGCATACTAGGGAGCCCCAGAAGATCTCTGAAAAGAAGCTTCAGGAGCTTTCTTTGCTGTCCACTTTTGTCTCTACTTAGAGAATCAAAGTGGGCAGAGAACTAGAGCCTGAGAGTTCAGGCAGAAGTGTGTTCACTTCACTTGAGGATGAGCATGATGGGTCTGTAAGTTAACAAATTGCTCTCTGTCTCAATTTCTTTACCTGTAAAACAGGGACAAATTGTAACTCCTTCAGAGCACCGTTGGGAAGATTAAATGATATCAAGTCTGTGAAACTGCTGATCTGAGCATTATGGCACTTAAACACTGCTATCCTCAGATAATGAGGAATAGAACAGAGAGTGGCACTGTTTGGGGATGGAGTCAGGTTTGGGTGAGGGTAGAAAATATGATGATGACTTTTTTCTCCTTAGGGTTGATCTCCTTGCAAAATATTTAGCTTCCACCCTCTGAGCCATGAACCACTTTCAAGACTCTGTTGTCCAACGTGGAGAGTAGCACATGGCTGTTCAGTGAACTGCCCAGCCCTGGATGGAGGATGATGACATCTTTCCCAACAGATGTTCACCCTTCCCTGTGTTCTGGAGTGAAAAACTGCAAGAAGTGAGGATGGGAGCCATGTTCCCAACATACATGTCAATAATTCAGGCTGTGTCAGATACCTTTCCTATGTGCTCCTACAAGATCCTGTACTTGCCTCACCAGAAGACTTGTGTTGCTCAATAGATACTTATAATGCAAATTCCTTTGAGACTATGATCTCCATGAGGGCAAGGACTATGTTTTTTTTCCGTGTTGCATCACCTAAGAGAGATCCTGGCACATAGGAGGGGCTGGATGAGCCCTTGCAGAAATGAATGCATGACTGAACCAAAAGCAAAGGATCCAAGGTATTCCACAAGCAGGGGACTCAAAAACAGATGGAGGGCAGGTACAATGTCTAATATATTCCCTTGAGGTTAGGGTTTAGAAAAGACACGTTCTCTCAATGTTTTCTGCACTAGGAAATTCTGACGCCTCCTTCTTGTCCTGCTACGATGCTTTAAGAGTGATATGGTTTGGACGTTTTGTCCCCTCCAAATCTCAAGCTGAAAGGTGGCCTTCACTGTTGGAAGCAGGCCTAGTAGGACGTGTTTGGGTCATGAAGGCGGATCCCTCATGAATGTCTTGGCACTGTCCTTCAGGTAACAAGAACGAGTTCTCACTCTATGAGTTCACATGAGACCTGGTTGTTTAAAAGAGCCTGGCATCGCCTCCTCTCCCTCTCTCTTGCTCCCTCTCATTCCACATGACACACTGGCTCCCCTTCACCTTCTGCCATGACTGTAAGGTTCCTGGGGCCCTCACCAGAAGCAGATGCCAGCACTATGCTTCATGTACAGCCTGCAGAACTATGAATTAATTAAACCTCTTTTAAAAATAAACTACCCAGTCCCAAAGTATTCCTTTATAGCAATGCAAATGGACAAAACCTGAGGGCAACATTGATCTTGTCCCCACTAACTGCAGCTCCCGCTCTGACCCCATTTCTCAATTTGTGTGACCATCACAAGGCATCTTAACCTCAGTCTCATTCCTGCAAAATGCAGCTGTGTTCCTGCACCTGGCCCCATGGCCCTTGTGGAGAAAGATTATCTCCTAATGTGCTGGATGAAGGTAGGGACAGGCAACAAATCAGAATGAGAGGAAAGCACACATTGTATCCTTCCTCCATCTGCCTGAGCTAATTTTTAATAAGGCAAACAATGAATGTTTGAGCTTCCTTCCTAAAATAGTTTGACTAGCAATTTTATGAGTGGGAAAGTTTTAACCAGGCTGTCTCCAAAATAGTAAGAAAAACAAACTGAGACATGCTAATTTCGAAGAAAATTAAATTACGACATAGCTGACATCAAGCAATTTCGTAAAATATTAAAATGTGAGAAATTAAGAAGAAACAACTTCTAAGACTTGTCCTGCTGGGATCCAACCTTACCACCTAGGATTTGGCCTCATTGGACAACCTGGAGTATTATTGTATCATGCAGCATAAACACTGTTTCATCAATACCTTTTCAACATGAGGCCAAACAGCCCCAAAGCCAAAAGGCCCTGGATGCGCTGGGCCTCAAGACTACTTCCTCCCTCACCCAGCTGACCTTCTCTGAATTTCTTTATCCCACAATGTCCTCATATCCATCAAGTCCTCTGTCTCTTTTCCCATGTTCATTTCAGTCTTTTTCTTTTGCCTCATTGAACAAAGTACAAGACATAAACTTTTCTTTACCCCAAGTCTGGAGCTTAGAGACTCTGGGTTCTGACTGCTGAAGGGAACAGGCTGTTTTTGATGTTTGTGTCTTCTCTCTTCAAGTTTGAAAGGTCATGCACACTTTTGCAGAGTGCTGCATGTGGCTAAATGCATTCCAAGCTCTTCCTAAGTAAAGCAAGACACTGTCTTTCAAAGTTCTTTTGTTCCATATTTGAAGGTTTCAGTATATATGCAAAGAGGTTGATCTTACAATTAACCTTCTGTCCCAAACTTTTCTATGAGAATTGAAGTGTTAAAATGCAAACTCTTGGGACAGTATATATGGTTACACTGCCCAGTTGTAAGTTCCCCAGTCCCCAAGAAGCCTCAGGTGTTTCCATGAACTCTCTGGAAACCCTGACACCTGGAGGACACGTTCAGGCCAGTATACTGAAAAACAACAGATGTGTGGCCCAGTCACCCCTGTCATTCTTCTCAATTGACAGCTAATGCCAGAAAGGAGAGCAAAGCTACCCAAGACCAGCCAGATCTCTACCACCTACCAGCTGGCAGAAACACCTAGGCAAACCCAGAAGGCGTTAGCGGTGTCCAGCACAAATCAACAGAACTTCCTGTTGAACAAACTTGTGATCCATAATAAACACCTGCTGTTTTAGACCACTAAGTGCTGGGGTCGTTTATCATGCAGGAACAGATAACCAGCAGGCTAAAATACGCAGCTATCTTTTCTGTTCTTTTCTCTTGCTTCTTTGTCTGCCTCAAACGTTGTTTTTTAAATCCATGAATGTCTCTACTCCAGCCCAGTAGAGTCTGAGAAAGGGGTTCAGCAAGTTCAGAGGGAACAGCTTTACAGCACAGATGGTAGCTTCACACAGATTTTCTTTTGGGGGGTCACTTTTTCTGTCTCCACCTACTTGTTGAAATTGTCATAAAGACCCACAATCCCCTTCTCAATTTTCCGGATAAACACGCAATCATTTCTAATGGTCTTTTTCTATCTATTATCTTGACTTCAGGAAATGTAGTAGTTAGGAAGAATAATGAGAAAGGCTTCTTGGAAGATGTAAAAAAGGTGCCTACATTCTGAGAATTGGCTAGATTTAGTTAGGTATTGAGAAGAAATTTCCTGTCCAGGGAAGGGATAATCAAGCAAAAGAAGGCATTGATTGATTTATCCAGCAAATATAACTGAGCAGTTGCCTCAGGTCCAGATCCACTCTAGAAAATGCAGGTAAGTGAGTAAACAAAACATATAAAGTTCCTGCAGAGGGAACAGGAAATGAGTGAAAAGGTAAATGAAATAGTGTCAGATGATGAACAGAGCTATGGGGAAAAATAAAATACGGATTTCTTGGAGCTGGGGAGTAGGTTATAATTTTAAATAGTAGGGTCAGAGCAGTTGACATTTTATCTGCGTTCTAAAGGAGGTGATATCATAAGTCTTGCAAATGTACATGGAAATAGGCTTCCAGGTAGAGGGGACAGCAAGTACACAGGCTACTTGGAATGAACATGTCTGAGGTTTCCAGGGAAAACTGAGAAGGCAGTATAGCTGGAGTGAGTTGATGGTGGAGGGGTCAGTAGGAGAAGACATCAGAGAAGAAATAAAAGGGGGCTTTGAAAAAAGGATAGCATGATCTGGGCTACATTCCAGAAGAATGAACTGGCTGCTGTGTTGACCACAGACTACTGGGGAGCAATGGTGGAAGTGGGAAACCTATCAGGAGATCATTAACATGATCTGACAGGTTACAGTGGCTTGTGCTGTCATGGTGGCTTTGGAGGTGGTTTGGAGTACAGCACTTGAAACTAAGGGAAATTTTGGAGGTAATACTGAAAGAGTTTGCTAATTGATTAGATATGCTTTGTGAGACAAAGAGAGGAGTGAGGATGAATCTATTGTTTCTTAACTTGCCACTTATAAGGAGGGACAATCGGGTTTTGGCGAGATGAGTAGTTTGGTTCAGGACAGGAAAGCGTGATTCCAGTGACGTTGTCTGTGTATCACAGTTTAGTCAATTTGTTTTGAAAAGATGCAATAGGCATATAGGCCTCTCATGTAGGCATGAGAGTGGTGGGACATAAGGTGAGGGGATTTGGGGAAATATAATGAAAATTTCTCAATGTTTTAAACACCAAAGAGAAGAGTTTGAACACTTATCTGACTGTGGAGATGGAGTCATAGAGGGCAAGTAAAATTCTTAGAAACTAGTTGTCCACTAGTGGCCCTTGGAGTGTGGTTATGAAGGAAGAAGTTTCCAGAAATCAGGGGCTACCCATGCAGAGGTCGATAACAGGTAGGCAGGGAATGTAAATGAGTGAAGCAGGATATAAGAAAAGCGGCAAGATGGCCGAATAGGAACAGCTCCAGTCTCCAACTCCCAGCGCGAGCGACACAGAAGACCTGTGATTTCTGCATTTTCAACTGAGGTACTGGGGTCATCTCTCTAGGGAGTGCCGGACAATCGGTGCTGGTCAGCTGCTGCAGCCTGACCAGCTTGAGCTGCAGCAGGGCGAGGCATCGCCTCACCTGGAAGCACAAGGGGGAAGGGAATCCCTTTTCCTAGCCAGGGGAACTGAGACACACAACACCTGGAAAATCGGGTAACTCCCACCCCAATACTGCGCTTTAAGGAAACAGGCACACCAGGAGAATATATCCCACACCTGGCCGGGAGGGTCCCACGCCCACGGAGCCTCCCTCACTGCTAACACAGCCGTCTGCTGCGATCTATCCGCAAGGCAGCAGCGAGGCTGGGGGAGGGGCACCCGCCATTGCTGAGGCTTAAGTAGGTAAACAAAGCCGCTGGGAAGCTCGAACTGGGTGGAGCTCACAGCAGCTCAAGGAAGCCTGCCTGTCTCTGTAGACTCTACCTCTGCGGACAGCGCACAGCTGCAGTCCATTAGGGGAAAGAGCGGGGGCGGTGCAGACGGGAACGACTCTGTCTGACAGCTTTGGGGAGAGCCGTGGATCTCCTAAAGCAGAGGTTGAGATCTGAGAACGGACAGACTGCCTGCTCAGGTGGGTCCCTGACCCCTGAGTAGCCTAGCTGGGAGACATCCCCCACTAGGGGCAGTCTGACACCCCACACCTCACAGGGTGGTGTCACCCCTGAGAGGAAACTTCCAAAGAAAGAATCAGACAGGTACACTCGCTGTTCAGCAATATTCTATCTTCGGCAACCTCTGCTGGTGATACCCAGGCAAACAGGGTCTGGAGTGGACCTCAAGCAATCTCCAACAGACCAACAGACAGTCCTTCTGACTGTCAGACGGAAAACTATCAAACAGGAAGGACACCTATACCAAAACCCCATCAGTACGTCACCATCATCAAAGTCCAGAGACAGATAAAACCACAAAGATGGGGAAGAAGCAGGGCAGAAAAGCTGGAAATTCAAAAAATAAGAGCGCATCTCCCCCTGCAAAGGAGCGCAGCCCATCGCCAGCAACGGATCAAAGCTGGTCAGAGAATGACTTTGACGAGATGAGAGAAGAAGGCTTCAGTCCATCAAACCTCTCAGAGCTAAAGAAGGAATTACGTACCCAGTGCAAAGAAACTAAAAATCTTGAAAAAAGAGTGGAAGAATTGACAGCTAGACTAATTAATGCAGAGAAGATCATAAACGAAACGACAGAGATGAAAACCATGACACGAGAAATACGTGACAAATGCACAAGCTTCAGTAACCAACTCCATCAACTGGAAGAAAGAGTATCAGCGATTGAGGATCAAATGAATGAAATGAAGCAAGAAGAGAAACCAAAAGAAAAAAGAAGAAAAAGAAATGAACAAAGCCTGCAAGAAGTATGGGATTATGTAAAAAGACCAAATCTACATCTGATTGGGGTGCCTGAAAGTGAGGGGGAAAATGGAACCAACTTGGAAAACACTCTTCAGGATATCATCCAGGAGAACTTCCCCAACCTAGTAGGGCAGGCCAACATTCAAATTCAGGAAATACAGAGAACACACAAAGATACTCTCCAGAAGAGCAACTCCAAGACACATAATTGCCAGATTCACCAAAGTTGAAATGAAGGAAAAAATTTAAGGGCAGCCAGAGAGAAAGGTCGGGTTACCCACAAAGGGAAGCCCATCAGAATAACAGCAGACCTCTCGGCAGAAACTCTACAAGCCAGAAGAGAGTGGGGGCCAATATTCAACGTTCTTAAAGAAAAGAATTTTAACCCAGAATTTCATATTCAGCCAAACTAAGCTTCATCAGTGAAGGAGAAATAAAATCCTTTACAGATAGGCAATTGCTTAGACATTTGTCACCACCAGGCCTGCCTTACAAGAGACCCTGAAGGAAGCCCTAAACATGGAAAGGAACAACCGGTACCAGCCATTGCAAAAACATGCCAAAATGTAAAGACCATCGAGGCTAGGAAGAAACTGCATCAACTAACGAGCAAAATAACCAGTTAATATCATAATGACAGGATCAAGTTCACACATAACAATATTAACCTTAAATGTCAATGGACTAAATGCTCCAATTAAAAGACACAGACTGGCAAACTGGATAAAGAGTCAAGACCCATCAGTCTGCTGTATTCAGGAGACCCATCTCACATGCAGAGACATACATAGGCTCAAAATAAAGGGATGGAGGAAGATCTACCAAGCAAATGGAGAACAAAAAAAGCAGGGTTGCAATCCTAGTCTCTGATAAAACAGACTTTAAACCATCAAAGATCAAAAGAGATAAAGAAGGCCATTACATAATGGTAAAGGGATCAATTCAACAGGAAGAGCTAACTCTCCTAAATATATATGCACCCAATACAGGAGCACCCAGATTCATAAAGCAAGTCCTTAGAGACTTACAAAGAGACTTAGACTCCCATACAATAATAATGGGAGACTTCAACACTCCACTGTCAACATTAGACAGATCAACGAGACAGAAAGTTAACAAGGATATCCAGGAATTGAACTCATCTCTGCACCAAGCGGACCTAATAGACATCTATAGAACTCTCCACCCCAAATCAACAGAATATACATTCTTCTCAGCACCACATCGCACTTATTCCAAAATTGACCACATAATTGGAAGTAAAGCACTCCTCAGCAAATGTACAAGAACAGAAATTATAACAAACTGTCTCTCAGACCACAGTGCAATCAAACTAGAACTCAGGACTAAGAAACTCAATCCAAACCACTCAACTACATGGAAACTGAACAACCTGCTCCTGAACGACTACTGGGTACATAATGAAATGAAAGCAGAAATAAAGATGTTCTTTGAAACCAATGAGAACAAAGATACAACATACCAGAATCTCTGGGACACATTTAAAGCAGTGTGTAGAGGGAAATTTATAGCACTAAATGCCCACAAGAGAAAGCAGGAGAGATCTAAAATTGACACTCTAACATCACAATTAAAAGAACTAGAGAGGCAAGAGCAAACACATTCAAAAGCTAGCAGAAGGCAAGAAATAACTAAGATCAGAGCAGAACTGAAGGAGATAGAGACACAAAAAACCCTCCAAAAAATCAATGAATCCAGGAGTTGGTTTTTTGAAAAGATCAACAAAATTGACAGACCGCTAGCTAGACTAATAAAGAAGAAAAGAGAGAGGAATCAAATAGAGCAATAAAAAATGATAAAGGGGATATCACCACCGACCCCACAGAAATACAAACAACCATCAGAGAATACTATAAATGCCTCTACGCAAATCAACTAGAAAATCTAGAAGAAATGGATAATTTCCTGGACACTTACACTCTCCCAAGACTAAACCAGGAAGAAGTTGAATCCCTGAATAGACCAATAGCAGGCTCTGAAATTGAGGCAACAATTAATAGCCTACCACCAAAAAAAGTCCAGGACCAGATGGATTCACAGCTGAATTCTACCAGAGGTACAAGGAGGAGCTGGTACCATTCCTTCTGAAACTATTTCAATCAATAGAAAAAGAGGGAATCCTCCCTAACTCTTTTTATGAGGCCAACATCATCCTGATACCAAAGCCTGGCAGAGACACAACAAAAAAAGAGAATTTTAGACCAATATCCCTGATGAACATCGATGCAAAAATCCTCAATAAAATACTGGCAAACAGGATTCAGCAGCACATCAAAAAGCTTATCCACCATGATCAAGTGGGCTTCATCCCTGGGATGCAAGGCTGGTTCAACATTCGCAAATCAATAAACGTAATCCAGCATATAAACAGAACCAAAGACAAGAACCACATAATTATCTCAATAGATGCAGAAAAGGCTTTTGACAAAACTCAACAGCCCTTTATGCTAAAAACGCTCAATAAATTTGGTATTGATGGAACGTACCTCAAAATAATAAGAGCTATTTATGACAAACCCACAGCCAGTATCATACTGAATGGGCAAAAACTGGAAAAATTCCCTTTGAAAACTGGCACAAGACAGGGATGCCCTCTCTCACCACTCCTATTCAACATAGTCTTGGAAGTTCTGGCTAGGGCAATCAGGCAAGAGAAAGAAATCAAGGGTATCCAGTTAGGAAAAGAAGAAGTCAAATTGTCCCTGTTTGCAGATGACATGATTGTATATTTAGAAAACCCCATTGTCTCAGCCCAAAATCTCCTTAAGCTGATAAGCAACTTCAGCAAAGTCTCAGGATACAAAATTAATGTGCAAAAATCACAAGCATTCTTATACACCAGTAACAGACAAGCAGAGAGCCAAATCAGGAATGAACTTCCATTCACAATTGCTTCAAAGAGAATCAAATACCTAGGAATCCAGCTTACAAGGGATGTAAAGGACCTCTTCAAGGAGAACTACAAACCACTGCTCAGTGAAATCAAAGAGGACACAAACAAATGGAAGAACATACCATGCTCATGGATAGGAAGAATCAATATCGTGAAAATGGCCATACTGCCCAAGGTGATTTATAGATTCAATGCCATCCCCATCAAGCTACCAATGACTTTCTTCACAGAATTGGAAAAAACGGCTTTAAAGTTCATATGGAACCAAAAAAGAGCCCGCATTGCCAAGACAATCCTAAGTCAAAAGGACAAAGCTGGAGGCGTCACGCTACCTGACTTCAAACTATACTACAAGGCTACAGTAACCAAAACAGCATGGTACTGGTACCACAACAGAGATATAGACCAATGGAACAGAACAGAGTCCTCAGAAATAATACCACACATCTACAGCCATCTGATCTTTGACAAACCTGAGAGAAACAAGAAATGGGGAAAGGATTCCCTATTTAATAAATGGTGCTGGGAAAATTGGCTAGCCATAAGTAGAAAGCTGAAACTGGATCCTTTCCTTACCCCTTATACGAAAATTAATTCAAGATGGATTAGAGACTTAAATGTTAGACCTAATACCATAAAAACCCTAGAAGAAAATCTAGGTAGTACCATTCAGGACATAGGCATGGGCAAGGACTTCATGTCTAAAACACCAAAAGCAATGGCAGCAAAAGCAAAAATTGACACATGGGATCTAATTAAACTAAAGAGCTTTTGCACAGCTAAAGAAACTACCATCAGAGTGAACAGGCAACCTACAGAATGGGAAAAAATTTTTGCAACCTACTCATCTGACAAAGGGCTAATATCCAGAATCTACAAAGAACTCAAACAAATATACAAGAAAAAAACAACCCCATCAAAAAGTGGGCAAAGGATATGAACAGACATTTCTCAAAAGAAGACATCCATACAGCCAACAGACACTTGGGGGCGAGCGGGCGGATCACGAGGTCAGGAGATCGAGACCATCCTGGCTAACACGGTGAAACCCCGTCTCTACTAAAAATACAAAAAAAAAAAAAAAAACTAGCCGGGCGAGGTGGCGGGCGCCTGTAGTCCCAGCTACTCAGGAGGCTGAGGCAGGAGAATGGCGTAAACCTGGGAGACGGAGCTTGCAGTGAGCTGAGATCCGGCCACTGCACTCCAGTCCGGGCGACAGAGCGAGACTCCGCCTCAAAAAAAAAAAAAAAAAATGCTCATCATCACTCGCCATCAGAGAAATGCAATCAAAACCACAATGAGATACCATCTCACACCAGTTAGAATGGCAATCATTAAGAAGTCAGGAAACAACAGGTGTTGGAGAGGATGTGGAGAAATAGGAACACTTTTACACTGTTGGTGGGATTGTAAACTAGTTCAACCATTATGGAAAACAGTATGGCGATTCCTCAAGGATCTAGAACTAGATGTACCATATGACCCAGCCATCCCACTACTGGGTATATACCCAAAGGATTATAAATTACTCTACTACAAAGACACATGCACACGTATGTTTATTGCGGCACTATTCACAATAGCAAAGACTTGGAATCAACCCAAATGTCCATCTGTGACAGACTGGATTAAGAAAATGTGGCACATATACACCATGGAATACTATGCAGCCATCAAAAAGGATGAGTTTGCGTCCTTTGTAGGGACATGGATGCAGCTGGAAACCATCATTCTTAGCAAACTATCACAAGAAGAGAAAACCAAACACCGCATTTCTCACTCATAGGTGGGAACTGAACAATGAGATCACTTGGACTCGGGAAGGGGAACATCACACACTGGGGCCTATCATGGGGAGGGGGGAGGAGGGAGGGATTGCATTGGGGAGTTATACATGATATAAACGTCATGCACATGTACCCTAGTACTTAAAGTATAATAAAAAAAAAAAAAAAAAAAAAGAAAAGCAAAAGCGAAAGCACTCTGGTAAATGCAACTGACAGTCTCAGTAACAGGGGAAAAAGTTAGGGGTGGTGGGGCTGTGCCCAAAGGAAGTCCATTCCCCATCCATAGGGGAATTCGCTACTTACCTCCCAGGTAATGCAGCCACGTGTAAAGGCAGTCTCTGCATTATCATCAGATTTTTTAAAACAGAAGCTAGAAATCTAGATTTTTATATAAATGATGTAGATTTGTATACATTGCAAGTAATTTATTTACACACCTACTTTCTCTCTTTCTTTCTCTCTCTCTTTCTCTTTCTCTCTCTCTCCTCTCTCTCCCTCTCTGCCAAACAAAATGTAACTCTAGGAAGCTGAGGCCCATGGCCTAGTAGTTGAAACCTCTCATACAGAGGGTGTGCATTCCTTGTTCTCCAGGAGATCTGGATTTAGACTTCCTCCAGTGCTGGGGCCAGATTCTCAGGCTCCCTAAGTGCATCCTGCTTTCTTTTGCCTTGTCTTTCCCATCAGCCACCTTCAGAGGACTGGTTCAGGGTCCTTGCAACTCTAAAAGGGTGATACAGTCCAAATTCTGGTGAGATCATCAGCTCCTTCTTCTCCTGCCTTGAGGGTTCACACTTGTAGCAAGGGTGGTGTTCCCCCTATACCCTCAGTACACACCAGTGTTCTGTTCCACAAGCACTGCTCTATTCTGTTGCAAAGCTTTCTCTGCACGCAAAAGAGTTCTGGGGAATCTGAACCCCTAAGAAAAACCATGTGCCAATAACAAATGGAATTTGGTAGATATCTACTGTAGCTCCCTGTTTTCATCAGTGGGACAACTTTGAGGCATGTTTCACGCTGTCCCCCAGAGATCCCCAGCCAGACTGGGACCCGGTTGCCTACAGATGCAACCTGCTCATTAACACAGCCTGTATGGGCTTCGTTCTTTATCTATTTCCTCACTCGCGTCCTGGAGCATTCTGGGATAACTACTTGCATTCAAGTCACCGTCTTGGGGTCTGCTGCAGCAAAGTTTTATACATCTCCTTCCTACCAAGAGGCCAGAGCAGGAGTGTTATTAGGATGAGTACCGACATTTGCGGCCCCTCTGCTGGGGCTGGATTCTTAAGCATGCAGGGACTTTGTGACAAGCAGGCTGATTTTTGCCCTTTCCAAGCCTGGTTTTATTGACAAATGCATACAACTCAGCTTGAAACAAAATGTTTTTAGCTCTGTCATAAACAAGCTAATCCACTGACAAAGCACTCCCTCTGCTTTCTCTCCCCTGAACCCTGGCACAATTTATTCAGGATCCTTGGTTGACCTTTTAATTGCATTTCAGTGGAGGATGGACAGAAAAAACAAAAAGTCTCACATCTGCATCCGTACAAGTAAACGGCTACAGCTTAGGACAAAGCCTGTGACCAAAGAAGGGGCAGGATGCTGGACCAGCTACCTGGACAAGCCAGGGAACTATAAAGCCCTGCACACCCCCTGCCTCTCTTGCCCACCTCCCCCAACACCCCCCGCCCCCCACATCATGGAGCTTTTAGGGGATTTCGTTAGCTGGGCTAATTGAGGGCTACTTGCATCTTGTTCATTCTACTTAGGAAGAAAGAGAAGGAAATACAGAGAAATAACACCTTAGACAAGGACTGGACTCAGACTAGACCCTTGTCCTGATTTCTGGGGCATTGGGAGTGGCTTCCCCAAAGGGCTGCATTCTCCTTCAGTCCTGCCTTGCCCAGTTACTCTTTCTCTGTGTGCTCTAATGCTGAATTTTGTCTCAATAATGTAGCAGGTACAGTCATTAGTTTAGCAAGCTAGACTATAAACATTGCCAGAGCAAAGATCATGTGTGTCTTATTCTCTGTTGTGTCCTCAGTGCTTTGTTCAGAGTCTGCAAAATAGTAAGCATTTAATCGATATGTACTGAATCAATCAATAAATCAATCCTCTATGCATCCTAGGGAAATAAAGGTTGCTATATAAAAAGAAAATATATATTTTACAGTAACAAAACAAACTAGTGCTGTTAATCCTTAATAAATTTAAACAAGGCAGGCACGGTGGCTCACGCCTGTAATCTCAACACTTTGGGAGGCTGAGGCAGGTGGATCACCTGAGGTCAGGAGTTCGAGACCAGCCTGGCTAACATGGTAAACCCATTTCTACTAAAAAAAAGCTGGGCGTGGTGGTGTGCGCCTGTAGTCCCAGCTACTTAGGAGGCTGAGGCAGGTGAATTGCTTGAACCCAGAAAGTGGAGGTTGCAGTGAGCCGAGATCACGCCATTGCACTCCAGCCTGGGCAACAAGAGCGAAACTCCATCTCAATAAATAAATGAATAAATAAATAAACAAACAAACAAACAAAATAAAAATATATAAATTTAAACAAACACACACCCAGGCACTCACACACACATACACAACACATGTGCACTTTGGTTCTGGATGTGAGAAACACAGCAATGTTCCAGGTAGTGAAGGAAGGCTCAGCGAATATTCTCAGTCAGTCAGGGATATTATTGCTTCGCATGCCTCTTTTCAGCCTATTTTCAACAGTTATAAGCAAGTTCCCAGCATTTTTAGACCATGCTGGAACCATTTTTCCTGTTTGCTAAACTGTTAAGCCATGTTTGCCTCTGATTACCTAGCTCAGTGATTACTCAAACTCTCTCTCACTCAGTTTTCTCACCTGTGAAAGTAGTTATAATAGTAACACCCACTTTAAAAGGTTTTAGGGGGATTAAATGAATTATTTCAGGATAAATACATAGAACAGTACCCGGCACATGGCAAACTCTTTAACAAAACTCTTAGCTATTGCAGCTACCTGACTTCTGAGCAGTGGCAGAATGAACAAGATGACATGAATTTTTCTCTGCTCTAAATCCCATTGAATTATTCTTTAAACCCTCTGAAAATGTCATTTCTCTGCAATAGGTGTAACTAAAACTGATGACAATAACTTTACACATTTCAGGTCTACAGTTCTTCACACCAGAAGAACTACATTTATAAGCATCTCTCCTCCACTCACTAACCCACCTCCATTCTATCCGCTGTCACCTCAGTAGTGCTTGTTTCAGAAATAAACTCTCAGCCTGGAACAGTGGCACACGTCTTTAGTCCCAGCTATGCCAGAGGATTTCCTGAAGCCAGGAGTTCAAGGGTGTGATGCGCTATGATCAAGCAAGTGAATAACCACTGCACCCCAGCCTGGGCAAAATAGTGAGGCTGGGGAAGGAAAGTGAAGGAAAGGAAGGAAAGGGAAAAGGAAGGGAGGGAAAGGAAGGGAAGAGGGAAGGGAAGGGAAGGGGGAGGGGAAGAAAAGAGGGGGAGAGAGAGAGAGAAAAAGAAAGAAGAAAGAGAGAGAGAAAAGAAGAGAAAAGAAAAGAAGAAAAGAAAAGAAAAGAGCTCTCTGTGAGTAAGACTAAAGGAAAAGCCAATCCTTGCAGTCAACTTCCACTGCAGTTCCACCATGCATCTGGCTGGCAGAAGAAGTGCATAGCCCGTCGACCCACCTCTCATTCCACATGTTGTTGGGAGAAAGCTGCTCAGAGCATATCCTTTCAGACAATCTCCCTGGGGTCTCAGAAGTTTCCTAGAGGGCAGCCTCCTATCCTTAGACTGAGAGGGCATCCATCTGATAACAAAGAGTATGGGAACAAAAAGATGCAGATAAAGATGCCTGACTCTCAAGAGAAATCCCTCATCTCAACCCTTCAGCCTCTGTGGAACCGGCTGTATTCAGGACTGCTGAGAAGTAAAATCTTCACTTTGTCTTCTGTCTTTTTCTGACCACAGAAAGTGAAATAACACTCAGCAGGCCAGGAGGCTCAACCCAAATCAGAGTCCACTCTGCCACTAAAATTGAAAACATATACATTGGTTCTGGCTTTTGGAAACATAGGTGAATGAGAAATAAAGATACGGAATGAAGGGCTTTCTAACTCTGTGATTAGCCTTCTGTGATCTTCAGATTATCTGATGAGCTCTGCTCAAATTCAGTCTTGAAAGAAGCATTACTGATAGCCCATGCCCATCCATTTTTGTTAAAAAGCAATCCTGTCTGTGTCACGTTCCACGAAATATGAGCATTACTGATACAGTGCTTTTTTTTTTTTTTTTTTTTTTTTTTTTGAGGCGGAGTCTCGCTCTGTCGCCCGGACTGGAGTGCAGTGGCCGGATCTCAGCTCACTGCAAGCTCCGTCTCCCAGGTTTACGCCATTCTCCTGCCTCAGCCTCCCGAGTAGCTGGGACTACAGGCGCCCGCCACCTCGCCCGGCTAGTTTTTGTATTTTTAGTAGAGACGGGGTTTCACCGTGTTAGCCAGGATGGTTTCGATCTCCTGACCTCGTGATCCGCCCGTCTCGGCCTCCCAAAGTGCTGGGATTACAGGCTTGAGCCACCGCGCCCGGCCGATACAGTGCTTTAAAAGAGAAAAAGAAAATGAAAAACAGAGACGTACAGAGAGACACAGAGAAATTTGACTAGATTTCTTAGCAAGGCAACTTGCCAAACTAAACATAGAATTAGCTATTTGTGAATTCATACACTTAAAATTTAAGTATAAACTTACAAAATAAAACAAAACTTATGAAAACAAATTCCAGGGAGAAGTCTTGGCCTTATCCTTCAGGACTGATAGTTAAGAGGACCTGAGAACCTTGCTGCCCATGGTATGGTTTTGGTTGGGGAAGAAAAGAGGGGAGCTATAATGCACAAATTCTCGTTGATAGCTCTGTATTAGTTTCCTAGGGCTTGCCAGAACAAAGCACCACAGACTGGTGGCCTAAACAACAGAAGGGTATTGTCTCACAATTCGGGAAGCTAGAAGTGCAAAGTCAATGTGTCAACAGGATTGGTTCCTTTTGGGACCTGTGAGAGAGAATTTGTTCAGTGTGTCTCTTCTGGCTTCTGGTGGCCTCAGGTGTTCTTTGGCTTGTAGATGTTGTTCTCTGTGTCTTTATACCATCTTTACCCTGTACATGTCTGGCTCTGTTTCCAACTTTCCCCTTTTTATGAGGACACCAGTCATATTGGATTACAGTCCACCCTAATTACTTCATCATAATTTCATCATCTGCAAAGAGCCTGTTTCCAAATGTGATGGTTAATACTGAGTGTCTTCTTAATTGGATTGAAGGATGCAAAGTATTGTTCCTGGGTGTGTCTGTGAGGGTGTTGCCAAAGGAGATTAACATTTGAGTCAGTGGACTGGGAGAGGCAGACCCACCCTCAATCTGAGTGGGTACCATCTAATCAGCAGCCAGCCAGCTAGGATAAAAGCAGAGAAATGTGGAAGGACTAGACTTACTGAGTCTTTACTGAGTCTTCTGGCCTCCATCTTTCTCTGGTTCTGGATGCTTCCTGCCTTCGAACATCAGACTCCAAGTTCTTCAGCTTTTTGACTCTTGAACTTACACCAGTGATTTTCCAGGGGCTCTCAGGCCTTTGGCTACAGACTGAAGGCTGCACTGTTGGCTTCCCTACTTTTGAGGTTTTGGGACTCACACTGGCTTCCTTGCTCCTCAGCTTGCAGATGGCCTATTGAGGGACTTCACTTTGTGATCATGTGAGTCAATATTCCTTAATAAACTTCACTTTCTATATACATATATCCTAATAGTCCTGTTCCTCTAGAGAACCCTGACTAATATACCAAATAAAGTCACATTCACAAGTACTAGAGGTTAGGATGTCAACATCTTTTTGGTGGACACAATTCAACCCATAGCAAACTGAAGGCCTCCTTCCTACTCTTCAAACCAAACAATGTCCACAAGTGAGTAGTGTCTAAGACGACATTCTTATCTTTTTTTCTTATCTTTATTTTGAGATGGAGTCTTGCTCTGTCGCCAGGCTGGAGTGCAGTGGTATGTGTGTTGATCTCAGCTTACTGCAACCTCCGTCTCCCAGGTTCAAGCAATTCCCCTGCCTCAGCCTCCCAAGTAGCTGGGACTACAGGCATGCACCACCACATCAGGCTAATTTTTTTGTATTTTAGTACAGATGAAGTTTCACCATGTTGGCCAGGAGGGTCTTGATCTCCTGACCTCAGGTGATCCACCCGCCTTGGCTTCCCAAAGTGCTGGGATTACAGATGTGAGCCACCATGCCTGGCCAGTCACTCTTATCTTACAGAAGCTCATTTAATCAAAATCAAATATTGCACATTATACAAGATTGTGTGATTTTTGTTTTTGCAGAGCAGAGTATTGTAATATGTTGGTCAATTTGGAAACTTTGCAAACTTTCTCAGGGACCATCTGTATTCGTTTCCTATGGCTGCTGTCACAAATTATCACAAAGTTGGTGACTTAAAACAAGATACACTTACTCTCTTACAGTTCTGGTGGCCAGGGTCAGCAGTGGGTTTCACTGGGCTGAAATCAAGATGTTGGCAGGGCCACACACTCTCTGGAGGCTTCAGTGGAGAATCCATTTCCTTGCCGTTTACACCTTCTAGTGGTCACCTGGATTCCTTGGCTTGCGGCCCCTCCCTCTGTCTTCGAAGTGCATCACTTCTTTCTCTGCTTCATCACAATACCTCTGCTTCTTAGCCAAATCTCCCTCTGCCTCCCCCTGGTAAGGACATTTGTGATTACATTTAGGGCCCACACATATAATCTAGAATAAACTCTCATCTCAAGAACCTTAATTTAATCACACTGGTGAAGTTCCTTTTTCCATATATGACAACATTCATAGGTTCTGAGTACTAGGACGTGAATATATTTGGAGGTTGTTATTCAGCCTACTAAACCATCCATCCTAGATCAACCCAAATTACAGTCTACCTAGTTTGCTTTTTTTTTTTTTTTTTTTTTTGAGATGGAGTCTCGCTCTGTTGTCCAGGCTGGAGTGCAGTGGCATGATCTCAGCTCAGTGCAAGCTCTGCCTCCCAGGTTCATGCCATTCTCCTGCCTCAGCCTCACAAGTAGCTGGGACTACAGGTGCCCACCACCATGCCCCACTAATTTTTTGTATTTTTAGTAGAGACGGAGTTTCACCATGTTAGCCAGGATGTTCTCAATCTCCTGACCTCGTGATCCAACCACCTCAGCCTCCCAAAGTGCTGGGATTATAGGCGTGAGCCACCACGCCCGGCCCGGTCTACTTCATTTTCACAAAGGAAAACCTTTCCCTTAAAAGAGCATTTATTTCCTAGATATATCTTCAAACTTCCTCTCAGTTTTCTTCTCAGACATGTACCCCATCATTCAACACCTTATCAAAGAAGAGTCTGATTTTAAGTACAGCTGTGCCTATTGATCAATGCATGGAGACATTTGAACTATAAGAATACTTGAAACTACTATCAATCTTTTTTTTTTTTTCATTCTGAAGACATAGCTTAATTTCTAATGTGTTACCAGTTTTACAAAATATGCACCATATGTTTTCCACCAGACTTGGGGAATGCAGCAAAGTCCTCTTGGCAAATCAAATAATTTTGAGTATTACAAATTAGGGGTTTAAGCACCTCTTCTTTTAAATTTATCCCTGAACTATTTAAAGTGATTTTTATATAAACTCTGAGCATGTCCCTGCCATAATGAATAAGAGGATAAATTGCCACATTTGCCACTTTAGAAAACATTCTCTCCTGCTTTCTCCATCCCATTCCCCATGGAGAGTTTACCCTTGGATATTGAGTTTAACCATGTGAGCTGCTTTTAACATATCAGTGGAAGTGACGGTGTATCAATTCTGCTTTTAAGACTCTAGGAGGAATAATGTGGTCCCACTAGCTCCACTGGGAGCTTTCAGACTTCAGCTTGAGAATGAACTGCTCTAGGAAGCCAGCACAACTCCAAACCAGGCCCAGAATGAGTCGGGTGGGGCAGCCATCTTATAGACCTCTAAGCATGAGAATAAGAGTTCATTGCTATAAGCTGCTAAGCATAGATTTACACAGCATTTTATACCAGTAGTAGACTAACAAGGCCACCACTCATGATTACTATATTTTTAATCATTATTAATGAGGAGTAGCTTCAAAAAACAATTTTCCGCCTATAATCCCAGCACTTTGGGAGGCCAAATATAGTGGATCACCTGAGGTCCGGAGTCCAAGACCAGCCTGGTCAACATGGTGGAACTCCGTCTCTACTAAGGATACAAAAATTAGCCAGGTGTGGTGGTAGGTGCCTGTATTCCCAGTTACTTGGGAGACTGAGGCAGGAGAATGGCTTGAACCCGGGAGGCAGAGGTTGTAGTGAGCTGAGACGGCACAATTGCACTCCAGCCTGGGCAAGAAGAGCAAAATTCTTTCGCAAAAAAAAAAAAACATCGAACCAGTATTTAATTTTTAATTAACATATGGACAAGAAATATAACATCAAAAACACTCACCTTCAATCAGTGTAATATTTATTATTTCTTAAATTATGATTATAAATATTTTATTAATGCAAATTATTTTTAAATTAAGCAAACAGTAGGTGTAAATTGTATACACAGTATGATCTCAACTATGTAAAAATCATAGAAAAATAACAGTAATTTATTTGGGGTAAACTTGATTATCTGATTACTTCGTTCTTCACGGTATATGACCTGTACTATAGATTTTAGATATCTACTATATATCATTCTATAATATGTTTGTTCTATAGATATTGAATAAAATAAATAATAATGATTTTTTTCCTGAGAAAAAGAACCCAGAAGTTCACTTAGAAAATTGAACCTGCCGGGCACGGTGGCTCAAACCTATAATCCCAGCACTTTGGGAGGCCGAGACGGGCGGATCACGAGGTCAGGAGATTGAGACCATCCTGGCTAACATGGTGAAACCCCGTCTCTACTAAAAAATACAAAAACCCAGCCGGGTGAGGTGGTGGGCGCCTGTAGTCCCAGCTACTCGGGAGGCTGAGGCAGGAGAATGGCGTGAACCCGGGAGGTGGAGCTTGCAGTGAGCTGAGATCCGACGACTGCACTCCAGCCCGGGTGACAAAGCGAGACTCTGTCTCAAAAAAAAAAAAAAGAAAGAAAAAAGAAAAGAAAATTGAACCTAAGTAAAATTGTGAATATGACAGAAATTACAGTGGGGAATAGAGAAGTGTGTGCATGTGCCAGACAGTAATTTTGAATGTATAGATGAGGGTTTTTGTGTGTAGCGTTTTGTTTTGTTTGTTTGTTTGTTTTTGGCTTTTTTTTTTGGGTTTGGTGTTTGTTTCTTCATTTTTTGTTTTGAAACAAGATCTCAATAAGTCACCCAGGCTGGAGTGCAGAGGGGCAATCATGGTTCACTGCAACCTGGACTTTCTTGACTTTCTTGGCTCTGGTGGTTCTCTTACCTCAGCCTCCCAAGTAGCTGGAACTACAGGCACCTACCACTACACCAGCTAATTTTTGCATTTTTGGTAGAGATGGGGTTTCACCATTTTCTCTAGGCTGGTTTCAAGCTCCTGGACTCAAGCAATCCTCCCGCCTCGGCCTCCCAAAGTGCTGGGATTACACGTGTGAATTCCCGTGCCCATAAGAGGTCAATTTTGAATTTCTTTCTCTGGAATGTTGGCTACTTAAGATAAAATGCCTTTTTATTTTTAAAATCAAGTATTTTCTTTTTCTAATCAGCTGAGAGATGATGGTGTGCAATACAGTTTCAAATACCTTCAGAGATCTTGTCCTCAGAAATTAAACTATAACTTGGTTTTTATTTTTAAATAACTGACTTTTTACACTTATTCCAACATGCCCACAGAAAGTAAAAGAACAATTTTTTCATCCTAATTAGTTATATGAGTTTTCTCTTTTTCTTACTTACAAGCAGAGAGTAAAAAAAAAAAAAAAAAACACGTGCACATTTTTATCAAGATGAAGACTCTGAAATAGTCATTCGTATATAATACCTTTCCATTCAGAAAATGAGGGGGTGTCTTAGTCTGTTTGTGTTGGTATAACAAAATACTGAGAATGAATAATTTATAAAAAAAAAAAAAGAAGAAGAAATTTGTTACTCACAGTACTGGAGGCTGGGAAGGCCAGGTCAAGGTGTAGCAGGCTCAGTGTCTGGCGAGGGCTGCTCTCTGCTTCCAGGATGGCTTCTGGCTGCTGCATCCTCCTGAGGGGACAAGGGCTGTGTCTTACATGGCAGAAGGGACAGGCGGGAAATCAGACCTCTCAAGCTCTTTCATAAAAGCCTGAATCCTATTCACGAGAGCTCTGACCTAGTGATCTGATCATCTCCTGAAGTCTCCACATATTAATACTATCACAATGGTGATTAAGTCTCATCATATGAATTTTGGGGGACACATTCAGACCACAGGGGGCTTTTGTTTTCTGAATATCCGAGGGTAGGGGGCCATAAAGGAGAAAGACGATGGATTATCTCAAGCCACATTTCAAAATTATTTTGAAAACTATAATTTTCCTATATAAATGCATGTATGTATTCATTCAACAAAAATTGATTTGTATCACTCATTGTTCTAAACACTGAGGACCAGAGGTAAACAAGACATAAAATTTCCTTAGCTGGGCACAGTGGTTCACACCTGCAATCCCAGCATTTTGGAAGGCTAAGGCGGGAGGATCGCTTGAGCTCAAAAGTTCGAAACCAGCTTGAACAACATGGCAAAACCTCATTTGGACTAAAAATACAAAAATTAAATTAATGAGGCTTAGTGGCACATGCCTGTAATCCTAGCTACTCAGGTGGCTGAGGCAGGAGAATGTGTTGAACCTGGGAGGCGGAGTGGCAGTGAGCTGAGATGGTGCCATTGCACTCCAGCCTGGCAACAGAGTGAGACTTCGTCTCAAAAAAAGGTTTCTGCCCTTACAAAGGTTAATTTTCAGTTTAAGAGCTGGTTGCCTTTTGGAGGATGAGGATTTCACTGTCTGAGAAGTAGAAGGAAATTCTGATTCTAATGTTGGGATGTTCTCCCCATTTGAAAGAAAGAAAAGAAAAACTAGCTGAAACCTTTGGAAAGCATTTAAAAGCAAAATGTTTCAAATTGTGGACACTTATCTACCTTAAATTAGAATTTTCTGACATTTTATTAAAGCTATAGATTTCTAAGTTACATCCAAATCAACTAAAGAAGGCGGGGCACAGGAGTTTCTAATTTGAACAAATTTGTCAATTGATTATAACATCATATTTAAAAAGTTTGAGAATCTGCAAATAGAAGCTCGAAGGACAGTCCAGCAAAAAAAAAAAAAAAAATACAATCTGAATGTACCAATTTGAAAATTGATTTTGGTGAATTTTAAAAATATAAATGTTTAAAATTAACATCTTTTTACATTTAAATAATGCAAAAGTATTCAGGAATTGTAGGAAGAAATTTGCAAAACTGCATTGAAGTAAATTGAGAGGACACATAAATGGTGATACATTCCTCAAAGGAAACATGTATAATTGTAAAGAATGAAAATCTCCCCTGATTAATCTGCACTCTTCATGTATTATTTCCAATCCAATTAACACACACTTCGGAACTTCAAATTATACAACAAGAATAAATCTGGAGGCATCACATTTTTGGTATATTGCTTTGGCCAGGACTTCCAGTACTATGTTGAATAGAAGTAATAAAAGTGGACATCCTTGTCTTGCTCCAGTTCTCAGGGGCAATACTTTCAGCGTTTCCCCATTCGGTACAAAGTTAGCTGTGTGTCTCTCGTATATGGCTTTTATTACTTTGACGTAAGTCTCTTCTATGCCTATTTTACTGAGGGTTTTTATCATAAAGAAATGCTGAATTTTATCAAATAGTTTTTCTGTATCTATTGAGATGATCATATGGTTTTTGTTTTTAATTCTGTTTATGTGATGTATCACACTTGTTGACTTGCATATGTTAAGCAATCACCAGTAAATAACTTATTCGTGTAACCAAAAAGCACCTACCCAAAGAACTATTGAAATAAAAATAAAAATTGAAAAAAATCTAGTATTTAATAGCACAACATGGTGACTACAGTCAGTAATAATTAATTGTATGTTTTAAAATAACTGAGTGTAACTGAATTGTTTGTAACATGAAGGATACAGTTTGAGGTGATAGATATCCCATTTACCCTGATGTGATTATGTCACATTGTATGCATGTGTCAAAATATCTCATATACCCCACAAATATATATGTACCTTTTATGTACCCACAAAAATTAAAATAAAAAAAAAAAAAACCCAACATTTCAATGCTTACAACAAGAAAGGATTTTTTCCCCATGCTGTATGGGCAGCATGGTTAGACTGAGGCTGATTCTTCTAATCTTCAGACAAGGATCATATTTTCAGTGTGTAGGTGTCAAGCTTTATGTGTCTATAGACCATACTATTCATCCCTGGTGCATGGGCAGGGTCGTTTAGCAGGACATTGGATGTAAAATGTAAACAAAAATACATGTTTTTGAATAATTAAACAGGTAAATTCTCATTTACCTATGATTTGGATATCATATCATATGGAGAAAATTTAAAATATTTAATAACATTGGAAAAGATAGGAAGCATTTCAGTTTATTTTAGTAGACTAGCATAACCATGATAATAAAATTTGACAAATAGAGCATTATGAAATAATCTACCGATTAATTTTTTCACTAACTATGTAGGATATATGAAATGATTAAAATTGTAGACTTAAAAGTTAAATAGAACTATATTCAAATTCTTACTCTATTACCCAAAAATATTTTGTGACTTGACCACGTAACCATTCTAAATTATTTTTTTAAGTAGGATAGTAATAGTTTTCTTAAGAATAATTATGAGGATTAGAAAATGATGTAAATGAATTCCAAAATATTGCATGCATTCAGCGTATGTCTGATAAAGCTTGCTAATGGATGAGGAGGAGGAGGAGGAGGATGGTGAAATTGCTGCAACATCAAAAACCAAATATTAGAAACCTAAATCTTGAAGTATGTTATAAAATAGAGTCAGCACGTTGTATATGGTTTATTCTACAAGTGCAAGAAGAATTTAACATTAGAAACATTTTTAGTTCATCATATCATTGGTGCAAGGAGGAAAAAATGCATGAACATCTCAATAGATGCTTAGAAAGCATTTTTACATCTGGTCCTAACCAAAGGGAAAAAATTCTAGGAAAACTCAGAACAGAAAGCTACTTATTTGGTGTGATAAAGAATATCTATCAGAAATCAATAGAAAATACTGACCATGTCTTGAAGCATTTCTATTACAGTCAGGAAGAAAAAAGGAAGCATAGCATCACTGTAATTATTTTGTATGTTCTAGAACTTCTAGTCAATATTACAGAGAAGAAAAGTGTAATAATTAAACAGAAGGGCAGAAGTTATCATGGCTTACAAATATGACTGCTTGACTGGAAATAACTGAAAAATATCAGACAGAAATATATTAGAATGATTAAAGATGTTTAGTAATAAGGCCAAAAATGACAACTATTACAAAAGCAAGAACTATAAAGGTGATAATTATAAATTTGAATTGTTAAGAAAAAAATCTATGCTAATATAGAACAACATTGTGACATAAAAAGATATAAGTTTAAAAACTTACCTGATGGAAACTATAGAACTTGACTAAATGGTGTAATTATGAGACCAGGCATGCTCTTGGATAGAAGGACTCACGATTATGAAGATGTCATTCTCTCCTAATTTTCATCAGAATTAAAATGGGAGTAGTTCTTAATTTGATCACAAAAGATTTATACTTTCACATTTTTTTCTATGAAAACGGAGAAAAAATGTTCACAAAGAGTGATGACGGAACATATTTTTAAGGCACATTAAAAGACACTGTGATTTAACCCACCTGAGGATGGTGCAAAGAGAACTGAGAACTCTGAAACAGACAAATAAAATGGAATCTAATATATGCTATAGGTGAGTTTTAAATGCATAAAATAATGAATTATTTATCAAATGGTGCTGGGAAAACTGGCTAAATTTGGACAAAATGAAATTAGATTCTAATCTTATAGCCAACACCAAAATACTTCTAGAGAAGTTCAAGAGTCAAATAAAAAAAATAAAATATTAAAATAACTGGGCAAGATGGCCGAATAGGAACAGCTCCAGTCTCCAACTCCCGGCGCGAGCGACACAGAAGACCGGTGATTTCTGCATTTTCAACTGAGGTACTGGGGTCATCTCACTGGGGAGTGCTGGACAATCGGTGCTGGTCAGCTGCTGCAGCCCTACAAGCAAGAGCTGAAGCAGGGCGAAGCATTGCCTCACCTGGGAAGTGCAAGGGGGAAGGGAATCCCTTTTCCTACTCAGGGGAACTGAGAAACACAACATCTGGAAAATCGGGTAATTCCCACCCCAATACTGCGCTTTAAGCAAATGGGCACACCAGGAGATTATATCCACACCTGGCCGGGAGGGTCCCACGGCCACGGAGCCTCCCTCATTGCTAGCACAGCAGTCTGTGATCTAACCGCAAGGCAGCAGTGAGGCTGGGGGAGGGGTGCCCGCCATTGCTGAGGCTTAAGTAGGTAAATAAAGCCGCTGGGAAGCTCGAACTGGGTGGAGCTCACAGCAGCTCAAGGAAACCTGCCTGTCTCTGTAGACTCCACCTCTGGGGACAGGACACAGCTAAACAACAACAGGGTAAGCAGCAGAGGCCTGTGCAGACGCGAACGACTCTGTCTGACAGCTTTAAAGAGAGCAGTGGATCTCCCAACACGGAGGTTGAGATCTGAGAACGGACAGACTGCCTGCTCAAGTGGGTCCCTGACCCCGGAGTAGCCTAACTGGGAGACATTTCCCACTAGGGACAGTCTGACACCCCACACCTCACAGGGTGGGGTACACCCCTGAGAGGAAGCTCCCAAAGTAAGAATCAGACAGATACACTCGCTGTTCAACAATATTCTATCTTCTGCAACCTCTGCTGCTGATACCCAGGCAAACAGGGTCTGGAGTGGACCTCAAGCAATCTCCAACAGACCTACAGCTGAGGGTTCTGACTATTAGAAGGAAAACTATCAAACAGGAAGAACACCTATACCAAAACCCCATCAGTACATCACCATCATCAAAGACCAGAGGCAGATAAAACCACAAAGATGGGGAAGAAGCAGGGCAGAAAAGCTGGAAATTCAAGAAATAAGAGCACATCTCCCCCTGTAAAGGAGCGCAGCTCATCGCCAGCAACGGATCAAAGCTGGTCAGAGAATGACTTTGAGGAGATGAGAGAAGAAGGCTTCAGTCCATCAAACTTCTCAGAGCTAAAGGAGGAATTACATACCCAGCGCAAAGAAACTAAAAATCTTGAAAAAAGAGTGGAAGAATTGATAGCTACACTAATTAATGCACAGAAGGTCATAAATGAAATGACAGAGATGAAAACCATGACACAAGAAATACATGACAAATAAACAAGCTTCGGTAACCGACTTGATCAAATGGAAGAAAGAGTATCAGCCATTGAGGATCAAATGAATGAAATGAAGCGAGAAGAGAAACCAAAAGGAAAAAGAAGAAAAAGAAATGAACAAAGCCTGCAAGAAGTATGGGATTATGTAAAAAGACCAAATCTACGTCTGATTGGGGTGCCTGAAAGTGAGGGGGAAAATGAAACCAAGTTGGAAAACACTCTTCAGGATATCATCCAGGAGAACTTCCCCAACCTAGTAGGGCAGGCCAACATTCAAATTCAGAAAATACAGAGAACACCACAAAGATACTCCTTGAGAAGAGCCACTCCAAGACACATAATTGCCAGATTCACCAAAGTTGAAATGAAGGAAAAAGTCTTAAGGGCAGCCAGAGAGAAAGGTCGGGTTACCCACAAAGGGAAGCCCATCAGAATAACAGCAGACCTCTCGGCAGAAACTCTACAAGCCAGAAGAGACTGGGGGCCATATTCAACATTCTTAAAGAAAAGAATTTTCAACCCAGAATTTCATATCCAGCCAAACTAAGTTTCATAAGTGAAGGAGAAATAAAATCCTTTACAGATAAGCAAATGCTTAGAGATTTTGTCACCACCAGGCCTGCCTTACAAGAGACCCTGAAGGAAGCCCTAAACATGGAAAGGAACAACCGGTACCAGCCATTGCAAAAACATGCCAAAATGTAAAGACCATCGAGGATAGGAAGAAACTGCATCAACTAACAAGCAAAATAACCAGTTAATATCATAATGGCAGGATCAAGTTCACACATAACAATATTAACCTTAAATGTTAATGGACTAAATGCTCCAATTAAAAGACACAGACTGGCAAACTGGATAAAGAGTCAAGACCCATCAGTCTGCTGTATTCAGGAAACTCATCTCACATGCAGAGACATACAAAGGCTCAAAATAAAGGGATGGAGGAAGATCTACCAAGCAAATGGAGAACAAAAAAAAAGCAGGGGTTGCAATCCTAGTCTCTGATAAAATAGACTTTAAACCATCAAAGATCAAAAGAGACAAAGAAGGCCATTACATAATGGTAAAGGGATCAATTCAACAGGAAGAGCTAACTATCCTAAATATATATGCACCCAATACCGGAGCACCCAAATTCATAAAGCAAGTCCTTAGAGACTTACAAAGAGACTTAGACTCCCATACAATAATAATGGGAGACTTCAACACTCCACTGTCAACATTAGACAGATCAACGAGACAGAAAGTTAACAAGGATATCCAGGAATTGAACTCATCTCTGCACCAAGCAGGCCTAATAGACATCTATAGAACTCTCCACCCCAAATCAACAGAATATACATTCTTCTCAGCACCACATCACACTTATTCCAAATTTGACCACATAATTGGAAGTAAAGCACTCCTCAGCAAATGCAAAAGAACAGAAATTATAACAAACTGTCTCTCAGACCACAGTGCAATCAAACTATAACTCAGGACTAAGAAACTCAATCAAAACTGCTCAACTACATGGAAACTGAACAACCTGCTCCTGGATGACTACTGGGTACATAACAAAATGAAGGCAAAAATAAAGATGTTCTTTGAAACCAATGAGAACAAAGATACAACATACCAGAATCTCTGGGACACATTTAAAGCAGTGTGTAGAGGGAAATTTATAGCACTAAATGCCCACAAGAGAAATCTGCAAAGATCCAAAACTGACACTCTAACATCACAATTAAAAGAACTGGAGAAGCAAGAGCAAACACATTCAAAAGCTAGCAGAAGGCAAGAAATAACTAAGATCAGAGCAGAACTGAAGGAGATAGAGATACAAAAAACCCTCCAAAAAATCAATGAATCCAGGAGTTGGTTTTTTGAAAAGATCAACAAAATTGACAGACCACTAGCAAGACTAATAAAGAAGAAAAGAGAGAAGAGTCAAATAGATGCAATAAAAAATGATAAAGGGGATATCACCACCGACCCCACAGAAATACAAACTACCATCAGAGAATACTAGAAACACCTCTATGCAAATCAACTAGAAAATCTAGAAGAAATGGATATTTTCCTGGACACTTACACTCTTCCAAGACTAAACCAGGAAGAAGTTGAATTGCTGAGTAGACCAATAGCAGGCTCTGAAATTGAGGCAATAATTAATAGCCTACCCACCAACAAAAGACCAGGACCAGATGGATTCACAGCTGAATTCTACCAGAGGTACAAGGAGGAGTTAGTACCATTCCTTCTGAAACTATTCCAATCAATAGAAAAAGAGGGAATCCTCCCTACCTCATTTTATGAGGCCAACATCATCCTGATACCAAAGCCTGGCAGAGATACAACAAAAAAAGAAAATTTTAGACCAATATCCCTGATGAACATCGATGCAAGATTCCTCAATAAAATACTGGCAAACCGGATTCAGCAGCACATCAAAAAGCTTATCCACCATGATCAAGTGGGCTTCATCCCTGGGATGCAAGGCTGGTTCAACATTTGCAAATCAATAAACGTAATCCAGCATATAAACAGAACCAAAGACAAGAACCACATGATTATCTCAATAGGTGCAGAAAAGGCTTTTGACAAATTTCAACAGCCCTTCATGCTAAAGACGCTCAATGAATTCGGTATTGATGGAACGTACCTCAAAATAATAAAAACTATTTATGACAAACCCACAGCCAGTATCATACTGAATGGGCAAAAACTGGAAAAATTCCCTTTGAAAACTGGCACAAGACAGGGATGCCCTCTCTCACCACTCCTATTCAACATAGTCTTGGAAGTTCTGGCTAGGGCAATCAGGCAAGAGAAAGAAATCAAGGGTATCCAGTTAGGAAAAGAAGAAGTCAAACTGTCCCTGTTTGCAGATGACATGATTGTATATTTAGAAAACCCCATTGTTTCAGCCCAAAATCTCCTTAAGCTGATAAGCTACTTCAGCAAGTCTCAGGATACAAAATTAATGTGCAAAAATCACAAGCATTCTTATACACCAGTAACAGACAAACAGAGAGCCAAATCAGGAATGAACTTCCATTCACAATTGCTTCAAAGAGAATCAAATACCTAGGAATCCAACTTACAAGGGATGTCAAGGACCTCTTCAAGGAGAACTACAAACCACTGCTCAGTGAAATAAAAGAGGACACTAACAAATGGAAGAACATACCATGCTCATGGATAGGAAGAATCAATATCATGAAAATGGCCATACTGCCCAAGGTTATTTATAGATTCAATGCCATCCCCATCAAGCTACCAATGAGTTTCTTCACAGAATTGCAAAAAACGGCTTTAAAGTTCATATGGAACCAAAAAAGAGCCCACATTGCCAAGACAATCCTAAGTCAAAAGAACAAAGCTGGAGGCATCACGCTACCTGACTTCAAACTATGCTAGAAGGCTATAGTAACCAAAACAGCATGGTACTGGTACCAAAACAGAGATATAGACCATTGGAGCAGAACAGAGTCCTCAGAAATAATACCACACATCTACAGCCATCTGATCTTTGACAAACCTGAGAGAAACAAGAAATGGGGAAAGGATTCCCTATTTAATAAATGGTGCTGGGAAAATTGGCTAGCCATAAGTAGAAAGCTGAAACTGGATCCTTTCCTTACTCCTTATACAAAAATTAATTCAAGATGGATTAGAGACCTAAATGTTAGACCTAATACCGTAAAAACCCTAGAAGAAAACCTAGGTAATACCATTCAGGACATAGGCATGGGCAAGGACTTCATGTCAACACCAAAAGCAACGGCAGCAAGAGCCAAAATTGACAAATGGGATCTAATTAAACTAAAGAGCTTCTGCACAGCAAAAGAAACTACCATCAGAGTGAACAGGCAACCTACAGAATGGGAGAAAATTTTTGCAACCTACTCATCTGACAAAGGGCTAATATCCAGAATCTACAAAGAACTCATACAAATTTACAGGAAAAAAACAAACAACCCCATCAAAAAGTGGGCAAAGGATATGAACAGACATTTCTCAAAAGAAGACATTCATACAGCCAACAGACACATGAAAAAATGCTCATCATCACTGGCCATCAGAGAAATGCAAATCAAAACCACAATGAGATATCATCTCACACCAGTTAGAATGGCAATCATTAAAAAGTCAGGAAAGAACAGGTGCTGGAGACGATGTGGAGAAATAGGAACACTTTTACACTGTTGGTGGGATTGTAAACTAGTTCAACCATTATGGAAAACAGTATGGCAATTCCTCAAGAATCTAGAACTAGATGTACCAAATGACCCAGCCATCCCACTACTGGGTATATACCCAAAGGATTATAAATCATGCTGCTATAAAGACACATGCACACGTATGTTTATTGTGACACTATTCACAATAGCAAAGACTTGGAATCAACCCAAATGTCCATCTGTGACAGACTGGATTAAGAAAATGTGGCACATATACACCATGGAATATTATGCAGTCATAAAAAAGGATGAGTTTGCATCCTTTGTAGGGACATGGATGCAGCTGGAAACCATCATTCTTAGCAAACTATCACAAGAACAGAAAACCAAACACCACATGTTCTCACTCATAGGTGGGAACTGAACAATGACATCACTTGGACTCGGGAAGGGGAACATCACACATCAGGGCATATCATGGGGAGGGGGGAAGGGGGAGGGAATGCATTGGGAGTTATACCTGATATAAATGACGAATTGATGGGTGCTGACGAGTTGATGGGTGCAGCACACCAACATGGCACAAGTATCCATGTGTAACAAACCTGCACGTTATGCACATGTACTCTAGAACTTAAAGTATAATAAAAAAATGTAAAAAAAATTAAAAAAATAAAAATAAAAAATAAAATAGAATAACTGAAAAAATTCTTAGAAAAATATGTCTGTAATCTAGGAATAACAAATCATTCTAATTTTAACATTAAAAAGACAGGTATGAGCCAAACAAACAACTAGGGAAATATTATAAATACATAGAAAAATGGTGTCCCTGATAAATAGAAATATATTAATATATAATATTAAACTATGTATAATATGTAATAATTATTAATAATATTATTAGGATAATATTAATAGTATATATAGCAAACAACAAAGAGCTTCATTAGAAAAAAGAATATTGGGATTTCCCAAAAGGTAAATACAAATGGATTTTAAACATAAGCAAAAATATTCAAAGAGTAATAAATTAAGAAATATAATTTAGAAAAAGATATTATACCTCTTGTTCCTGAAAATTAATAAAGTCAAAATAGCAGTAATTAGTTTTATCAAGGGCATGCAAAACTGGCCACTACTGAAGCAAGCATAAGTTAGTATGGCCCTTCAAAGGAATAATTTGCTAATGAGTAATTAACAAATTAAACATATGGTTGATTATGCTTCAACTTAGTCAATTAACTTCTAAAATTTACACGAAGGGCATAATTGGACAAATTCACTAAATATATGTCCAAGACAAATCATAAAATTTAGCAAGTAGCAAAATTATACATCCAATCTAAATGCCTATTAATAAAGAATTGGCTAAATAAAATACCACCAGTCCATGGGATACTAGCTTGCATTAAAAATAATGGCTCAGAGCTACTTTTATTATTGAAAAATGTACTTGCTTTTTAAAAACCAAATTTGTGTGCTTTCACAATAACCATGTTAGAATAATAAAAACAAAACTTAGCTATGTATTTCATACTAATTTAGGTGAAAACATAGGGAAGCAGACCCTCTCATTAGAATATAAATTGATGACCTCATTCTGAGGGCAAGATGGTCTGTATTTATTAAAAGCCTTAAAAATGGCCATACTTAAAAAGACAATTGCACTTCTAAGATATTGTCTTAAGGAAATAATAGGACTTGAAAATTGCGAAGAGACTAGACTTTAAATGTTCTCACCACAACAAAAGTAATAATAAGTATGTAAGGTAATGGATATGTTAATTAGCTTTAGTCATTTCAAAATATATGCATCTATCAGCACATCATGTTGTACACCATACATTCATATAATTTGTGCTTGTCAATTACAAAATAAGTTAAAATATAAAAATAAAATCACCAGCAGGAAAAAAGCGCATACAAGGATGTTCATTATTTATTGGGGGAACCACTGGAAATGCCAATAATAGCGCAAGTGCAGTGAGTTCTTACACCGTGAGGCACTGTGCTAGGCACTTTTCAGGTGTGAGTGTATCTCCTTTCTGTTTCTGTTTAGTCCAACCCCTTCAGACGTGAGAGCCTTCCTTTAACTGCCAGACCCTAAGGGATTAGGTCTAGGGATCATGTGTGTTCCAGGCCACCCTACAGTTGTTAATCAAACTGGATGATCAGATGGGGGCTAAGCAGTTTGAGAAACAAAGAGTCACTTCCAGAAGAATGGCCTGTGGGTGCTTTGCTGCACATCATCTATTGCTTCCTCCCACATACAGAAATGCAAAGGGCCCATGGCCCCGACTCAATTTCACAGAAGTGTCTAGTGCCAGAGTGGTAAGGGGACCCATGATGCCCCCCAACTTCCTTTTCCTTTTCAGCTCATGATTACTCAGTTTGGGAACAGTTACAATAACTTTACAAATACATATACAGATTTATCTTCTGTCTATTCAGGTCAGTAATATTGGAATTTGATTGTCAAGTATTTTCAGTCTTTCTTTTCTGGTTCTAGAGAGTCAGGTGCCAATCTCTCTGAAGTAGGACGAGCCATTGTAGAATGAAAATGAAGAGACTCAGTGAGGACAGAAGGCAGGGTGGAGGGAAGGCATATGAGGGCCAACTTCAATAATGCCCTGCCGCACAAGCAGTTTTTATTTAATCTTCACAAGAAACCTTATATTGACAGTATATAGTTGTATATACATATGAGGATGACATATATTGGTGCTGTGCTGTATTTCCATTTTGCAGATCAGGAAAATGGAGCTTAGAGAAGTTAAGACTCTTGTCCAGAGTCACATAGTCTATAAATAATAGATCCAGTCTTTCAAACTTGGGCTATCAAATCCCAAAACCCATGGATTTCATCCCTACTGTATACTAAATTTTTTTTTAAAAAGGTCAAAAAATAGGTTACCAATAACACAGTTTATAAAGAAAAAATTTACCTATTAAGTCTTATCTAACCCTTCAAAGTAAATGCTTAGAAGATAATCTAATCGCATGGGGAAATATCACAATACATAAACTTAAAAAATGAGAACAATAATTGTTCAAAATAAGTTATGATATTCACGCACTGAAAGAATACTAGAAACATACTGTGAAAGGTTAATAGTGTTGGGGTTTGGTGATTTTTATTTTATTTATATTTTTAAATTTCTTTTTTTTTTTTTTTTTTTTTGAGACGGAGTCTTGCTCTGTCGCCCAGGCTGGAGTGCAGTGGCCGGATCTCAGCTCACTGCAAGCTCCGCCTCCCGGGTTCACGCCATTCTCCGGCCTCAGCCTCCGGAGTAGCTGGGACTACAGGCGCCCGCCACCTCGCCCGGCTAGTTTTTTGTATTTTTAGTAGAGACGGGGTTTCACCATGTTAGCCAGGATGGTCTCGATCTCCTGACCTCGTGATCTGCCCGTCTCGGCCTCCCAAAGTGCTGGGATTACAGGCTTGAGCCACCGCGCCCGGCTTATATTTTTAAATTTCTATAACACCTATTAATATTTGTGTAGCTGAAAAACAACAATAAAAGAACTGCTCACATTTGCTTTTCTGGTAGCTACTATGAAAATGTCAGCATGAAGCAGGATAAATAATTCGACCTCTCGCCTTGGAGCATGTTTTCAAATAGTAGACCTGGAGATAACTGAGCTGAAGGAAAAATACTAGAACTACTGAAAGTTAGATCTTCAAGGGACCTTAGCAAACATTGCATTCAGCATCTTAGTTTTTCAGATGAGGAAACAAGAGAAGAATAGGAGAAGAAAGTCAGCACACTTGACCCAATAAATCATCGTCCTTTTAACAGAATTGAGAATGGATTCCTTAAAAGATTTTCTATTTCTTAAAATTAAAAGAATAAGAAATTCCTTAAAAGATTTTCTATTTCTTAAAAAATGCTTTATAAAAATGTGATCTTTAGCCTCTGCCCTGGGTGCAGAATTTAACTAGCATAGAAAAATGGACATTTTATAGAATTCACTTTCCCTTTAAAAGCTGTATTTAAAAAACCAAATGTTCTCCCATCCCCGCCATCAATGCTGTGTTGTTCTTGCTGCTGTTAGCTGAGAAGCAAAAGACTCCTTGGAAAACTCCCCGCATCCCTCCGTCCCTTCCTCTTTCCCTCGCTTTCTTCCTTCCTTTCTTTCTTACTTCTTTCCTTCCTTTTTTCTTTCCTTCCTTTCTTCTCTTTCTCTTTCTTTCCTTTTCTTTCTTTCTCTTTTTTTCTTTTGTGTATCATTTTTGATTAAGAAAACATTAGATATCTGTGGCAGATGCTGAAAATAATACAGAAAATCCTAATCACACATCATATTGTCACTCCAAAACAATGATAGTTAATATTTAACAGAGATTCAGATTCCCTCCTTCTCTCTTCTCCTTTCCTCTTCTCTTTCAACACTTTTTTTGGCCAGTTCTTTTTTAGTTCACTTGGGGACACAGCTACCCAGCTCTGGGCTCTCTGATTATCCCCTGACCCACTCAGGCAGGATCTTGTGGGGATGGAGATGGTTTCCACATTCAAAATCATTCACTGCCCCTCCCCAACCACAACCTCCATGGAGTAGGAAGTTCCAGCCCGTAGATATCAGACACAGCACATGATTTGCTTTGGCCAATAAAGTATTAGCAGATGCAATACAAACAGAAGCTTGCGATGTACTGGCACGGGTGGTCTTTTCCTCTCACACTTGTGCCATTTCCATGAGAAAGGTTTCCCCCATTAGCTGATGCCTCTTCTGCGTGAGCCCAGAATCGAGAATAGATGTCCCAGGCAACATGCACACCTGAACCAAGGAGATTCACCCCAGCAGACCCACACCTGAGAGAAAAAATAAATGATCATTGCTCTCAGCCACTAGTGTTGCTAAAGGGTATCCATACACAGAAAGGTTCCTTGAAGCTGAATGCCCACCAAAGTTTCTGAACAAGGTCCCTAATGGAGGGTCTTTTCAAGTGAAGAATAATAATATTTGATTTATTGGGTCAAGTATGCTGGCTTTCTTCTCCTGTTCTGTTTCCTCATCTGAAAAACTAAGATGCTGAATGCAATGCTTGCTAAGATCCCTTGAAGATCTGACTTTCAGTAATTCTAGTATTTTTCCTTCAGCTCAGTTATCTCCAGGTCTACTATTTGAAAACATGCTCCAAGGCGAGAGGTCGAATTATTTATCCTGCTTCATGCTGACATTTTCATAGTAGCTACCAGAAAAGCAAATGTGAGCAGTTCTCATTTAAAGCCTCCTCAACTTTTTGTGAATGGGTGGCACTCATCTCAGTAGATATCTAACGGACTGCTCCCAGCATGGACCAGCTAGGAATATCTTCTTCCACCAGTCATATTCCTCTGGCTTTCCTGGGGTACCGTGATGGTCCAATAAATGTTTAATTCTTCATGATAGTTATTTATTTTAACCTGATTTTCCTCAGATTATTTATCCCTTCGACTGAGACAGTTTATAGTACATCTTCACCTTTTATTCCGTTTTGATTTATTGCTATAACCTTGTGTCCATTTGAAGAAGTAAGACTGAACTCCATTAGACAAGGCAGACATGAAGGAAAAATAGTGGCAGAGACTGTGAGACCTGAAGGAAGAGGAGTCCTGTGAATGTACTTAGTGGAGAGAACTACAGGCTGAACCCCCAGTGCCTGTGGGAAGGAAGAGGAATGCAGATGGACTCAGAGTGAGCAGTGATCCATCCTAGCAGAGGATATAGGCTCTGGCAGA
Organism: Trachypithecus francoisi; assembly: GCF_009764315.1. Taxonomy (NCBI): domain Eukaryota; kingdom Metazoa; phylum Chordata; class Mammalia; order Primates; family Cercopithecidae; genus Trachypithecus; species Trachypithecus francoisi. The sequence goes on along the minus strand of NW_022681474.1, from coordinate 49,205,619 downwards.
CCCTCAACCTTTATGAGCCCTTGCATAGTATTTTTTTTTAATTCTCCCCAGACTGGTTATCCCCTTCTTTTGATGAGTACATTCCATCCTTCTTTAGGAAAGTATTCCCTTTCTCCCTTGCATATAATCTTGGCAAGACTAAACCAGTCAACTCCAGCCTACTCTGAACAAGGGTCTTGCTTGTAACCCAAGCTTGCACAGTCGTACTGTATGACTTAAGACTTTAATTCATGTTCCCAGTGATCCCCAGGAGGAAAACAATCTGAGTGTATTCACTCTGAAGTACCAAGAAATTGAGCACTAATTCCCTCTTTCTAGACTTCCAGTGCTGCTGAGGCCTTTATCCTTCCAAAAGACTATTGCAAAGTTTTGTCTTCAATTCAGACTATTTCAATTGATTATTTGGTTCTTATTATTTCTCTTTCATTTTCTAGAGCTTTTTTATGAAAGAAATTTAACCAATATGGCACAGATTTGCAAAAGTCCCAATTTAATTCTTAAGCTGGAATTGCCTTAATGGCATTGTGCTTTAAAACAAAAATTATACTTAAGAAAAAGCTTTATCTTGTGTTTTTATCATCGCATAATTTCTTATAGTAAACATTGTGAATGATTCATAAAAAATAAAACAAAAACCAAATTACCCTGAAATTCCACCTGAGATCATGGGCACCATAACATGGCTTTGGCCATCACTCCATGTGTCTTTTTATAGATCTCTTTGTAATTTAACATGATTGGAATGTTATCATTTGTGCTGTTTCTATGGTGATTAACACCATAGTGTAATGCAGTCTTTTTTGTTTGTTTTTGCTCATCTACCCTTGTCAATATAAGTCTATTGACATCTTTTCATAGCTTTCCCTCTACCTGTATAATCATATGCACATATATTGTATATATAGCTGCATACTGACACTTTTCTATCATTTTAGAAAAAATAGATCATATTACAGCATTTTTCTTTCTCACTGTTGAAATCTATCCAAGTTAATTTATTTCCACAGGCAGTTATCGTTCAGTTTTGTGGACAAGTTGACATTTATTAAACCTTTTCCACATAGAAAGGTTTCTTTCAGTTTTGTTTTTTGGCCACTAAACTAGTAAAGTAATTAATATTGCTATGGAGATGAGGAGCAAATAATTAAAAACATTTTTGTTGATAATATGATTGCATGCCTAAAAGCTACAAAAGATTCCAATAAAAAACTCACAAAATCGGTAATGGTATTTGACAAAGTGACTGTGTACAAGGTAGTTATACAAAACTAATAGCATCTTTGCTAGACTTAAATGGAGAAAAATAATCAATTCATAGTAAAAACTAAATGAAATAGATTTCTTAGGAATACATTTAACAATAAAAAGCATTTAATCTATCACAAGAAAACCATTAGACCTTAAAGAACATAAAATAAAACAATAAAAATGGAACATTGCATGTTTTTGGATGTAAGACTATCATAAAAACATTATTTTCCCCTAATTAATATAAAATGTATACATACATTTAACTCAATTTCAATTAAAATTCCAATTTTATGGTTATTCTTTTGAAGCAAGATAAATGATCTTTCAGAAAGTACAAAATAGTCTGAGAGTGTTCAAAAATTGTGTAAAGCAGATGAATAGGAGAGAACCTGCTTAGCATATGCTGAAAATGCATTATGAAGTCACTGTGCAGAAAGTAGGATGATACTCTCATAATTTTCTCTAATCTCCTCACTAAGCACAAGTAAAATTCCTACACATTATATATAAAACAAATATAAGGACACTCTGAAAGTTGGAGAAAAGAAGGCAGATGGGCTAAAGATCTCAGGACCCAAAGAATAACATGGTGGCGAGTTTCCTGGGTTTTCTTTTTGCCTCCTACACACCAGACTTGGAGCTGAAGAAGACTTCCACACTGTCAGGCTAAGCAGAGGTGCCCCTAACACCATCCCTGCCACACACACCCTCATGATTATTCGAAAAGGCTGAGGAGGGAGCCAGGACACTCATCTCTGCTGGGCAGTAATGACCTTCTCTAACCCCCACCCACTATGGTGTACATGTGGATAGCCTGGACTTATTACCAACTCGCAGTAAAGAAGTGTTCCTCCCACTTTCTACTGGAAGCCTAGGGGAGACTCAAGATTGTTACCACTCCTAGGTTTCATTGAGGCCACCCCCCTATGCTGTCAGTGGAGGCCATGCAGGGGGATTAAGGAGGCACTCTTACCCTCCCAGTAAAAGTACTGTGACCCAAGGCCCAGTAAGGGGCCATTTTGGAACCCCTGCCTCAAGTAGCAAGAACACAGAGCCCCCTGCCACACTTACACACTCTGGGGTTTACGGAGCCTGAGTGGGAACCTGGATTTCCACCCCAACTTAGTAGCAGCTACACCATGCACCCCCTTCCCTTGCCAGAGGCGGGTCAGAAAAAGTCAACTAAAAACAGAAGGTGTAGACAAGACCTAGCATCTTATAACCTAATACCCCAAATGTCTGGCTCTTAAGAAAAAATTATCAAGAACCAGAAAAATTCCACTTGAATAGAAATAAGCAATCAATAGATGCCAACACCAAAATGCCAGAGGTATTAGAATTATCTGACAAAGACTGTAAAACAGCCATCATAAAAATGTGTCAGTGGGCAATTATGAAAAAACTTGAAAAACAAAAGCCAGAAAGTTTCAGCAAATACAGAGAAGATATATAAAGAATCACTGAGTGGAAATTTTGGGACAGAAAAATATAATAACTAAAATAAAAAACTTAATGGATGGTCTGGAGAGCAGAATGGAAGGAACAGACGAAGGAATTAATGAAATGTGTAAAACACTAAAAATTACCCAATCTAAACAATAGGGAAAAAATAGAAAAAACAAAAGGGGGAAGGGGAAACAGAGCCTCAGAGACCCTTGGGATTATAAAAAAAGATCTTATTTTCGCATGATAATAGTCCCAGAGGAAGAGAGAAAGAGGCCAGGGCTGAAAAAGAACTTGAAAATATAATGGCTGAAAAATTCTTAAATTTGACAAAAGACATAAATCTACAGACTTTAGCTGAGCAAATAGGATAAACAAAAATCCACATCAAGATAAATTATACCAAATATCTTAAAACTAAAGACAAGGGGAAACAAATCTTGAAAACAGCAGGAGATAAAATACCTTATCTATAAGGGGAAAATAATTTGAGTACAATGGATTTATCATCAGAAAACATGCAGGTCAGACAGAAGTGGCGGAACATTTTTCAAGTGCAGAAAAAAAAAAGAATAATTAACCCAGATTCCTGCAAACACTGAAAATATTCTCCGGAAATGAAGGGGAAAAAGAACAATCTCATATGAAGGAAAACTAAGAGAATTTGTTCCCAGCAGACCTACCCAAAAGGATGACTAAACAAAGTTCTTTAAAGCAGAAGAAATGAAAAAATAAAGAATATTGAAAGATCAACAAAGACAGAACATTATAAACAAAAAATAGGGATAAATACAATAAACTTTCCTTCCCCCTTGAGTTTTCTAAATTATGTTTGACAGTGGAAGCAAAAATTATTACACTCTCTAATGTGGTTCTAAATGTATGTACGTGACATATTTAAGACAATTATATTCTAAACAGAGGCAAATAAAAAGACATAAAGGTAGGTAAAATTTCTAGACTTTAGTCACATTGGTGAAAGGATGAAACAAGTAGACTATGATGTTATGTAGATAAGGTAATATGGAGAGTAGCCACTAAAAAAGCTATTCAAGATGTGTGTTAAAAACTCACAATAAATAAAAATGGAATGCTAAGAAATGTTAATACAATTCACAAGTCAAATAGCACAAGAAAAGATGTCCAACATCATTAGCCATTAGAGAAATGAAAATTAAAATCACAATAAAATATCATTGCATAATATTACAATGACTAAAATAAAGAACAGCAATGCCAGGCGCGATGGCTCACACCTGTAATCCCAGCACTTTGGGAGGCCAAAGTGGGCGGATCACCTGAAGTCGGGAGTTCAAGACCAGCCTGACCAACATGGAGAAATCCTGTCTCTACTAAAAATGCAAAATTAGCCGGGCGTGGTGGCCCATGCCTGTAATCCCAGCCACTCGGGAGGCTGAGGCAGGAGAACCACTTGAACCTGGGAAATGGAGGTTGTGCTGAGCCAAGATCTCGCCATTGAACTATTACATTCCAGCCTGGGCAACAAGAGCGAAATTCTGTCTCAAGAAACAAAAAAAAGAACAGTGACAACATCAATTACCGACAAAGATGCAGAGAAACTAGACCTCTCATGGTGAGAATACAAAATGGTACAGCCACTCTGGAACAAGGTTTGGCAGTTTAAAAAAAAAAAAAAAATGAAAAAGAAAAAAACTAAAGCTGTGACTACTAAACAACTCAGCAATCACAGTCTTGGGCATTTTCTCTGGTGAAATGAAAACTCACAGTCACACAAAATCCTGAACATGAATGTTTATGGAAGTTTTATGCATGTTAGCCAAAACCTGGAAACAACTGATTCCCTTTAGAGGGTGAATTGTTAAATTGTGGTGCATCCTCACCTTACAATGCTACTCAGTAGTAGAAAGGAATGAACCATTGATATACACAAGAACCTGGATGAATCTCCAGAGAATTATGCTGAGTGAAAAAAGCCAATCCCAAAAGGGTCCATACTCTATGTATGTACCACTTATGGAATCTTCTTGAAACACCACAATTTTAGAAATGGAGAACAGATTAGTGATGACCAGAGATTAAGGAGGCAGTGGGGGCAGGGGGGAGGGGAGGGAAGTGAGTATGGCAGTAAAAGAACAGGAGGGATTCTTGTGACTGAAATGCTCATATCTTGACTATATCAGTGTCAGTTGTCCTGATTGTGACATTGTACTCTGATGTTGCAAGATGTTACAAATTGGAAGAAACTGCCTGAAGCATACAGTGACTGTCTCTGTATTTCTCACAACTGCTTGTGGATCTATCATTATCTCAAAATTAAAACTTTAATTAAAAAAAAACTTAAAAGGAAAGTCTTCCCCTTTGAATGTCCTTGACTTCTGGAATGGACAGTCCTATAAGACGATGAACACCAAGGGGCTTGAATGCAGAAGAGAGTCAATTCCCGAACCAAGTGGATGCTGCAAAGATAATGAAATGCCAAACAGTGTGTCTCTTTCCTAGTACTCTCTTCTTCACACTCCCACCATCCCTGGTACAGTCAAACCATTTTTAATATTGTCCATCTGATAGGAAATCCATGGTGCCATGCTGTTGTTTGAACTTGCATTTTCCCTATCATTGCTAAATTTGACTTTTAAAAAGAAGTACATTAGCTATTTGTATTTCTTTTGCTTGGATAACCTGTTCATCTTTTATCTTTTATTTTTGTTGATAGCTATTTTGTACTGATTTATAAAAACACATTATATATTAGACTTATTAATCCTATGTCTAGTATTTTGATGGCAAACATTTTCTTTTAAATATTTAACTTTGTTTTTAGTAATTTTTGCCATTCAATGGTTCAAATAATATATATTCACATGTGTATATGTTTTTTTCTTGCAGCTTTTGAGACTCTTCTTATATTGAGAATACCTTGCCTACCACCAAACTGTTAAAGTATTTTAATAGTTTTTTTATTACTGACTATATTTTTATTTAGTCCTTTTATTTTTATATATAATTAAATAATCCGAAGTTGAGGTATGCCTTTATTTTAACCTTCCAAAAATGTCTAATGCCATTTATTTTAGAATACTTCATCATTTAGCCACTGATTTTAAATGCCATCTTTTCCAAAATCAATGTAATCTTAATAGCTTCATTGCCTAATGCACACAGCAAGTCAATACCCTGAGACACTGGGTTGCAGCAGAGAATAAGGTTTCATTGTAGGGCCACTGAATGAGGAGACTGGAGAAAACCTCAACTTCATCTTCTTAAGGAGTTTGGGGCTAGAGTTTTTAAGGGGGTTGGAGTGGGCCCAAGTGTGATCATTTATTGGTCAAAGAGTGCAGGGTGGTGTCATGAGAGAGGGAGATGAAAAAACTCTTCTCATGCTGATTCAGTTTCTCTATGGGAGTCTTCAAACTGGTTGGTGTCAACTGTTCCACTGGATTTCAGGATCTGAGAAACATCTTAAGCAATTCTTAAATGAAAGCCTTATGATTCTAATGTCAGACATCTTATCTATAAGAACAATAGGAATGAAAATTAATTCTTAAAGAAAAGCCTCATAATTCTAACAAAAGAAATCTATCTACAGGAACAATGTTAATGCAAATGATCAGTATCTGGTCCTAAGGGACTTTCCGTTGAAAGGAAGTGGGCCAAAGTGTAGCCTGATTAATGCTTAATTATATTTCTGTCCAGAATTATTCTTAACCCTGGGAGGACTGCTTCGCTGACATCTCATGTATCTGGGAGTCTCTGGACTCCCTTCCATTCCACTGATTTATCTTTCTGTTCCTAGGCTAGCACGAACTGTTCATTTCTTGTAGCTTTAGGGGTCATTATGATTCCTGGGAAAACAGTGGAACTCATTCTGCAATCACTGTCTTCAAGGTGTTTGTTTCAGCTTTTGCATTTCCCTGTGGTGCTAAATCTGCATTTCCAAACACCCCTTCCTCTAGTGCAGCTCAAATGTTGCCTTCTTGAGGGAATATCTCAGGGCCCAGAGTTTAGTGTAAGGTATTCTGGGTGTGTATTCTTGCTTGGACATTTCCTTCCTGTTTGTGGTGAGAAACTCACTCCACCTCATGGTGTTTTGGTTTTTGTTATGTTTACCTTCATGACATGAAACATAAAGGAAAACAAAAGCACTTAAGGCTGCATGCAGTGGCTCACGCCTGTAATCCCAACACTTTGGGAGGTCAAGGTGGGTAGATAATCTGAGGTCAGGAGTTTGAGACCAGCTTGGCCAACATGGCAAAAAAACAATCTCTACTAACAATTCAAAAATTAGCCCAGCGTGGTGGCATCTGCCTCCCAAGATTAGCTACTTGGGAGGCGGAGGTTGCAGTGAGCCAAGATTGTGCTACTTCACTCCAGCCTGGGTGACATAGACTCTGTCTCAAAAAATGAAATAAAAGCACTTAAATCACACACATGGGTCATGAAAATTAAGAGAATGCATTTAAAGTGCTTAGCACAATGCATGGCATGTGATAAGCACTCAATAAATATTTCCTCCTAGTAATATTACTTCTACTGTTACATGTAATAGTATTTTTCCTTTGTTATTATTAATCTCTTCTTACTTCTGTTCCCATAGTTCTTAATGTTTCTATTTGTACACTAGTAATATTCCACCCTGAGGTATTTTTGAACATGTCTTTCTCTCACTACAACTTGAGCCTTGTTTTTTGTGTAAAGACAATTCTCATTATGTTCTTCAGTACTTCAAAAGAAGAGCTTAGTAAGTGATAAATTAAACAAATTGATAGTACGGCTATAAATTTCCTTACATGGCTTAGGTGTAAAATATATTTTTTAAGCTTTTTTTATTTTTCTACTTTCACACACCACACAATATTGAACACAGAATACTTTACTACTTCTGGTCACCAAAATGTGTATGGGTTTTTCTCCAAACGCCAAGTGATACTCCAGTTGAACACCAGTCAGGTTTGCTATAATTCAATTCAGTTCTGACACTTTCTACCTAAAGATACAGTCAGACCCCACAGGTTAAGAGCTCAGTCCCAAATATTGCCCCCATTTCAGATGTCAATCTTAGATCTGGATCTCCAGATCTTCTAATCAACTGGCTATGAATTGGGGATTCCCATGACATCTTCCTCAGGTTTGACTAATTTGCTAGATCAACTCACAGTGATCAGGGAAATACACTACTTACGTTTACTCATTTATTATAAAAGACATTATGAACAATACAGATGAACAGCCAGATGGAAGAGGAGCAAAGGGCAAGGCATGTAGGAAGGGGGCAGAGCTTCCACACCCTATCTGGGTGTGCCACCCTTTAAGAGGCATTGCCATGGTTTCAGCACTTCCAAACCTCTCTGAACCTCATTCTTTTGGGCTTTTATGGAGGCTTCCTTACATAGCCATGATTGATTACATCACTGGCCATTGCTGATCAACTCAACCTTCAGCCCTCTCCCCTCTTTTGGAGGTCAGTGACTGGAGTTGAAATTTCCAACCCTCTAATCACATGATTGGCTCTGTTGGCAACCAACCCCCATCCTGAGGCTCTACAGGAGCCCACCAAGCATTGACTCTTTACAACAAAAGATGCTCTTGTCACGCAGGAAATTCCAAGGGATTTAGAAGCTCTGTGCCAAATGATCCTATTATTCAGGAAATTGCAAAGATCTTAGGAGTTTTGTGTCAGGAACTAAGGTCAAAGATCACATATCAGAACAACAGATTCTCCTAGTACCCATTACCTACAAAGGTTTGAGGAGCTTCACTGTATACAGAGGGAGGTGATGGTATTAGAACTGTGTTCTCTGGGGATAGCTCTGGCTCTTCACAGGAGTATCTGCCTCAGAACAAGAAGACCTCAGTGTTGTCCACTAACTTTTTGTCCCCAAATCTGCCAACATAAAGGGGAATTTCTGCCTGCAGAAGGAGCTAGGGTCTTGGGAAATCAAACAGGAGCTGAGCTCTGTCCTGGGCAGTACCAAGGCAGGACTGGTCCTCAGGTCATCCCTGAATCTAGAGCCCATGGGGCCTTGACTCAAAGAAGTAAACAGAAGAGAAAAGCAAGAACATTAGGAAATGAGGAAAGGAGGAAGAGGAAAGGAAATAAATGAATGAAGTGAAATGAGAGGCTAAGAGGAAAGGACAAAGAGGAAAGCAGTGAAGGGGACCAGGAAGGAAGTAGAGTCATGCACTGGGATCCTCTCAGCCAAGACCTTTCTCAAAGGCCCAAAATACTCATCCTCTATACTTTGCCTCTGATGAGCTGCACTTACCAGATTACACACAACGAGACCTGCTGTCCTGCCTTGTGTCATTGTTACCTTTTTGAATTTTCCCTTTATTTATCAGAAACCCAGATACAAGCAAAAAATAATTGCTTCTCATTTACCATACTGGTCCATGTATGGCTCAAGACAAAATCCTCTTTCATTTCTTTTTTACTTTCCTCATTTCCACAGGTATTTTCTGAGTAGCTCTTTAGACTTGAGGTGGAGCTGGGATCTTCTTACTGATGAAAAAGCCGTTTAGGAACTTACAGACTGAGCAAGGGGAAAGTGGCCAGGAGGTATTAGAGATACTATTAAAATAAAGACAAGAGTCCAGTTGTCTTATATTTTATTTTATTTTATTTATTTATTTATTTTTTTTAGACAGAGTCTCGCTCTGTTTCCCAGGATGGAGTGCAGTGGTGGGATCTCAGCTCACTGCAAGCTCCACCTACCGGGTTCACGCCATTCTCCTGCCTCAGCCTCCCAAGTAGCTGGGACTACAGGCGTCCGACACCTCGCCCGACTAGTTTTTTGTATTTTTTTAGTAGAGACGGGGTTTCACCATGTTAGCCAGGATGGTCTCGATCTCCTGACCTCGTGATCCACCCGCCTCGGCCTCCCAAAGTGCTGGAATTACAGGCTTGAGCCACCGCGCCCGGCCAGTTGTCTTATATTTTAAAAGAGATTACTAAATACTTTAAAATTTAGTATTTAGATTACTAAATACTTTTCAAATTACTACATATGTTAGTGGAATGTTATATAATTAGTAAAGTCAATAGATAAAATGTTGGGAAAATATTCACAACACAGATATATGATAAAGGGGTAATATCCATAATATGTCAGATAAAAAGTATGAAGAAATTCATAGAAGATAAAAATTAAACAGTATGGAGGGGCGGAGCAAGATGGCAGCATAGGAACAGCTCCAGTCTCCAACTCCCAGCATGAGCGACACAGAAGACCAGTGATTTCTGCATTTTCAACTGAGGTACTGGGGTCATCTCACTGGGGAGTGCCGGACAATCGGTGCTGCTCAGCTGCTGCAGCCCTATCAGCTAGCGCTGAAGCAGGGAAAGGCATTGCCTCACCTGGGAAGCGCAAGGGGGAAGGGAATCCCTTTTCCTAGCCAGGGGAACTGAGACACACAACACCTGGAAAATTGGGTACTTCCTACCTCAATACTGCACTTTAAGCAAACGGGCACACCAGGTGATTATACCCACACCTGGCCGGGAGGGTCCCACGGCCACAGAGCCTCCCTCATTGCTAGCACAGCAGTCTGTGATCTAACCGCAAGGCAGCAGCAAGGCTGGGGGAGGGGCGCCCGCCATTGCTGAGGCTTAAGTAGGTAAACAAAGCCGCTGGGAAGCTCGAACTGGGTGGAGCTCACAGCAGCTCAAGGAAACCTGCCTGTCTCTGTAGACTCCACCTCTGGGGACAGGGCACAGCTAAACAACAAGAGGGGAAGCAGCAGAGGCCTGTGCAGACGTGAATGACTCTGTCTGACAGCTTTGAAGAGAGCAGTGGATCTCCCAACACAGAGGTTGAGATCTGAGAACGGACAGACTGCCTGCTCAAGTGGATCCCTGACCCCTGAGTAGCCTAACTGGGAGACATCCCCCACTAGGGGCAGTCTGACACCCCACACCTCACAGGGTGGGGTACACCCCTGAGAGGAAGCTCCCAAAGTAACAATCAGACAAGTACACTCACTGTTCAGCAATATTCTATCTTCTGCAACCTCTGCTGCTGATACCCAGGCAAACAGAGTCTGGAGTGAACCTCAAGCAATCTCCAACAAACCTACAGCTGAGGGTCCTGACTATTAGAAGGAAAACTATCAAACAGGAAGAACACCTATACCAAAACCCCATCAGTATGTCACCATCATCAAAGACCAGAGGCAGATAAAACCACAAAGATGGGGAAGAAGCAGGGCAGAAAAGCTGGAAATTCAAAAAATAAGAGCGCATCTCCCCCTGCAAAGGAGCGCAGCTCATCGCCAGCAATGGGTCAAAGCTGGTCAGAGAATGACTTTGACAAGATGAGAGAAGAAGGCTTCAGTCCATCAAACTTCTCAGAGCTAAAGGAGGAATTACGTACCCAACGCAAAGAAACTAAAAATCTTGAAAAAAGAGTGGAAGAATTGATAGCTAGAATAATTAATGCACAGAAGGTCATAAATTAAATGACAGAGATGAAACCCATGACACGAGAAATACGTGACAAATCCACAAGCTTCGGTAACCGACTCGATCAACTGGAAGAAAGAGTATCAGCGATTGAGGATCAAATGAATGAAATGAAGCGAGAAGAGAATCCAAAAGAAAAAAGAAGAAAAAGAAATGAACAAAGCCTGCAAGAAGTATGTGATTATGTAAAAAGACCAAATCTACATCTGATTGGGGTGCCTGAAAGTGAGGGGGAAAATGGAACCAAGTTGGAAAACACTCTTCAGGATATCATCCAGGAGAACTTCCCCAACCTAGTAGGGCAGGCCAACATTCAAATTCAGAAAATACAGAGAACACCACAAAGATACTCCTCCAGAAGAGCAACTCCAAGACACATAATTGCCAGATTCACCAAAGTTGAAATGAAGGAAAAAATCCTAAGGGCAGCCAGAGAGAAAGGTCGGGTTACCCACAAAGGGAAGCCCATCAGAATAACAGCAGACCTCTCGGAAGAAACTCTACAAGCCAGAAGAGAGTGGGGGCCAATATTCAACATTCTTAAAGAAAAGAATTTTCAACCCAGAATTTCATATCCAGCCAAACTAAGTTTCATAAGAGAAGGAGAAATAAAATCCTTTACAGATAAGCAAATGCTTAGAGATTTTGTCACCACCAGGCCTGCCTTACAAGAGACCCTGAAGGAAGCCCTAAACATGGAAAGGAAAAACCAATACCAGCCATTGCAAAAACATGCCAAAATGTAAAGACCATCAAGGCTAGGAAGAAACTGCATCAACTAACGAGCAAAATAACCAGTTAATATCATAATGGCAGGATCAAGTTCACACATAACAATATTAACCTTAAATGTAAATGGACTAAATGCTCCAATTAAAAGACACAGACTGGCAAACTGGATAAAGAGTCAAGACCCATCAGTCTGCTGTATTCAGGAGACCCATCTCACATGCAGAGACATACATAGGCTCAAAATAAAGGGATGGAGGAAGATCTACCAAGCAAATGGAGAACAAAAAAAAGCAGGGGTTGCAATCCTAGTCTCTGATAAAACAGACTTTAAACCATCAAAGATCAAAAGAGACAAAGAAGGCCATTACATAATGGTAAAGGGATCAATTCAACAGGAAGAGCTAACTATCCTAAATATATATGCACCCAACACAGGAGCACCCAAATTCATAAAGCAAGTCCTTAGAGACTTACAAAGAGACTTAGACTCCCATACAATAATAATGGGAGACTTCAACACTCCACTGTCAACATTAGACAGATCAACGAGACAGAAAGTTAACAAGGATATCCAGGAATTGAACTCATCTCTGCACCAAGCAGGCCTAATAGACATCTATAGAACTCTCCACCCCAAATCAACAGAATATACATTCTTCTCAGCACCACATCACACTTATTCCAAAATTGACCACATAATTGGAAGTAAAGCACTCCTCAGCAAATGTACAAGAACAGAAATTATAACAAACTGTCTCTCAGACCAAAGTGCAATCAAACTAGAACTCAGGACTAAGAAACCCAATCAAAACCACTCAACTACATGGAAACTGAACAACCTGCTCCTGAATGACTACTGGGTACATAACAAAATGAAGGCAGAAATAAAGATGTTCTTTGAAACCAATGAGAACAAAGATACAACATACCAGAATCTCTGGGACACATTTAAAGCAGTGTGTAGAGGGAAATTTATAGCACTAAATGCCCACAAGAGAAAGCTGGAAAGATCTAAAATTGACACTCTAACATCACAATTAAAAGAACTGGAGAAGCAAGAGCAAACACATTCAAAAGCTAGCAGAAGGCAAGAAATAGTAACTAAGATCAGAGCAGAACTAAAGGAGATAGAGACACAAAACACCCTCCAAAAAATCAATGAATCCAGGAGTTGGTTTTTTGAAAAAATCAACAAAATTGACAGACCACTAGCAAGACTAATAAAGAAGAAAAGAGAGAAGAATCAAATAGACGTAATAAAAAATGATAAAGGAGATATCACCACCGACCCCACAGAAACACAAACTACCATCAGAGAATACTAGAAACACCTCTATGCAAATCAACTAGAAAATCTAGAAGAAATGGATATTTTCCTGGACACTTACACTCTTCCAAGACTAAACCAGGAAGAAGTTGAATCCCTGAATAGACCAATAGCAGGCTCTGAAATTGAGGCAATAATTAATAGCCTACCAACCAAAAAGAGTCCAGGACCAGATGGATTCACAGCTGAATTCTACCAGAGGTACAAGGAGGAGTTAGTACCATTCCTTCTGAAACTATTCCAATCAATAGAAAAAGAGGGAATCCTCCCTACCTCATTTTATGAGGCCAACATCATCCTGATACCAAAGCCTGGCAGAGACACAACAAAAAAAGAAAATTTTAGACCAATATCCTTGATGAACACCAATGCAAAATTCCTCAATAAAATACTGGCAAACCGGATTCAGCAGCACATCAAAAAGCTTATCCACCATGATCAAGTGGGCTTCATCCCTGGGATGCAAGGCTGGTTCAACATTTGCAAATCAATAAACATAATCCAGCAAATACACAGAACCAAAGACAAGAACCACATGATTATCTCAATAGATGCAGAAAAGGCTTTTGACAAAATTCAACAGCCCTTCATGCTAAAAACGCTCCATAAATTCGGTATTGATGGAACGTACCTCAAAATAATAAGAGCTATTTATGACAAACCCACAGCCAATATCATACTGAATGGGCAAAAACTGGAAAAATTCCCTTTGAAAACTGGCACAAGACAGGGATGCCCTCTCTCACCACTCCTATTCAACTTAGTGTTGGAAGTTCTGGCTAGGGCAGTCAGGCAAGAGAAAGAAATAAAGGGTATCCAGTTGGAAAAGAAGAAGTCAAATTGTCCCTGTTTGCAGATGACATGATTGTATATTTAGAAAACCCCATTGTCTCAGCCCAAAATCTCCTTAATCTGATAAGCTACTTCAGCAAGTCTCAGGATACAAAATTAATGTGCAAAAATCACAAGCATTCTTATACACCAGTAACAGACAAACAGAGAGCCAAATCAGGAATGAACTTCCATTCACAATTGCTTCAAAGAGAATCAAATACCTAGGAATCCAACTTACAAGGGATGTCAAGGACCTCTTCAAGGAGAACTACAAACCACTGCTCAGTGAAATAAAAGAGGACACTAACAAATGGAAGAACATATCATGCTCATGGATAGGAAGAATCAATATCGTGAAAATGGCCATACTGCCCAAGGTTATGTATAGATTCAATGCCATCCCCATCAAGCTAGCAATGAGTTTCTTCACAGAATTGGAAAAACGGCTTTAAAGTTCATATGGAACCAAAAAAGAGCCCACATTGCCAAGACAATCCTAAGTCAAAAGGACAAAGCTGGAGGCATCACGCTACCTGACTTCCAACTATACTACAAGGCTACAGTAACCAAAACAGCATGGTACTGGTACCAAAACAGAGATATGGACCAATGGAACAAAACAGAGTCCTCAGAAATAAAACCACACATCTACAGCCATCTGATCTTTGACAAACCTGAGAGAAACAAGAAATGGGGAGAGGATTCCCTATTTAATAAATGGTGCTGGGAAAATTGGCTAGCCATAAGTAGAAAGCTGAAACTGGATCCTTTCCTTACTCCTTATATGAAAATTAATTCAAGATGGATTAGAGACTTAAATGTTAGACCTAATACCATAAAAACCCTAGAAGAAAACCTAGGTAGTACCATTCAGGACATAGACATGGGCAAGGACTTCATGTCTAAAACACCAAAAGCAACGGCAGCAAAAGCCAAAATTGACAAATGGGATCTCATTAAACTAAAGAGCTTCTGCACAGCAAAAGAAACTACCATCAGAGTGAACAGGCAACCTACAGAATGGGAGAAAATTTTTGCAATCTACTCATCTGACAAAGGGCTGATATCCAGAACCTACAAATAACTCAAACAATTTACAAGGAAAAAACAAACAACCCCATCAAAAAGTGGGCAAAGGATATGAACAGACATTTCTCAAAAGAAGACATTCATACAGCCAACAGACACATGAAAAAATGCTCATCATCACTCACCATCAGAGAAATGCAAATCAAAACCACAGTGAGATACCATCTCACACCAGTTAGAATGGCAATCATTAAAAAGTCAGGAAAGAACAGGTGCTGGAGACGATGTGGAGAAATAGGAACACTTTTACACTGTTGGTGGGATTGTAAACTAGTTCAACCATTATGGAAAACAGTATGGCGATTCCTCAAGGATCTAGAACTAGATGTACCATATGACCCAGCCATCCCACTACTGGGTATATACCCAATGGATTATAAATCATGCTGCTATAAAGACACATGCACACATATGTTTATTGCGGCACTATTCACAATAGCAAAGACTTGGAATCAACCCAAATGTCCATCTGTGATAGACTGGATTAAGAAAATGTGGCACAAATACACCATGGAATACTATGCAGCCATAAAAAAGGATGAGTTTGCATCCTTTGTAGGGACATGGATGCAGCTGGAAACCATCATTCTTAGCAAACTATCACAAGAACAGAAAACCAAACTATCACAAGAACAGAAAACTATCACAAGAACAGAAAAACAAAACTATCACAAAACAGAAAACCGTGTCAGAAAGCAGTGTTGCAGAAAACACCGCATGTTCTCACTCATAGGTGGGAACTGAACAATGAGATCACTTGGACTCGGGAAGGGGAACATCACACATCGGGCCTATCATGGGGAGGGGAGAGGGGGGACGGATTGCATTGGGAGTTATACCTGATATAAATGACAAATTGATGGGTGCTGACGAGTTGATGGGTGCAGCACACCAACATGGCACAAGTATACATATGTAACAAACCTGCACGTTATGCACATGTACCCTAGAACCTAAAGAAAAAAAAAATTAATTAATTTAAAGAAGAAAAAAAAGAAAATTTCAAAAACTTATAAGTAACAAAAAAAATTTAACAGTCAATAAACGTGATGATTCTTGACTTACTAGGAAAAAAGGAAATGCAAGTTAAAATAACAATATCTCTCTATGTTCATCTGGGATGGAACAATCACAGACCAAGTTTAGTTGAACTTGAGTTTCTTTGTCAGGAAACCTGTTTTTAAGGCTCTGTGGAATTCTGGTCTGCTTGCTTCCAGCCTGTCCATGGAGCAGCAACCTCAGCCAGAGAGTTGACAAGTAATATCCTTCAGCTGAGATGAGTCTGCGGCAATTAGGCTCTTGGTGTTAGATGCTGGTTCTCGGTCCACCCCTCTCCTTCATAGTACTCATGTTCCACCTCACACTCTGCCTCAGCAAAGGTTGACGCACAAGCCAAGGAAGGGAAGGCACCTCACATTTCCTCCGTGTCAGAAAGCAGTGTTGCAGGGTATCTTCAGTGTGCCAGGCAGAGAATGCAGAATCGGAGGGAGTTTTAAAAGACCTGTCTGAAATTGTATTTTTGTAGATGTAGAGGGGACAATCAGGATCATCCTACACCCCAATATTATCCTCTTTCTTACATCAAGCCTGGCCTGTCTGTAACTTGAGCTCAGCTCTGTCAATGTTGCAAGGTGGTGGGTTATTTCACACCCAGTTGATTTGTACTGCAGACATCATGCTGAAAGAGCCTCTGTTAGTTCTTCCTGTCTGAGGCCTCTCTGTTCCTCCTCAGGCCAAATCCAGAGTAAACCTCTTTTTCTTGTAGAGTTGAGAAAAAGCAGGTCTCCAAAGCTGGTCTCATGGAGCTGGTCTTCAAATTGATCTTTCAGTAAGCCATACCTCTTGGTGTTCTTGCCCTGTGTAGTCCTGTGGTAAGTCCAGTCCTCTGGTAAGTCCAACGAGGCTGAGTTATAAGCAGTCTTTCAGCTTACACTTGGGCCTCTTGAAATGCTAAGCATATTCATTCTTAAAACCCTGCTGTCATGCTTTGGAGATATTATGGGAAGACACTTTGGTCAACAGCCTAGCAGAGCTCCCAGAAAACAACCAGCATCAACTTCCAGCCCTGTGAATGAGCTGTCTGGATGTACAACCCAGCTGAGCTATCTCATGTCTGCAGATTCAGCCATCACTGGACAGCAACATGACAGACCCCAAACAAGAATCCCGAAAGTGAGCCCAAAGAACCACAGAATCATGAAAAATAGAAATAAATATGTATTTTAAGCCACTGAGTTTTGGAGTGGCTTGTTACATATCATTAGACAACTGAACAAGCCTTATTTGGGTACTTTGAGAAGTACCCAAATTCAACACCATAAAGTTTTTCAGGACCCCTAATGCTACAACCTTAAAAGATGAGTGGTATGAATGCCAAAACCAACATGAAACAGTTCAACAAGTTAGTGCATGACAACATAACAAGGTATGCTAATCCCACTACCTGAAATTGAGGGTTTTCTCTCATTCCCCTTGTCTATACATGAGTGCAGTCAACTCCACAGCACTGCCTGTCACTTTCAAGTTTGATTTCCTAGTATCAACTTGTACATTTGTTGTTTATTTGTTTTCAGTTGGAAGAGAAAGAAAGCCCATCTCAAAACGGCTTAAGCAATAGAGGAAATCTATTGATTCACATAACTTAAAAGGGCAGACTTAGCTATTTCTGGCTCCAGGAAGAATTTGGTACTGGATTCATAAGCTATCACCTCTGCTTCTGCTGGACCCATTTCTTCCTGAGGTCCTCAAAGTAGCCCCTCAGAATTCAGACTTCACTTTATGTCTTCAGCAGTTACAAGCTTCCCATAGCAGAATGGTTATATCGAGATTTACATTGCTTAGTAGCCGTGTAACCTTGATCAAGTACATAACTACTCTAGCTTGAATTCCCTCATCTTTAAAATGGGGACAATGATGTCATCTATTCCATGGGGCTGTTGTGAGTTTAAGTGAGAAAATACACATAAAGTACTTGGAACTGTCTCCATCATAAAGTAAGAGACCTACAAGTGTTAGTGTTTGTAGTAATAATAATAATAACAGTAGCAGCAGCAACAGCAACAGTCATGTAGTAGCAACAGTAATATTCTCCATTATTTAAGCACAGCAGAGGAAAAGAAATCTATGTTCCAACTTTCCCAAAAGTTCCTCAGCTCCTTTCAAGTTGCCTGAACGCATTACAGGGCCTCCAAGGTGGAATATGCTGATTGGTTCAAAGTGCCTGGAGTCTGCACCTAAAACCAGGATGGGTCAGTCCTACAAGATTGGTACATGTGGAGCTCTATCAGGAAAGGGGAAAAGGGAAATAAATTTCGGGCAGGCAATTACATCTATTTCTCAGTAGAGAAACTCATAGTGCTCAGACCTCACTGCCATACTATTGTGCCCATCTTGGAGACAGACACCTCCTCATCTTCGCCACAAAGGCCGCTCAAGAACAGACAATTTTTATTGGTCTTACTTGCAACAGGAGACTTTCTCATACCCCTCTGAGCATCTCTCTGTGATCACCCTGTGCTCTTAGCAAAGATGGACCATCTGTGTGCAGCAGGGGAGCCCCTTGCTTCTACTTCCTTTCACTGACTCCCCCTGACATCAGAACCTTTACACAACCCTGTGTTAGGTGATGGGGGGCTCTGCATCTGGAGGTCCCCGCTAGGACCGTACACACACCACTTGGGTAGGACTTTCCTCCTGCAGAATGAAAGGATCATGCCTAACTGCTAAATTCCCCCCGGCACCAAACCCAGAGTCTTTCTGACTCCAAGTTGTGATTCTGATTGTGACTTCAGGTAGATTTGTATTTTCCAGAGCAAAACTGGTTCACACAATCTGTAGGCCATAAATCCCTTCCCTATCGTGTGAGGAGAAAACCCCACACTGTAAATGATATGTGTTCTTTCTTGGTCTCAATAAAACATTTGTCTCTCTTGTACATAATTAACTGTTAATTAAAAGTATGATGAATTGTGGCTGTCTATAATTAATTAGTAGGAGACTACAGTGAAATATGACTCTGAGTTTTTCCCCAGACTTATTTTGTTTTAGAAAGCAGAGGAAGAATTGGATCCTGTGCAAATTCTTCCATGGCCTGCTGTGTTTTAAACCTTACAGATTGGTAGGGAGGGGCAAAGTGCGGGAAAAGGTGTGGATGGTAGCGTAATGTAAGCATGGACTCACTGAGGACAGCATCTGGTGTTTGTGTTACCCATCTCTTGCTGCACAACGGCAAGCGGCTCCTCAGTTCTGAAGGATGAAACCATGGTGTGGCAGCCAGTGCAGGCCCTGGGAAGGGGCATAGAACTTACCGCGGACCCTAGACAGGAGTCTTCAACTGGGATACTTTCAAGCTAGAGAAAGAAGTGTCCTACGAAGGGAGAATAAATCTGATCTTTCGTGACTATCAGGCCAGAATGAGAGGGGAGTATATGAATTACTAAAGCGGCTCTACATTGGTCCAGACAGACTGCAGAGATTTGAACAAATGTCCCTAAAGATAAACTCCCCAGTATGTGGGATTGATGCGTAAGTTCCTGTGAGTTTATTATGTAACATGCCGCAAATGGCCCTCAGAGGGATGATCAACTCAGTCTTCTTAGGGCATCCTGACCCAATAGCTGCCTGCTTCTGCTTAGACAGTATCCAGTGGCAAAGGTCTGACTCCCTCCTCTAGAAGCCTAGTTTATCCTCAGAACTTCCAAACAGGGAACAGTGTCAAGAAGCAGCCAGAGAACTACTTCTCATCATATTTTATCAATCACAGTGTAATTAAAATTTCCTTTGATCTTTCAAGCTGTCAATACCTTTTTATCTCCCCATGTTGCCTGCATATTGATTATGTCTTTAATTTATGAAGCTTCTTTATGGTCAGTTCCGTTCATGAGTCCCCTTTTTTCCAGGCTTCCCTTCATTCTCACACCATCCCCCTCTCTATCCTGAGGCCCCTTCCAGTCCTCCCACTCGCTTTGCATTAATGCAAGCTCCTCCCTACCCACACCTAGCACTCACTCCTCTCTCCACCACCCCATGTCCTTCTTATCCTCACAGTCCATTTCCCATCTTCTCTTCACCTTCTACACACAGGGCTGTGACAGCCTTTCCCAACCTCACATGGGCATCTGAGCATTGAGGAGAAAAGCCTAAATGATACCTGCTTTGCCAGACCCCATCTCTCCATTTGGGGGGCAGATAAAAATGCCTGTCATCCTTTAGCATCATTATAGTCCTCAGAATGGCCCTAGATGATGGAGAATGTACTACATGATCCTTGCTGGTGAAGAATGGCCCTAACAATCCTTCCTTTTGTCTTGTTTTTGAGAGGATCTCACTCTACCTTTACTATCTTCCTAAGCATAGCAACATTTCAATGACTAATAATCACAGTTCACACAAACTGCAAGAATTATGATATTCCCACCATGTCAAAGTCAGGCATGCTTTCTCTCCAGCAAAGCAGGAGAAAGACTAGGAGCAAAAAGCATTTGAGGCAAGTGGTTTAAAATAAGGAGAAATGATAAACAGCCTTGAAGACTTCTGGTGTAAAATGATGACTTGCAGCAGCTCCCACTTCAGCCTCTTTCAGTCTTTCATGAAAATACAGATGAGAGCATGGGGAAAACATGAAAATACAGCAATCTAAATAAAGTCACATACACCAATGCTAGACTCTGGGAATAATAGATTCTAACTTTGAAGTAGAGAAAACTGACTTGAGAAAATCCTACTAAGGCTTCTGTCAAAGGAAAATCCCACTTTAACTTTTTGAAAAATAGACCAACTTCAAAACTGTAGGGGAAAAAAATGAGTGCCTTCTTCACCATTTGTTGCTTGATTCAGAGACATGAGTCCAACCAGAAAACTGGGATACAGTCCAACTCTTTTTACAGAAAATGGTCCTTTGTAAAATAGGCTGAACACAGATCCAATTTTCCTTCATCCAGACAGGTATTTTTAACATAGGGGTAAAAAACGCAAATTCAAAAAAAAAAAATTGAAGCAAAATTGTGGGGTAAAGGAAACTGACATTACTGGTGCATTCTGGGAACTGTAGTGCCTATAAATGAAGTGTTGTAAATAAAGGCTAGGATTCAAATGGTATTATTATCAAAGTAGTATCCAACTACAATTTCTGGAATTGTAGTTTTTATTACCTCATTGTACAAGGTTCTGGGAGTTGAAGAAAGGAATTCACTCGGTAGAGAAAAGAAATGCCAGATGAAAATATTCACACTGACTCCTCAATCTTGTTCTAACCCTATATCTAAATAGGGGATTCAGGAATCCACTCACCCTCGAAGTGCAATCAACTTGGCTAGCCAGCATAGCACTCTGCTCTACAAAGCTTTCTACTAATAAATGTCACTTGAGAGATACTCAGAAGCTGATGAATTACATGGAATTGTTGTAATTTCAGGATTTACTGAGACTACCTGTCTTCTCTCAGACTCTGCTCCTGGGATGTAACATTCATTGCTTGTTATGTCTGTATCTCCCTACATGCAATGCACCTTTAGAAGACTGTCTCCTTACTCCATAGTGGAATTTGTCTCTGACCTGCTGCAGCTATGAGATGTGCGTTGTTGGGCACACTGAGGGAAATGACATAGTTGCCATCTCAAAGATTATCTCCTACTGTGTAAACTACAGAAGAGAAAAAGTGTTAGAACAAAAATGCACCCACTCAGTCTGGGCATAGTTTCTAAAAGGAATACTGTTGGATGCAGGGTCTCACATTGTCTTCTCTGATCTCAGCCCCAATAGAACTTGTGCCAGTGAGGAAGACAGATTAAAATAACCTGAAATAAGAAAATAAATAGGAAAGTTATAATTGAAGCGCTATTATATAAAAGGGCCTTGCTGCTGCGATTCTCATTAAGGTCTGTAACCCTGTTCCAGAAGCATGACCTGCCCTATAGGATACCTGCAACACCAGTGATGATCACATGCCTAAGTCATGACACAAACACCAAACTCACTTCAAATCTGGGAGAAGCGCTCAGCTCTTACAACCAGGACAAGAAGAAATGACAGCAGTAGAGAGATCATTTGGTGAGCAGCAGGGTTGAAAGAGCCTCAAACCATGGAGAGACAGCATGACTCTTGAGTAGAAAGGCTTCTGGCACTGAAGAAGTCAAACAGGATCCCTGAAAGGGAAAAAGCCAGGAGCTTGGGGGACTATCTTCACCACAGTATTTAGAATCAGTCTACCCCTTTACACTTACTCCCATCATGGCACACCCATAGGAGCCTGAATTGCAGTGAGAAGGGATTTCTTTCTTCTGGAAATGAATAAAAGGTGCTCCAGGGCCTAGGCTCCTTAGAAGTAGAAATCAATTTTGATCTTTTGGCCAGAGTCCTGAGACCCAGTCTCTATCTCATTGGACAGGTAAGATAGTAGGAATGCCAGAAATATAGAAGGGTTCAGCCTCAAATTGCTGCACCTTGGAACCCCAGCCTCATTTGACTCTTCTGCTCTATCCCCTCCCCTAAAAATCCTCTGTTTTGATGCCTCGTCACAGGGATTTTCAGAACTCTCGCTAGTGTAATGGAGGCTAATTTGATGCAGTGATTCTCAATCCTGATTGCATATTAGGATTACCTGGGGAGCTATTTTAAAAATTATTCAGATCAATTAAAACAGAGCCTTTAAGGTTGGGATCCAGGCATCGTATTTTCATAAAGCTCCCTAGGTAGTCCTACTGTGCAGCTGGCATGGAAGAACCCTTACCTAGTATTACCCTCTCCCAGTTTGCCTCACGTGGTCTCCCAGTCTGCGCCATCCCAGTTTTTCTTAAACTCACTTTCACCTAACAAAATGCCCATAAGAGTGATTTCTGGAGTTTGAATGCTAAGAGCTATTTAACCTATAGGCCCATATTATTCTGTCGCTTATAATACCATGGTATTGTCCCACATTATTGCTTCGTGTTATTACTGTAGTTTAATACAGTACACTTCATCTTTCTATGCCTTGATGAATTCATCCAAAAAGCACAGCATGATGAAAAAAAAAAAAAAAAAACAGCTGTTCTTTCTGTTGTGCCTCAATTTTCTTGGGAGAGCGACTAAACTCAGAGCCACTAAAAAACCATGGAAGGAAAAAAAAAAAAACTCAGGCAATCTGAGTGAATTGGAGATATGACAAAATTAATTAAGGTTGTGTAGGTTGTAATTTACCAACCTGTCAAAAATTCCTTAAAGGATAATTTAAACTGTAGTTAGCAGGACCTGTAACTAGGTACTAGAAAGTCTGCTCTTTTTTTCTGCCTTTTAAATGTCTTAATCTGTTACATGCTACAGTGTCTTTATTTGCTGTAGTTTTTTCTCCAGAAATATTCAAGTCACATGTAGTAAAATCAAAATATCTCAGAGACTTCAGTTTGCTTTCTCTACTTGTCCAGGTCTGTCTAGAGATGTGGTCAGCAGATGTATGACTCCCAAAGATGTCTGTATCTTAAACCCAGGAAGCTGTGAGTATGTTACCTTACATGCAAAAGGGACTTTGCAGAAGTGATTAATACCTTGAGATGGGAATATTATTCTGGCTTATCTGGATGGGTCAGATTTAATCTTACAATCCTTAAAAGTGAAAGACAAGGAAGAAGCAGGGTGAATCTGAGCAATGTGAGAAGAATGTGCTGACTTTGAAGAAGGAGAAAGCAGATCATGAGCCAATGACTGCAGTAGCCTCTAGAACTTGGGGACTGCCGGCAGCTTACAGCCAGCAAGAACACAAGGACCCAGGGCTGCTACAGCAAAGAGTGGAATTCTGCCAAGAACCAAATGAGCAAAGAAACAGACTCTTTCTTAGAGTATTCCAAAACAAATGCAGCCCCATGGACACCTTGATTTTAGCTCAGGAATAATTGTGTCAGATTTCTGACCTACGGAACTATAAGACACTAAGTTTGTGTTGTATTGGCAGCTAAAATTGTTGCATTTTGTTACAGCAGCAATGGAAAACTAATACAAGAGGGTAAGCTAAGCTGGTATGCAAATTTGTAGATGCACTGACTGAATGCCAACAATTGATACACCAGAGTTAATAAAATTCTGGGACTTTTAACGAAACCAAGGCAAAGAGGATAGCATAAGCTACAAATGCTAATTGGGTAGTAAAACATCCTTAACTTTATCTTCAGTCTTGTTTGTCTTTACTGAAACATAGTAAGGGAAGATGGGCAGGTCTGTACAAGGACAGTGGCCCAGTCACTTAGGAGAGACAGTTAGTGCTTATGTACCTGTGGGACATGCATAGGGTCTCACTCAGAGTTTGGAGCAAATATCAGCAAAGGTCATCCTTAAAATTTAAGAAAGAGAAGAGAATTAATTATCACATTTATTCCACAAAGGTGCAGATACTGTAAAAGGTGGCTTATGAATGTCATCTTATTTAATCTTCACAGCAATACCAGAAAACCAGGACTATGTTGTCCATTCTCCTGCAGAGAAACTGAGGCTTGGGAAGATCCAATAACTTTTCAGAGGCTACAGGGAAAATAAGATCTGCCTGATTTCAAAGTGGTCAAGGGTGAAATGAATGGATTTAACAAACAAAACAAACAAACAAATTTTCCTTAAAAGGCATCCAAAAATCTTTATCCTGAATTTATGAGCACGAAACACCTTTCCAGGATATAATTTTACCTTCTTTAGGAAACTGATGTCCTGCCAGGTTTACTGCTACTATAAGTGAATAACACTATTTAGTGGTACCTAACGCATGCCAAGCAGATGTTTGTGTTTGACCTGTTATTCCACATTCTCACAATAATTATATTAGGTAGGTAATCTCTCCTTTTTCCAAATGAGGAAACTAAAATTCATAAAGAATAAGGCCTTTCCCAAAGTTAATAAACTAATAAATGGCAAGGCCAACATTTCAATTCTTGAGTGTCTGATGTAAACATATGTTACCTCTAGTATTCCACAGAGTTGGGGCCCTGAGTCTGGCTAGTGTGAGCTTCCTCCATACAACCTCTGGACTCTGGAAGAACTGACAGATTCAACTGATGAATTCAACATCTGTCACTCACATCTGCTCTGATAACCACACACCAAGGTTCATTCAACCATTCTGTAAAGTCCTATTTGAAAGAATCAGGCAATCAAGATTCCTATCACCTCACGTTCCACAAGGTGGGAGGAAAAGTTGTGTCCTTGAGATTTCTATGGAGAGCTGTGGAGAGAAAAGCAAATAGACCAATCCATTAGGTAATTAAATTCGTCATTTCATTCACCAGACTTAATGGATAGAAGGTCCAAACTCGGTTAATGCAAACATTAACACAGTAATCTGAGCTTCTTCAATACACACTGCAGGTGTTGTGTACCATCTTTGAATACGAGGGAAATATTATATGACTACATAAAACATGTAACATTCTGTTTCCAGAACCAGAGTTCTCTCTGCCAACTACTAAAATCCTGCTAATTGATACACTGTGGTTTTTGGCCAGCCTGGGTCTTATTTCCATAATGTCAGTTGGTGGTTTAGTACATTTTGTTTTTTTATGGTTTGCTTGCACTGCTCACTCTGGGTATAAAGCCAATTCATCCACGAAAACATTCAACATAAATTTGTGGCCACCTAGCAGTGGCATTTAAGCCTCTGTGATGATTTCAGACATAGAGGCCAATTATTTTGTACTAATTATTTTGTGGTATTTGCTTATTACTGTTAAAAAAAAATCTGTAGGAATACAGCTGGATTTAACCTCTGAACAAATTCCTAAGCAATGACCTTTTAATAGAGGAATAGGGAGGGAGGGAGCTGCTACAGAAGCCAGAGAATAAATCTCTTTACAAAGTCAAGTAACAGGCTTGGTGGTTAGTTATTCACAAGAGTAACATGTTGCCTATGATTCTAGGAATTCAAAATTTCTCAAGGCAGATTTATTTGCCTATTTAAATATGAGCTACAGTAATAGTTCTAATCCCAGAAGCCCATTGTTTCTAGTTAAGTATAAAATGGACCTGATAGTCCTGTACATGTAAGTATTGTTCTTCAGGTTGCCCAAATGAGGCACTCAGATAATTTCTTTCTCAAGGACACGAGAGAATCAAATTAACCCAGCTATTACCCACTCAGAGTCAATGTTTTCAAAATGTTATTCTAAATATAGTAAGATTTATGGAACCAACAAAAGTTTCTGTTTTCTCAAAATTAATGTATATCAGCAAGGCAATCAACATGATGATATAAGGTCTGTATGTGCAAGCATATCTATATTGTCAACATGATTTCGAGGGAAAAATCATATCCAATAAAATTGACATTTTTGGTTGAATTGAGTGCAATCTGCAGTAGATTTGCTTTTTTGTATGATAACCTTGGCTTGTCCTAACAGTTTAGAAAATAAATCTTCATTATATCTCCTGAAGATAAGACACCCATCTGTCAGTTCATTACAGTGGTTGTAGAGAAAACATTTGGAAGGGATGATTTAACAAGAAGTAATTCTTGGCTAGTGGGAACTCCCCAACTGCAGAGAAACAGAATGGATTGCATCTTGGAAAATACAGAAGTTGGAAAGAACTCAAAACCCTGCTAGAGAGGAAACCAACCTGGAAAAGCCTTCTCACACTCAGAATAGCATTGCTAAGGCAGCAGATGCTGGAGAAGAGTGGACAGCTGCCAAGTATGGGGGAACAATAGACAAGGATGCAGACATGGCATTCCGGGGTGTGTTAACAACAGTCATCAGTGAATATGTGGCAACTGGGAAAGAATGGATAAGTTGGGTGTTGGGAAACAACATCAAGAATTGCGGAGAGTATTGAGAGTTGTCCTTTCTCAGAACCCAGGTTGCTGGGCACAGGTAAGGACCTAGATTCAGAGTCTCCCGCACCCAGAATAAGAAATCACTAGTAGACCAATTTTGCTTGTCTCCCTAGTACCCAGTTTCTTTTCTTCTGATAACAGCACCCTCACCCCTGCTTCAATATTTTCTTTCGTGAAGTTATCCTTCCCCCTTATCTTTGAATATGCACTGGATTGAACTGATCTCATCTTAGGTCCAAGGATGGGCATATGACCCTAATCCATGCAATGAGGACATCAAAGTCCCCATGACATAATATGTGCAGAGATGGTGTGAAAAACCATGACTGGGTCTGGTCATGGAATGACCTTATGTGGATATAAATAGAAACTCCCTGGGCACTACCATTTAGTGCAGGAAAGGGGAGGCTGGCTGCTCAGGGCTAGTATAGCAAAAGT
Source organism: Trachypithecus francoisi (assembly GCF_009764315.1). NCBI lineage: Eukaryota > Metazoa > Chordata > Mammalia > Primates > Cercopithecidae > Trachypithecus > Trachypithecus francoisi. The sequence goes on along the minus strand of NW_022681474.1, from coordinate 49,178,283 downwards.
CTTGAGGTCCAGAGGGTATGCTTGGGTCATTGATTGCCAGGTAAAATAATAATTTCCTTGGATCGTAGTAGAAATATTTTTCTAGATGTTAAAGAGGCCAGGTGAGTAAAAGGTATGTGATCCTCTGACCCAGGAAACATTTCCTCCATACAGGTTGCTAAGACTGAGTAAAAGAAGAAAGGCAATGGGAAACCTCATTCACACCCATGCTTCCTTGTCTCATCTGTATGTATGATTTTTGCACAACTTACTTGATACTTTGGATGTAAAGCAAGGTAAAGTACACTTGACTTGAGTCCAAGGTGATGTTACTACCAATCCTTGAATCCAAGCTTTATTTAGTGGTTGAACCTAGCAAAATTTAGCACATGAAATATCAGAACCAATCGTAGATGCCTCAGGGATGTAGGGTGGAATAATTGAGTAGGAGAGGAAGTATCCCTATTTCTGTTATTTTTGTAGCTGTGAGGTTTTAAATCTGCTGAGAAGAATCTTGCTTCCATATTAAGAGATCATGCCTAAAAGTAGAAAAGAAAAAAAGAAAAGCAGAGTGAGAGATGGAGAAAGACCAGGTCCTGGTGAAATCATTTAATCCTTTACCCAAACCTAGCTATATTGAGATTCTTCAGTCACAGAGGCCAAAAATTTACTTTTTGCTTAAGTTAATTTGGGTTTATATTTTCTTCCAACCAAAAAGAGTCATAACTTACTGAGATTAGTGGACAGTATTTTGGAGGGTTTTTTTTTTTTTGAGGATTCCAAGAAATAAGATTCCCAGTTGTGTCAATTATTTATCCAGAGTTTCTCAGCTCTGAGACCATCCCTACTGTGCTTGGTGATTGTAAAGCTCAGAGTTCTCAAACCACACTTCCCAGAATCCCTTGAAACTGTCTTTCTTTCAGTTTTGGCCAATGGGAGGCCCTGGCAGGAGATTAGAAGGTTGGTAAAGGGAAGAAAGCACTCTTCCTGCCTACAGATCTGGTGACTAGAGCAGTTAGTCATAGGCCCAACTTGTAGAATCTTTTGGCACTCTCAGCTCCAATCACTATCAGTAGTGCCTTAGCAGCTGCACAGCTTCCCCTTAGTGGCTGGAGCAGTGACGCAGGTGCCCCACTGTCAGCAGCCACATGACAGCCCCCAGCATAGCTCAAGTGAGGGAGCTGCAGGGGCCCCTCCCCCAAGCTCTAGTGCAGCTCCAGTGTCCTCACTACTTCTCTTTTGTATCCCTATGCTCAAGAGATAAATGAATGCTTTTGCATTAAACCACCAAATACTGGGGGCTGGAGAGGAAGCATGTTATACAGCACTCTTGTAATAATTGATAATGATTACAGTCTACATAACAAATTTAAATCCCTTTATAAAATTTATTTATACACATTTTTTCCTTAATGGACACTGATTAATACACCAACAATCCCTGCCAAAAAAGAGCACAGTGGGAACTGGACAGCTTGATGACCTTCAATGAGGCCATGAATGTTAATCCTAGAACCAACCAGCCACTTACTATATGAGTCACTAGTCCCCCTCTCACTAATTTCCTGGGACTAGTTCCCCTAAATGGTATATGGTTGTCTCCAAGGAGGCATACTTACTCGTGATGGCAACATTATTTACTCCATCCTGTCAACTTAAAATAATCAAAAGGGTCAGAATCTATTCTTATTCAAGTGCTGCATTTGAGGATGGCCACCCAGAAAACAAATTCCAATGAATGAAAGTCAGTGTTCTGAAGTGTAAAAGTTTGTAATTATCTTTATAGACAAAGTTTAGAGAACCTTGACAGAATTTTGACATCTTTCTCTGCAAGGTTTAATGTACAGTTAAAATGATTTCATAGTTGAGGGGTCTTTTTTAGAATAAATGTGTATTTAACATTCCACACTGAAGATGTAACAGTCATGAGGTATTTTTTGCCATCTGATCTGACTTAGGTTTAGGACAATAAAAGAAGCAGGTAATCTATAACAAAGATCAGTGACTGGAAGGGGAAGAGGTCTGGTCTGTGGTCTCTCCTAGTCATTTACAGAATGAGAAAAACGAGGAAGAAAGTTAAGCTATAATCTAAGAAGCAGAATTGCAAACATGCTGCATGACTGAGTCTCCAGGGATTAACTTCCCCCTTGACATAATAAATTTAGAGGGTCCTGAAGTTTTTTTTTTTTTACAACTCCCACCCCTTGTAACTTGAAATATCTTGCTTTGACAAGTTCTACAAATGTAGAACAAGAAGTGTACAATGTGTAGCTACTGCTATTGTGCAAATTCCAGCTTTACCCACCATTCTAATTATCTACTGCTGAACTGCAAGCCATCCTACAGTTTAGTGGCATAAAACAGCAAACATTTTATTATGATCTCATATTCCATAGGTCAAAAATTTGGATCAGGTAGAGCAGGGATGGATTATATCCACTCCACAATGACTGCAGCCCCAGATGTGAAAACTTGAATGGGTGGAGTTGATTCAAGTTATCGCATCTGAAAGTCTCATTCACTCACAGGTCTAGAAGTTTGGCTCAGAGTACCTACATGGGACCTATCCATCACAGCAGCCTAAGTGTAGTTAGTTTTATTACCCAGTAACTTGGGATTCCAAGGGTGAGTACTCCAGAAAATGAGGCAGAAGCTCATGGCCTTCATAACCTAGCCTCAGAAGTCGCACAGCATCTCTTCTGCCAAATTCTCTTGGTGGAAACACTCGCAAACCCACCCAGATTCAAGAAGATTGGTCATTTACATACTTTTGTAGGAAGATTGTCAAAGAACATGCAGCCTTGTTTCAACACCACCACACTCTCCATTCTCTTGGGGAAATAATGTGCAAATGAAGTTATCTCTCTTTTCTTAAAAGTCATATTTTTATTGTTTCATCAATACTTTGAAGACTATGTACTAACTGTAGCGCCAGGAGTCACTAGAATAACCTAAAGAAGATGAAAAACAATTTGGTCCTCATATTCTTGAGTGGCCTAATTAATCGTGTGGAAACACAGCTGTAGGCAAGGTAACATCTCATGCCTAGATGTAAGTCACCATTTCCATAAATGCTTATGATAATTGAGCTACTTCTCCACATTACATCATCTTTTAAAATCTCTACCTCTCATTCCCAAAATGATACACATTCCACAATGTAGAGCAGGGTCATTATCTAATGAGATGGATGGAGTGAGCCAAAAAATTTAACCCTTGCCACTGATTGAGAGACATTGGTCCTTAAGGGATCTTGAGAAATGATCACAACCTCCTGGGGGTCTCATGTCACCTACAGAAGTCACCCATCAGTTCTAGGAAAACAATCCACTGATGGATTCCTGATGCATCTGGGTATTCCTGCCAAGAATATTGCTTAGATCCAGATAGGTCCTTCATCACATCCGTCAGCCACACATTAGAGATTTAAATGAACAGTAAACTTACATAAACCCCACACGTTAAATAAAGGAATGGGAAAGGAGCACAACACTAACTGTCTAGCTCTGCTTGTATCACAAGTGGAAACCATAAGTGTGTTCTAAAACAAAATAGGCTCTGGATTATCACCAAGCATCACAATCCATAGAGAACAGACTGTGGGCTATTCAAGGGCTGTCCACAGAGACAAAGCTGTTGAGTAAGAAGGCCAAAGTAGTTTGGAATATCTGCTGACTTCAGACTTGGTCCTATTAACACATTCTCATAATGCTACTACTGGTTCCTATTCTAATTTCTGTTCCCTCTTGAAGCCTTTCTGACATGGTCATTATGGAATTTAGATTGATTACCTTTTGATCTTGCCTTTGCCTCTAAACTCCATTTTAAAACCATAATCATTACCATTGCCTGGATATTTTTATCAAACATCAAATTTCCACAAGGTTTTCTAGCATACATAGCATAACTTTGACCCCAAACTACCAAAATTTTCAAGAGCATAATTAATAGGGCTTCTCTGAGCCCAGCGTCTCTCACTCTCTCAATTTGTTGCAACAAACAACCTTGATGGTGCTCCTTTCTTCCCACCTCTCCTTCCTCTCTCCTCTTAGACACCCTCTGGACTATATCTGGAGGAGGCTAGACAGCACCAGCATTGGTTGGGTAACAACTGGAGTTGAACAGATCTCACTTAGAGATGCTCAGAAAGTACTCATAGGTGGATTTGTAGAGCCAGACACAGTGGAAAAGGAAAAAAACAGAAAAATAAAACATAACATCTCTGCTCTAGGATAATGTTCTGTTTATTTTGTTTTTCCTCCAAGGAGTGCAAGTACCTTGCCCAAAGAACGCACTGCCATTTCTTACAAATTGCCAGAAATACTCCCTGCAACACTCAGAAAGCAAAATCTCTATCTGTTTCTAGGGAAACCTCAGCTTGACACGAGGCACCTTAGACTACAGCAATCTACAGACACTAACAAGACATGACCCACAGAACAGAAGAGAGTGGAAAAAAGAGAAAGGCAAGTTAGAACTACACAGAAAAATTAGAAGTATAACTCTTGGTCCCTAGACCCTGGAAAGGAATAGTGCCTGGAAAATGGTGAGGATGGAATTCCTGTTTATGGAATGAATAATTTATTTTCCCTGCTGCAGTACTTACACATCCATTGTGTCTCTCCAAGCACTGGCCTTCCCCTGCTAGGAACCTGGCACCTCCCCTTTTTCCTCCACAGAGACCCCACTTCCTGCCCTCTTATGTTACACTTGACACCAAGAAGAACACTTAATACAAAGCTGCAGGCTTGGTGATTGCTCTTTGATACAGCCTTCAGCAGAGGCAGTAGAGCAAGCCTTGCCCTGCCTTCTCACAGGGGCTGCTGCTCTCGTTGCAAATGCCCTCCTTATTCCTTCCACTCCTGCAGCTGCTGCCTTCATCTTCCTAGGGCAGCCACTTCTGTCCAGACTCCTTGCTGTCCTTCCTGAGGTACCTTGTCAGTAATGGTCTTCATCATGATCCTCTGCCCAGGGTCACTCTACTCCAGTAGCCTAGACCCCCCAGAAATGACACCATTACTTCTCTTCATCCTAGGTAGGTGCAGCCACCTGCCTCAAAACCAGCCTTGCACTGACCTCGAATGTACATTCACTTCATCCCCAAGCAAGGGAACTAATTCCATCCCAATCTGGGCAATTTTTCCTCCTCACCTCTCTGCATCTACTTTTGCCACCATCTAAACTAATTCTGCACATCCTGCATCAAAAACTAGTTTCTTACCTTTATACTCTAGCAAGGACCTGTCAATACAGTAAAGATGCAGAGTTCACCCGCAATGATAAGAATACATTTCTCTAAGAAACACAAAGCTGACAGAGCATCAAGGGCAGAGGCTCAGCTTGAAATTCTTGAGATCTGCAGGAAGTTTGAATGATTTGACTCTGCTGGGTGGTGATGACTGGTGAGAAGAGATTTTGATGCAAAAATTGAATGTCAGCCTCCCTCTTCTTATTGTGAAGTTCTCAAGATAGCAAAATGAGCTCTCTCAGGGCTTAAAATCGTGGATCTCAAACCTTAATGTGCATCAGAGTTACCTGGAGGGCTTGTTAAAACAGACTATTTGGCTCCACCCCCAAGCTTCTGATTCAATAAGTCTTGGGTGGGAGTTGATAATTTGCATGTCTAACATGTTCCCTTGTGATGCTGGTGCTGTTCAGTCAGGGACCAGTTTGAGAATAACCATATAGAGGCTTGGCAATTTAGCCAGAGGAAATGGTGTGAAGTCCTCCAGGAAAGAGAACAAGGTACCCTCAAATGCCTCTGGTTAAGAAAGAAAGAAATCCCTTCAGGAGAGGGATGTGCATCATGACAATGGAATTTGATACTCAGAGAAATATCAGTTATAGTAAAAACAAGCCTGGCAGTTTTTCAAGAAGAGAAAGTGAGCCTATCCATCTGAGTTGTGGGGCTAAGGGGTTCATGGTTTCAGGTCTATAAAGCATAAGATACAGGATAATAGTGGAAGCTGAAATTCAATCAAGTAAAAGTCAACTGATAAAACTGGAGGGATGCACTTCTAGTGCCCATTCTTAAAGTAGTCGAAGCTCAAATTACACTCATGTTGTTTGATTATTTGAAAGATAAAATGAGATTAGCCCATTTTAGTTAGGTACATTTTCACCAAGCACCTGCAAGGTTCTGTGTCAGATGCTAATAACACACAGAAGAAAGCAATTGGTACCTGCCCTCAAGCCGCACACTGTCTAGTTACTTAGATACAGATAGTCCTCTAACCCCAGGACTCATAATTGAGAGGATAGTGCCATGGTTAAGGGCATGGGCTGTGGTGTCAGAAACACCAGATGTAAACCCTGACTCTACAGCTCTCTAGCTGTATGGTTCTGAATCATTTGATTGATGTCACCAATCGCAATTTCCTCACCTTTAAAATAGGCATAATAATTTCTTTCTAACAGGCTGTTAAAGGATCGATGAGAAAATGCTTGTGCAGCACTGCACACCAGGACTGGCACAAAACAAGATAATGAGCAAGTCATTTTTTTTTCTTGGCTCCTGTCCTTTAGTCTGCCTGCCCAAGACTGACATGTAAAACAGGCAAGCTGGGAGCCGCAGGCCCTATCCCCCATCTAACCGCACCCTGAAAACTAAATCAAGTGGAATAGTAACAGGTTGAAGGGTTTCGCTATCAAGTCAGCCTGGATGTTGCCTCTATCTGAGTCTGTGCCTAAACTACTGTTTTCAGACATGTACCCCATTTTTTTCCTGTTCACCTGGGTCCTTGTCTTACACCTCTCTCCTCCCCATGTCTGAGATCTCATCTCAGTTTTCTACTTCATCACTCACGCCATATGTAATCATTGACAAGACTTTACCTTTTTCTTTTTCTTTCTTCTTAGATGAATCCTGTTTCTGTGTCCCTAGTAATAAGTTCTGACTCACTCATTGACATGTGACTTCCTGCCTGCCTCTTAATTTAATTGGGCATGTCCCCAGATACTGGGAACCACTTGTTCTATCTCAGCCTCAGAAAAAAAAAAAAAAAAAAAAACAAGACTAGAGAGTGTTCTTGGCTCTGTGTCAGGTGAGGGAGGGAACTTCGGGTGACAGGGCATATGGATGAGCCCAAGGTGGACCAGAGACCTCTATTCTGGAATTCTGTGGCTAGCTTTGAGTCTTGACCCCAATCCCCAGTCCAGAGAGCCTAACACCTTTACCATGAAACTGCCTACCAGGCATGATTGGTCTATCTTTCCAAGGTTATTCTGAATTCCAAAATAGTTACTATTGTGTGATGTGTATAGTTAAGTTTTGATGGTAGACTTTGACAGCTTTGGTGTCTGGATCCCTCTAATATGTGTATCATCTCTAGAGTGTGGTCTTAATAAGAACGTTTTGGTCTGATTGAGATTAGCTTCCTAGAGAAGTAGCAGGGACTAACCTTATCTGGACATGAGGTTAAATCTCTCCCATACGGAGCCTGGAGGTCTGGGCCCCTCAAAGGAGAGTGGAGGGAAACATAGACCACTGAAAATGGGGTTCTTTTTTTAGAGGTTTCTATAAAGAGGCCTCTCAGCTGCATGGAGATTTGAATATCAAGGAGCAAGGATAGAAGCTAGAAAATCCATCAGTGGGCCACAGTAAAAGTTCAGATGAAAGATGATGGTGGTTACATGTAAGGTAGAAGTAGCAAAGTTAAGAAAAGTCTATGGGAAATGCTGTCCTGTGGATAATATAGTCAACAGAATTTATTGGTGAACTCGCTATATTAGCAAAGAGATGAGTTGATGAGGAAGCCAAAGATTTTGGTCTGAAGATGTTAAATAATGTACTTGTTTTTTATTGATGTGAGGAAGTTGGGAGAGAAGGAGCTATAGAAGATATTAGGAATTCAGTTATGGGAAAAATAATTTTGAGTTGTATTTTAAGTACCTATACAGAGATGAGCAGCAGACATATGGGTACAACAACATTCAAGTCTGGAGTTCATAAGCAGGGTCAGAATTAGAGAAAAAAAAATGTCTGGTCGTCAGACTATAGATAGTGTTCACAGCCTTGGAATTAGATAAGGTAACAAATGCATGAGTTCTGACAGAGTAACTTAGGAGTCTGTGCATGGGACCCTCCAACCTTTAGAGTCTAAAAGTGGAACCCTAATGTTCTAAACTCAGTGAAGAGGCTGAGGATCAAGGACAGAGTTGGCAATGGGGCTCAAGAAATCACAATGCAGACATTCTTCTGGGTAACCAGAAAAGGAAATCCTACTGCTGAGGTGGAGGGCTGGATAATCGACTATGAGTGTTTGTTCAGAGGTACCGCAGGCCACAAAATCACGGTCAGGTATTCATGGTGATAATGAGAATTCACAATCATGAAAGCACAAAATAGGGGCTCTTGAGCTCCTTGGTCTCAGGACCCCACTGCACTCTTAAAAGTATCAAGGTTTTAGTTACACCTATCAATGTTTAACATATTGAGCATTAAAACTAAAAAAAAAATGAAAACACACAACTACACAAGCATCCATTTCTTTCACCATCAGAGCAACTGATGCCATCACTCATCATTCTAGAAAACCCCACTGTGCAGCTGTGAAACAATAAAAGTGAAAATAAAAATGGCAGTGTTACTATAAAAATGTGAACATGTTTTTGACCCTGTGTACCCCATAAGATGGTCTTGCAGAGCCTGAGGAATCCCTAGACCATGTGTTGCAAGCCACCCATCTAAACAGTGGGTGACAGAGAAAATTAGGTGAGGGAAATTTAAGAAATAGACCAGAAGTAATGTGACCAATGGGCTGTGGGGGGTACCTTCTGGGTAATATGTCTCTCCTGGAGGAAAGACATATAAGGACGGCTAGGGTGCCTCACATGATGCCCAGATTTGGACCTGGAGACTGTCTGTAGGGTGCTGTCTTTCAATAAAATAGGGCAGTGGTTTTCACAGTGCAGTTTACAATCCATTAGAGGGCAGAGAATTCAATTTAATGTGTGACAGCCATCATTTAAAAAAATATAATACAAAGTATCATGAACTGTTTTATATATGTGGGTATGTGATATGTATATATCTATACATAAATACATCAGTACTGTGTAAAGCTGAAAAACACAGCTTATGTGTGAGTCGAGTTTGAGAGTCTCTGAGACAGGGAATACTAGAAGTAACAGCCTCCTGATGATGTCCTTGCTTCTAGTCTTTTCCTCCATTTTAGAATGACTTTCCAAAATATCACTTTAAACATGAAAATCCTTTATTTAAAGTCTTGTGATGGCCTCTTCCTCTTTACTACAGAGCAAAACCCAAACACATTCACATGACACAGAGGGCACCACAGAGTCTGACCGCAGCCTTTCTCTCAGGTGCTAACTTGTAACACTCTCCCCACTAATACCTTTCTCTCAAGTCAAAAAACACATTTCAAGTCCTCAAATATGCCTTGACTTCTCTGGTTTCTGTACCGGACTGTGCCCTGTATGTCATTTTCTTGGCCTGAAATTTTCAACATTTAGACCAACTCACATTCCATGATCCAGCTCTTCCAGGGGTAGCAGAACATGACCAGATCTTCACCAAAATTTCCTTCTTCCTGGGCACAGAAGAAGCAACCCTTTCCTGCTCTTTTGTAATGAGGTGGGCATATGATCAGCTCTGGCCAGTGGAATGTAGGTAGAAAGTGATCTACACCATTTCTAGACCAAGCTCCAAAATATTTTGTGCCATCTTCCATGTTTTCTCTCTTTCTTCTTTAAACTACCAGATAGAGAAAATCTCTGGGTCCTAGTGGATCTAGTAGAATGAACACCCTCCATCCCCCAAACTTTGCACGGACCCCAAATAAACTTGTATTGTTTTAAAATACTAAGATTGGAAGCTGTGCATTTTACCTGCCCTAGCCAATATACCAAGTTTGATGCCTTGCTATTTACCAAATCCTGTCATTATTTTCCAGGAATGAGATGGGGAGACAGGAAGCGCTCTTATTCCTAAACTCTTATTACAGTCTCCACTGTTTCCAGCCTCCTCACGTGTGTCCAGAGTCAACAACAGGCCTATAAAGCTGGAAATGGAAGCAGCAGAAACCTTTGTTCCTCCGGGGTTTAGGACGGCAATAGGGAACAAGTGTTCATCCATATATTGCACACAGCACTCATCCTGTTCACAGATCCACAGGAAACAAATAGAGCTCATCAGTCCTCTTAGGCCATGGTAAGAACTTGAAATTTGATGCTGAACAAAATAGGGAGCCATTCAGGATTTTTAACACCAAACTGGCATTAAATGACAGAATTTTAAAGATGTGTTCTGGACATTGTGTTAAGAATAGACTGTGTGTGATGAGAGGGAAGAGAGAGTAAAGCAAGGATATTGGTCTAGAGGCCATTGGGTGACCCACAATGAGGAATTAATGGTAATGTGATCAGAGATTTGGCCATGAAGGTGGGGAGAAGTGTGTATATTCTGTATACAAGTGGGAGGTGGAGCCAACAGAATTTTCTGTTGCAATTCCCCTAGGTCTTGTATTTTACTTCTTCACTTCATTTAGCCCTTTTCTCAACTATAATCCCCTTAGAGAGTTCCCCAAATGCTTCATCTGAAATAGCTCTTTCACACCCTGTCACCTTCCATTTAATCTTGCTTTATTTTCCCTTATAGTCTTATGCACCTGCAATTACATTGTATATGTACTTATCAACCTATTAACTGTCCACTTCTTTCAATATGATGCTCTCTTCCTGAGCACATGGACTGGTCCTTGTCCTCACTGATTTCCCAGAGCCTAGAATAGTGCCTGACTCATACTTGGCCTTCAAATATTTGTGAAATGAGTAAATGAACCAATTAAATTAGTCTTGCTGGAGATGCAAATCTTGCTCTTAACACATCGAGCAATAAACATAGGCCCCCCACTGTAGCATGTTTGCTGTGATGCAGGTCATCTTGGTGATAAAACAAAGAAGTGGCCTGACCTGCAGACTGGTCCTAATTTGATCTTTATGCACAGAGTCTGGTCTCACCAAAAGGCTCTGGTTCTGGATACTTTTCAAATATTTTCTTTTCCTCATCCATCTTGTTCAACAGCATTCGATTGATTACCAATTTTAGTCTATGACCTAGGAAATACAAGATTGGAAACCACATTGTAATGCTTTTAGGTTGATCTTTTAATTGTCAGCCAAGCATTTTAGGAAGCATCAATGCTATGGAAGATTAATAAGCTACCCAAGTCTGGCCAAAGGTGACCCCAGCCTTCTGGGTACTATGTTTCTCATGGGGGAGATTTGTGAAGTATACATTCTGATACTCAATAGGACCAAGGCCTCTGGCAGTAGCTTCATCTGGAATTGCAAGAGATGGATGTTTTCATGGAGCTGCTTACCGACAGCTGAGTCTCCTTTATACATCAGCCTTGTTCATTGGGTGTTGCCTCATTAGCTTCAATGGAAATCATCCTTTTCTGAGAATTGGTGACACTGCATAAATTAATGAGTTAACAGCCATGAATGTCATCAAAAGGGAGGAGCTGGGGAAGAAATAACTGTTTTTGTCAAGATGCTTAACTGCAGAAGACAATAAGACAGTGATCCATTAAAACCATTGAAACTAACAATCTAGCTCATGTGCACCTTGTCCTGAACAGCTGCCTGCCCTCCTCCACTTCCTCCTTTCTACCCTGCTCCTGCCTGCCTAACCTCACTGAAGCCTGCTTACATCAGAAGCAGGAAACAGGCTGGGTGTGATGGCTCATGCCTGTAATCCCAGCACTTTGGGAGTCCGAGATGGGGGATCACCTGAGGTCAGTGAGACCAGCCTGGCACACATGGCGAAACTTCATCTCTACTAAAAAAAAAACAAAAAAATTAGCCAGGTGTGGTGACAAAAGCCTGTAATCCCAGCTACTTGGGAGGCTGAGGCATGAGAATCACTTGAACCTAGGAGGCAGAGGTTGCAGTAAGCCAAGATCGCGCCACTTCACCCCAGCTTGGGCGATAGAGGGAGACTACATCTAAAAAAAAAAAAAAAGCAGGAAATATGTCGAATACTTACTATATGCCAGGTACTGACATTTTTATTATTTCTTTTAGTTTTATAAAATCAATAAAGTAAGGCACATTTATTACCTCAATTCTCACATGAAGAAAGTAACTTCCCCAGGCACACAGCTAAGTAATGGAGCAGCACTGGATCATTACCAATCTAAGACAAGCATGTTGATACCAACAGAGAATCTTTAATTATTCTTATAAACTAGTCCCCCAGTCTTAGACTTCAATATGGTGTAAGCTCACCTCTCCAAAGACAAGCTCAGGCCAAATTCGCAGCAACCCAATCATCATTCCCCACCTCTTCCTCAGGAAGGGACCTTCAGATATTTGACTCTAAAATTCCAAGGGTGCCCAGGGCCCTTAAAACCTTTTCAATAAAAATCAAATAATTTCTCTTTTAACAAGTATTTAGGTGTGCAATACAGTATTATTAACTCAGCATTATGTTGTACAGCAGATCTCTAGACTTATTTATCTTGCATAACTGAAATTGTATACCTATTGAGCAAGTCGCCATTTCTCCCTCTCATTTTTACCACAATGAAACAAACAGAAACAAAACAAAGGGGCAAGAGGAAAGTTTTGAAATTGATAGACATGTTTATTACCTTGATTGTGGTTATGACTTTATGGATGGATCTATGCACATGGCTAAACTCATCAAATTGCATACATTAAATATGGGCAGGTTTTGTATGTCAATTATATGTCAATAAAGCTGTTTTAGAAATAAAAAACATCATAGACATTAATAAAAAGGAAAAAAGAAAAAAAGCAACATAAAGATCTCATTTTGAGTGACAGGCAGCGGAAGGTGATCTGGTCAGAGGGGATCTCCACTTGTCTCCCCATAGCAGAGTATGGGGCCAGAAGAGGTGAGCAAGAGCTACTGAAAGGGCTGAAGCTTCCAGTGCAGCTGAGTGTGCAGCTCCCACTGCTGCTGCTTGCTGCAGCTGTCAACACCTTGCGTGTCTTCTGTACCCCACCGAGGCTTCCCAAACAGCCTCATTCCAGCTGTGCATGATTTTGTGCACCAGAGCAGTCAAAGCAAAAGGTGGTGTTTAAAAAAAATTACATGCATACCTTGTTTTATTGTGCTTTGCATTATTGCTCTTCACATATATTGTATATGTTACAAATTGAAGGTTTGTGGCAACCCTGCGTCGAGCAGATCTGTAAGCACCAGTTTTCCAACAGCATGTGCTCGCTCACCTCGTGTCTGTTGCATTTTGGTAATTCTCACAATATTTCAAACTTTATTATTATTATTATTATATCTGTTATTTGATCTATGATCTGCAATCTGGATGTTATAATTTTGTTTGGGGGCACCGCAAAACACACCCATATAAGACAGCAAACTTAAATGATAAGTGTTTGTGTTCTGACTGATCCACCTACTGGCTATTCCCCTCTCATGCTCTCCCCTCAATCCTCCCTATTCTGAGACACATCAATGTTGAAATTAGGCCAGTTAATAACCCCACAATCACCTCTAAGTGTTCAAATGAAAAGAAGTGTCGCAAGTCACTCACTGTCAATCAAAAGCTAGAAATGATTAAGCTTAGTGAGGACGTTATGTCAAAATCCAAGATAAGCCATTTATGATTCTTCTGATAGATCTGTACAAAGTAAATTGAAAACTTTCTGGAAAGGATTAACCATTCTAGATGCCATTCAAAACATTTGTGATTCATGGGAAGAGGTCAAAATATCAACATTAACAAGAGTTCTGAAGAAGTTGATTCCAACCCTTCTACATGACTTTGAGGGCTTCAAGACTTCAGTGGAGTAAGTAACTGCAGATGTGATGGAAATAGCAAGAGAACGAGAATCAGAAGTGACTGAATTGGTGCAATCTCATGATCAACTTGAACAGATAAGGAATTGCTTCTTAGGGATGAGCAAAGAAAGTGGTTTCTTGAGATGGCATCTAATCCTGATAAGATACTGTGAATATTATTGAAATGACAACAGAAGATTTAGAATATTCTGTAACCTTAGTTGATCCATCAGTGGCAGAGTTTGAGAGGATTGACTCCAATTTTGAAAGAAGTTTTACTGTGAGTAAAATACTATTGAATATCGTTGCACGTTACAGATAAATGCTTCCTGAAAGGGTCAATGAATGCAGTAAACCTCATTGTTTTAAGAAATTTTCACAGCCATTCCAACTTTTAGCAATCATCACACTGATCAGTCAGCAGCCACCAACCTGGAGGCAAAACTCTCCACCAGCAAAAAGATTACAACTCACTGAAGGTTCAGATAATCATTAGGAATTTTTCACACACAAAAAAGTGTTTTTAAATTAATCTACATTCATATTTTAGACACAATGCTATTGCACTCTTAATAGACTACAGTAGAGTGTAAACATAACTTATACATGCACTGTGAAACCAAAAATTTATGTGCCTAACTTTATTGTGATATTTGCTTTATTGCTGTGGTTTGGAACTGAACCCATGATATCTCTGTGGTGTGCTTTTAGTTTAGTAATGGTATTGGTTTTTTTTTATTAAAAAAGGCAAAATAAGATGGAAGAAAAATGCTCCACAAACCCTCAATCCAACAATTAGTCTTACAGAACAATTTTCCTCTTTCCTCTTTTATACATATTTTGCATGGTTGTGATCATAGTAACTACAGCATTTTTAGTCCTTTATTTTACTGAATATTCTATTATAAGTTCGTTTTCCCATTGTAAAGTCCTCAAAATACCTTCTTAGTGGTATTATAAATAGCATCATGTCAGGACAATATAAATGTTAGTCCTCTTAGTGTTGGGTAATTGATTCCTTTTTAAAAATGTTTCTCGGCTGGGCGCGGTGGCTCAAGCCTGTAATCCCAGCACTTTGGGAGGCCGAGACGGGCGGATCACGAGGTCAGGAGATCAAGACCATCCTGGCTAACACGGTGAAACCCCGTCTCTACTAAAAATACAAAAAAAATTGCAGGGCGAGGTGGTGGGCGCCTGTAGTCCCGGCTACTCGGGAGGCTGAGGCAAGAGAATGGCGTAAACCCGGGAGACGGAGCTTGCAGTGAGCTGATATTCGGCCACTGCACTCCAGCCTGGGTTACAGAGCAAGACTCTGTCTCAAAAAAAAAAAAAATGTTTCCCATAATCATAGTTTATATTAACTAATAGAATGGTTACAGCATACCAGACATTTTCTGAATACTCTATATTTGTGAATTCATTTAATCATCACAATGACCCACTATTTAGGCTTCATCATTCTTATCCCCATGAAGAAGCTGAGATACAGAGAAGTCACATTATTTCCGGGAATCACCAAGTAGTTGAGTGAGAGACTTATGAGTCCAAGAGCATGGACTCCTCAGTGTAGGCACTAAACCACCACACCCCTCTCTCTGCTGCAACAAACCTATCATCTGTGCAAATATGGAATTTTTTTCCTGGAAAATATTACCTTAGGATAAATTCATAGGGTCTGAAATGGTTGGATCAAGAAATATAATTACATTTATGGCTCATACTAAATATTCCTACAACATTGTTCAAAAGAGTTCTTTCCACTTCAAACACCACCATCGTGAATAATCATGCCAGTAGGACGATAAACTGTCTAACTTCAAGTTCTATTATCATAAGTTTTCATTGTGCTTCTTTAATAGCTGCAAAATGATTTCCACAGGTCTTTTACATTAGCCATTTTTTGAACGCTAAAAATAGTGGGCACTTTCCAATCATTTCTTTGCTAATTGTAGATGCGCTTTTGTTTGTTCATATTCTTTACACAGTAAACGATTGTGTTTTTGTGAGCGCTTGTGCATTTGAATAAGCTCTTTAAGCACTTTATCTTTTTTTCGTAAACTGTCTTATTTGATATAAACATTTTCCAGTAAGTAGTCCTTTTTCTATCAATTTTATCATGTTTCATTATACAGAAGTTTTGTTTTTTTTTTAGAATCTATGTACCTATTATATTCTGTTGCTCTATTGATTCTAAGATGAAGTGGTATGGCAACTTAGCAGCAAAGTCTCTTTTGATACTCAAGATTCTTTTTAGAAAAATAGCAATAATGTTGTGTGTGTCATATGGTAGATGACAGGAAAAAATGAAGTGCCTAAAACCACTGGATGTATTCATCTTGTTTTCTATTACTTTGAACAGTTTTTTGTGTGTGTGTGTTTCACGTCTTATTGATGGTGGTTAGAGTGAAACAAATCTGTTTAGTTTTGTCTGTCTTTTATTATGCCACTCTTCTACATTTTGAAGTATAATAATAATAGTTCTTAAATTGATTGTTTTAAATTTTTGAGGTAAGCATGTCACCTGCAAATTATCAATTAAGTTTATTTAAATATTATGTCTCTTATTTGTTTTTCATGTCTTATTACAAGACTTTTCAAAACAATCCTAGCAACTATGGGATCTCGTGGTCATCTAAGCACTAAGAAGGCTGCTCTCCATCCAGTCAAGGATATGGGATGGTGTCTAAGGTGTCCTCTCCCTCCTTATCTGCACCCCTTTCCCTTCCTGCCTTCTCAGCCAGCAGCAGCATTGCTTCAATGAGGAAGCCTGCACAACATGCAAGCAACTAAGAGGCTTCTGGATTTCAAAAGCCCGAGTTTTGAAGATCTCAGGCTCCAGCATTTATGTCATAAACAAAATATTTGGACCGCTGATGGAGAGACCCTTACCCTCAGGCTAGATTAAGATTCACCAGTCAGGAAGAAGAAAAGAAGCAAATCGGACCCTAAGAAAGTAGCTGAACTTTGAACAGGGGAATAACAGAAACTCAAGGTTGGGTGAAAAAATCCAAGAGCACTTTACTGAGTTGTGAGGAGGAGACTCATAGAAGCTTCATGTTTCTCTGACTGGGACCAACAGGTCCTCCTCCCACACTCTGGACAGCCAGATTCCTATTTGGCCTTAGTCTGTGTGTTCCACAGTCCGCTTCAGCAGCCTCAGGAAACCTCCCCTCAACACAGGGACCTCAGTAAGGGACAAATTTCAGAAGGAAAAGAGTAAAAGGAATAAATGTTAAGTCCTCCAATCCTTCCTGGCAGAAAGGTGAAGAGAAAAGTTCCGGTGATTCGGGATCAGTGGTAGAAGTTGTTGGTCCATGGGGAAAAGAATTGGACATCTCCAGCTCTGTGATCTTTCTTCCAGGCCCCTGACCTGCCACCAGCATTTTACACACACACACATACACGCGCAATTATATTCCCCAAAAATATATTCCCCAGAAATATATATATATTCCCCAAAGAGGATTTCCAGAGTGCTTTTAGATCCTTTGACATTTCCAACCTCTCCTCCAGTGATTTAAAAAAAAAATCTTCACTAGAATCATAAAGTCTCTGGTATTTCTTTTCAAGAAATTCCAATCACATGATTGAACAGGGCTGAGTTCTAGGAGAAGGTTAAGAAGAACAGGCTCTCTGAGTGACAGTCACACTCAGGTGGCATTTGGCTGCAACCATCAACAGCCAAACCATGAGGTCCACACAGATTACACTTGTGGGTACACAGAAGTAGTGACAGCTAGTAGCAAGGGACCTCACTATGCAGATCTGGCCACATAGCTTCATCGGAATTCCTCCCACACCTGCCTCAAACAAGCTGCCCTTCACTGAGTGAGGTTTTCAGGGGATGCAGGTAGGAAGAGAGTGAACAGCGAATAACTTTATTTATTATTCCTAACCCATAGCCCTCTCGGAGAGTTCGAATAGCTCCCTGGCTCCCTGGGTCTCAGAGATGCCTATGGGTCTAGGCTGTGGGTATGCCTGTGGTTTGGGGTTTGTTCTGCTTTCATTTTGAGCCAAACCTCCAACAATCTCTACACCCTGGGTGGTTACTGTTGATTTATGCTGGCTGCAAAACAACAGACTGACGCAGCAAAGTGAATGCAAGCGTGGCAGCATACTAATGCTGGGCCTAAGATATTTCTGTCATAAGGAATAGAGCTTGGAGTGCAGACTTGGCGGGCTCCCAATTAAGTGTTTGATGACGATTAGTTGATTCGCTTGTAAGATTTTGGAGGTTTGTGGGCTGTCTGCATTGCTGGATTTGCCTTTGTCCTTGTTGAGTGGTAATTATGGAGCTCTGTTAACATGCCTCAAAGCGCAGCCCCTCCCACAACCCAACCCCTCTTCCGACTTCCAGGGTCTGTCTTCCATTTGCCACTGTAAGAATTGTGTATTTTCTTCACTGTCTAATTTTTCCCAAAACACACACCAGTGAAGGAAGAAAAATCTTGGTACCCTCTTATCTCCCTAATGTTACAGTCTCTCACCTCTCTGCATATTTCACATGCTCTTTCCTCAGTCCTTATAACTTCCCTATCTCATCCACCTGAGACTTCAAGACTCAGGACAGGGGTCTCTCATCTGCTTATGAGGCCAACACTTCTCCTGTTGGATGCCCTTCACTGTGCTTTGCCTGCAGCACCTGCAAACCCCTCCATCATAACAATTGTAGCATAAGTGCTATTATTCTAGATTTACAAATACCTTCCCACTGGGAGCCACCAAAAGGACAAATTAAAAACTATTTACCCTTGAGTCTTCACATGCAGTAATCAGAGGAGATATTTGTTCAATCGAAACATTGTTAAATGCCAAAATGTGAATTTCAGAGACAAACTGACCTGTCTGACATTGGCAAGTTACCTAACTCTTTCCATCCAAATTGGCTCATAGATCCGTCAACTCTGAAATTAATATATTCTGAGATAAATATCCTAATTGCCCAGAGTGTAAAATACTTGGAGCTTAAAATATTGTCAGATTGAAACCTGACATCTAAATAACTAACTTGATGGGGCATGCGACATGATGCAGAATTGTGTGGCCAGGAGGTGACCTTACCCTCTTCCTAAGGGTCAGTGCCTTTAAACCATGACAATGCCTATTTTTTAATCTTTTCATAGATACAACTACCACATTCTAAATCTACTCAGGTACTAAGAAAGATTATGGTAATTAAAAAGGAATCTAGCACAATATTTTTTGAACTTTTTGATCACAGCTCTGACATTTTATATCTCAAACCAGTAAAAGTAAAATAAAACTTGTATAACACATAAATACATACCTTTATTTCTCATGATGCCCTCTGGTATGTTTGTTCTAGTCAATTCTATTCTCTTCTATTTCATTTTTAAAGAAATACTGATTGTAAATCCACAAAGGGTCTATACTTGAGTTGTGCCAATATCAATTGCCTGGTTTTGATGATGCACTATGGCTATACAAAAGGTTATCATTGGGGGAAGCTGGGTGAAGGGCACACAAGAATGCTCAGTAGTAGTTTTACAATGTTTTAATAGTCTTAAACTACTCTTTAAAAATGAACTTAAAAAATTAATATGGGTTGTGAAGGTAGAACGCATGGCTTTATGATCCACTGAGTTCCATAATGAGTTTAAAAAGCATTGATCCCTCAAAGTGACTTTATATAAGATAAATGTACTCGTTCCTTATATCCAGGAATAACCAGGTTCTAAAAATTGCATAAACAATATAAATAAGAGAGATGACATTATAAATACCTTAGAAAGAGTAATGTGGGAAATTACATATTAAAAAGCAATAAAACATTATGCAAATTTTTTAAATTATTGAGATAAAGTTTACTCTATAACATAATTTTTAATTATTTGATTGGTACATGGATTTAATTTTATTCTTATCATAAAACTGGCCAGTTTTGAGGAGAACTTGATGAAATGATTCCAAAGTCCATCAGGGGTAATAAAGCAAAGATGATGCCTAATGAAGTTCTCTAAGCAGAAAGGAATGAAGCAGAAGCAACAGTGATGTGCAGAGCCACATGTACCAGCTTGTGAGAGCATATTGTTAAATTTTCAGGAATTTTGTGATCTGGTTGAGGTCACACTGGTAGCTTGAAATCAGTGGGAAAGTTAATTTCTCATGGTTGGTTATATAGAAAGAAAATTATAGAAGACTACCTAAAACTAAATATAAGAGAAAATTCAGAGGAATAAATAGGTTAAATACTAAACTTTACAACTGCTTTAAAATGTATAATAAAATTTAATAGTTTTAATCAAATATTTAACTTTTGAATAACATTTTACATTTCAAATTAAAAGAAATAACAATAAACAGAGATATGCTGCTTAAAAATGTACAAGTTCTGTAGTTGGCTCTAATTTCTGTGTTAATGATTAACACAAATCCAAGATTAATAGTTCCCAAATCAACAATCAAAAAGTATATTTAGAACAATATTTGCAACAGATAGCAGACAAAAAAAGTTGTCTAATCCTAACATATAAATGACTTGTACAATAAACAAGTAAAAACACTAAAACTCCTACAGATAAATGGAAAAAAGTCATGAACAGGAAAGTCATAAGAGTACAGTGCAATGTAAGTAACAAGTGTGAACCCGTGGACTCAGGTCAACCTTTACAATGTACAAATGTTAAACCTTTAAAATGCTCCATCTACAAATACACAAATTGAAATAATGAAGCCCAGCTCTCCTAGTTGCACCAACCTCTCCTCTTTATTCTCATCATCTATAGACATTGGTCACTCTCCATTGTTTTCCAAAGTTGATGGCTCACCAGCTTCTTCTTGGTTCAACTTCAAAAAGCCATCATTCTTATGACTCCACAAGGATGACCTGCTTACTGAATAGTCAGGTTCTTCACTTCCTTAAGCTCCTTACTTCTACAGAACACTGTCAGCCCATTCATTTCAGTCCACAAAGTCCCCAAATACACTCTCATTTTCCTGTAATAACACGTGTACAAGGTCTGTAATGAAAAGTCGACCACCTTTTTCCACTTTGTTATTCAACACCTTTTATAGCACCTCTACTTTGCCTGCTTCAATCATATTCAGTTGACACACCCAACCTTCTTCCAATCCTCTTTCTCCATCTTCTTCCTAACCCAACTTAGATCTCATAGTCCATCACTGTCTTGCCAAACCTCTAAACTCCCACACTCCTTCCTCCCATGAGGCCACCTAGCAAAACTGCAGCCATCGATGACTTATTACTTTCTCCAGGCCTGTACATAGCCAAGCACAATTCATGAAACTCCCACACAGTAGGCAAGTTAACAACCAGCTGGTGACTCAATTATCTTTTCTTAACCAACTTTTTCAATATCTTCTCCGTATTTCTCAAATATCCAAGTTGTCTCTCAGCCCCACTCTGTCAATCACCTTGCTTCAATCTTTAATGAGATTATTTAAGCCAGCATAGGATAACCTCCTCAAGTTCCTGCCACCAATTATATAAACCTGTCTACAAATGCACCTGTCCTCTCCTTATGGCCATCTATCAAAATGAGAAACTGCCTCTCCTCTTGTTCTGGCCAATTTCTCTGCCAGTAACTGGCCTGCACCTCCTCCTGCCTTCCCTGGACTTGGCTTTTGTAGTATCTCCTCTGCATCCAGTATCTCCAACCTCTCCTCTTTTCTGTATCCTTCCCATTGTTATTCAAACTTTTTCTAGCCTCTCCCACCTTTAAAACTATCTCTACTGGTTTCCACAATTCCAATGTTCTTTTCTATCTTTGCCTTCCTTCAGATTTATCTACACATTTTGCCTCCACTTACCTCCTCTCCATACTTCAACTCATACTTATCTGCCTTCCACCCCACTACTCCTTGAAAAATGCATTTGTAAAGTTAGTCATCACCTGGTTATTGTTTAATCCTATGGGTACCTTTCAATCCTTTTCTTTCTTGACTGCTTCTATTCAGAAATTCACAGTATGACTCCTTCCTGAGAGCACATTTTTCCCTGGGCTTCCCTGACACCACACATCTCAGCTTCCATCCATACCACTGACCATTTCTCCATCCTTTTCTAACTTCTCCTTCTTTAGGTGATTATTAAACTTGGGAATCATTCAGGGCTTTTTCCAGACTCTTTTTCCTTCTCACTCTACACTTGTCCCTAAGTCATCTCACCAACTTCTATGATTCAAAATATCATCAATATACGAACATATATATACCTACCTCTTACGTAGTAATGGCCACTTATTCCATCCCAGACCCCTTATCTGGGTTTTAGACACGTTTTCTCAACTCACTGCTTAACTTTTCCCCTTGTTTTTCTTGGATCAAATTCAGCACCTTCAAATCTGAAGTTCAATCTCTTTCAACTATGCTCCTCCCCCAGTTCCCATTCATAATAATCTACTCCATTGCTGATACCAGAAATTTGAAAATTGTATTTAACATGTGCTTTCCTTTTCTTTCACGTTCCAAGAACATTCAACTGCCCTCCCTTTCCTACCTCCTAATGATAACATCTCTCTCTCTCTCTCTCTCTGTATGTGTGTGTGTGTGTGTGTGTGTGTATATATATATATATATACGTATATATAATGCCCTGTGGGGGTAAAATGGTAGTTTGAGCTATAGTGGTTGCAGATAGAGAAGTTAAATAGATAGATAGATAGATAGATAGACAGATAGATAGACAATAGATAGATATTAACTAGTTAAATACATAGATAACTTCTTTCTCTATCTGCGACTGTAGCTTAAACTACCATTGTCCCTCCACAGATACAGTTCTAGAGCTCACACCTCTACAAACCATTCTCTGCAAATTCTAACCAACTTACCTCTTTAAAACACCACTAATATTACTCTCATACTAAAATCCTTTCAGCTTCCCTAGCTAATCTAAGGATTAGTCCCTGTCCTCCTTACCTCTTCAGCCTGTCTTGTCCTTGGCACACTCCCTGCCTCTCAGTGCCCCACTTCTATGGCTCTTCCTTGGCTCCTCTGGCAAGCCATGCTCTTCTCACCAATATTTGCATATCTTGTTCCCTCTGCCTGGAATGCCCTTCCCTGCACCTGCTCTCTACTAAGATACTCCAACTTATCCCTTTTGCAGCAGATGAAGTGTCTCTGTCTTAGAGAAGCCTTAGCCTTGACCTCTCAAGACTAAGTCTGTATGCCTCCTTAATCGCTCAGAGCAGCACATATTTCTCCTTTATAACATGCGTCATACTCACAATTAAGTGATTGTTTAAAATGTGCTTATTTCCTGTTTATATCTGCCCCAAGTATAAGTTCTATAAGAACAAAGACTGAGTTTGTCCTTTCCCCCTCTATCTCAACGCTCAACAGTGTCTAACATATTAGTCTAACAGACTAACATGCAGTAGGCTCAATAATATCTGTGTTGCATGCATTGACAAACCCTCACCTATAAAAGTCAGAACTAATCTCAACAATAATTTCAAATGTTGTCAAGAGCTCACTGAAATATGCCCAATTGTACAATGCTCTGGGGAATATTAGTTGTCAAAACTCTTTTAGAGAATAATTTTACATGGTGTATCCCAAGTGTTGCTTTTGAACTAGTAATTTCACTCTGAAGAAATAAGCTTAAGCACCTGCACATAAGCTTATGCACAGATGTTTCTTGTCTCATTATTTGTAATACTGAAAAATTATGAACAACATAAATATCTAACAATAGTTAAGTAAATTAAGGTTCCATGTCTAAGTATAATATTATTTCACTATTTTCAATTATGTGTACAAAGAGGTTGCAATAACTTTGGTTAATGTTTATTTTCTAATGTTTGTGATTAAGCTATATACAAAATTATATAGACAGCCTGAACCCAACTATGTGAAAAAGCATATATAGAAAAAAGGATAAAATTATGAGGAAATAATAAGGATTATTATAATGATAAAACTATGAAAATAATGTTAACAACTAGCATGTACTGAGCATTTACTATGTGCTAGTTATCATTAAGTTTTACATACATTGATTCATTAAGTACTCACAACAACCCACAATAATTTCAATTAGATTATTATTACTCCCCTCTTTAAAATAAGGAGACTAAATCTCAGAGAGGTTCAGTAACTTAGCTAGTACCACCCAAATGTCCAATGACAGAATCTAAACACTTTAAAATAAAAAATATTCACAATAATGATTATACTATTTCTTTACTGTATGATTTAGGTGATTCTATATTTTCTTAGTTTTTGTGATGAGCACATATAACTTTGATAAACAGAAAAAAGAGTTTCCTTTTAAAAAGAAAGCCACAAGTTTTCTCTTTTTAAGAGTTTGGCTTTCTTTGTCAAACTCTTATTAACTATAGCACTAAGAAAAGGTTCTTATTTGGGACCGTCTTTATGCCAAAACAACCCTGGCAATAGAAATGTGAATTATGAAGGTACAAATACTTCAGAAGCCCATTACATTGCTTTCCAGTGACAATTATCAGAAATTCCAAGACTATTTGGTTGCTTTAGAAAGTTAAACTGTGAGCATTATGTTGGAAGTTCTTTCCTAAATGGAACCGTTCATCCTGTTATGCAGCCGTCTTTGCCAATGAATAGTGATCAGGTGAAGTAGCGATCATATATTTCGGGTTTTTTGTTGTTGTTGTTGTTTTAACTTTTATTTTAGGTTCGAGAGTACATGTGAAGGTTTGCTACATAGGTAAACACGTGTCATAGCTTTTTCTAGTTCTGTGAAGAATGTCATTGGTAGTTTGATAGGAAGAGCATTGAATCTGTACATTGCTTTGGGAAGTATGACCATTTTAATGACATTGATTATTCATACCCATGAGCATGGGATGTTTTCCATTTGTTTGTGTCTTCTCTGGTTTCTTTGAGCAGTGTTTTGTAATTCTTATTGTAGAGATCTTTCACCACCATTGTTAGCTATATTCCCAGGTATTTTATTCATTTTTGTGGCAATTGTGAATGGAATTGCCTTTTTGATTTGACTCTCAGCTTGGACGTGGTTGGTCTGTAGAAATGCTAGTGATTTTTGTACTTTGATTTTGTATCCTGAAACTTTGCTGAATTTGTTTATCAGCTGAAAGAGCTTTTGGACTGAGACTATGGGGTTTTCCAGATACAGAATCATGTCATCTGCACACTGAAATAGTTTGACTTCCTTTCTTCCTATTTGGATGCTTTTTATTTCTTTCTCTTGCCTGATTGCTCTGGCTAGGACTTTCAGTACTGTGTTGAGTAGAAATGGTGAGAGAGCGCATCCTTGGCCCTTGCCGGTTTTCAAGGGGAATGCGTCCAGCTTTTGCCCATTTAGTACGATGTTGGCTGTGAGTTTTTCATAGATGGTTATTTCAAGGTATGTTCCTTCAATACCTAATTTACTGAGAGATTTTAACATGAAGGGGTGTTGAATTTTATTGAAAACCTTTTCTGCGTCTGTTGAGATAATCATGTGGTTTTTGTTGTTAGTTCTGTCATGTGATGAATTTCATTTATTGATTTGCATATGTTGAAACAATCTTGCAACACAGGAATGAAGCCTACTTGGTCTTTTTGATGTGCTGCTGGATTTGGTTTGCAAGTATTTTGTTGAGGATTTTTGCATCGAGGTTCATCAAGGATATTGATGTTTTATGTTATTATTAGAGATAAGATATTTTTATCAGGTTATTCTCATTGAACTATAGCACAATACAGAACCTGAAGCAATGGCACTGATTTTTCAATTCAGATATCTTATTAATATATGTAAATTCAACATAGCTGTGATTCTCTTCTGGTCAGTGTTCCGTGTTATCAGAAAAATGAAGATCCATTCAGAGTATTCGAGAGGGCTTTTCCAGATCAACTTTAGGAAACAGATATATGACCTCCCTGCTCAAATATGGACTGCCCTTACCACTGATGTCTTTTTGCATGCTTTTGGTGGGGTTTGTAATGGGCTGAGAACAAAGGCCAATTTTTTTAATTAGACTTAAGTCAAGGAAAAGATAATGATTTTATGTGTGTGCCTGTGTGTGGTATAGCCTAAAAGAATGGAAGGGTGTCCCCCACCAGGGAACCTTTGCCTAGCAACTACCTAGAAGTGTTTACCCCAGGGTAGAGAGAGCTTGAAGCGGATATCATCACAAGCTCCTGGGTGATGTTTCACTGGAGGTAAAGTACTGAGTTCCACAAAGTGGCTGCTCCTCATGTCCCCACTCACCCCACCTTTCCTAGACTCACACCCAAGACCTAGTGAAAACAGGCTGAATTTTAAATGAGTAATAATCATAAAAATTACATCACTGAAATCTCTTTAAGATGCTGGGAACAGAGGCACTGCACTTCTAACTTGTTGCACAGAAAGGTTGTGTAGGTTTGTCTTGGTTAAGGCAGGTGATGACTGAGAATAAATCCAAAGATTAAGTGGAGGCATTCCTGCATAGGAGTACCAAATACATCTCCTCGGGGTGAAGGGAGTCATGGGCCAAAGACAGAAAGAGGGAAGATGTACATATCACCTAGAGTCAGGAAGGCTGAGTTTGTAAGCACACATGAGCCAGTTTCTAGATATTTAGCATTATCATGGGGTATATTTAAGAGAAAGGGGTGGAAAAAAAATTGTAATTATTTGTCAGATGGAGACTGAAATTGGAAACAAGAGCAGCTTGATAATTGTTATCTTCTTATATCCATAAACTAGAATATGTGGATTTCACAGAGAAATGACGGCAACAGTAATTACATCATAACCTAGGATTAAAAAAAATTAATACAAAGTGGTTAGAAAGAGATAAATAACAATGCCAGTTGCATATTCATGGACACAGTACTTAATGATAGAAGGAATAAATTAAACTAAGACAATATGAAAATAAAGAATTAAAAATTTAAGAGACACACAGAGAGAGTAATTTCCCATTTGGTTAAACATTTTAGAATAAGACAACAAATGAATCTCAAAACATATCACAATCATTTAAAGGAAATTAAGGTACTCAAGGCAAAATCAAAACACATGAATTCACCTTTCCATGATGGGGAGATGTTCTCAGAGGATGGACAGAGGACGGAAAACCACTGCACTTCTTGTTCTTCTGCCCAGGACTTCAGCTTTCCTATAATTGGCATAGAAGAGTTCTGTGAAAGATGCTCCACATGTTTTCTTCTCACTGATAGACTGAGTCTTTCTTCCCCTCAAAAACCCACCTTGGACCTCAAAAACTCTCTAAGCCTCTGTCTGTGGAGATTTTGGTAATCTCTAACTCATAGTGTTTGTGTTGGGATTGAGATAAATATAAACCCTCTTACACAATCCTTTTGCTATTTCTCATGCTTTTCTCTGTTAAACCTGAGTGTGTCCCTAATATTCTAAGAATTACTTTGTATTGTGAAGTCCTCCAAATTGAAAGCCATCTGTGTTGACCATATCTCAACTAAATCAAAACTATAGTGCTGCCTTTTCCACAACGTCACATAAGTCGAATTAGACAGTTTGTAGTCTTTTTAGATTAGCCTCTTTTACTTTTTAGTATAAGCATACCTTGTAGATATTGTGACTTCCTTTCCAGACCATTGAAATACAGTATCACAATAAAGTAAGTCACACAAATTTTTTGGTTTCCCAGTGCATATAAAAGTTGTATTTACTTTTACTGTAGTCTAGTAAGTGTGAAATAGCATTATTTCTACAAAAACAATGTAAATTCCTTAATCTAAAAATACTTATTGCTGGCTGGGTGCGGTGACTCACGCCTGTAATCCCAGCACTTTGGGTGGCCCAGGTGGGCAGATCACCTGAGGTCAGGAGTTTGAGACCAGCCTGGTCAACATAGCGAAACCTCACCTCTACTAAAAATACAAAAATTAGCCAGGTGTGGTGGTGCATGCCCATAGTCCCAGCTACTTAGGAGGCTGAGGCAGGAGAATCGCTTGAACTCGGGAGGTGGAAGTTGCAGTGAGTTGAAATGGCACCACTGCACTCCAGTCTGGGTGACAGAGCTAGACTCCATCTTAAATAAATAAATACTTCTTTGCTAAAAAACGCTAACAACCATCTGAGCCTTCAGCAAGTCTTGCTTCCCTCTTGATGGCTGCAGACTGATCAGTGTGGTGGTTGCTGAAGGTTGGGGTGGCTGTGGAAATTTTTAAAACAATAAAATTTATTGCATCAATTGACACTTCCTTTCATGAAAAATTTCTCTGTAGCTTGCAATAAAGTTTGACAGCATTTTACCACAGCAGAAAGTTTTCCAAAATTGGAGCCAATCCTCTAAAATCCTGATACTATTTTTGTTAAGTATGTTTATAAAATATTCTGAATCTTTGGTTGTCACTTCAAAAATATAAAAAGCATCTTCCCCAGGGGTAGATACAATTTGAAGAAACCACCTTATTTGTTCATCCATAAGAAGCAATTACTTATACATTCAAATTTTCTCATGAGATTGCAGCAATTCGGCCAAATCTTTAGGCTCAACTTCTAATTCTAGTTCTTTTACTATTTCTGCCATATCTACAGTTATTTAATCCATGGACTCTAGAAAGGATGTTGTATTAGCAGGCATGTAGACAATATTAATCTCCTCTTACATCTCCATCAGAGCTCTTGGCTGATGAGGTACATTGTCAATGTACAGTAATATTTTGAAAAAAAAATATCTTTTTCTGAGCAGTAGGTCTCAACGGGGGGTTTTAAATGTTCAGTAAACCAAATGTGCTATCATCCAGGCTTTGTTATTTCATGAATAAAACACAGGCAGAGTAGATTAAGCAAAATTCTTAAGGGCATTAGGATTTTCAGAATGGCAGGTAAGCATTGGATTTAACTGAAAATCACCATCTGCATTACTCCTAACAAGAAGATCGGCCTGTCCTTTGATGCTTGC
Organism: Trachypithecus francoisi; assembly: GCF_009764315.1. Classification (NCBI taxonomy): domain Eukaryota; kingdom Metazoa; phylum Chordata; class Mammalia; order Primates; family Cercopithecidae; genus Trachypithecus; species Trachypithecus francoisi. The sequence goes on along the minus strand of NW_022681474.1, from coordinate 49,149,669 downwards.
TTTGAAATCAGGCATTGACTTCTCCCCTCTAGCTACAAAAGTCCTACCTGGCATCTTCTTCCAATAGAAGGCTGTTTCATCTACATGGACGATCTGTTTTTCAGTGCAGCCATCTTCACCAATGATCTTAGCTAGATCTTCTGGATAATTGGCTGCAGCTTCTACATTAGCATTGGCTGCTTTACCTTGCATTTGTATTTTATGAAGACAACTTATTTTCTTAAACCTCATGAACCAACTTCTGCTAGGTTCAAACTTCTCTTCTGCAGTTTCCTCATCTCTCTCAACCTTCACAAAATTGAAAAGGGTTAGAGCCTTGTTCTGGACTAGGCTTTGGCTTAACGGAAGGTTGTGACTGGTTTGGTCTTCTTTCCAGACCATCAAACTTTCTCCATATCGGCAAACAATCTTAGGTTTTGCTTTCTCCTTGTATATGTGTTCACTGGAGAAGCAGTTTTAATTGCTTTCAAGAACTTTTCCTTTTTGCTCACAACTTGACGAACTGGCACAAGTGGCCTAGCTTTTAGCCTATCTCAGCTTTCAACATGCCTTCCTCACTAAATAAATTATTTCTATTTTGGTTGAATGTAAGAGATGGGAGACATCAGGAGATTCACCCTTTCACTTGAAAACTTAGAGGCTACAGCAGAGTTATTAAACAGCTGATTTCCAATACTGTTGTGTGTCAGGAAATAGGGAGGCCTGAGGAGAAGGATACATACAGAGAATCACCAATCAGTAGTGCAGTCAAAATACACACAAGATTCATCATTTATCTTGGCCATCTTATATGGATGCTGTTTGTAGCACCCAAAATAATTACTATACTAACATCAAAGATCACTGATAAAAGATCAAAATGTTACAAGGAGTCATGAATTGAGCACACACTTGAAAATGACGCCAATAGACATTCTTGATTCAGGGTTGCTTCACTTTCACAACCTTCAATTTGTGAAAAGTGCAGTGAAGCCAAGTCCAATGACATGAGACATACCTGTGGGCATTGCAGATTCAACCATATTTTTGCATGGCTTGATAGCTCATTTTTTTGAATGAATCAAATTTTATTTGTTGCTGAATAATATTTCACTGTACAGACACTTCACTCTGACTTCAGTCGTAAACCACACTAACACTGTCTTCCATCCCAGCCTTCACCACCACTAAAGATATTCGGTACATTGTGTTTTACTGTCTGATGTTTTATTGCCTGATGCTATAACAACATGACTTGGCCATACTTGGCCACCACTCCGAGGCACGGATGTAGTTGTGGGCCGAGTGATCCTTAGCATCAGTGAGCCTAGCAATGACAAAGCTGTGCACACCATGCTCTCTCTCTCACAGTCTCAGAGTCCCCACTCCACTTAAGGAGAAAAATATGGGTTAAAATTGGAGAAATTTCCCACCTGATTTTTTCAACTGAAATGTTTTCATCTCTCCCTTCTGTCTTGGCATAATTCAGAATTCCATAAAACATATATCCAAGCCTTAAGAGAAAAGATCTGGGCCCAACATACCAAGTGACTTTGTCTCACTCTAACAGGGAAATCTCAGAGATCAACTCTGGTAAGCAGAGTCCAGAATCCAGTGAAGCCTGGAAAGGCAAGTGGCTGTCCTCTATTCTCTTCTTTAACCACTTCTGCTTCCCCATGAAGTTCCCTTGCATGTGAGTCTAACAGGATTGTCATGGCTTCAACTCTGGCCCTGGCTGTACCTGACCCTGGAGCTATGCCCTCCATTACCGTCTGACTGACTTAGACCTGTTGTCTCAATTCCCAACATCCATGTGTAGCAGACACCATCTGAAGTGTCTGTCCTGCTGCTAGGGTCTGAATTTGCCCTGTGTTATACAGACATGGGCATCAACAGCCATGTGTAGAATCCAACTCTTGTTGATTAGGACAGGGCAGACCCTGGACCCAAGCAGAACTCAACATGTTCTCTTTCTTGACAATTTTGTGATTTAAGTTGAGATTAAGAACTTGGAGTTGACACTGAATGATACTAAAGGAAGTGCTCTAGACTAAGAGTTATTTTAAAATTGTGGTATACAACTCATTAGTAAATCATAAAAAATTATAACTGATTACCAACACTTTAAAAAAATAAAATAAAAACTATCAGAAGAGATTGCAGTGCACTGCAGATAGTAAGGGTAAATATTGTTTTGTAAAACTTTTATTTCAATTGCATATTTGTGCATTCTAGGTGAAATATAAAGTGTAGTTCTTACTATGGGTCACATCAAAAAAGTTAGGATGATCCTGTTCTTGAGGAAATGTTCATAATCTCCTGCTGTTCTTTCCTCAAATCCTAATTGTACAATACTGGTTTTGTGGGCAGGTGGAGGACAGTATGAGAGCACAGGTGATTAAGCTTGCTTTGATTCTATTATGAAGTAAAGTAACCTTAACTAATACATTGGAAAAGAGATGTATTAATCCATTTTCATGCTGTGATAAAGACATACCTGAGACTGAATAATTTATACAGGAAAAAGAATTTAATTGACTTAATTCCACATGGCTGGGGAGGCCTCACAATCATGACAGAAGGCAAGGAGGAGCAAGTCACGTCTTACGTGGATGGCAGCAGGCAAGGTGAGAGAACTTGTGCAGGGGAACTCCTCTTTTTAAAACCATCAGATCTTATGTAACTTATTCACTATCATGAGAACAGAATGGGAAAGACTTACTCCTATGATTCAATCACTTCCCAACAGGTTCCTCCCACAACATATGGGAATGCAAGATGAGATTTGGGTGGGGACACAGCCAAATCATATCAAGATGTGACATGTGGAGGGACAGGATGTACTGGGGTTATGTGTGACTAGTTCTGACGCGTTCCATGTATTTTCTGATCAGAAAGAAGTATAATTAGATGATGTGGAAGTAACTAAAAGTTAGAATAAAAGAATCTAGTTCTCCTGGAATATGTAAACCAGGACACGCCTCTCAAGATTTTCCTGGATTGTCTCTCTAAAAACCTAGGCTTCTATTTTATACTGGGATTCCATTTGCATTCAGTACAGGAGTGGATGTAGGACGATCATGCCCAACAAAGGTCTAGAATTGACACCAATTGGGATAACTCCTTAAGTAAAAATTCTCCCTCCTCTGGAAATGGTCTAAACACAAAGGTAGGGTTCGTTATATGTGCTTGCACCAGGTCACCCTGATTTCTTTGTCCTAATGAAGTGACTGGTGGGTGAGCCACTTATCATTGGTAGCTCTTCCTTCAAATTTTCCAACGGAAATGAACAGAGGCAAGTCACTCAAGGGAATGGCAGGAGATTAGGTAATTATAAGCAACTGCATTTCTCACAACCTGAAGGAAGCCAGTTTGTGGTAGGTAATGATAAAGAAGTTAAGGGACAGAGACTGGACCCTGGCAACGAGCAAATCTCTGATTCCAGTTGGCCTGTGAATCAGTTGCATCCCTGACCTTCCCACAATTATATGAACAATACCCTGAGACTCCTGCAATAAATGACATTCATACCTAAGCTCGAATGGTCATCTTGTACCACTTTCACCATAATGTTGCCACTGCTGCACTGTTACTAGGTAGCCTCGGAATTTCTTTAAGGCCTACAGGATATAATTGCTTTGAGGAACAAACTCTGACCAAAAATATAAGTTTTACTACAAAATAGTATTTTTTGGGAGATTCTAAGTCCCCCAAAGAAGATTTTTCATGGACCTTTAATAAGAAAGGTAACTGAAGTTGAGGCTTGAGACTCTGCCACTTCCAATTTTTTAAAAAAATTGGATGGCCAGGCATGGTGGCTCACACCTGTAATCCCAGCACTTTGGGAGGCTGAGGTGGGCAGATAATGAGGTCAGAAGATCAAGACCATCCTGGCCAACATGGTGAAACCCCGTCTCTACTAAAAATACAAAAATTAGCTGGGCGTGGTGGCACATGCCTGTCGTCATAGCTACTCGGGAGGCTGAGGCAGGAGAATCGGTTGAACCTGGGAGGTGGAGGTTGCAGTGAGCTGAGATTGTGCCACCACACTACAGCATGGCGACAGAGCGAGAATCTGTCAAAAAAAAATTACTATATTACAGTGGCCTGTCCAATGCCTTTCTAAAAATAAATGAGGAAATCTCAAAGACTTACATCACAGCAAGATAACAAAGAAATTCCAAATAATTGGCAATGTGAGGTGTTATGCAGGATATTAGGTTGGTATTTCCAAAGAACCAATTTGGAAATAAGGAATCTGAGGTCCTAAGACAGTACGCAACATCTTTGAGGAAGGTCAGGTGCCAAATGGTTGATGTGAGAGTGAGAGTAGGAAGCAGGCCTGTTTAAAACCAAAGCATGGGTTTCTTTCTCCAAACCACTCCTACACTTCTGCCTACAAGACAACCTCACCAAGGCAGGTTCCTGAGTTCTCTGTGCACATTTCAGTGTCACTTAAACTAAAAGCTAAGGTATTGCTGGCTGACATACAGTCTTCTTGGGGAAGATAACTTTTATCGCTGTCAGTAATGATTGGACCCCAGGCTGCTAGAAGCGTTCATAATGACTCCCGGTTAGAACCATCAGTGTGTGATGAGGCATTTAATTTATGCTGTGAATCAGGGAGCAAACCAAGGAATATCTACAAGGTTCTTTCCAAGCCTACAGCACTTCCTGGCCCTACTAAGTACTCCTTGCCCTGCCAAATGTTTCCATGGAAACAGATGCCTGATGCTATGAAAAGGCCAGTTCAGTTCTGACGGATCTACAGGAGGATGCCCCTGGTGCCTAGAGTCATCAAGAGAAACACAGGCTTCTAAGAGTCGCTCCTGGCAAGCAGCTGAGTTGGGCATTGGGGTATAGTGGAGTTAGGAGGAGGGATCCTAAATTAAAGAGGTGATGAATTTGATTCAATAACAGTTGTACGCCATCCTTGAGGAAGGCTGAGTGTGTGCTCCTCCAATTTCCTGGTGGCCAGGGCTCTTGCAGATGTGCCCTGGAACCTTGACTTCTAGTTTCCACTGTGTCTCCCACTTCTCATCCTCATAATCTCCATGCTGAGTGTGCTCTCTCTCTGCATGTTCCATCCATCTGGCATAAGGGACAATCACAGGGGCAACCCATATGCTACACTCCTCACATTGTTCACCTCCTTATGCCCAGATTTCACTGCCACAGGAATGCTTTCCTGTCAAACAAAGGGATTATGAGCTCTGGCGTCAGACAGTCCTGGGTGTTCTATCCAGAGCTGTTTCACATAGTGGTTGCAAGGAAAAGAGAAGAAACTACTTGGAAGAAAGATACGGCACGGTAGGGGTTAGGGACTGAAGGGAAGTGGCCCTATTTGAGTAAAAGTGAGCAGAATTGTGTAGGGCCTTCTCCCCAGAGACTCTACATTGTCCCGTATCCTCTGGTCACCTGCTGAATTTATTTTCCATGTCTGAGCTGTAATTCCCAGGACCCCTGTAGCCCTACTTTACCTCTTCCAGAAACTGGGGGCCCTTAGATGCCACTGTTAGCTTATTTGGGCTTTGAATCCTTCCCTAAGCCTTACCATTAACCAACCTTCCAACCACAGCAGCATTCTACACTCTGGCCTCAGGCATCCCCTGTGCTGATGTATCCAAATATTATTGCTCTCCCAGCCTCCAGGGCTTAACCTCACATGGACAGCCTCTCCTTGGGGCCACATAGGAGCTCGATTGAGTCCCTTGTCTGTGAGTCATGAGTCTTTATGAATCATAGACTGCATCTAGCTCCTCCTGGAACTGGAGCCAGCCTCAGATAGTTTAAGAGAAAGGGCACATAGGGGCCAGCTTCCTGGTGTCCCATCCTGGTGAGAACTGGCCCCAGGGAGATGCACAGACATGGCTGTCACAGCAACTGAGTGCTCCTGAAGCAAGGCCCCAGGCCTCTCTACTTTCTTGTGTGCTGGCTCTGCCTCTCTGTCATCTCTTTTTCTTTTGGTCTCTTCTCTTTGACTCTCACCCTCTTTTTTCTCCCTCCTGACGTCTTTCCCTTTCCCTTTCTCATTTTTTCCCGTACTGCCCCCTCCTCCTGCCTCTTTATCTCCTTGGCTTTGGGTCTTTCTGGCTCTCTCCTTTCTTCATCTCTGGAAGCTGTGGCCTTTTCCCTCAAGCAGGCTAGAAGAAGCCTAGAGAGCCCCACCTGCTCAAGGCCCTCCCACTCAACATTCACACTCCAGAGAAGAAATGAGCTCATCTCAGTGCATGCTTTGTGCTCCAGGGAACCATGGATACCCCTGTGCCCAGGGGAGCCCTGTGACCCCAGGTCCCAGCACAGTCCACTAGAGATGCTCTCTGCATGGCTGAGATTGGCCCAGCCTGGGAAGGCCGTGTAATGGCAGCCTGGCCTTCAGGAGGAGTCTGAGGAGGAGTCTCTGCCAACTGCTAGCTTCCTTGCCCTCCATGTCACCCCCACAACTTACCACTTATCACCACTCTTTGCAAGTGCTGCCACACAGTGTCTCTCACTTCCTCTGTTCTTTTCTGCAGCCAACTGTATTGGGAGGGTCACCTCCCTCCAAGCAAAGCTAGCGCTGTTTATAGTCTCATTCCCAAAAGGCTGCAGGGAGAGCTGTGATCCTGGAAGTGGACGGTGTAATTACTCACATGGGACCACCCACATGGCAATCCCAGAGCAAGACTCTTAGCTCTCCTTTTAACATGTAATTTAAACATAGGCTTTTTCTTCTATCTGCTGAACTGAAGTTGAACGACAAGACCTTCTGCCAGCACTAACCATGAGGAGCCCTGGAGGGAAAGGCTGCCCCATCTCTGGGTTGGGGTATTGCTAATGATTTTTCCCTCAGCTCCAGGGGTAGCATCTGGGCTCCAGCCAGGCCCACCCTGGGGCCAGCATTGCTCTGGTATCAGTCCCTCCTTGCTTGACTTTCTAGTCAGGCTCTCCCTAGCAGTAGCAATATCAAAGGAGAAAGTGATAGGATCCCTTTAAAGTCCCAGTGTTCTGTTGCACAGCAGCGTGACTGTGGTTAACAATACTGTATGGTATATTTCAAAATAGCTCAAAATAGCTAGAAGAGAGGATTTTGAACATTCTCATCATAAGGAAATAATCAATGTTTGAGATGATGGATACGTTAAAAACCCTGCTTTGGTCATTACACAATGTATACATATATGGAAACATCACACTGTATCCCATTAATATGTATGGTTATTTATGTCAATTTAAACAAAGAAAATTTAAAAGAACAACTTCTCCATTCATGATGTGAAAATCCAGTGGGGAAGGATTGAAGCAAGTCCACAAACAGAGCCTCCTCCCTACTCCCAACCCAGATCTTCTATTGTAAGGCATCTCCCTGCAGCCTCAGACGGTATGCCTTTAAAGCCCTTAAGATAACTGTGGACATGTGGACATATATTTATGTGCACGCATCTATTTGTGGGTACTTGGTAAAGGATTTCTAGGATTCGATTAGATAAAAGATGTAAGGCACACGCCACAGGGCTTGGAGTAAGAATTTGTCATCTTCCTTCTTTACTTTGAGCTCTTCTATAGAAGTTAGAAAAGGGTCACCTTATAAACATCTTTTCCTGTCTTATAATTATTGTCATTATCTAAATTACCAGAATAGATTGAAATAAAGAGTATTTTATCTCCCTATTTCCCAACACTAGAGGAGACGAGCAGAACAGAAATAGAGAGTAGAAAAATTATTTCTCATTCTGTAAGATAGCTGTATCCACTCCAGCCTCTTTTATTTTTTAAGTTGCTGTACCAGAAGAAAATGTTTTATTGGATTTTATGTTGAAGGGAAATAATAGAAAATTTCTATACAAATCATTGACAAGCTTATTTTGTTTGTTCAAACAGGCAGGCAGTTTTCCCGTCAGATACCATAGAGAGTGAATACTTTGAATATTTTCCTTTGGATATTGTGAGCACTTTTCAACAGCAATTATTTAAAATATTTATGAGAAAAAAACTGGGTAAGTCTGTCATTTGAAAAACATGTAGGTAGCTATCAAAATGCTTGTTTCTGGAGATTGGGTCTCAGACCAGAAAGATCCCTCAAAACAATTGGATGGCCTGTATCAAAGCTATTGAAAAAATCCAGATAGAAAGTGCTCCAGGAATATCTAAATGAGGAGAATAGGAGAAGAGCCAAGAGAGGAGGAGAAAGGGAAAATGAGGAAAAAGCAGAAGGAGAAAGAAAGAGAAAGACATAGAGAGACAGGGAGACGTAGTTGGCCACACACAGCAAGAGACAGTGATGACAGTGAGGCAGACGTGGGAGCCAGGGAGAGTTGTGTGAGCTACGGAATGCCTGGCCCTGCTCTGAACAAGGCCTGGGGATCTTCATGTTTCTAATTGCCCAGGAGGGTGAATGTCAACAGACTTCTGCAGAAGGAGGATGAGCTGAGAGTGAGTCTGGATCACTTGCCTTCCATGTGTCATCCAATCATACTGCTAACATCTGCAGTGGCTCTGCAACCACGAGCTGGGAGTAATACAAAGTCATGTTCTCACCATGCTTGCCCAGAGTCCCTGGCCTGGATGGAAGAGGTTCACTGTAGGAAAACGTTATTGACTGATGAGAAGTATTCATCCAATTTGTCTTTATTCTATGACTCCTATCAGCCCAGCTGGAGGGAAGCCTTGAACAACCAGTCTCCTGTTCCTGGGCTCATATCTTTTTCTAAGCTGTATGGCCTTCCAAGTGACAGCATCATCATCCTTCTTCATCACCACCACTATCATCATCCTCATCACCATCATCATCTCCATCATCAGAGCAGCTATTCTTTATTGAGCATTTACTATGTGCTGGATATATATATATATATTATTTATTTATTTATATATTTTATATATATATATATATATAATCTGGAAAATAACTGTGTTAGGGAGGCCCTATATACATCCCAGTGTTGCAGTTTTGCATAACCCAGGCTCAAAAAGTTAAGTAACTTTCCCAAGAACAAACAGCTGCAATATCAGAAGCAAGGCTCATATCCATAGCTCTTCCAGTCCAAAGACTCTAGAACAAGCTAAAAAAAATGAACAAATGGGGTCTTCTATATCAGTCTGTCTATGACTCTCCACCACTGCAGCACTCCACCTATTTCAGATCCAGGGACACTGCCAAGTGACTATGGGGACTCCTTCCCTAAGAGATTGATTGGCTTGTAGGAAAGTTTGAATTAATCCAATTCTATTGTGTATGAATGTTCTTCACACTAGGAGTGCACATACTTTCTCATCCCCTAATTTACCTGTACCCTCATCCATTTGGCAAATACTTATGGAGTATCTATTTTGTGTCTGACACTATTTTAGGTGTTAAGAATATGGTGTGAACAAAACATACCAAGCTTATACTTTAGTGAAGGGAGATCAATATGTAACATAAACACAGAAATAACTCTATGAAGAACAAAAAATGTAAAAGTATAGAAAGCAATGGGAGGTGGTGAGGGGGAGTGACAACTCTCTGATGAGCACAAGCCTAAACACAGTGAGGGCTGAGCTATGAGTATATGTTAGAGAGGTTCAGTGCTGGCTTAAAGAAGTGCAAGTGCAAAGCCCCCAGCCTAACAGGAGCATCCCTGGTATACTGCAGGAACAGTGAGGACACAAATATTGCCAGTGAAAAGATGAGGTCAAAGCAGGCACCAGATAACTTAGGACTTTGGAGGGTGTGATGCGGATTTGGAATTTTACTTTGCCATATCAAGTTATTGGATAAGAGAGCCATGTTTAGATTTACATATTACAACAATCTCCCTGGCTCCAGCAAGAATGTTGTGTAAAGGACTCACTCTGGAGACTAAAACAACACGTGAAAGTTAGAACTTCTCTGGCCACTGACCAGGTAACAAGCCATGGTGGCTTGGAGTAGACGGTGGTATAGGATCAGGGGAGCAGTTGTCAAATTCTGGAAATCCTCTGATCAGTTGGATGTGCAGAGTGAGAGAAAAGAGAAGAATTAAGGATTACTTCCAGTGAGGCATGAGGCAGCCAGAGAGTACAATATTCCAGAAACAAGGGGAAGATAGGCATCAAGGAAGGAGGCACTGAAACTTTCTCAGTGCTGTTAAAAGCTGAGGCCTAGTCCCTTTGCCCAGCTGCTGAAATCCCAGCTAGGCAATAGGGACAATGTGACAGTTTCTGCAGCCAGGATGTCCTGACATCACGTCTTTGAGTTTGACTGAAAAAAAAGTCGATGTTGAGAGACATCAAGGCCATCAACAGCCCATAACAAAATTCTCAAGGTCTTGAATAACTCTCAGGGGATACACTACTCCCAGAGAAAAGTGTAGGGCTATATGCCTCATGACTATTGGGACATCACCACAGATCCTGTGGCCAAAATGGACCACTGAATCTATTTTCACTCCAAGGTGCTTTGACTGTCAGAATACAAGAAAATCTTGTTGTTATTTAGAAATACTGTTGTTTATTAAAAGGCCCACATGCAGTCAGAAAAGTGGGCCAAGTCTAAAATCTAGAACACACTTCCTGGTCATGAGCTCAGCCCCAGGTGGGTCACCTGGATTCTGTGAGTTTCTGGGCAGAGTTAACCAACTTTAGAATGGATGGCTAGGACCCACAACTGGCCATAATATGATACGGATAACCGTATATTCCTGTTCCTGATTTTAGCTTTTCCTTGAATATGTTTCTTGGTTCTAAACTAACCAGAGCATGACATGCAATAGAAATTCTCAAGAATACAATTTCACTCAACATGATCTCATTTCAAAATATTACCACCACTTGCAGAGAGTTGATGGGTGGGAGAGAGTGGGGGGCTTGCTTTTTTAGAAACTAGACCTGACCCACCTTGAACTATGACAAGCGAGCTTGGCTGAGTGTCTGTCAACTGGAGTCCAACCAAACCCTGTGCTGCAGAGCTCCTATCTGGCAGACACTGTCAGCCTCATAGGACATCTAAGATGTGTCTCTTCCTACAACACAGAGGCCAGCTGCCTCTACTTTCTGTCTTCTATCTCATAAAGCTATTTTTGTTCTCAGCTGGTAGAACTCAGTGACTTTGAGTTTCCCTAAAATTTCCACTCACACAAAAGAATTTGTAAACTAGATGGATTTGCCTGAAGCTGTCCTGGATGAGAGAAGAGGTTTATATCACATACCTTACACCAAAGAGCTCTGAAAGCTCCCCTGAATATTTCTGTTTTCCCAAGTTTCTGACTTCCTCTAACTTTAAATTCACACCCTACTGCCCCTACTTTACCCCAACTATCCTTTCCCAGACCCCAGGCTCCTGTCTCTTCCTCAATCCCATCCTTGTCTTATACATAACAGTCTAGCAGTCATCTCTTTTTAGGTAACTTGAACATGTTGTTGGAGAGTTCAACCCCCAAATCAAAAGATGTCCTTTTATCCCATTATAAACCCAAACTATTTTGCCGATGTTTTCTTCCATTTCTGAGTCTTTGTGCTCACCAATATTCAGACCTATATTCTGAACAGCATCATCTTTATCTTTTCCCAGAATCCTGCCCTCTGAGGCAATCAATGCCTCTGACAGTTGTTAAGGCTATTTGGAGTGCAATCTTGCACAATAATAAAAACAGCCGCTATGCATTGAGCACTCACTGTGTGCTAGGCCCTCTGCTAATCAGTTGAACTATATCATGTTTTGTAATCTGCATAACAGCTCTAGGAATGTAGCTATTATCACTCTATTCTATAGCTGAAGGAGCTGGGGTCATATCGATAATAAGAGACAGAGCCTACTGTGGCCTAAGCGTGCTGTTACTGGAAAGATAAGAATCAAAGGTCCATGCCCTTCTGTCCATAAGAGGCCTCTCACCCCTAGGAGGCCAGGAAGCATCACTCCCTGTCCTGATATTCAGGGAACAGCTCCTTGGCCCAGGAAAGACGCCTTTACTCCTGGGCTCTATGTAGTGAAGCAAATTTCTTATTTTTTGAGCCAGGTTGCTTTCTTTTTTAATCATAGACTAGGGGTACTGTGTGTTCCACGAACAATCATCTTACTGACATGTTATTCTGAAGCTTGACTTCATTCACCGTGACACATGCTGGTTATGAAATACGCAACGGAATAGAGTTGTAATGAAGGGAGGCTGGGGAAGGATTAAATTGGAATCTGAACTAATGCCAGCTAAGAGACCCTACCTCCACTTTATTATTATTATTATGTTTAATAAACAATCATTCATGCTCCGAGGAAAGGGAAACAATCAGAAGCCCAGCAGGGGAGCCATAAAAGAAATGTTTTAAATCTTGAATAAAAACATGTTTGTTCAAACCCAGAGCCAGTCTTTTTTTATTCAAAATGAATGCAGTGAGTTCTCCAACATCTAGAGGTGTTGAGAGGCATGCAAGTGGAGTTTCGGTTGCAGGGAGGATGCTGGGGCTCACCTTTCCCCTCCTCCCAGGCTAGTCCAGCCACTGAAGGGAAGATGTTCTGGACTTCAAGGAGGTAGTTGGTGCGTCAGTCCAACATGCTTACCACCTGGTGAACTGAACTGAAAGAGGGCTCTTCTCTCTCTCCCAAGTACTTGGAAATACTCTGATTCTCCATGAGGAGAATGTGCAACATTCATCTGGAACTAAGGAGATTAACCACATGCAGGAGCACCTCAAAAATTAGATGTCACCTCAACTAAAGAAAGCAGAGATGGGCCTTGACCATCAAAGCTAAATATAACTGAAAGTTAAGCTTTTATTGTTGAGATATTATTATATGGGAGAGAAATTGTGTGGACAAGAAGACATCTGTCAGCCTGGAAGACAGATTAGGGGAAATCATGAGCAATGGCGTGTTGCTGTTTCTCAGCATTGCCTGCTACATGGACAGATGGGGTCTTGCCTGCAAGCTGTCTTTGGCTACTAGAGAGATTATCTCTCCTGTGGGTAAGTGACGTGGAGGCAGACCTAACCAGAGATCACTCCGTGGCTCTTTCCCACTCACATCTGGGAGGTGGCTGTATCAATCAGGGTCCCGGAGTACATAGCACACTCAAACTAGGATAATTCTAAGAGGTGTTATGAAGTGACTGTTTACAAAGGTGAGGGCAGGGTGTGAGGAAATCACAGGTGACTATTAATATTGCCTCCCCTCCAAGGATTCAAGGGGCAAGGAAAGGCACCATCCACAAGAACTTAGATGGAAAGAGAAGTGTGGAGAGACACAGCCTGGGAAGAGCTGCAATCTTCCAACTGGAAACGTAGCTGATTGCATGCAGCCTGGCAAGGAGGGAGTGAAAGAAATAACTTCCCTGACCATATCCTTCTTCCTCTTTCAACACTTCTTGTTGTTCCCCTTTGTGCCACCCCAGCCAGAAGCCAGTGGCAAAGAGAGTACTTTGACAAACTCCCTATAGATCACCATCTTGGGGCAGAGAAGCAGAAGAGGGAATTTAGAGGGACAATTATGAAGTGTCTAGTCTAGGGTCATGGCAGAGAAGTCACATGGCACATGTTTTAAAGTTAACCCAAGCCTGCATTTCAGTGTTGGCCTTGCCATTTGAGCCGCTAGACCATAAGTGAGTTATTCCCCTTCTCTAAGCCTCATTTATTCCATCAGTGAAGTTACACCAGTATCATCCACCTTGGGGGCTGCTATGAGGATTGCAGGTTGTGCCCTGTCTCACATCCTCTCAGATTACTTTTTTGAGCTGGTTATTGATGCACAAGTAGCATCAAAATGGTTGCACAAGCAGCAGCTTCAGAGCACCTCAGCTCAGCTGCACCAAGCATCACCTGCATCCTGTCTTTGATCTTCCGTGCCCCTTGCTGGGGGATGCCTTACAGGAGTCCAATCAGCCATTTTGGCACATGCACACACCTAGAAGCTAGAAAGAGTTAATACCCTGGAGTAACATACGACCAGTGGTGAACAGAAATCAGGAAATGAACACATCTGTGTCACAGGCAGACATTTCTGAAGTGCCTATTCAGAGCCTCCAGTGGGATTGATGCCCAGTTGTCTACGACATAAACCAGCCCAATAACACATCCTTGCCATGTCTTCCTTTCTCCTCTATTTTATTTTTTTCCAGCCCCTTTACTCCTATCTCCTGAGTCACATAGCAAAATAAACTGCATACAAGCCATGGTCTCAGGCCCTACTTTTAGGGAAACCCAACCTAAGATTAGGATAAATGTTTGTGGATGCAGCTGGAGACCATTATCCTAAGCGAATTAACACAGAAACAGAAAACAAACACCACATGTTCTCACTTATAAGTGGGAGCTAAACATTGGTACTCATGGACATAAAGATGTCAACAATAGATGCTGGGAACTGCTAGAGGGTGAAGGGAGAGGGGGCAAGGATTCAGAAACTCTCTGTTGGGTACTGTGCTCACTATCTGAGTGACAGGATCCGTATCCCAAACCTTGGGATCACACAATATATTCATGTAACAAACCTACGCATGTACCCCATGAATCTAAAATAAAATAGAAGTTGAAGTTATTTTTTAAAGGATAAATATTTGTATCCAGCACACAGCGGGCACTCCATAAATGGTGGTTCTTTGGATTATTTTGATGATTCTTAATTGCTCATCGTGTCCCATGGTATTTGGTAGGGAGGGATCTGGGTGGGAGGAATGAATATTCATCACAACACAAAGTAATTCGATACCTGGTTTACATGTTGGTGTTTGATGAGACTGGTTATTGTAAGTCTCAAGACTAACCATCTGCAGGAGCCCAGACAATGTTCGGAGAACTCAGCCAAGCTGTAGGAAGCCCATGAGGTCCATCTCCTCCTAAGGCCTGGTTAAGCTGCTGGTTCTCCATAACCTAACATCACAACCAGTGCTCCTGTTTGTCTAATTCTAGGAGAAGACACCTGGCTCTGGAGAAAACAAAATCCCCATTCCAGAGAGTTCCCCCAGCCAGCCCCAGGGTTCTGGAAGTCCCTCAGTCTCCTCAGTTGTCAGGGTTACAGGGGGTTAGCTTTCTCTGCGTGAGCCAACAGTGCAAAGTCAGAGCCATTCTCAGAGTAATGCATGGCTTCACAAAACTTCTATCAACTTTATGACCACCCTCAGGGTGGTGCTGCCTTTAAAGGAGCCTGGATCTGGCATTTAATTATAACAAGGGTAAGAACACAAACTTTTACTGTGGGCCTCCTGTGTGCCAAGTGCTGCACAATGTGCTTTGTGTGATTTGTTTCATTTAAACCCTACAACAAACCTCTGTGGTAAGAAGCACTATTCCCATTTCACAGAGCAGTGAGACTCAGAGAAGTGACATAACTTGCTCACATAACTAAGTGGCAGATGTGAGATCTGAACACAACTCCATGTGACTCCAAAAGCAATACCTCTTCCCCTGTTCAGAGTGAGAACAGTCCTATAAATAGCCAGCAGTGTTTCCATCAAGTAATAAAGGATGCTTTGGAAATAGCAGAAAGGGAAAAATAAATAAATAACCAAAGGTTTTATTTATCCTGACTTAAGGATCCAATCCTCTTCTTGTTTTTACTTCTATAAAGAAAAACAGACAGAGCAGTTCAAACAGCAGAAAGGCTAGGAGAAAGGCGCTCCTAGGCTTCGGTGCCATCTGCAATGTTGATCTGGAGAACTCAGTTCCCAGGTCTCCCTTGACCTGTAGAAACCTAAATGACAGCATTGCAAGTACACCCACACCATCTGAACGCTGCCCATACCCTGATTTCCAGTCAGCAAATGTTGGCGAGTTGTTCTAATGGCAGGTGCCCTTCAGACCTCTTTCTGTTCATTAGTGGAAGGCCCAGTGTGACACTATTAAAGGATCACACAATTGCTTTTTTTCACTGGCAGTGCACATTGTAGCCCATAGTTTTCCATTCTCATTTTATCTCATAAATCACAGCAAGCACTATGATTTGGAAGCAGTGTATAGCATAAACTAAATGTTTATGTGCCATCAGTTTATTCATAAAACCTTCACTAATTACTAATGAAGCCAATAAATTTGATATTGTGATGCTTTGCACAGTAACCATTACCAAGCCAAAAAACAAAAATAAAAACATATATTTTCCAGTGCACAATTTCCAGAAAAGCGTGAGGTAGCCAGCAATGTCCGTTAACAGCTGGCCACTCTGCAAACTTTCCACCCCAGCTTTGTGAACTATGTAGATGGAGAGGCCACCACAAGATGTTTAATTGGTCCATGAGAGATTCATGATTCTACTGGGTTTCAATGCTGTGGGCTTTGGGCCCCACCCACGTGACACCGAAAATTGTATTTTTAAAGAAGGACATTCTTTCACTGTTTTGATGTAACCATCAAAGCAGTGAAAAAGCAATGTAGAAAAAAAACTTTAAGAATTTCGGTTTTCTAGAAATAACAAAGCGTGGTTCCATTGGCTCTTCTGAGAGTAGCTGACTTTAAATACCTCATGATTTTATAATTCAGAATAATTTAACAGCCATCATTCTCAAATATCTCTTTTACTCTTGGCCCCCTACAAAGGTACTACTTCTTGGTTTTTAAGACTGCAAGCTTGGCTGAACACTCATTTTGAATCACATTGTCTCAGAATCTCCATTTGAATCATCCTTCATACTTTGGCATCATGAATTTGCCTGATGTTAACAGCTGCCACAAGAAGGAGCAATGGAGTTGTGAGTACATGTAGTGCATGTAGTGAAGCTTTCGTTGAAGACAGTACAAGTCCACCATTTTATACCTACTACATAGAAAATGAAGTTACTTACTATATTTTTCTTTTTATCTTGGACTCTAGGAAATTTAGAAATGAATATCCACCTCATCAGTCGTAAATATCTGAGATTCTTCAGTACTGGATTCTAATGCTTCCAACTCCATCCCCTACCCAAGGACCTCAACATTGTATCCAGATTTAAATTTCCCCTGACTCTGGTATTTAATTCCTTACACTAAGTCAATTTTATTTTATATATATTTGAAAACCATCTCTTATGCTTTGTGGCATTAAATAAATAAATATTTTCTAATGGATATTTAATTGTTTTCCCCTTGTGACTATAGCTGATTGAATTAATTTCCAACTAACTTCTATGTTCCTTTCAACACTTCAAATAACTTAACATCGAGGACTTGGAATTAGACTCTGCTTTACGTTGGAAGGCAAAACCACACCTGAGTAGGTTAATGAACTTGAAGAAAATCAATAAACCTGGAGATTGTTCCATTATTAAGGTTCCATTTAAAGTTCCAATTTCACCCCAGGGAATGTGGGAAAGGCAGGGAGGTTTAGGTGTTCTGATTCACAGCAAAAGAGTCTTTTTGCTTGCTATATTTCTTTTTCTGTGCCACTGTCAGTTTTAGAGGATTACATAAAATTTTGGAAAGAGTGACTGATGCCTGTCATTTTGAGACAGTTTTTGCAAGCTCAGCCTTTCCAATTTTAGTTTTTTTAAACATGATTGGCAGCTTAAAGTGGAGTTCTACCAACTAGAACTCTCTAGGAGTCACTCAAATTTCCAAATATTTCTCATGACTAATATCATGCCTGATCTGTGCAAAACAAAAGAAAATGATTCAACAGAAGATGCTACTGCATATCTTCTGACCAGCAGCCCTGGGTTTCCAGTAATGCTATACTGAAGAGCATCATATAGGAGCCCCAGGTGCACATGGACAATGAAATTCATATTCATATCAGTTTTGAAGAGTAATCCACATAGAAAGGTAGGACACGTGTGTCTCCACATAGAAAGCCAGAATATGTGTGTCTTTGGGTTTTGCAGTGGAAGTAGGAGCAGGCTGGTAACAAAGATTTAGTATCCTCCTGCCCCGCAACTCCCTGCAAAAAAAGAAGTCAAATGTACTCAGCCATAAACAACTGGAAAGACACACCATGTTCTTAGATAGAAGGAATCAATATCACAAAGATCTTCCTTAAGCTGGCTTATAAATTCAATGAATTAGCAATACAAATTCCTTCATATTGCTTCCTACAACTATAAAACTTAATTGTAACATACATTTGTAAGAACAGGTAAGCAAGAATAGCCACAAAAATCCTGGAAAGGAAGAGTGAAGACTAGTGGGGATGTGGTGGGTAGCCCTTTCAGATAAGAAAGTTAATTGTAAAACCTTTATAATTAAGACAGTGTAGTATTAATGAATGAACAGATATATCAATAGCAAATTAAAAATCCAAAAATAGATGTAATTTTATATGGAAATATAGTGCACAGGAAAGGCAGTATCTCAAATCAGTAGGGGAAAAATGATTATTTAATAAGTTTTGTTACCACATAATTAAGATTGGATCTATTCTTCATATTGGGCTCTAAGATATATTCCAAGTGGATCAAGTATTTAAATGGTAAAAAATTAAATGAATCTTATACAGACTAGAAAAAAATGAGTGAATTCTTCATAATCTGGGACTGGGAAAATTTTCTTAACTATGACACAAAATCCGAATTCTTTAGGAAAAAGGATTTATATATTTGACAACACTGAAATGAAAACAAACTACAAGGTAAAAATAATCACAAGGAATTCCAAAAGTTATAATAAATGACAAAGAAGGCTTGCAACTTATATTATCCCTAATTATCCCTAATATATAAAAACTTTCTAAAAATGGAGATAAACATCAAGAAAAATCTCATAAGAGACTCTAAGAGCAAGTTCAGAGAAAATAAATGCCCCTTAAACATATGAAAAGATGTTCAGCCTCACTCATAATGAGATATGAAAATTAAAACTGCACAGTTAATGTTTCACAATCATATTACCAAAATTCCAAAAAGCTTGACAACATACTCTTAATCACTGGTGGGAATATCAAAGGGTAAAAACCAATGTGAGAGGTAAATTGGCAATATCTAGCAAATTTTTATGCGCTTCTACCCTTTCAATTGGCAATCCAACTTCTAAGAATCTATTTAGATGATACATTGGCAAAAACATAAGACAACCACATAAAGTATCTTGTTGAGTAGAGATATATGATCAGCAAAGCAGAGATGAGTAGAGGAAGCTGATTGACAAAACTGAAAATCACCTAAATACCTACTAACAGAAGAGTGGTTGAAAAAACTATGGTCCACTGATACAATGAAAAAAAACATGTATCTCTAAAGAGGATGTGAGGATATTTCATATTCTGCTGCTGAATAATCTCCAGGGTATATTACTGAGTAAAACGGCAATGTGGAAAAAGTACTTCTAGGATATCACCATTCATCTAAAAGGAGCATGATATAGATATATGACTATCTGCTTTTTTTAAATAGATAATAAACCAAAACAAAAAAATTAATGGTTACCTGTAAATGGCATGAAGAAACAGAAGGACAGGTGTCAAAGAGAAAAATCACCCTTCTCAGGTTTATAACTTTGTGGAATTCTGTAAAATGTTTATAGAATTATCAATAATTAATAGCCTACCCACGAAAAAAAGTCCAGGACCAGATGGATTCACAGCTGAATTCTACCAGAGGTACAAGGAGGAGCTGGTACCATTCCTTCTGAAACTATTCCAATCAATAGAAAAGAGGGAATCCTCCCTAACTCATTTTATGAGGCCAACATCATCCTGATACCAAAGCCTGGCAGAGACACAACAAAAAAAGAGAATTTTAGACCAATATCCCTGATGAACATCGATGCAAAAATTCTCAATAAAATACTGGCAAACCGGATTCAGCAGCACATCAAAAAGCTTATCCACCATGATCAAGTGGGCTTCATCCCTGGGATGCAAGGCTGGTTCAACATTCGCAAATCAATAAACGTAATCCAGCATATAAACAGAACCAAAGACAAGAACCACATGATTATCTCAATAGATGCAGAAAAGGCTTTTGACAAAATTCAACAGCCCTTTATGCTAAAAACGCTCAATAAATTCGGCATTGATGGAACGTACCTCAAAATAATAAGAGCTATTTACGACAAACCCACAGCTAAATCATACTGAATGGGCAAAAACTGGAAAAATTCCCTTTGAAAACTGGCACAAGACAGGGATGCCCTCTCTCACCACTCCTATTCAACATAGTCTTGGAAGTTTGGCTAGGGCAATCAGGCAAGAGAAAGAAATCAAGGGTATCCAGTTAGGAAAAGAAGAAGTCAAATTGTCCCTGTTTGCAGATGACATGATTGTATATTTAGAAAACCCCATTGTCTCAGCCCAAAATCTCCTTAAGCTGATAAGCAACTTCAGCAAAGTCTCAGGATACAAAATTAATGTGCAAAAATCACAAGCATTCTTATACAACAGTAACAGACAAGCAGAGAGCCAAGTCAGGAATGAACTTCCATTCACAATTGCTTCAAAGAGATAAAATACCTAGGAATCCAGCTTACAAGGGATGTAAAGGACCTCTTCAAGGAGAACTACAAACCACTGCTCAGTGAAATCAAAGAGGACACAAACAAATGGAAGAACATACCATGCTCATGGATAGAAGAATCAATATCGTGAAAATGGCCATACTGCCCAAGGTTATTTATAGATTCAATGCCATCCCCATCAAGCTACCAATGACTTTCTTCACAGAATTGGAAAAAACTGCTTTAAAGTTCATATGGAACCAAAAAAGAGCCCGCATTGCCAAGACAATCCTAGGTCAAAAGGACAAAGCTGGAGGCGTCACGCTACCTGACTTCAAACTATACTACAAGGCTACAGTAACCAAAACAGCATGGTACTGGTACCACAACAGAGAAATAGACCAGTGAACAGAACAGAGTCCTCAGAAATAATACCACACAGCTACAGCCATCTGATCTTTGACAAACCTGACAAAAACAAGAAATGGGGAAAGGATTCCCTATTAATAAATGGTGCTGGGAAAATTGGCTAGCCACAAGTAGAAAGCTGAAACTGGATCCTTTCCTTACCCCTTATACGAAAATTAATTCAAGATGGATTAGAGACTTAAATGTTAGACCTAATACCATAAAAACCCTAGAAGAAAATAGGTAGTACCATTCAGGACATAGGCATGGGCAAGGACTTCATGTCTAAAACACCAAAAGCAACGGCAGCAAAAGCCAAAATGACAAATGGGATCTCATTAAACTAAAGAGCTTTTGCACAGCAAAAGAAACTACCATCAGAGTGAACAGGCAACCTACAGAATGGGAGAAAATTTTTGCAACCTACTCATCTGACAAAGGCTAATATCCAGAATCTACAAAGAACTCAAACAAATATACAAGAAAAAAAAAAACAACCCCATCAAAAAGTGGGCAAGGATATGAACAGACATTTCTCAAAAGAAGACATCCATACAGCCAACAGACACATGAAAAAATGCTCTCATCACTCGCCATCAGAGAAATGCAAATCAAAACCACAATGAGATACCATCTCACACCAGTTAGAATGGCAATCATTAAGAAGTCAGGAAACAATAGATGTTGGAGAGGATGTGGAGAAATAGGAACACTTTTACACTGTTGGTGGGATTGTAAACTAGTTCAACCATTATGGAAAACAGTATGGCGATTCCTCAAGGATCTAGAACTAGATGTACCATATGACCCAGCCATCCCACTATGGGTATATACCCAAAGGATTACAATTACTCTACTACAAAGACACATGCACACGTATGTTTATTGCGGCACTATTCACAATAGCAAAGACTTGGAATCAACCCAAATGTCCATCTGTGACAGACTGGATTAAGAAAATGTGGCACATATACACCATGGAATACTATGCAGCCATCAAAAAGGATGAGTTTGCGTCCTTTGTAGGGACATGGATGCAGCTGGAAACCATCATTTCAGAACTATCACAAGAAGAGAACCAAACACCGCATGTTCTCACTCATAGGTGGGAACTGAACAATGAGATCACTTGGACTCGGGAAGGGGAACATCACACACTGGGGCCTACCATGGGGAGGGGGGAGGAGGGAGGGATTGCATTGGGGAGTTATACATGATATAAACGTTATGACATGTACCTAGAACTTAAAGTATAATAAAAAATAAAAAAAAATAAAAAAAAATAAAATAAAAATAAAAATAAAAAAAAAAGAAAAAAAAAATTAAATTTTAAAATACCTAAAAATAAAAAGATGAATAAAACAAATGAATATAACCTTATACTGAGTTGGTGTCATAACCACCATGGTGACATAATACAAAGAGAAAGTATGTTTGGTGATTTTAAAAGAAATAATTTGAATGAATACAAAATAAACACAGTTCAGTAAAATCCTTGTGGTCTTGTATATGAACCCATGATGATTTTAACCTTAAAACGCTATATCCTAGCTTTGCCCACTGAACAAAACTAGAAATAATGATAAAGTAAATGGTAATAAACATCTCAGGGCTCAGATTGTAGTCTCTAATATTTTCCACTAAAAACAAGAAAGGTTCTTGATTTCAGGTCTAGAGCAACAAATGTATAAGATGTACTGGACAGTTTTTTCATACCTGAAGGAAACAATGTCTTAAAACCCACTGAGGGCTCACCAAAATAATGGAAGAATCTCCTTGAAGAAGGTCCCACTGGTCCATAAAAGCAAAACTAATTCAATGGTTTTAATCACTTCAAATACTAATAAATCCATGAATTCAAAGTTATACAAAAGAAAAAAAAAATTCCCTCAGTTGTCAATTTTGGATGATTCTATGTAACTCAAATTTTGATAGCTGGCAATTCAAGGGAAATAATCAGTTATCCTGCCTTTCCTATAGGAGATATGTTTCTGGAAAATAAAACAGTTGATGAGGGGAAAATTTTCTTTAGAGATATGTTCCAGCTAGTAAATGAAGATGGAATGACTTAAGTGTAAAGGCACTGCTTTGAAAAGCCCTGATGAAACAGTGGATGTAGGAAATGGTCATCAATAGCTCCTAGCATCATAAAAGGAGAGTCAACTTCATATTATATACCAAGTGACAGAAATACACATCACTCCTTGAAAGTAGTCTTGCCAAAAAAAAAAGCAAAAAGCTGGTTTGGTCATGCCCCTAGATCTCTTACAAATTGACAGGAAATACAACAGAGGAGTATGTAATCTGCAAAACTCAGCTATAGGAAATTCTATAAAACAAATGATATAATGTCTTCAACAAATAAACTGTATAGGGGAAATAGGAGAACAAAAGCACTTATAGATTCAAACAGTGGTATTCAAACTGTGGTCAATAGGGCCACCACACTATTTTTGTAAATAATGCTTTATTGGAACATAGCCAAGTCCTTTCATTTATGCATTGTCTATGGCTATTTTTGTGCTATAGTGACAGAGTTGAGTAGTTGCAGCAGAGATTATATGACCCCTAAGGACTAAGATGTGTACTATCTGGGCCTTTCCAGAGAACATTTGCCAACCAATTGACTAAAAGAGACTTAAGAGACATATGAAGCAATTGGAATATATGGATCTTATTTTGATTATGATTAAACAAAGAATCAAAAAATTAAAAATAAAGCAGTCAAAGAAAAAGGGTTGAGAAAAAAATTGTTAGAAAGTCATTCAAGAGAATAAGAATAGTAAGAAAGCAGAGGAAAGTAATACACAAGGAGATTAAAAGATGGGGAGTATGTGGTCACAGTGTGTATTAGTCCATTTTCATGCTGTTATAAGAAGAAATACCCAAGACTGGATAATTTATAAAGGAAAGAGGTTTAGTTGACTCACAGTTCCACATGACTGGGAAGGCCTCAGGAAAATTACAGTCATGGCAGAAGGGGAAGCAAATATGTTCCTCCTCACAAGGCAACAGGAGAGAGAAATGCCAAGCAAAAGGGGGAAAGTCCCTTATAAAACCATCAGATTTTGTGAGAACTCACTCACTATCATGAGAATAGCATGAGGGTAACTACCCCCATGATTAAATTACCTCCCACCAGGCACCTCCCACGACATGTGGGGATTATGGGAACTACAATTCAAGATGAGATTTGGATGGGGACACAGCCAAACCATATTACAGTGTAACTGCTGCCAGGAAGGCAAAGGGAGGCAGATCTAAAATATGTCAGTGGATTAGTGACTAGACACCATGGGTTACCTTAGTGTGAGCACTGTCAGTGGAGCAATAGAAGTAGAATTCAAAGTGTACAAGTACTACATGGATGACTACTACATCAGAAAAGAAAAAATACAGACTGCTCCTGTCAGGGTTTCAGCAGCTGAGGAGAGGCAGCATCCGTAGCTGGAATGAGAAACCCATCAAAGACTAAGAGAGACTTGAAGCAAATGGATATTACATCAGTAAACTGATTTTACAATGCATATTATAGACCCTAAAGCAGGAGAAGAATGCTGTCTACTTCAGTTGTGCCAAAATCACAACCAATCAAAACACCCATACACAGTCTACTTCAGTTGTGCCAAAATCACAACCAATCAAAACACCCATACACAAACACTTCCGGATTTCAATCTTTTCAATCACTTTGGGTATCCAAAACAGGCCCTGTCAAAGTATTTGAAGTGGACAAGGGAGGCAGTACCTAGCACAGACACTTGTACATAGTGGGTTGGTAAATTTGAACTGGAAGCCTAAGTGATATAATTTAAATACTTGTCTCCAACAAATCTCTTGTTGAAATTTGATCCCCAATGTTGGAGGTGGGGTCTGGTGGGAGGTACTTGGGACATGGTAGGAGATCCCTCATAAATGACTTGGTGCTGTCCTTGTAGTAATGAATGAGTTCTCACTCTGTTAGTGCCCACAAGATCTGATTATTAAAAAGAGCCTGGCATCTTCTTCATCTTTCTCTCAGCATGTGATGCCTGCTCCCCTTCCTTTTCCTCCATGAGTAGAAGCTTCCTGACACCCTTACCAGAAGCAGGTGTCGCTGCAATGCTTCTTGTACAGCCTGCAGAACTATGAGTCAAAAAACTATTTTCTTTATAAATTACCCAGCCTCAGCTATCTCTTTATGGAAATGTAAACAAACTAAGATTCCAAGAAACCAAGTACTTCTGCACACATAGCAGAATAAACAACCTATTTGACACCATTTGGACAAAGACTTCATACAGTGAGAGTCCTCTAAGTTAATTCTTGTGAACTTCAAAATCACAGAGATTTTGAAGACCATCTTCAAGCTTTTTTTCCCCATCTAGGACATCTGGTCTTCTCTTTACACACCACTAGTAAAAGAGCCCCGTGTCTGCATCCCAGCCTTCTTCCTGTACTATCCTGGCCAAATTGCAGCCCAGCAAGATCCCAGAACATTGTCTGCCCTACAAAGCTGAAATAGAAAGCAATTTGCAACTGAATGGCTCTGCTTTGATGATTTGGGATCCCCCTTAACATTGCCTTTGATGGGATTCTTTCTGTCAGCAGCTACAATATCACTTTCTCTAATTAACTCCGATGTTTCCTTTGAGCTTCTGTTTCCTGAGAAGGAAAATCATGTTTAATTCAAAAGGGCTGTCATTATTTTGATAAATGGAAAACAGCTATAAGCCACAGGTTTGGAGAGAAGTAATAAAATCAAAATGATTACATCCCTTTAACATGGCCCCATTCCAGAGTCCTTCCTACAGGTAGTTCTCTGGATAAGAAGTAGAGATATTGGGTAGGAGGAATGAGGTGGGAAGGAAAAGGTTAGTAAAGGTAGCTTCTGGACCAAAGTTTGACCTGGAGCTGTAGGTCCTCACTAATAAAACAAGTAGTTTTCCTTTGTAGTGTGGTACCTCTGAAGCAAAGTTGTGACCCAACGCTAGATTCAAATCCACACTCTTGTCATATATCTGCACACAAGCTCTTAACCTCACTGTTTCTTTGACCTTAGTCATCAGTATTTTCAATTTTAACTATCCATAAAGGGAGTAAGAGCATGGATGATTTCAAAACAGATTACAAGGAATCATCTACATTTGGCTTAAAAGACTCTATGAAAAGAGCCTTTTCTTGCCCCAGAATTCCTTGACTCATCTTTCGGGTAAGAATTGTAGTCTGTTGGAATAATCCAAACTGACTAACTGCCCAACAGAGAAAGGCCAAACTTCCACTGGAGCCCCCACAGATGGCTCTGGGAATGTTTGACCATCAAACTATTAAATTAGAAATTTCTTCACCTTGGAGGGTTACAGTTCAAGATCTGTGTGGCAAAATCAAATTTTATTCTCTCATTCACCAGGCCAGAAATGTCAAAGAAGTTTTGATAGCACTGGAGTACATTTTCCAGATCAGATTCCTGCCAGCATTTCCTTGGGCTGGGGCCCTGCCTGGACCTCAGACAAGTGTGAAGGGTTTGCCGGACACACCAGAGGCAGAGTATGTTCAGTCCTCTGCAGATATGGCACTTTTGCTCTGGAGAATAAATATGTCATCAGAAATATATGTTGACATGAAAACTTTAAAATGACCCTTTTTTAAAAATCTCTTTTTCCATTATCTAGTTTTCAGTTTGAAACTGCAACCACTACTTCTTGTAATGATCCACCTAATGCCCAATCCGTGCAAATTTATATTTTTCACATTAGAAATTACTTGTCCACTCCCTTCACCAGAAGATTTGACCACGCAGCGGGTTCCCAGACCCACCTGACTCCCAGAACTCTGCTATAGAGGAGGAGTATGGTCTCTCGCTGTTAGTCCCACTCTAACCTTGCTGTTGCCGGCAACAAAACTTAGATTCAGATGTATTTTACCAAATCAGAATGAAATTAGACCACTCTCTCTCTGTTTCTAATGAGCTGTGATCAGCCTCAGTTCCATGAAGAACTAACAAGTCAGTTCTCTTGCTTTCTGTACTTGAACAATGGCTTATTGTTGATTTATTATAAAAAATGTTTATTTAATTTTTAAATGTAATTAACATTCAGCCTCATTTAGCATGTTTTGTTGAGAGTACCTCTTCATTGAGAGGTACTCAGTGAAGCACCGTTTTTTCTGTATATGATTTTCTGAGACACTTTGAGGTACTAGCCTTGGGACACAAGTTAGGAAGTCAACACTCAATTCTAGCTATCTTTTGCTGTATTACTCTTTTGTTTAACCTGCAGCCTCAGAAGTATGAACTCAAGCTTCTCAAAAAAGCATTGTGCAAAGCAGCATATCACTATTTCACTGTGGAACAAAAAGTTCCCCCAGAGGACACTGAGCCTATTTTCCTCCATTTCCCCTGTGACTGTGTGATGATTCCTACTATTAGCCAGCTAGCTTGGGTCCAGGTCAGCTATTCCACAAACACATTTATTTTATAATTTCTTCATTTTTTAGTTATTAATTTTGCTTCATCTTTAAGTCCAATGGGGTGTGTCTTCAAGTTTTTTTTATGAAAAAATATACATATGTTTTAAGTTTTTTGAAACCTTTCATACCTGAAAATGTCTTTTGGCTATGTTCACATTGACAAAGAATTTTGTTTGATTTGCAATTCTTGGGTAAAAAAAAATTCTTCCTTTAATTCTCTGCAGACACTGCTCTATTGTCTTCTAAATTTTATTAATGTGAAATAGAATTATGGCAGCCTGAGCCTTATTTCTTCATGGAACCTACTGTTATATTCTGGCTAGATACTAATAAGATTGTGGTAGCTGTTTTTTTTTCTCTGTGTACCTGTACTTTTTTCCCACAGAGTATCTGTTTATAAGTATTGCACTTTTTTCAAGATATTGATGATTTTTTAAAATATAAATATGTGTGTTTATTCTTAAACTCAGGAAACTTTTCTTCTTTATAACTTTATCATTTTTATTACTTTTGCTTCTTTAGCAAATGAACTACTTGGATGATTACTCTCCATTTTTCAACTTGCATATCTAGAGTTGTTTCTGCAAAATGACAGGGTGTTTTGATGTTTTTTGCTCACCTAAGGCAGGGTGAATTTAACCCTCTGAACCACATTTACTGGGCAGATTAGCGAACCAGCCTTAGTTTAGTTTGCATTTTCTAAGAGCACTCATCCATAATTGATTTGTTTTATTACATAGATTTCTTATATTTTTCAGATAATCTAAGCAACAAAATTCAGGGCTCTTTACTATCTAGAATGCAATATGTTACAGTGGACATTCCCAACACTACTTTCTACATAACTATACTCTAAAATTTGCTTTCACTGAATGACTAATGAACAGAGATAACATCTCTCATGGGTGGATTTTGTTTGTTCTGCAAGTGCTTCAAAAATAAATTGATACTATTATTAAGAAATGAATACTCCCCAAAGAATTCTACTGACTCAATACAATTCCTATCAAAATTTCAAACACTTTATTTGACAGAATTGTTTTTAAATCTGTTTTAAAATTCATATGAAATCTCAAGGGACAAAATAACCAAAACAATCCTGAAAGAGAACAAAGTCAGATGTCTCCTTTTATAATTCCAAAACTTACTATAAAGCTACAGTGATCAAAACAGTGTGGTATGAACATAAAGCCAGACACATCAACAAATGTAAAAGAATAAATCCTCATATATATGGTCAAACGATTTTTGACAAGGGTGCTAGACCCATTCAATGGAGAAAGGACAGTCTTTTCAAAAAATGGTGATGAGAAAACATGCAAAAGGAAAAAGTTGAACCATTATCTTACACTATATCCAAAAAATAATTCAAAATCTATCAAAGATCTAAGAGCAAAAACTGTAAGACACTTAAAAAAGCATAGGTGAAAAGATTTATGGCATAACATTTGGCAATGATTTCTTGGATATGACACCAAAAGCGCAAGCAACAAAAGAAAACAATAGATTAATTAGACTTCATCCAAGTTAAAAGTGCTTTGCATCAAAGGACACTATCAACAGTGTTAAAGGGTAACTCACAGAATGCAAAAAATATTTGCATATCTGATATTGAATCAAGGTCTGATTTCCAGAATATATAAAAAAACTGCTACAACTCAAACAACTAAAAATGATCAACTTAAAAATGAACAAAACACTTGAATAGACATTTCTCCAAAGAAGATATACAGATGTCCATAGCATATAAAAAGATGCTCAACATCACTAATCATTAGAGAAAAGTCAACCAAACCACAGTGAGTGAATTGAATTGAATAGACATTTCTCCAAAGAAGATATACAGATGGCCATAGCATATAAAAAGATGCTCAACATCACTAATCATTAGAGAAAAACCAATCAAACCACAGTGAGATCCCACATCACACCCTTTAAAATAACTATTATAAAAACACACACACAACAGAAAATAGAAAATAACATTGTTGGTGAGGATGTGGAAAAACTGAAACACTTGTACATTGCTGGTAGAAATGTAAAATGGTGTGGCCACTGTAGAAAACAATATGATACTTCCTTTAAAAATTAAATATAGAATTGCCATTTAACCCAACAATTCCACTTCTGGTAAACACTCAGTAGAATGAAAGCAGGGACTCAAAAAACTATATATACACCAATGTTCACGGCAAGATTTTTCAGAGTCAAAAGATGGAAGCATCCCAAATGTTCAACTAAAGATGAATACGTACACAAAATGTGGAATACACATAAAGGAATGTATTGTTTTTGCATTGTTTTATTGCATTGTTTCCACAATTCAAAATGTGAAATATACATACAGGAATCCATTGTTTTTGCATTGTTTTATTGCACTTTTTACAAATTGAAAGTTTGTGGCAACCCTGCATCGAGCAAGTCTGTTGGCACTAGTTTTCCAACAGCATGTGGTCATTTCATGTCTCCATGTCACATGTCACATTTTGTTAACTGTCACAATATTTCAGACTTTTTCATTATTATTATGCTTGTTATAGTGACATAGGATCTGTTATCTTTGATGTTACTATTGTAATTGTACTGAGGCGCCAGAAACCACACCTATACAAAATGGCATACTTAATTGATAAACATTGTGTGTG
The DNA here is from genome assembly GCF_009764315.1 of Trachypithecus francoisi. NCBI lineage: Eukaryota > Metazoa > Chordata > Mammalia > Primates > Cercopithecidae > Trachypithecus > Trachypithecus francoisi. Next base: position 49,119,925 of record NW_022681474.1, on the reverse strand, counting down.
TTCTGATGCTCCACCAAGTAGCTATTTCCTCATCTGTCTCATATTCCTTGGGCTTCCCTATTCCCTGAGATACGAAAGAAAGAAAGAAAGAAAGAAAAGAAAGAAAGAAAGGAGGGAGGGAGGGAGGGAGGGAGGGAGGGAGGGAAGGAAGGAAGGAAGGAAGGAAGGAAGGAAGGAAGGAAGGAAGGAAAGAAAATAGGCCAGTTAATAATCCTACGATGACCTCTAAGTGTTCAAGTGAAAAAAAGAGTAATATCTCTCACTTTCAATCAAAAGCTGGAAATAATAAAGCCAAGTGAGGAAGGCACGTTAACAGCCAACATAAGCTAGGACTCTTGTGCCAACGTTAGCCAAGATGTGAATGCGAAGGAAAAGGCTTTGAAGGAAATCGAAAGTGTTACTCGGGGGAACACACAAATGGAAAGAAAGCAGAACATTCTTACTGCTGACATAGAGAAAGCTTTAGTGATCTGGACTGAAGAGCAAACCAGACACAATGCTCCCTTAAACCTAAGCCCAATCCAGAGAAAGACCCTAACCCTCTTCAATTCTATGAAGTCTGAGAGAGATGAGAAAACTGCAGAAGAAAAGTTTAAACTACCAGAGGTTGTTTTATGAGGTTTAAGGAAAGAAGTCGAGTCTATAACATAAAAATGCAAGATGAAATAGCAAGTGCTGATGTAGAAGTTGCAGCAAATTTTTCAGAAGATATAGCTAAGATCATTGATAAATGTGGCTACACTGAACAACAGATTTTCAATGTAGATAAAACAGCTTTCCATCAGAAGATGCCATGCACGATTTTCATGACTAGAGGGGAAAAGTCAATGCCTAGCTTCGATGATTCTAAGGACAGGCTGACTTTCTTGTTAGGGGCTAGTGCAGGTGACTCTAAATTGAAGCCAGTGCTCGTTTACCATTCTGAAAATCCTAGGATCTTGAAGAATTATGCTAAATCTACTCTGACTGTGTTTTATAAATGAAACAACAAAGCCTGGATAATGGTACATCTGTTTACCACATGATTTACTAAATATTTTAAACCCACTGTTAATAAGCACTGCTCAGAAAAAAAAAAAATTCAAATTATTACTGCACATTGACAATGCACTAGAATCATCCTGTGGTAATTTCCCCAGTTCCAGAATGCATAATTGGCATAGACATATTTAACAACTGGCTGAACCCCCACATTGGCTCCCTAACTAGTAGGGTGAGGGCCATTAGGGTGGGAAAGGCCAAAAGGAAGCCATTAGAGCTGCTTCTACCTAGAAAAATAGTAAATCAAAACCAATATCACATCCCTGGAGGGATTACAGAGATTAGTGCCACCATCAAGGACTTGAAATATGCAGGAGTGGTGATTCCCACCACATCTCTGTTCAACTCTCCTATTTGGCCTGTGCAGAAGACAGATGGACAGTGGACTATCATAAGCTTAACCAAGTGGTGACTCCAATTGCAGCTGCTCTACCAGATGTGGTTTCATTGCTTGAGCAAATGAACATATTTCCCGGCACCTGGTATGCAGCCATTGATTTGGCAAATGCCTTTTTCTCCATTCCTGTCCATAAGGCCCACCAGAAGCAATTTGCCTTCAGCTGGCAAGGCCAGCAATATACCTTTACTGTCCTCCCTCAGGGGTATATCAACCCTCTGGCTTTGTGTCATAATCTTATTTGGAGAGGACTTGATCACTTTTCACTTCCACAAGGTATCACACTGGTCCATTATATTGATGCCATTATGCTGATTGGATCCAGTGAGCAAGAAGTAGTAAACACACTGGACTTATTGGTGAGACATTTGTGTGCCAGAGGAAGGGAAATAAATCCAACTAAAATTCAGGGACCTTCTACCTCAGTGAAATTTTTAGGGGTCCAGTGGTGTGGGGCCTGTTGAGATATTCCTTCTAAGGTGAAGGGTAAGTTGTTGTATTTGACCCCTCATCCAATCAAGAAAAAAAGGCAATGCCTAGTGGGCCTATCTGGATTTTGGAGGGAACATGTTTTTCATTTGGGTGTGTTATTCTGGCTGGCCCATTTATCGAATGACCCTAAAGGCTGCCAGTTTTGAGTGGGGTCCAAAACAGGAGAAAGCTCTGCAACAGGTCCAGGCTGCTGTGCAAGCTGCTCTGCCACTTGAGCCATATGACCCAGTAGATCCAATGGTGCTTGAGCTGCCAATGGCAGATGGAGTTGTTTGTAGTCTTTGGCAAGCCCCCATAGGTGAATCACAGAAGAGGCCTCTAGGATTTTGAAGCAAGGCCCTGCCATCTTCTGCAGATAACTACTCTCCTTTTGAGAGACAGTCCTTAGCCTGTTACTAGGCTTTGATAGAAACTGAATGTTCAACTATGGGTCATCAAACCACCATGCAACCTCAACTGTCTGTCATGAACTGGGTGCTTTCTGACCCATCTAGCCATAAAGTGGGTTATGCACAGCAGCATTCCATCATCAAATGGAAGTGATGCATGTGATCAGGTTCAGGCAGGTCCAAGTAAGTTACATGAGAAAGTGGCTCAAATGCCCACAGTCCCCACGTCTGCCACCCTGCCTTCCCTCCCCAAGTGTGCACGAATGGCATCATGGGGAATTCCCTATGATCAGTTGACAGAGGAAAAGAAGAAAAAGGCCTGGTTTACAGATGGCTCTGCACAATATGCAGGTACCACCAGAAAGTGGGTAACTACAGCACTACAGCCCCTTTCCAGGACATCCCTGAAGGAAAGTATCAAAGGGAAATCTTCCCAGTGGGCAGAACTGCAAGCAGTACCCCTGGTTGTGCACTTTGTATGGAAGGAGAAATGGCCAGATGTGCGATTATATACTGATTCATGGACTGTAGCCAATGGTTTGTCTGGACAGTCAGGGAATTGAAAGAAGCATGATTGGGAAATTGGTGATGAAGAAATTTGGGGAAGTTATGTGGATGGACCTCTCTGAGTGGTCAAAAACTGTGAAGATATTTGTATCTGCTGTGAGTGCTCACCAAAGGATGACCTCCACACAGGAGGATTTTAATAATCAAGTGGATAGGATGACTCATTCTATGGACACCACTCAGCCTCTTTCCCCAGCCACCCCTGTCATTGACCAATGGACTCATGAACAAAGTGGCCATGGTGGCAAAAATGGAGGTTACACATGGGCTCAGCAACATGGACTTCCACTCACAAAGGCTGACCTGGCTACATCCACTGCTGAGTGCCCAATTTCCCAGCAGCAGAGACCAACACTGAGACCTGGATATGGCACCATTCCTTGGGGTGATCAGCCAGCTACCTGGTGGCAGGTTGATTATATTGAACCTCTTCCATCATGTAAAGGGCAGGGGTTTGTCCTCACTGAAATAGATACTTACTCCAGATATGGGTTTCCTATCCTGCATACAATGCTTCTGCCAAGACTTATATCTGTGAACTCACGGGATACCTTATCCACCTTCATGGTATTCCACACAGCATTGCCTCTGACCCACTTTATGGCTGAAGAAGTGTGGCAGTGGGCTTGTGCTCCTGGAATTCACTGGTCTTACCATGTTCCCCATCATCCTGAAGGAACTGAATTGATAGAACAGTGGAATGGCCTTTTGAAATCACAATTATAACACCAACTAGATAACAATATTTAGCAAGGCTGGGGCAAAGTTCTCCAGAAGTGTATGTATGCTCTGAATCAGCATCCAATATAGGGTGCTGTTTCTGCCACAGCCAAGATTCGCAGGTCCAGGAATCAAGGGGTGGAAGTGGCACCATTCACTATCACCCCTAGTGACCCACTAGTAAAATTTTTGCTTCCTCTTCCTGCGACATTACATTCTGCTGGCCTAGAGGTCTTAGTTCCAGAGGGAGGAACACTGCCACCAGGAGACACAACAGCGATTTCATTTAACTGGAAGTTAAGATTGCCACCTGGGCACTTTGGGCTCCTCCTACCTGTAAGTCAACAGGCTAACAAGGGAGTTATGGTGTTGGCTGGGGTGATCAATCTGAACTATCAAGATGAAATCAGTCTACTACTCCACAATGGAGGTAAGGAAGAGTATGCATGGAATACAGCAGATCCATTAGGGCATCTCTTAGTATTACCATGTCCTGTGATTGAGGGCAATGGGAAACTACAACAACCCAATCCAGGCAGGACTACAAATGGCCCTGACCCTTCAAGAATGAAGGTTTTGGTCACTCTACCAAGTAAAAAGTCACGACTTGCTGAGGTGCTTACTGAAGGCAAAGGGAATACAGAATGGGTAGTAGAAGAAGATAGTCCTCAATACCAGCTATGACCAAGTGACCAGCTGCAGAAACAAGGACTATAATTGTCATGAATATTTCCTCCTTGCTTTGTTAAGAACGTGTTTGTGTTTGTACTAAGAAAATATCTTCATTTTATTTTCTTTCTTTTTTCTTTATCATGTGAAATAAGACTTCATATCAGCATTTAAGTATTGTTAACTTTATATAGTAGCATTTGGGCTAGGAATTGGTGCATTTCTGGCCATACAAAGGATAGCTGTATTATGTTAGGTGTAATTATCACCTTATTTTTCTCATTATTTGTAGATAATGTATGATTTCAGGATATATGTATGGGTTCAATTTGACAAGGGTGCACTTGTGATGGTTAACATTGTCAACTTGATTGGATTGAAGGATGCAAAGTATTGTTCCTGAGTGTGTCTGGGAGGGTGTTTCCAAAGGAGATTAACATTTGAGTCAGTGGACTGGGAGAGGCAGACCCAACCTCAATCTGAGTGGGTACCATCTAATCAGCAGCCAGCATGGCTAGGATAAAAGCAGGCAGAGAAATGTGGAAGGACTAGTCTGGTTAATTCTTTCAGGCTTTATCTTTCTCCCATGCTGGAAGCTTCCTACCCTGGAACATCAGACTCCTAGTCCTTCAGCTTTTGGACTCCAGTGTTTTACCAGGGGCTCTTGGACCTTTCAGATTGACGACTGCACTGTCGTCTTCCCTACTTTTGAGTTTTAGGGACTCAGACTGGCTTCCTTGCTCCTCAGCTTGCATACAGCCTATTGTGGGACTTCACCTTGTGAAGTGAGTCAATACTCCTTAATAAACTCCCCTTTATATATACATCTATCCTATTAGTTCTGTCCCTCTGAAGAACTCTAACTAATAAAGGTACATACATTGCTTTTTAGACACAATTTTATCGCACACTTAATAGACTATAGTGTTGTATAAAAATAACTTTTATATGCACTGGGAAGCCAATAATATGGTATGACTCACTTTATTGTGATATTCACTTTATTGGGAACAAAATCCTCAATATCTTCAAGATATGCCTGTACAAAGAAACATAATTCTTCCTTAAAAAGGAATGAAATTTTGACACATACAATGTGGATGAACTTTGGGAACATTATGCTAAGTGATATAAACCAGTCACAAAAAGTCAAAATACTGTATTATTCCACATATATATGAGGTATCTAGAATTGAGTCATCAAACTCATGGAAACACAAAGTAGAACAGTGATTGCTAGAGACTGAGAGAACAGGGAAACAGGGAGTGGCTAAATGGGTACAGAATTTCAGTTTTGCAAGATGAAAAAGTTTGGGAGATGTGTTATACAACCATGTGAATGTGCTTAATATTATTGAACTACATACTTAAAAATAGTTAAAGTACACAAGAACAGAAAACCAAACACCACATGTTCTCACTCGTAAGTGGGAGTTGCACAATGAGAACACATGGACACAGGGAGGGAAACATCACACACCAGGGCCTGTCGGGGGATGGGGGACTAGGGGAGGGATAGCATTAGGAGAAATACCTAATGTAGATGATGCCTTGATGGGTGCAGCAAACCACCATGGCACGTGTATACCTATGTAACAAACCTGCACGTTCTGCACATGTACCCCAAAACTTAAAATATAATAATAATTTTAAAAAGTTAAAGTAGTAAGTTTTACATTATGTATACTCTTACAGAAAACAAAAATAATAATTTTAAGTTGAAATAAAACTCTGACACAGGCTATTACGTGGATGAACCTTGAAGACATTATGCTATGTGAAGTAAGCCAAACACACAAAAAAATAGCTATTGTATGATTCCGCTTACATGAGGTATGTAGAGTAGTCAAAGTCATAGAGACAGAAAGTAGAATGGTGTTTTCTGGGGGCTGGAGAAGAGGAGGATGGGAATTTATCATTTAATGGAGTTGGGGAAGAAGAAAAGTTTTGGAGATGGATGGTAGTGATGGCTGTGCAACAGTGTGAATGTACTTAATGCCACAGAACTGTGCACTTGAAAATTGTCACAATAGTACATTTAATGCTATGTATATTTTGCCACAATAAGAAAAGAAAAAACAAATGAAAAAAAAAGAAATTGAATATATTGCCAGCATTTAATAATTAACAGATTTAATATAAACTAAAAGAGACTATCTGATAAGAGTGTACCCATATTCAAAGACGGTGAAAACTGAACTGAAGAGTGGTTGCCAGACTTGGACAGGAATTATGAATTTTTTAGCATCTTCAGCTCATTTCAGTTCCCACCTCCCTCTCTTCCATACTTTACTTAACATATTGCCTGCCTAGGCCCTGGAGTCGTTTGAGTTTATGGCACTGATACAGAAAAATGTAAGGAGGAGGCAATAACTTTTGACTGCATGACCACATGGAGTCAGCCTCCTTGCAGGGAATTGACAGTGACTGCTCAGATGTTTTCAAATTTGGTCAAACCTAGTATCCGAGCAAAAAAGCAGACAGTGAAGGCATCATTATAAAGAGCCTTCTTACCTTTTATTAAGTAGTCACATCCTGAGGCCAAACTGGGATAGGAGTTTTTCAAAATAGTTTGCTTTGCTTTGTTGTTGGTGGCAATTCCCATCAGATCGTGCCTTGCTGTTAGAAGTTATTGTCTTCCTGTGTATATGCCTGTGAGTTTTGTGTTTACAATTGGCATTCTGAACCTGCTTTTTTCTTGCATATTTCAATTCATTTTTACTATCAATTGAGGACATCTGGATACTATTTCTGTCACCCAAATATTTTCTATACCTTCTAGTTTTATGTCATAGGTAATGTTTATAACAGCCTTTTAGACTTTAACATTATGATAGTCTTTTGAACAGGATGGGAGAAGGTGAGGAACCCAGGAGCAGTTTCTCAGAGGCCTCCCCCAATGTTGACATTTAATGAAGCAAAGCCTTGAATATCATTGGCTTGTCAGTTATGATGCAACTAACCACCATCTGGGCCCATTCTTATTTCTCCAAAGTGTCCATAAGGACCAAATCAAATGATTGTACTTGCCTACTGTAATTCTCTGTTTTCCTAGTATAGCATTCCCATTAAAGTCACAGCTTTTAAAAAAGTAGTAACTCAACAGCATTCCTGTGGTACCCATGCCATGGTGGATAAGTGTGGACATCAGAAGCAGTTGTGTGTAGCTGTGGCTGATGGAAAAAGTGTACAGAGTCCAGACTCAAGAGTTAAGGGGAGCCAGGTGGAGGTTTTAGCCAGGGAATGGAGATTTTATTGTTTTATTCTGTGTTTTAGAGGCTAGAAATATGTCTTGGTGATAACAAAGAAAAGCTTCTGGAAGCTTCTTTAACATTTTTTTCCAGTGGTTAAAAAGTCAGCAATTTTGAATCTGTAAGGAACTATAAATAATGCTTTCAGCCAGAACATTAGAGCTGCCTCTGGATGGGATTGGGATTTATTAAATAACAGCATCCTGTGACTCAACACCAAATACCCAGCCTTATTAGATGCAGCCATCTACTCAGGAAAGACCAGAATCCCACCATGCAGGCCTCTTTTCCATTTACTCTGCTTCTAGGCAGCCCTGATGGTTCCACAGACCTGGCAAACATCCAAGCAGCCAGAAAGTGGACAGAGCCTTTGCTTCCCATCCTGGAAGAATTGCACAGAGAAAGAAGTAGAGCCCAAGGGAGTTTTTCAGCTAAGAAAGCAGCTGACATCTCATTCTACGAGTGTTGAGACCTAGAGACCCACAGCACTAGTGTTGTCCCCAGACAAAGAAGCTGAAAGTTCCTACTCAGATTAGGACCTTGTGTCAAATGGCAAATTGGAGACGTAGCTGAAAGCAGAGTCATAGCCCTAAATGAACGTGTTCATGGCAGACAGCCGCCCAGGCCACAATCAGGATGGCTGGTGGCAACAATGGGCCAAATGGGCACATCTAGAGTGGGGCAGTAGTGGACTCAGTGATCCCTGGTCCCCACAAGGGGGATAATCAGAAACAACCACATGACTCTGTCTCACACACACACACGTGGTGGGATTCTGGTCTTTCCTGAGTAGATGGCTGCATCTAATAAGGCTGGGTATTTGGTGTTGAGTCATAGGGTGCTGTTATTTAATAAATCCCACACACACGTGTGTGTGCGTGTGTATGTGTGTATGTGTGTTCACGCCAGAGTATGTAATTAGGTCTGAGAACACACTAGTGGCTGTTTCCATCAGCCTAATTCTGACAGAAATAGATGACATGCTCAGATTAGAATGATTCAGAAAGCTTAAAAACAGGACTGTTGACCAGGATGTTGGTAGAGTTTACAGAAACCACAAGGGGAAGAATAGTATAATACCTTAAGAAAGTGGAGCTACCGATTCTTGGCTGAAGAAGCAAGAGGAAGGAGCAGTTATAGCAACTCAGAGGCAGAGAGGATGCCCTGCAGAGGATCTAGTATCAGAGCTGAGACCTTTGAATGAAGGATGCAGCCCCTCTGGCCATCCTGCAGGGAAAGAGCTGAGGAATGCATGCCCTTCCCCTGCCCCTGCCAGTGCTCCATATCTGCCCCAACCACAGGGTAAGGGGCTTGGGGTGGGACCCATACAGCCTCTCTGGTCAAGAGCAAAGTGGACAAGGGCAAAGAAGAGATGCTGGGGAGCAAAGAGAAGATAGCACAGAAAGGGAGAACTTTTCCTCTCTAGTGCATACTGTGAACCCCCAAAATTTAAGACAGGTCTTAATTAATTAAGAAAGTTTGGCCGGACGTAGTGGCTCACACCTATAATCCCAGCACTTTGGGAGGCCGAGGCGGGTGGATCACCTGAGGTCAGGATTTCGAGACCAGCCTGACCAACATGGAGAAACCCCATCTCTACTAAAAATATAAAATTAGCCAGACGTGGTGGTGCATGCTTGTAATCGCAGTTACTTGGGAGGCTGAGGCAGGAGAATCACTTTAACCAGGGAGACAGAGGTTGTGGTGAGTCGAGATCATGCGCCATTGCACTCTAGCCTGGGCAACAGGAGCAAAACTCCACCTCAAATTTAAAAAAAAAAAGAAAGAAAATTTATTTTGCCAAAGTTGAAGATGCACACGCCCATGACACAGCCTCAAGGGCTCCTGACGACATGTGCCCAAGGTGGTCAGAGCACAGCTTGGTTTTATGTATTTTAGGGAGACATGAGACATCAATCAATATATCTAAGAGGGGCATTGGTTCAGTCCAAAAGGCAGGATCCCTGGAAGCAAAAGCGGGACAACTCAAAGAGGGGAGGGCCCTTCAAGGTCACAGGTAGGTGAGAGACAAAGGGTTGCATTCTTTTTAGTTTCTGATTAGCCTTTCCAAAGGAGACAGTCAGATATTCATTTATCTCAGTGAACAGAGAGATGACTTTGAATAGAATGGGAGGCAGGTTTCCCTAAGCAGTTCCCAGATTGAATTTTCCCTTTAGCTTAGTGATTTGGGGGCCCCAAGATATTTTTCTTTCACCATACAAAGGGAAGCAAAGGAGGGGGCTAGCATTGAGAGCTTACTTCTAAATTCTAAATATCCTGAGATTAATTTTACATAATTCCTGGCAATTTCATTCCTATTTTGTGCCAGACACTTTTAGACACTTTACACATTTTATTTCTTTTAATCTTCACAAACATCCTACGATATAAATATTAGTATTGGCACATTACAAATGAGGAAACAAACTCAGAGATGCCAGGAAAACAAGTAGGAAAAAAATGCGTGTAAGCCTGAAGCTACTGGACTCCAGGGTCTGTCAGCTGTTCTTTTCCAGTGCCAGTCTGTTCTAGGCCACCACTGGAAAAGAACAGAACCAGTTAGTGTCCAAAGTAGCTATTAGCAGTAGGTTCTGTGTGGCCTCTTTTAGTCAAATGAAGACCATGAACTCTCTATCCAGATGCAGGGAAGTGACCTGGCTCCAGCCAGCTAGTTTTCATCAGCAGTTCTGGTTGGAGAGGGTGGCCAGCAGTTAATAGTTGTAAATGGTTGAGTAGCTGGGAGACTGGTGGTGATATTTTTGGATGCACCACTCACAGAGCAAACCTTTCTAATCTACTTTCTAGGCATAAGAGAGTTTCATGCTGCCTTCATTTTTAGGAAATTGAACATGTTGCCATGTCATGAGTTAAATCAGGTTTAGCCTAAAGCTGCCTCCTTACATATCTTAAATTTGTCCTAAACATTTCTCCATATATAGTGAACTGTAACCAAATTGGTTGTGTAAACAGACTATAACTTATTCTTGTACCAATCACTGAGTTTTGACCAAAGGTGGCCAACTGTTCAAACCGTGTTCACATAAGGCAAACAAACACTGAGCTGTAACCAATGCAGATATTTTTGTACCTTGCATTCTTTTTTCAATATGTCACTTTCCTTTTTCTATCTCTAAATCTCCTCTGACCGTGCAGCAGCACCTGAGTTGCTCTGAACCTACTCTGGTTTGAAGGCTGCCCAATTCACCAATCATTGCTTGCTCAATTGAACTTCTGTTCAATTTAATTGGTCTGTTTTTCTTTTAACATATGAGATCCCCTCACATGTTGGTCTACTTTTTACTGAGTTTACCCTGAACAATGAGCATGGAAATGATTGAAAGCTGGACTGCTCTCGTGGGTCATGCTAATTCAACGAATGTTTATTGAACATCACTATGTGCTAGACACTGTTATAGATCCCAGAAATGCAGTGGTTTAAGAACAGAAAAGGTCACTACCCACACAGATGTTAGAGTCTAGCTATGAAACGTGGGGAAAAAACTTCAAATAAAAGTATTAATAGACAGTAAACAGTATGAAACGATAGGGTGTAACTGGAAGGCAAGGGGGCAACTTTACACAGATGATAATGAAAGACCTCTGCGGAAAAGTCATGTTTAAGCTCAGATCTGGGCCAGGCACAGTGGCTCACACCTGTAATCCCAGCACTTTGGGAGGCCAAGGTAGGCGGACCAGGAGTTCAAGATCAGTCTGGCCAAAATGGCGAAACCTCGTCTCTAATAAAAATCCAAAAATCAACTAGGCATGGTGGCACACACCTGTAATCCCAGCTACTTGGAAGGCTGAGGCAGGAGCATCGCTTGAACCCGGGAGGTGGTGGTTGCAGTGAGCCGAGATCGTGCCATTGCACTCCAACAAGAGCAAAACTCCATCTCAAACAAACGGTAATTAAATAAATAAACTCAGATCTGTAGCATAGTCAGAGCCAGTCATGCATGGTACTGACAGGGCATCCTGGCCAGTGGGGTCAGAAAGCAGTGGGCTAGAAGGAGAACCATATGAGATGATCATGGAGATGTAGGGTCTAGGTCATGTGGGATCCCAGAGGCCTTTTTTGTTCTGTTAATGGAAATCCTTGAAGATTTTAAGTGGGGAAACTTGATATACTTAATATTTTTATAAGATCACTTATGCTGCTATGTGAGAAGTGGGATGAAGAATTAAGAACCCCAAACAAGGGATAACCTTTGAAAAGCTATCTTTGTTGTCTATGTGAAAAGCATTTTCTGTCACAGCCATGGTCATGCACATTGGGTGAAAATGAGGGATCTGAGTGCATTCTGGAGGTAAAACCTCAGGAATTTTGATTGGGTTGAATGGGGTGATATAAAGGAAGAAAGCAAGAAATACATTTAGGTGTTTTGCCTGAAAAACTGTGTGAATGGTGGTGATATTAACTGAGAAGAGGGAAACAGGTTTGAAACTACAAGAATTCCATTTTGTAAATATTGAGTTGCAATTGCTTTTTGGGCATCCAAATAGAGTTGTCAAGTTATGTAGATAGTATACTAGTCTGGAGTGCAAGTGAAAGCTGGAGAAACACATTTGGGAGCTGTTTCATTTTATATGATGTAGAAAGCATGAGACTGAATGAGATTCCATAAAGAAAGAGGATAGACAGGGGGCAAAACGGACCCATAGCTAAGTTCCGAGGTTCTCCAGTGCTTGAAGCCTAAAGACAGGGATGCATGATCGTCATTAAGCTACATTCTCACAGCTTCAAATTCACCCTCTGATATTCCACTTTGTGATGCTGGAGCTAAAACTCTAGAAACAAAATGTCATCTTGGCTAGCTGTTTCCTTTCAGGTTCTGCCAATAGAAGGCACAAGAAGAAAACTGTAAAGGTGGAGGGAGGAGAAGGACTCTCTACTGAAATACCTAGTGTGGTTCCTGTGTTCCATGACTGATGTAGGGAGCCAGCAAAGTGTCCTGAAATGAAAGAGAAACAGAAAAACAAGTAAATGTGGCTTAGAAGCAAAAATAAGTTGGATATATTAATTTGCATTACTCCAGTAACCATTTTATTATCTACACATATCTCATAACATCATGTTGTATACTTTAAATACACACAATAACTTTTATTTTAAAAAGAAAATGTCTCAGGAAATTAAATTAATGTGATTAGGAGGAGAATTTTGGTTCAGAGATCAGAAAAGATGAGAAAACAAGCAATCTATTGACTTTAACTAAATGTGGACTGTTGAAGGCCTTTACTATAGATATTTAGTGGATTTGTTTTCTAAGTAAGGGCAGGAACATTACACTCTGACTCATTCTATCTGCCTTAAAAATTGGCATAACATGTTTTGCATTAGCTTTGGAACAGCTTTTTAAAACAAAACAAAACCTAGAAACATAACTGACTGAGTCCTTTAATACTTTACCTTCAAATATGTTTTATATTTAAATAATTACACATATGTAAGAGATAAAACATAGCAATTAGATACCCATGAACTCACCACCTGATTTAAGAAATAGAACTTTTTGTATATGAAAATCTGCAATTATATCCTTCTCTCTCCCACCTACAGGTAACTACATTCTCACATTCCTAATTTTTGTATTTACCACACCTTTGCTTTTCTACATAGTTTTAATATATGTGCATATCCTAATATTTTGTTTACTCTTATTTGTTTTTTTTTTTTTAATTTACAAAAGTTATATTTTTCCAAATGGATTCTTCTGAAGCTTCTTTTTTCTGGAGATACATCTATGTAATATATTTCTCTTTTGCTGTCATATTATAATATTTCTTTGTATAATCATAACATATTTTCATTTTCCTCTGAATTGATATTCATTTACAATTTCCTGATATCACAAATAAAACAGCTGTGAAGGATCCTCGTGCCTGGCTCCTCTTGCATGTGCACAAGGTGCTCCCATGTTGTAAGAAATGCTCAGGGCATAGGGAAAGGCTAATCTTCAGTTTCACTAGACAATACCAAATTTTTATTGCTTCTCAACCTTTTGGCTAAGATCAAGTAATAATGCCAACGTTTTTTCCAAAGTGGTTTTACCAAATCAAACTCCCTTCCACAGTGTGTAAGAATTAGCATTGGTCCGTATTCTTACCAGTTATTTGCATCATTTGACATTAACTTTTGCCATTCAGAAAGATATAATTATATTATATTGTATTTAATACATATTTCCTAGATACTACTGAGTTTGGATATATTTTCATATTTTATTGGCTATTTGCATTTCCTTTTCTATAATCTATTTGTATCTTTTGTTCATTATTTCACCCTATGGAATTCTTTGTCTCAATTATATTGAGTTTGGGGAGTTCTTTGCATGTTCTGATACTAATATTTTGTTAGTTATATCTATGGAAAATAATTTCCTCTAGTTTATAACTTGTCTTTTCTTCCTCTTTATGGTCTTCTTAATCTTATTGCAGTCAAGTTAATCAAGTTTACAGCTTGTGCTTTTTGTGTCTTGATTAAAAATTTTTTCTCGAACTCAAATTCATAATGTTCTCATATTTCTTATTAGAAGTTTTTCAAATACTTCCTGTCGGATTAAAGTATTTAATTCCCTAGAATTTATCATTGTGAATTGTATAATTAATGAATCTAATTTTATTTGCCATGTAGACAATCAACTATCTCAACACAACTGTTTTAAGTAGATATCTTTTTTATTATTTTCGATTCAGGGTTACATGTGCAGGTTTGTTACAGGGTATATTTTGTGATACTGAGGTTTCTGCCTCTATTGATCTTGTCACACAAATAGTGAACATAGTACACAAAAGGACATCTATCTAGCTTTGCCCCTTCCCTCCGTGTACCCTCTATTAGTCTCAAGTGTCTGCTTTTTCCCTTCTTTATGACCATGGGTGTCCAATGTTTAGTTCCCACTTCTAAGTGAGGACATGAAATGTTTGGTTTTCTAGGTTTTTGTTTATTCGCTTAGAATCACGGCCCCCAGCTGCATTCATATTGCTTCAAAGGACATGATTTTTTTTTTTTTTTTTTATGGGTGTGTGGTATTCCATGGTGTATATGTACCACATATTTTCTTTATCCAGTTTACCGTTCATGGGCACCTAGGTTGATTGCATGTCTTTTTTTTTTTCTTTTTTTGAGACGGAGTCTCGCTCTGTCGCCCAGGCTGGAGTGCAGTGGCGCAATCTCGGCTCACTGCAAGCTCCGCCTCCCGGGTTCACCCATTCTCCTTCCTCAGCCTCCCAGTAGCTGGGACTACAGGCGCCCGCCACCGCACCCGGCTAATTTTTTGTATTTTTAGTAGAGACGGGGTTTCACTGTGGTCTCGATCTCCTGACCTTGTGATCTACCTGCCTCAGCCTCCCAAAGTGCTGGAATTACAGGTATGAGCCACTGCGCCCGGCCTGCATGTCTTTGATGTTGTGAATAGAGCTGAATTGAACATAGGAGTGGATGTGTCTGTGTCTTTTTGGTAGAATAATATATTTTCCTTTGGGTATATATCCAGTAATGAAATTGCTGAGTCACAGGGTAGTTCTATTTTTAGTTCTTTGAGAAATCTCCAAACTTTTTTCCACAGAGGCTGAACTAATTTACATTCTCAACAACAGTGTATAAGCATTCCCTTTCCTTTACAGCCTCACTAGCATCTGTTATTTTTTTATTTTTTTATAATAGCCATTCTGACTCGTGTGAAATGGTATCTCACTGTGGCTTTGATTTGCATTTCTCTGCTAATTAGTGATCATGAGCATGTTTTCATATGTTTGTTTGTTGCTTGTATGTCTTCTTTTGAGAAGTACTTGTTTATGTCTTCCACCACTTTTTAAGGGATTATTTGGAGGTTTTTATTGTTGATTGGTTTAAGTTTCTTTTAGATTCTGGATATTAGTCCCTTGTTGGATGCATAATTTGCAAATATTATCTCCCATTCTATAGGTTTTCCATTTATTCCATTGATAGTTTCTTTTGCTGGGCAGAAGCTCTTTCGTTTAATTAGGTCCCACTTGTCCATTTTTGTTTTTGTTGCATTTTTTTGAGGACTTATTCATAAATTCTTTCTTTAGGCCAGTGTCCAGAAGAATATTTTCTAGGATTACTTCTAGGATTCTTACAGTTTGGTCATTTAGGTCTTTAATCCATCTTGCGTTAATTTTTACATATGGTGAGAGAGGAGGGGCCAGTCTCATTCTTCTGCACATGGCTACCCAGTTTTTTCAGCACCATTTATTGAATAGGGAGGTCTTTCCTCATTGTTTATTTTTGTCAATTTTGTCAAAGATCAATTGGTTGTAGCTGTGAGGCTTTATGTCTGGGTTCTCTATTCTGTTCTATTGTTCTGTGTGTGTATTGTTGTACCATGACCATGCTCTTTTGGTTTCTGGAGCCTTGTAGTATAGTTTGAAGTTAAGTAATATGATGTCTCTGGCTCTGTTCTTTTTTTTTTTTTTTAATACTTTAAGTTCTAGGGTACATGTGCATAACGTGCAGGTTTGTTACACATGTATACTTGTGCCATGTTGGTGTGCTGCACCCATCAACTTGTCAGCACCCATCAACTCATCATTTACATCAGGTATAACTCCCAGTGCAATCCCTCTCCCCTCCCCCCTGCCCATAATAGGCCCCGGAGTGTGATGTTCCCCTTCCCGAGTCCATGTGATCTCATTGTTCAGTTCCCACCTATGAGTGAGAACATGTGGTGTTTGGTTTTCTGTTCTTGCAATAGTTTGCTAAGAATGATGGTTTCCAGCTGCATCCATGTCCCTACAAAGGATGCAAACTCATCCTTTTTTATGGCTGCTTAGTATTCCATGGTGTATATGTGCCACGTTTTCTTAATCCAGTCTGTCACTGATGGACATTTGGGTTGATTCCAAGTCTTTGCTACTGTGAATAGTGCCGCAATAAACATACGTGTGCATGTGTCTTTATAGCAGCATGATTTATAATCCTTTGGGTATATACCCAGTAATGGGATGGCTGGGTCATATGGTACTTCTAGTTCTAGATCCTTGAGGAATTGCCATACTGTTTTCCATAATGGTTGAACTAGTTTACAATCCCACCAACAGTGTAAAAGTGTTCCTATTTCTCCACATCCTCTCCACCACCTGTTGTTTTCTGACTTTTGAATGATTGCCATTCTAACTGGTGTGAGATGGCATCTCATTGTGGTTTTGATTTGCATTTCTCTGATGGCCAGTGATGACGAGCATTTTTTCATGTGTCTGTTGGCTGTATGAATGTCTTCTTTTAAGAAATGTCTGTTCATATCCTTTGCCCACTTTTTGATGGGGTTGTTTGTTTTTTTCTTGTAAATTTGTTTGAGTTCTTTGTGGTTCTGGATATTAGCCCTTTGTCAGATGAGTAGACTGCAAAAATTTTCTCTCATTCTGTAGGTTGCCTGTTTACTCTGATGGTAGTTTATTTTTTGCTGTGCAGAAGCTCTTTAGTTTAATTAGATCCCATTTGTCAATTTTTGCTTTTGTTGCCTTTGCTTTTGATGTTTTAGACATGAAGTGCTTGCCCATGCCTATGTCCTGAATGGTATTACCTAGGTTTTCTTCTAGGGTTTTTATGGTATTAGGTGGCTCATTTTTGGTTTTATATAAATTTTCGAATTGTTTTTTCTAATTCTGAGAAAAATGATGTTGGAAGTTTGATAGAAACAGTGTTGAATCTGTAGATTATTTTGGGCAATATGAACATTATAACTATATTGATTCTTCCAATTCATGAACATGAAAGGTTTTTCCATTTGTTTGTGTTATCTCTTATTTCTTTCAGCGGTGTTTTGTAGATGTCCTTGTAGAGATCTTTTACCTCCTTGGTTAGATGTATTCCTAGGTATTTTATTTTTTTTGTGGGCATTGTAAATGGGATTGCCTTCTTAATTTGGCTCTCAATTTGAATTTTATTGATATATAGAAATGCTACCAATTTATGTAAACTGATCTTGTATCCTGAGACTTTATTGAAGACTTTTATCAGGTCTAGCAATATTTTGGCAGAATCTTTAGGGTTTTCTATGTACACAATCATATCATCATCAAAGACAGATAATTTTACTTCCTCTTTTCTAATTTGGATGGCTTTTATTTCTTTCTTTTATCTGATTGCTCCGGCTGGCACTTCCAGTACTACGTGGAATAGGAGTGGTGAGAATGAGCATCCTTGTCTTTTTCCACTTCTTAAGGGAAATGCTTCCAGCTTTTGCCCATTCAGTATGATGTTGGCTGTGGGTTTGTCATAAGGGCTGTTATTATTTTGAGGTATGTTTCTTCAATGCCTACTCAGTTGAGGGTTTTTGCCACGAAGGGATATTGGATGTCATCAAATGCTTTTTCTGTGTGTAATGAGATCATCATATGGTTTTTGCTCTCAGTTCTGTTTATGGTAAGTCACATTTATTAATTTGAATATGTTGAACCAACCTTACTTCCCAGGAATAAGGCCCACTTGCTTGTGGTGAATTAACATTTTAATGTGCTGCTAGATTCAATTTGCTGGTGCTTTGTCGAGGATTTCTTTTTTCTTTTTTGAGACAGAGTCTTGTTCTGTCCCCAGGCTGGAGTGCAGTGGCGCAATCTCAGCTCACTGCAACCTCTGCCTCCCAGGTTGAAGAGATTCTCCTGCCCCAGCCTCCTGAGTAGCTGGAACTACAGGCATGCACCACCATGCCCAGCTAATTTTTTTGTATTTTTAGTAAAGATGGGGTTTCACTATGTTGGCCAGGAAGGTCTGGATCTCTTGACCTCAGGTGATCTACCCCCCTCAGCCTCCCAAAGTGCTGGGATTACAGGTGTGTGCCACCACGCCCAGCAAGGATTTGTTACATCTATGTTCATCAGGGATATTGGTCTGTAGTGTTTTGGTTTTGTTGTCTTTGCCAGATTTTGGTAGCAAGATGATACTGGTTTTCAATAGGATTGGTACCAGTTCTTCTTTGTATGTCTGGTAGAATTAAGCCATGAATCCATCTGGTCCAGGGCTTTTTTTGGTTGGTAAGTTTTTATTATTGATTCATTTGCAGAGTTCATTATTTGTTCACAATTTCAATTTCTTCTTAATTTAATCTTGGGAGGTAGTATGTTTCTAGAAATGTATTCGTTTTTCCCTAGATTTTCTAGTTTGTGTGCATGGAGGTGTTTGTAATAGTCTCTGTGGGATCAGTTGTAAGTTGTCACTTTTGTCCTTTTTGATTGTAGTCATTTGGATCTTGTCTCTTTTTTTGGTGAATCTAGCCATCAGTGATTTGTGTGTGCTTTCAAAGAATCAGCCCTTTGTTTTATTGATCTTTTGTGTATTTTTTGTCTCAATTTTGTTTAGTTCTCCTCTGATTTTAGTTAATTCTTTTGTGGGCTTCGATATTAATTTCTTCTTGTTTTTCTAGTTCTATGTGTGATGTTAGGTTGTTATTTTGACATCTTTCTATCTTCTTAATGTAGATATTTAGCACTATAAACTCTCTTTTGAATACTGCTTTTGCAATTTCTCAGAGGTTTTGGTATGATGTGTCTCTCATAGAGACCTTTTACCTCCTTGGTTAGATGTACTCATTTTAAAGAATGTTTTGCTTTCTGCCTTAATTTTGTTGTCTATCCAAAACTAATTCAATAGCAAGTTGGTTAGTTTCCATGTAACTGTGTGATGTTAAGGTTCCTATTGGTATTGATTCCTATTTTTACTCTGCTGTGGTCTGAGAATACGCTTGATATGATTTATTCTTTTTAATCTATTGAGGCTTGCTTTATAACTAAGTATGTGGTCAATCTTAGAGCATGTTCTGTGTGAAAATGAGAATAATGTATATTCTGTGGTTGTTGGGCGAAGTGTTCTGTAGATGTCTATTAGGTCCAATTGGTCAAGTGTCAAATTTAAATCCAAAATTTTTTTTGTTCATTTTCTGCCTCAATGATCTGTCTAATGCTGTCACTGGGGTGTTGAAGACCACACTATTATTGTTTGGCTCTCTGAATATTTTTCCTAAGTCAATAAATAATTGTTCTTTATTATTTATTGAGCAATTATTTTATTATTTATAGAGCAACATAGGTGCTCCTATGTTGGGTGCAGATATATTCAGGATAGTTAAATTTTTCACTGAATTGAACTCTTTATTATATAATAATGCCCTTCTGTGGGAGCACTCTCCCACAACAGTGTTTTGCTGTTGTTGGTTTAAGTTCCGTTTTGTGTCACAAGAGTAGTGACCTCTGCTCTTTTTTATTTTTCATTTGTGTGATAGACTTTTTTCCCATCCATTTACTTTGAGTCTATTTGGGTTATTACATGTAAGATAGGCCTCTTGAAGACAGCAGTAAGATTAAGTCTTTTTAATCCAATTTGCCACTCTATATTTTTTAAATGTAGTGTGTATGCCATTTTGCATTCAAGGTTAATACTGACATGTGAAGTTTTGTACCTGTTGTAGTGTTGTTAGGTAGTAGCTTTGTGGTCTTAATTGTGTAGTTGCTTTATAAGGCATGTGGACTATGTGCTTACATGTGCTTTTGTGGTATCATTCCTTTGCTTCCATGTTTAGAACTCCCTTAAGCACCTTTTTTCAGGCCAGTTTGGTGGTGACAAATTCCTTTAGCAATCACTTGTCTAGGAAAGATTTTATTTCTCTTTCATTTATGAAGCTTATTTTGATGAGAAATGAAATAATTGGTTGACATTTATTTTATTTAAGTATGCTAAAAATGTGCCCCAAATCTCTTCTCACTTGTAAAGTTTCTGCTGAGAAGTCTGCTGTTAGTCTGACGGGTTTTCCTTTATAGGTAATATAGCCCTTTTCTCCAGCCACCTTAAAGATTTTTCCCTTTGCATTGACTTTGGATAGTCTGATGATTATGTGCCTTGGGGATGCATCTTGTATAGTATCTTACAGGAGTTCTTTTGATTTCTTATGTCTGCATGCAACCTCTCTAGCAAAACTGGGGAAATTTTCCTGAATTATATCTTCAAATATGTTTTCCAAGTTGTTGAATTTATCTTCTTCTCTCTGGAATGACAATAAGTGGTAGATTTGATCGCTTTACATTATCCCATATTTCTCAAGGGCTTTGTTAATTCTTTTGTTTCTTTTATCTTTATTCATATCTGACTGGGTTGATACAAAGGACTGTTCTCAGAGCTCTGAAATTCTTTCTTCTGCTTTCTCTAGTCTGTTGTATTTTGAAATTCCTATAGTAAATTTTTCAATTCCAGAAGTTCTGCTTGATTCTTTCTTAATATAACTATGTCATCTTTCAAATCCTAGATAATTTTTCTGCTTTGTTTGTGTTGGATTTCAGCTTTCTCTTGGATCTCATTAGGTATCCTTGCCTCCCATATTCTGAGTTATATATCTGTCATTTCAAACATTTCATTTTGATTAGGATCCATTGCTGGGAAGCTATTGTGCTCCTTTGGAGGTGACAAAACACTCTGGCTTTTTGTATTTTCGGAGTTCTTGCACTGGTCCCTTCTTATCTGAGGGAGCTGACATTTCTTTTTTTAATTTGCTATAATTTGGACTTTTGATTTTTTTAATCCTTTTTTCTCTTGAGGGTATGACTGTGGTGTATGTTGTATATGATTGATAGGCTTCATTTCTGAGCATTCTCAGAGGCCTATGGCTCTGTATGGGTTCCTTGGTTTCATATAGTTTACTTTGTTGGCTTTCTCAGACATTGCTTGGTGTAGGAATATATTTTTGCTTGATGATGTAATACAGGCTGCAGTCCAGTGGATGGGACTTAAGAATAAGAGCCAGTTGGAGAGTTACTCTGCATATATTCACCCTCAGTGCAGATGGGGGTGTGTTGCGGGAAGTCAGGGACCCCGAACAGAGGGACCAGCTGAAGCCATGGCAGAAAAACATAAATTGTGAAGATTTCATGGACATTTATTAGTTCCCTAAATTAATACTTTTATAATTTCTTTGCCTGTCTTTACTGCAGTCTCTGAACATAAATTGTGAAGATTTCATGGACACTTATCACTTCCCCAATCAATACCCTTGTGATTTCCTATGCCAGTCTTTAATCTCTTAATCCTGTCATCTTCTTCATAAGCTGAGGAGGATGAATGTCACCTCAGGACTCTGTGAGGATTATGTCAACTGCCCAAATTGTTTGTAGAGCATGTGTGTTTGAACATTGTGAAATCTGGGCATCTTTTTAAAAAGAACAGGATAACAGCGATGTTCAGGGAACAAGAGAGGTGGCTTTGAACTGGCCACCGGTGAGCCAGACGGAACAGAGCTATATTTCTCCTCTTTCAAAAGCAAATAGGAGAAATATCGCTGAATTCATTTTCTCAGCAAGGAACATCCCTGAGAAAGAGAATGCGCCCTGAGGGTATGCCTATGAACGGCCCCCTCAAGGCGTGCCATCTGTTATGGTCAAAGCCGAAGGGATGAAATAAGCCATGGTCTCCTGTACGCTCCCAGGCTTATTAGGATGAGGAAAATTCCCACCTAATAAATTTTGGTCAGACAGGTTTTCTGCTCTCAAACCCTCTTTCCTGATAAGATGTTATCAATGACAATGCCTGCCCAAAACTTCATTAGCAATTTTAATTTTGCCCCATCCGGTGGTCCTGTGATCTCTGTCCTGTGATCTTGCCCTGTCTCCATTTGCTTTGTGATATTTTATTACCTTGTGAAGCATGTGATCTCTGTGACCCACACCCTATTCGTGCACTCCCTCCCCTTTTGAAAATCGCTAATAAAAACTTGCTGGTTTTACACTCGGGTAACATCATGGATCCTGCTGACATGTGATGTCTCCCCCGACACCCAGCTTTAAATTTCTCTCTCTTGTGCTATTTCCCTTTATTTCTCCAACCAGCCGAGACACTTAGGAAATAGAAAAGAACCCATGTTAAACATCGGGAGTGGGTTCTCCCAGTAGGGGTGCTAAGAGAGAAGTCAAATATCACCCTCCCCCAGCACAGCTGGTCTTAACGGAGGTGGAGCAACTGGAAAAGTCCAATAAGTGCCTCTTTCAACCCACACTCCTAGAACTCTAATGAGAAGAGCTGCTGCCACATCCACAACAGTGCACTTACCAGGAGGGCTGGGGTCAAGAGATGACCCCCAGGCCGGGCGCGGTGGCTCAAGCCTGTAATCCCAGCACTTTGGGAGGCCGAGACGGGCGGATCACGAGGTCAGGAGATCGAGACCATCCTGGCTAACACGGTGAAACCCCGTCTCTACTAAAAATACAAAAAAAAAACTAGCCGGGCGAGGTGGCGGGCGCCTGTAGTCCCCGCTACTTGGGAGGCTGAGGCAGGAGAATGGAGTGAACCCGGGAGGCGGAGCTTGCAGTGAGCTGAGATCTGGCCACTGCACTCCAGTCCGGGCGACAGAGTGAGACTCCGCCTCAAAAAAAAAAAAAAAAAAAAAAGAGATGACCCCCACTCCAAGTCTGTTCCTGGCCTTTGGTTTTGCACCCTTTAGCAGCTGGTGCTGTGCTCTTGTTTCCTTGGGCTTTGGTGGGTTGTGTTTCCCCCAACCCTTAAGGGCAGTCCTCACAAGGATTGGATCTCAAGGCAAATGGGATCTGCCTCCCTCCCTCTCCCCAGAGCTGGTGGAGCACTCTCCCACAAATGATCAAGGAAGCAGACTGGAGTGCCCAACAATGACACATGCAGACTGGTTTCATGTGGCAAACCTGTCCCTGACTCCAAGTCACACCACCCAGGAGAATCATTGCTTTATCTCTCGTAACTCTGCCCCGTTCCAGTCCTGAAACAGGAAAGAGCCTAATTCCATACCTACTGCTGGGGCACTCTCCACACTCGCCACTCACTCATTTCTGACTGTGGGGGTGCTTCCCCTGCTACAGAGCAAGCACTCTAATCTCTGGCCAAAGACTAAAATGTCTGCAGTGGCCACCATTGCCAAACATTGACTGTATGATCCCAGATTAAAAATGGCATCCTTCTCTCAGTCCATGTCTGGGAAAATGCCTGCAGATTCTCTGGGATCTTTCCTTCACTGTGTCTTTCAGCCCTTCTCCATGCTAATTCCTGGGCTTGGGAGAAACAGAGTGTTCTCCCTTGGCCTGGGTTGCACCAATCCCTAGTGAAACGTGAGAGCCACACAGGGAGAGTGGCTACTCCTCTCATGTACTGAGGCTTCACTCACTTTGTCAGCAAAACACCATATAGTGGCTGCTTTGCCCACCTTCTCTTCATGAGGTTTGATATATCCTTCACTATCCTGGTGAATTTTCATTTTCCTTCTTGAGTTAAGTGTCATAGAGTTGATCTTTACATGCTGTTTTGCTATTTCCAAGTGGCTGAGGCACACTGAAAGCTACTTATATTGCTTCTGATTTTAAAGGAAACAGTTCTAGATTTTTATAACTGAATAACTTACATGTAGTCAGTTACTGATAGATATCCTTTATGAGATTCAGGAGCTTCCTTCTATTACTAGTTTGCTAGGGATTTTATTACTGACTACATGTGAATAGTATGGATAGATTCTCTGTATCTATTGATGTGTTTTGCTCCTTTAGTCCTTAATGTGGTAAAATACAGTAACAGGTGGTCTAATGTTAAATTATCCATGCTTTCTTGGATAATTCACATCAGACATGACAC
This sequence comes from Trachypithecus francoisi, assembly GCF_009764315.1. NCBI lineage: Eukaryota > Metazoa > Chordata > Mammalia > Primates > Cercopithecidae > Trachypithecus > Trachypithecus francoisi. Next base: position 49,095,808 of record NW_022681474.1, on the reverse strand, counting down.
ATTATCTTTTTATATGCTAAGAATTTATTTGAAAAATTTTTCAGACTTTGCTCCCCATTCATGAGTGGGATTGGCCTATAATTTTGTTTTCTTGTACTGTCCTCACATGGCTTTGTTATTATTCTTATAAAATAAGATTATATTCTCTAGTGGAATATGTATACCCTTAGAATTGTCTGTTACTTGAGTATTTGGTAGAATTCAGATGCAAAACTGTCAGTCTTTTGTTGTTGTTGCCATTGTTTTTGTTTTAGTATTTTTAGTGCAGATATTTTTTAGTCTCTGGTTTAATTTTGTTAATTTTTTTTTCCTTTTTGACTCAACTTTAATTGTACCTTCTAGTAATTGTGCTTCCTTTTTCAAGTTTATAAAGTACCATTACGTGACCTTATTAATTTTTAATCTCTATTATATATTTTGGCATTCCCTCCTTTTTTTATTCTTAATATTGATTTTATTTCTTCTTTATTCAATCTTTCTGAACATTTTCAAATGAGTTTTTAAAAACTATGCATTATATTTCTTTTTTTTTTTGTAGTTTGATTTCACTTTCAAATTTCTTAGGTTGGATTCTTAGTTTATAGATTTTCAAATTTTCTTTTTTCCTAATATAAGCATTTAAATTTCCATGCTTCTCTTGAATTACCGCTTCTCTGCATTTTACAAACTTCAATATTTAGTGGTTTCATTTTTACACTCTAAACATTTTCTAATATTTATTATGATTTTATCTTTGACCTATGTCAAAGTGTGTGTATTAGAAGTGTGTATTTTTAATTTCTAAACATGTGGGACTTTTTCAGTAAAAAAAAAGTTTTACTGTTGAAATCTAATATAATTGCATTATTGATAGGAAATATGATCTGTGTACTGATCATTCTTTTACATTTGTTGAGGTTTGATTAATACCCCATTATATGGACAATTTTGGTAATTATTAATGTGTGTTTGAAAAAGTGTGTAGTTTCCCATTACTGAGTGCACAGTTCTGTTTCTCCATTAGATTGAACTTGGGCTATTGAACTTGGGCTAGATTGAACTTGGGCTATTAATTGGGCTATTTGAATCTTCTGTATTCTTGTATCTTTGCCCCTTTGTCATCTGTTTGACCTTGTACCACCAGTTTATACAACTCTAGGGGAAATGTTTACACAGAGCTTTGTTCTCAACTTGCTGTGCATCAAAATCAGCCATGAAAGTTTTATTTTCGTTTGTTTACTTATTTACTTTTTACAGACAAGGTCTCACTTTGTTGCCCAGGCTGGAGTGCAATGACACAATCATAGCTCACTCTAACTTCGAACTCCTGGGCTCAAGCAATGTTCCTGCCTCAGACTCCTGAGTACCTGGAATGTAGGTGTGTGCCATCATGCCCAGACAACCCCCATAAAGTTTTTAAAATGCAAATACCTGTTACCTACCCCCATGCTGATTCACTATCTCTGAGGTGAGGCCTAGAAAACTGCATTTGTAAAGGCCCCATATGATTATAATGAACAATCAAGATCAAGAAGCCCTATTTTGGGTCTGGTGTGGTGGTTTATGCCTGTAATCCTAGTACTTTGGTAGGCTGAGGTGGACATATCACTTGAGCTCAGGAGTTTGATACCAGGCAAAACCCTGTCTCTACAAAAAAAATACAAAAATTAGCTGGGCGTGGTGGTGTGTGCCTGTAGTCCCAGCTCCTCAGGAAGCTGAGACAGAAGAATCACTTGAGCCTGGGAGGCGGAGGTTGCAGTGAGGCGAGATCACGCCATTGCACTCCAGCCTGGGTGATGGGAGTAAAACCTGACAAAAAAAATAAAAAATAAAAAGCCCTAGTTTTTTGTTAGATTACTCTTGATTATACTCCCACTAATGTCTTGCAAAATAAATTCTCCTATACATTAAGAGCCAGCCCTCTCTTAAATCTATGCAATAAACAAGATCATTAAATACTTCAAGATAGCTATGGGCAAATGTGATTTGCGACCCTTTGCGACCTCCTAAGAATACCAGCAAAGGGAAATCTAGGGTAGAACAACCACAGCATACAATACTTAGGCCTGGGTCCTCCCAAGAGTAGCAGGAGAGTCTCTCCAGTTATGGTACCTTCTTACTCTTGTTAGATATTTATAGAGAAACACAGGACACTAGTTTGCCAGGGGATATCAGAAAAGATTCTTTAATAAATACTCAGGAAGGGAGTTGAGCATAAGCAATCTGGTGTGGTACAAGGGCCTGCAGCAATGAAATCACCTGAGAGCTTGTTAGAAATACAGAATCTCAGGCCCCACCCTAGACTTCTGAACAAAAATCTGCTTTTTAACAAGATCCCCAGATAATTTGTATGTATATTCAAGTTTGAGACACATTTTAAAAATGCAGAGAGATTCACGTTTCTAACAAGCTCCCCGATGATGCCAATTCTTCTAGTAGAAGGACAAGCTTTATATAGTAGGGTTTATATTACAAGAAATTAAACAGAGGGAGGAAATCCTTAAAACCATTCAGGGATGCCCATTTCCTATTACCAGCACCAAAAAAATGCTATGTGGGTTTTGAATGTTTATGAAACCCAAAAAGCACATCCTCCCACAAATTTAACATAATATGGAAGGGTACAGAATGTTGTCTTTGTCAACCAGTAGAGAGATTCAAACACCCAAGGGAAGAATGCCGAAAACAATTAGAATCTCTCACCTTCTTTGTTGATTTCTCTACACAAGACAGTCTGCTTCTGCCTGTATGCCTCAAATTCACAAATTCTCCTCTGCAAATTTTCATGGGCAGGCTGCAGCTTTCTGCCCTCTGCGCTTTTCACTGCTGTCATTGGACTGTCTGTTATCTTAAGCAGCCACAGCTGGGGAAGGAATCCACAGAGAACATATTTTCCTATTGATATGAGCAACATGTTTTCAGTTTGGTTTTTCACAACTGAGCAGCTTGCACACAGCCTACACTCACATCCCTGCCTGGTTGATCCTAGGTCTGCCCGTTTGAGCTACATTTCTGAAAGTCAAGCTGGTTTAAAGTCAAGCAAAGCAGAGGCTGGACCTTCCTTGGGGCAGGTTCAATTCTCATGGTCCTCACTGGCCTTTTACTGAAGTACTCCCTATCACTCTTGGTAAACGTGAAGCTTATCTCTCAGAGTGTTTTCAGGAAGAGCTCTGTGATGATATTCCTGGAGTTTTGAATATTTTTAAAAAAATATTAAAGCTCTGATAGCTTGGAGAACAGTGTATCTGGACATAAAGGCGTTGACTATCACTTTCTTTCCTCATGTTTCTTGAACACATTGTTCCTCTTCATTCTTGCTTTGCCGGTTGCTGGAAAGCATTCTGATGCCAACATGATTCTCTTTTCTTTCTTGACTGTATGACCTTTTTTTGCCTGGAGGCCCAGAAGGAATTTTTTATCCTTATCTTTAAATTGTGAAAGTTTCACAAGGATATACCTCAGAGTTGAACGTTACTGGTTAATTTTCCAAACATACAGGGTAAAATATTGATATACAGATACAGATCTCTTTCATTTACAAACCTTTTACATTACAGTTGTAAATATTAGTTTCATTTCATATTTTGACTTTCTGCTTCAGAGATTCCAATAATAGGTATTTTGGATCTTCTTTGCCTATCTTCCATTTGTATTTTTTTCTGATCTTTTTAACCTCTATCTTAATTGTATTTATTTCTTTTTATTCTGTTTTGTTATTTCACTTCATTATCCTATGGAAACATATTATTTATCCTTCATTTCTTTGACTGTCCTTTTCTTACAAATTCTGTCCTGAATTTGATCAGTTCTTATTTTGCTTCTTTTTCTTTAACATTTTTTTAGTCATTTTTCTTCTGGGATTTTAATTTTAACTCAAAGTTTTAAATTTTGAAGCAAGAGCCTCTTTAATACCTACAAATTATTGTTTAATAGTATTGAATTTTTGTTAGAGTATATGTTACAGTTTTTTTTTCTGTTTCATTTTTGTTTTAGAGAAATGTTTTATCATTTATTTAATGATATTGCATCTCACTTTCTATTTTCTATTTATGCTTGTGTGACTTTCTGTCTTTCTTCTGCCATTTTCCTTCCTTTTAAAATGTCTCCTATTTTTATAGATTAGCAATTGATCCCCTTCTAGATGGGAAGAATAAAAACCTTTAGAGAAGTTGCTAAGTTTCCTAGTTCAAGAGCATCCTTCGCTCTTGGTACAAAGAGAATTTCTTTGGGCATAAAATCATGAATGGAGAAAGCTAAAATGTCTTCTGATTCATCAATTCTCTCTCTCTCTCTTTTTTTTATAGAATTGTGAATTCCCTCTACCTGCTTCCTTCTTCATTTACCACCAACCTACCCAGAGATGCCTCTCTCTAGCTACCTTCTCTTCCGCAGAACAGAGTCTTCCAGGATTATGTCTTTGGTTCTGCACATTTTCAAGTCTGTTTATTTAAATTATTTAGTAATCAGTGCTCCAACTTACGAAGACTCTGCCCTGTTTTACATTCTCTCACTCATGGTGAAATCCTCTTTCTGGAAATAATGTTATCAGTGTCCATTGCCACTGTGACCTGCTGCACTCAACTCTTCCCTTTTGATTTTCTGCCTGACTGTCCACACTGAGCTGAGCTCCAGAACAAGCTCTACTATGGGTGTTTATTCTCCCATTTGCATGTAATTCTCAATCTGAATTGTGCTTCTAAATAATGCATGGGTAAAAAAAGATCGAAATGGGCAATTGGTAGTTTAAAATTGAATGATGATGAAAACACAACATATCAAATTACAACCATGATGGAAAACAACATGGAAGTGCCTAAAGAAATCAAAAATAGAACCACTATATGACCCAGCAATCCTTCTTCTGGGTTTATACCAAAAGGAAATGAAATCCTCCCATATCATAAAGATATCTGGACTCCTGTGTTCATTGCAGCATTATTCACAATAGCTAAGATGTGGAAATAGCCTAAATGTCTGTTGAGGAATTAATGGATAAAGAAACTGAAATTCTAATAGACATATATATAAGGAATGAGGCCTTACCATTTGCCACATCATAGGTAAGCGTGGATGACATTATACTAAGTGAAATAGTGAAATAAGCTGCACACAGAAAGAAAAATATTGTATGATCTCATTTATATGTGGGATCTTTAAAAAAATGTTCAAATATATGGAGATAAAGAACAAAACAGTGGTTACCGGGGTGGAGAGGGAAGGAGGTTTGAAGGAAATGGGGAGATGGAGGTCAGAAGATACAAAGTAACAGATATGTAGGATGAACAAGTCTCCAGGTCTAATGTACAGCATGAGGACTATGGGTAATAAAATTATACTGTATTTGAGATTCATGCTAAATGAGTGGATTTAACTGTTCTTGACACAAAAACAAAAAATAATGGGAATTATGTAGATGATAGATGTGTTAATTTGTTTCAACAGGAACCAATCTACTATCTATATGTATACCATAATGTCATGTGGTATATCTTGAATATACAGAGTAAAATTTATATTTAAAGGCAATTTGTCATGAAACACTGATATTTTAAAATAAGAAAGTTCTCAATTCAATGATCACAGCTTCTATCTTTTTTTAAAAAAGAACAAATTAAAAACAAAATAATCAAAGTAAGGAAATCATAAAAACTAGAGTTAAATAAGTGAAATAACTGAAGAACAACAGAGAAAAAAACTAGTGAGCATAGTACCCAATAGACAGTCTTTCAAGTCACACTCCTCTTCCTCTCTCCTGTCTGACAATCCCCAGGGTCTGTCATTCCCATCTTTAGGTCTATGTGTGCTGAATGTTTAGCTCCCAGTTATAAGTGAGAACATGCAGTATTTGGCTTTGTGTTCTGGTATTAGTTCACTTAGGATTATGTCCCTCAGCTCTATCCTTGTTGCTGCAAAGGACATGATTTCATTCTTTTTTATGACTGCATAGTATTTCATGGTGTACGTTGGGCACTATGTTCACTACCTGGGTCCAGTATTCCCATGTAGCAACCCTACGCATGTATTTCCTGCATCTAAGATAAAAGCTGAAATTTAAAAAATTAAAGAACAAATAATAACTCAAGCTTTCACCTTAGCAAATGACAAAAATAAGAGCACACTAAACTCAAGGCAAGTAGAAGAAAAAAAAAGACTAAAAGCTTCTTTGAAAAAGTCAGTAAAATTAATAATCTTTTAGCTAGACTGGCCCGAAGAGGAAAAAGGAAGAAGATATAAATTACCAATTTTAGAAAAGAGGAAGATAACATCACTATATGTTTTAAAGGGGTAATAAATATTTTGACAAGTTATTGCCAATGAATCCAATGACTTAGATACAAGAGAGAAATTCCTAGAAAGACACTAGCTGCCAAAACTCACTCAAGAAGAAATAGATCATTTTAAAATTCCTATATTTTTTTAAAAATTCAATTTGTAGGAACTTTTTTAAACATTCACACACACACCAAAAAAAACCCCAAGCACTAATTTCATGAATTTTATCAAATCTTCAAGGATGAAATCATGAAAATTTTGCACAAACCCTTCCAGAAAATTGAAGAAAAGAGAAGACTTCCTAGCACATTCTATGAGGTCAGTGACACTGTGATACCCATACCAGATAGAGACATTATAAGAAAAACAAAAGTTGGACACCAATATCTTCAATAAATTTATATATAAAACAACAAAAATTTGAGTAAAGCAAATACAATAATGCACAAACAGGAAAATGTGTTATGACCAAGTGAGGCTTATCAGAGGAATGCAAGGTCTACTCATATTTAATATCAATTAATGTAATTCACTATAATAACAGACTTATAAAAATTATCTCAACAGATGCAGAAAGGGCATTTGACAAGAATCAGCATTCATCCCTGATAAAAACCCTGTGCCTAGTAGGATAGAAATGTTTTCAATAGGACAATGAAGTGTATTAAAAACCTACAGGTAATATCATACTTAATGCTGAAAGACTGAAAACTTGTCTAAAATTAAAAGCAAGGTAAAGATGTTCACTCTGACCACTGCTTTTCAAAATAGTGCTGAAATTTCCAGCCAGTACAATAAGACACGAAAAGGAAATAAAAGGCACCCAAATTAGAAAGGAAAATTAAAATTATGTCTCTCTGCAAATCTCATCTATTTGACATTATTCAGGAGGCTCTAGCTAGTGCAATAGGTCAAGAAAAAGAAATTGGCCGGGCGCGGTGGCTCAAGCCTGTAATCCCAGCACTTTGTGAGACCGAGACGGGCAGATCACGGGTCAGGAGATCGAGACCATCCTGGCTAACACAGTGAAACCCCGTCTCTACTAAAAAAATACAAAAAACTAGCCGGGCGTGGTGGCGGGTGCCTGTAGTCCCAGCTACTCGGGAGGCTGAGGCAGGAGAATGGCGTGAACCCAGGAGGCGGAGCTTGCAGTGAGCTGAGATCCAGCCACTGCACTCCAGCCTGGGCGACAGAGTGAGACTCCGTCTCAAAAAAAAAAAAAAAAAAAAAGAAAAAGAAAAAAAGAAAAAGAAATTAAATGCGTCTTGATTACAAAATAAGTAAAAATGTCTTATTTGCAAGTGACATTATGATTTATGTAGAAAATTCTGTGGAGTCTACACAAAAGCTTCTGGAACTAATAAAGGAGATACAAAATATTGCAGATTAAAAAATTACATTGCAAAAATCAATGATATTTCTGTATACCAGCAACAAATATTTGGAAATTGAAACAAAATATGGCATCACTTACAATTACATCAAAAATATAAAATTCTTATGGATAAATTTGACAAAATACATGTAAACTTTGTGCACTGAAAGCCTACAAAATTTGGTTGGAAAAATGTAAAAATGTAAATAGTGGAGATACATATCGTGCCTTGGAATGGAATATTCAGTATCTTTTATTTATTTATTTTTTGAAACAGGGTCTCACTCTGTCACCCAGCCTGGAGTGCAGTGGCACAGTAACTGCTCACTGCTGTCTTGACCTCCTGGCTCAAGCAATTCATCCACCTCAGCCTCCTGAGTAGCTGGGACTATAGGTGGGCACCACCAGACTCAGCTAAATTTTTTAATGTTTTCATAGAGACAGGATTTCGCCACAATGCCCAAGGTGGTCTCAAACTCCTGAGCTCAAGTGATTCACCTGCCTCATCAATATTTTTAAGATTTCAATTAGTGTGAAACAAATCTATAGATTTGCTGTGTTCCAAACCAAAATCTCAGCAAACCATTTAAAAGTATAAATTGAAAACCTGTTGCTAAAATGTATATGAAAATGCAAAGGACATAGAATAGCAACCCCCCAAAAAACTGTAGGAAAGAGTTAGACAAGTAGACTAACAAAATATAATAGTGAGCCTATATATATATATATAATATATATATGATTTCTTAGATTCAACAGAAAAGCACAATCCAAAATAGAAAAACACATTAAATTGGATTTAATCAAAATTAAGAATTTCTCATCTTCAGAGGATACTGTTAACATAATAAAAGGACAAATTACACAGACTGGGAGAAAAAAAATTGCAATCACATAAAGAACCACCTGCATAATATTGAATTGACAAATTCTGCAGGTAGACACCTGATAAAGAACATGTAACCAAAATATACAAACTCTAATGCAGTGAAAAGGAAAGATTTCTTTAAACCGTTAAAATATAAGACATACAAACAAGATTTCACTACACATCTATTAGAAAGTCTGAGATTAAAAAACTGACCATAACAACTGTTATCAAGGATGTGGAACAACTGGAACTCTCATTCACTTCTGAATGTAAAATGTGAAACACTTTGTAAAACAGCAGTTTCATTAAAAAATTAAACATATATCTACCATTCTGCTTCGAGGTATAATAATTTCCCAAGAGAAATTAAAGCATATGTACATAGAAAGACTTATATATTAATGTCAATAGTAGCTTTTTGTTTGTGGTAGTCAACAATTGGAAACAACACAAATATCCATCTGCAGCATAAAAGAATTGCTGTATGTCCATATGATGGAATTCTACTCAACAATAAAAATGGGTGAAAAAACTACTAATATACTACACAATGACACAGATGCATCTCAAAATAATTATGGTTAGTGAAAGAACCCAGATAAAAAACAGTGCATACTATATCATTCCATTTATATGAAATCCCAGAAAATGCAGAGTAATTTACAGTAGCAGGAAGTAGTTCAGTACTTGCCTGGGGATAAGGAGTTGGAAAGGCAGAGGATGAAATGACAAACAGGCAGAAGGCAACCTTTAGGTTTGATGGATATGTTCATTATCCTGATTGCAAAATGGTTTCTGGATGGTTTCATAGATATATACTTACATGCACTTACCAAATTGTATACTTTTTATATGTGTAGTTTATTATAAATCAAGTATACTTCAATAAAGCTGTTAAAAAGTTTGAAAATGAAATACCACTCATGAAGATATTGTAAATGTAAATAATAGAGGGGATTTAAGTCACGATATAACTATCTGCTGGGAAAAGGCAATCCGCACCTACAGTGATTTAGTCAAAGTGGCTTATGAGTAAAATATGACTAGAAAATACAAAGACAAACGTCTGAAATTTGGATTTATTGAACCAAGCACTATTAATTCCTAGAGCTTGGTGTGTTATTCCACCTCTGGAAACAGATTTTGAATTTGTGGACAGAGAACACACATACATAAACTCATATGCCTATATAAATCCCTAACTTTCATGGCAAAGGATATAAATCTTAACAGAAGCATAGTGGTGGCCCCAGGTCAGAAACAGGCACAGCCTGCCATTGTGGGATCTTGAAAAAAATATTTATAAATTTGATGATTTCCTGCTTCGTGAACCCTGTTAAGCAAGAATTGCAATTGCAAAGGCACAACCTCTTTATCAAGGGTAGAAAGAAGAGTTAGCAGCAGCAGTCCCTAGCACTTTCTGTTCTCCAGCTCCCCAGGGACCCAGAAATACCATCCTATGGCTGTGAGGAAACTTCGTCTACTAGCGGCACAAAGTCATCAATGTTTTAGGTTCGTTTTCGAGGAAGGTACAATGTCTTATTTGAAAAAATCATAATAATGCTTAATGTCCCAAAATTAGTCAAGTAAAACTCTTAGGAGATCACAAGTAAAGAGACATTTTTCAAGACTGTATATTATATAAAGAAAAAAGATACAAACGATACAATTTATTGATAAGACTCTTGAAATTAACACAGGATTAATGACTCATATGCTCAGAGAAAATCAGAACAGGCTTTGGGTAAATTTTCTGTAACAAATAAAATCACACAATATCAATCACTATCATGTGTGCATGAAAGAGGAAATGCCTCACACTATTGGATGAAACTGACAACTTTCAAAAGATGAATGGGTTCTAGGTATGTGTGTGTAATACTTATAATGGAAAAATGCTTGATAAATATTTGTGTTCTTTCAGAAGAGATAGTTGTTTTATTAAATGATTCCTTTTATGAAACAAAATATAGATAGAAAAAATATCTTTGGCATAGCGCTGTGAAATTTGAAAGTACAAATCTTCCATTCCTTAAGAAAATTAGAAAATAACATAATAAAATCACCTCTCTTTGATCAAGAAAAGTATTTTTAAATATATTGAATTTCCCTTCTCAGGAGAGAAACAGTGTCTGTAATAGGAAAATTGTAAAGAGTCTGAAGTACTTTGTTTGTTCAAGCCCTATGTTATAAATTGCTTTTCTTTGCTGATAAGAAAAGCTAAGAATTCAGAATATTCATGATCCAGGAAGCTAAACAAAAACCTGCCCATGAACTAATCAGGTTGAGACAAATATGTAAAACTAAAATGTGATTCTGTTCAATCATAAGTGACAAATTCCCTAAGTTGTGTTTTCCTGTCATTCAATATAAAGAGATAAGTATTTTCTTGTCAATTTTACTAATTAATACAGTTACATCTACAATGCAATCTTTATCTTTCAGTCTTGAGAGAATTGTTAGGAATCACAAAAACGTCTTCAGAGGAAAAGCAGAGGGTGAGTTCAGGAAGGGCCTGTTCTACTTATCTCTCCTTTCATTTGTATTGCAAAACCATCACCAAGTATTTTTCTGTCTTCCTTTACTCCAAAAAGATACAAAGAGCTAGAGCAGATTCTAGTTCAGAGAATGCCCATCAGAATCAATAATCTTCCTGTTGCCAGAAAGTCAAAAACAATTAAGGGCATTCCTGACAGTATTAAAACCTAAGTATATTACAAAAATATTGCTTAGTGTTTGAAATTCCCAATGGAGCACCCCGGAAGTGTGCAAAGTCATGTGAGAATTTGCTCTTAAATACCAGTACAGTCTCACTTTGTTTTATTCTTAGAGAAGAGAAGAGTTGGGGTTAATGTTGTTTCCTGATCTTGATTCGTTTTAAAGAAATTATGAATCCGATGCTTCCAAGCACTGGGGTGCATGTCCTTTTGGTGTTCTACATGAAGGAATGGGCAGATACAAGATTCTCTTTTCCAGGGAGAAAGATGCTCACACAAGTCTTTGAAATTAAGGATGTGAAAAGTGGCTTTTTCATGACACTGATAACGCCAGAGAAGAGGAGTGCTAGGACTTCAGGTGGCTCACTTAACTGGCACATCTCAGTGATAGTCAGTTATCTCAAATTGTCTGAACCAAGCATCTCACGGCTGAAATAGCTTATGTTAGTTAAATGTGGAGAATGAAATTTCCAGGAATTCCTAAGATAACCAAAATGTGGTGTAAGTCATTCACTAAGGGTCTAATTATCCCTCAAATATTTGAATGCCTTTTTTCCTAGGGTAGGGGAAGAAAATGAGTGATGTTATCTTTGTAAATTACATGGAAATTTTCTGCAGTAGAATATGACAGAATATATTCCAGGGCTGAGCGAAAACAAGTGGGTTAGGATTCCATTGACCAATTCCTTCTAAACTGGAACTCTGAATTTTCCAGTATTTGAAAATAATACACTTATCATGAAGGCACATATTATGAATGCACTTATCATGAAGGCACAGACGTTCTGGATTCAACAAATGTGCTGAGGGCCCACCATTTTCTAAATCCTTCTCAATGCACTTATGACACAACAGTGAATGAAACTAATAAAAATCCCTACCCACGTGGACTTTGCATTCTCCTGTGAGAAGGGGAGAGGGGGATCAAAAGGAGACAAACAATAAGCACGGTAAATAAGTGAAGAAATAGTAAGTTAGAAAGTGACAATTTCTATGGTTTAAAAAAAAAAAACAATAAAAATCAAACAAGGTACCAGCAATCAAGTATGTCTGCCAAAGAAGGGTGGTGAGGAGGGTAGATGCAGGTTGCAATTTAAAATAGGGTGATCTGAGCAGGGCACATTAAGAAGGTGACCTCTGAGTAAAGATAAGAAGGAGGTAAGGGAGGTAAATATGCATATAACAGAAGGGGAACAGAGGATATGACCAATGCAAAGACAAGTAGAAGCCTCTCTGAGGGCTTCAGGGGCCAGGGACATGGAGTGGAACCACTGAGCCTGAAGGCTTCAGGTCTGAGAGGTCACTAAGACTGGACCATCTAGTCCCTCATAAGGACACTGGTTTTAAATAAGAATGAAATAGTGTCATTGCAAGGTTTTTAAAGGGTGGCATGACTGGCTTAGGTATTATTATAGGACCAACAGGTTTGTATGCCTGCTATGCAGTAACAGATCAATTACACTGAGACAGCAGGATTTACAGCAGACAGAGGGTTTAATGATTGCAGGGTACTGAGCAAGGAGACAGGAGGAGACCCTCAAATCCATCTCCCCAAGAAGTTCTGGGCTGGGTTTTAAGGAGATGATGGAAGGTGACAGGCTGGGAAATTGGGGTTATTAATTCATCACAGCAAGGGGGTTGAAATTATCAGGACATGGAAACTGCTTTCTTAGGTGAGTCAGCTCCTCATGAGGTCCTGGAGACCAGCTGAGTCAGTAGTTTCATCAGTATGCAGGACCTGAAGGAATAACTCAAAGATAATGTTTTATAACATTCAAATTATTACCCATAGAACATTTAAGAGGGAACTATAACCTAGGATCTATGTGATTCCAGGACAGGAGGCACCAAGCAACCATGAGGAAGCAGGTCAGGGCACAGGTTGACCTAGTGATTAATGCTGAGTGTGCTACAAGTTGAGTTTAGTTTCATCTCTTCCACTCTCTTCTTCCCTGATTAATTTTATAAAGTTTATGGGGACAGTTTCAGTATTATATGAATAATTTTGGCTGTAGGATTGAAATTCTGTAGGAGGGACAGAGCAAGAGGCAATTAGGAAGTTATTGGCATAATCCATGCCAGAGATGTTGATTACTCACCAAGGGTGATATCAGAAGAGGTGGTGAAAAGTGTCCATCTTTGAATATATTCCAAATGTAGAGCCTACAGCATTTCCCGACAGATTGGATGTGCTGTGTGAGAGAAAAAGAGGAATCAACATGGCTTCATGGCTTCTTTCCCCGAGCAACTGGAAGATCAGATTTGCTATCAACTGCGACGTGGAAGGTTGCAGAAGGAGCAGGTGAAAAGGAGTTCCATGTGAGCCTGTTGAGTTTGAGATGCCACTGTGGGATGCTGAGTAGGCTGCAGGCTCAGTGAGTCTGCAGTTCGGGACAGAGGCCTCAGCTAGAAATGGACATTTGAGTGTTGTGAGGATATAGATGCCCTTTAATGCCAAGAGACTGAATAAAGGGGTGAGTGTCAACAGGGAGGACAGAATCAAGTACTGAGCTCAGGGGCATTCCAGCATTAAAAGGTCAGGAGAGAATGAAGAACCAGTAAAAGAGAATGGGGAGAGTAACTATTGAGGTAAGAAAAAAAAAAAAAAACAAAAAAACTCAAGGCATTTGGTGTCCCAGAAACCAAGTGAAGTAAATATATGAAAGAGGATAGAGTGATCACTGCAATGAAACCATGCCCCAACCCCTTCTTCTTTGAACAGGATGCTAACAATATATATAACCCATATTGGTCCTTGTTTCAGGAAACAGAGTCCTGACTCACTAGACCTAATCAGTAGCAGGGGCCATGTCTGCAATAACAAATCATGTAGTTCAAGATATTCCCATTTGTAGAACATCAAAGATCAGCCTGGCCTAGAGTTACATTCGTTTGAATACTAAGTACAAGGTATTGGAACACCTTCCGTGCAATAGAATCCAATGCTGGGCACCAGTTTAGACAGAGATATCCCACAGAAAGTTCACATCTGTAATTTCAGCCTTGACTCCCTCCCTTTCCCCACTGTGACTCCCTCCCTTTCCCCACATACCACTAAGTCCCGACATGTCTCATATCAAATCCCCTCAAGTTATGGTACCAAATGCACAGAGGTTGTCTTATCTCTTAATCCTCTCACCAATCCCAGAGTCTTAATGAGTGTTTCATCAAATTGGAATGAATGACTGGTACTTTGATTATCGTTTTTCTCTCTACCGCTATGACAAACGGAAAAATAAATTGTACAGGAGGAATCCGGAATTTATATGATCCCTCATGGATAAAGTAAATTCTGCATTTCTATACTGGCCCGTGCTCAGTGAACTTTCTTACATAGAGGCAAGAAATTGAGGAGAAGCAGAAATGCCCCCAAAGCAGGCCAGCATCCCACTTTGGTGTAAGGTCATTCAGCACCACTGGCTCCTTGACAACAAAGAGTATCAGTTTCATCTGGAAACCTAAAGGGAGGCAGCCACGTCTCTGAGATTGATGCCCTTCACACATCCTGAATGACACTTCTGCTGAGTCACCACGTAGCCATGATGGAGCCACATCAAAGCCATGTTCCTTAACAGCTTGGAAGGTTGACTCACTCTCAATCCAAAAACTTACTTTCATTTTTCTAGAGACAGCACAAAGTTACCTGGAGTGCAGCACATTTCAAAAGTATCAGCCTCAGTCATCTAAGAGAAGTATTTCTGGTCTGTGATTTAGGAACAGTTTGTAAATGTCATCTGCATGCAGCAGAAAGAATTCCCTTCGTTTCATCCCTAACAAAACTCAGTGAAGAAGATCAGGGTTAGGAAAATTGTTGGTCAGAGGATATGGCTGAATTCTAATTTAGTAAAATGTATATGATCCCTGAGTTTTAGCAAAGGCAAAAAGGAGACAAGGCCATAGTAAAGAAAAATGTCACTTGTGTTTCTCTCCACTAATAGGATCACATAAAAATGAAATAGAGAATAAAAACACTGTGATGTTGATGGATTATGATAAGAATTGAGTTGAAAAAAATAAATGCTTTAAGTCATCCAATTCTCTAAATAACATTGGAAACCAAGGAGTCAAATGTGTTTAAGCTTATCTGCACCAAATCTGGAAATTGTTGGCAAGATTACTAACTGCAATTTCACGATGACATGGTGGGGTCCCAAAAGCAATTCTGAAGACAGCTGGTCTCCTTGCAGAGATAACAGATTCAGACATAATCCAGGTTCCTTCAAAGGGTCAATTCAGGGGTCACAGCCAAGATCAAGTTTGTAATTATTGTAATTTCACCTTCTGCAGCAGAGAGCATCAAGTCAGATGAGGCATTGCCTAAAGAGGAGCAATTTTCTCTATAAAATTATTGTCATTAATAGATCTTATAGGTAAGCTGACCAAGCCTTTATTCTTTTTCTAGTTCTAATTTTGTGCTACCATATCAAGTAGTAAATCACAAAATTTAACAGTGCAAGCTATAACCATGTTGCCAGCTTTGCAACTTTGCAGTCCTACAAATACCAACTGAAAGACCCATTCATGGCAACATATCTCTTCTTTTCACTCAAGAATATTTAGGGGAGCATGTTAGTGAGTGCACTGCCTGGGCAACTCTTGCTGCTGGTTTGAGAAAGAGGTGTTCAAATTCTTGCCAATGATGAGTAGAAGCAGAGCAAATGTTCTAGTCCTCGTGTGTCCTTGTGGTTAGGCTGGGAGACTGTAGCACAATTCTTGCTAACAAGGGTCTCCCTAGTCCATCCAGAAAGCAGGTATTTGCTATGGTCCTGAAGGCAAAATGGGAGGCTTTGCACCTGGAAAATAAAAAAGAAGACATGTGATCAATTAGTTCAGCTGTCTTATATTATAGGTGGTAAAACTGAAAGCCAGGCAGTACAAATGACTTTCCCAAGATCAGACAGTTAATTAGTGGCTGGGCCCCATGTTAAGTCTTACATTCTGACCATTGTTCAAAACTTCCCACTTTAATACATATGATGTGTATAATCATTCTGCCAACCACCATTTGCAGTGTGTGATAACAGAGGAAAGAGCTGTGTGGGGACAGATATCTGACTAGGACTTGATGTTTCTTGTTTTTACTGTGCTAATTACCACAATTACTGTAACTGTACCCAGAAGGGGTTTCTTAGAATAATCTTTATCCAGGGCCACAAAATATACATACTTTGGGAATCTGTAATTACTGCCCCCCCCCCCATTCAATCAGTGAGGCCGAGCAATGTCTGTGTCTTTCCATATTAATATTGTTAGTTTCTTTGCCACAAGTAGAGATGTGATAATTAGCAGATGCAATCAGATTCAAACCATAAAATGCAATTTTCAAATATTGCTGAAAACCAAATGTAGTAGTTTGCTACATTCTTATGAGCCAAACTTAACTGGAGAAGTAACAACACTCTGTTTTCTGCTGACCTACTTATGATTTGACATTTAAAAGGAAAGTAAAAAGAGTAGAATGCCCTGAGCTCAGAAGTCAAGGAGATACCAGTCTTTGATTCTCAATGTGGGGAACTGGATTTTCAGTTGTCATTTGACTGCCTAATGGGTTGGGCAAAGACAGACTTGATTTGAATGGGCTTTCAGCTCTTTGTACGCGCCTGACATTGTTCATGACCACCAGGGCCTCTGTTCCCAGTCTAGTTTGAAAAAGTGTTCCCATCTCATGGTCAGTCATATCCATGATGCAAGATATATATGTCTGTTCTGCAAAATACAACTCAAAAAGGGCATATTTAGGTAAAAATAGACAAATACATAAACGCATACATATCTACATACATATATTCAATTGAAAGCAAATAGTAATAGCCACTCTTGGAACCAGTTTCTCTTTGGAGTGTGGTTTCTGTGTTGACTATTGAGTTGTGTTCTTGGGAAGAGTCAGATCACAGCAGCTGGCCTCAGATGGCAAGTCAGTCTAAGGAAAAAAAAATTATGATTCCTTATTCTTCAGCATGTGACATTTGAAGAGAGTGATATCTAATGAAGGTTTCTTTCCTAAGCTGCCCCAATAAAAGAAAAGTGCCTAACAGCCAGTCAGTGTAGCTGCACAATTCCAAAGAACTCTCTGGGAGCTAGTTTGAGAGGTAACAACATGAAGGGGCCAGTAGGACCACCCACCCCCACTGTGATGTAAATAAGGGCCGGAGAACTGAAGCGCCTCTTGAACTGCCTGAATGAACCACCATCAGTGACTCTCCTAATTGTGTTTCTGCTAAACACTGGAGGACCTCACTTTTCTCCTTTAATGTGGAGAAAGAGGGGGAAAAAAATCTGCCCTGTCAAAGCCACACAAGGGAATTCTCTTAAAATAAACAGCTAAACTTAACCGCAGGCTTTTCTTTCCATGGAAATATTTTAAATGTATATAATGTTAGATGGCAGCTAAAAAAATGACAAGTGTCTGTTTTCATTAAACTCCCCAAGAGTATGGATCTAATTGACAGCATTTCTGAGGCCCTGAGGAGCTTCCAGCTTCGGGGTTTCCATGGCAACATGTCCCCACTGCTAGAGCTCTACTGCTCACAGTCATCATTTACAGGGACCCACATTTTAGACACTCCTTTAAGTTATCCAGGAATTTCACTATCCCAAAGGGTCATAACAAATTCAATTTTCCAAGCAGGTAAAATTTCCCATTTTGGGGACTAAGCTTCCACTTCGAATTTCTAAGAAATCTTTATTCAATTTATGATTGAACAAAGATCAATTTGATATATTGATTTATGCATTTCTTTCTGTCAGTCTGGCTCTGTAGCATACTTATTGTACACTTTAAGGCTGTAGGACTTAAACTTCGTTGTTATCTTTCGTCTTCTTCCAAAGAAGTAACATTGCACCAGAATCTGTCCCCCTGGAAAGTAACACTTGCCATGCCTGGTAATCTCAGTCATAACAAACTCCAGGCTCACCAGTCCCCAGGTAAGGCAGGACTTCCACCTGAGTGCCTGGTCCCTGGGCTGATAGGGTTGGCATTCCAGCCCACTCTCCACTCACATGCCAGTCTGAGGGGCTGTGTCAGCCAAGAACTGTGCCCTTTTCTAATGCAGAGGGGAAGTGTGCAGACCTGACAGTATGTAACACACTCAGCAAACTTTATTTCATTTAGTCCTCAGAGCCTGATGACAGAGTTCTTATTAATCCTAAATTATATTGAGCAAAACCAAGGTTAAGTGCTACACTCAGGGCCACACAGCTTGTAAATGGCAAAGTCAGGATTTCAAATGAAGCAGGCAGACTCCCACACTGAGTTCTCCCCATCGCACTGGGCAATAGAGAACAATATGCAGACTGTGAATGCCCTGACCTTCTCAAAGCGGAAGGCCTGCCGGACACAGAAAAAGTGGGCTCTGCTCTTAAAGCCATCCAATTAGAAGATTTTTTTCTCACAGATTGCTACCTGCATAGGGCTCATTGGCATTTAAAAGTCAATTATCCCTTATATGTGTATGGCGCCACCTTCTGGGCTGTAGCACACACAGGAGCTTCAGATTTCTCCAGTAAGAAGTGACAGCCACCCTGGTGATTATTTGTACACAATGCTCTGTGTTCAAACAAGATGGCTTGGATATGCTAATGGATTCTTATCAGTTAATTGAATTGGCCACTGCTCATTTACCTGGGCACCTCTGATGGGGTCTACAAACAGCTGTTCACAATCAAGATCTTCCCGAAATCACAGGGAGTACTGGAAGGCTTCCCTCTCACTTGCCCAACCACAGTGGGAACGGAAAGTTCAGGTCTCATATTCCTATGTGGGAAAACAAACAAATAAACAAATATTTGTCAAGCATACGGCAAGTGCAAGTTTAGGATTTGCTCAGTTTCATTCTGTTAATTGAAAATTTTTCTTACAAGGGCTTTGTATTCATTATTTTAGTGAAGGAGGATTTTTAAACATTAGAGAAATATGTAAGTGTGAATTCAGTGACTCAGTGAATTGGGGACATTCACCAGTAAGTAACTGGTCCTCCAAAATGAGGATGTGTAATCCCTTTTTTTTTTTTTTTTTTTTTTTTTTTGTTGAGACGGAGTCTCGCTCTGTCGCCCAGGCTGGAGCGCAGTGGCCGGATCTCAGCTCACTGCAAGCTCCGCCTCCCGGATTTACGCCATTCTCCTGCCTCAGCCTCCCGAGTAGCTGGGACTACAGGCGCCCGCCACCTCGCCCGGCTAGTTTTTTTTTTTTTGTATTTTTTAGTAGAGACGGGGTTTCACCATGTTAGCCAGGATGGTCTGGATCTCCTGACCTCGTGATCCGCCCGTCTCGGCCTCCCAAAGTGCTGGAATTACAGGCTTGAGCCACCGCGCCCGGCCGGATGTGTAATCCTATGGTCAAAGGCTGCTAATCACTGTGAGTGACAGTTCAGCCCCTCTCTTTGTAATTCACACATAACAGACAGTGATGAGGTTAAAGGCAAAAGGGCTGTAGACACAGAGGTCAGTGTCGAGTGCTTTGATATGACAGCTCAAATATAGCAGAGGAAAATTTTTCCTAAAAAATTTTTTGAAATGAACAAGCCAGAAGATTATTTCCCCCTCTCTCCTGGGAACATGGGCTTTGTCCAGGCATTCTTCCAAAAATTCTATCTCCCCCACTTCTCCCAGGCAACTAAATCAGCTAGTCAAGAACATACTACAGGGTGTGCTGTCTCCAGTTGGAAATCCCAGACATCAAACTACAGCCAAACAGAGGAAAGTATGAAACAAAAAAGTACTTGTAGACTTAAAGCAGGAAAGCAAATAGAATTCTCTCATTATTCATTCTTTCAACAAATATTTATTTGGTTTTTACTCTGTGCCAGACACTGGCAAAAGAGTAATAAACTAAATATTTCCATGGGACATACATACTGGTAGGGAAAGACATAGTAAAGCAGAAAATCTTTGTGTCAGATCCTCATATGGGTTCATGGGAAATAAAACAAGGTAATGAGCAAAAGGTTTTCCTTTTACATAGGGAGGCCTCAAAGTCCTGCTTGATGAGGTGGTATTTGACCAGAGGCTTAAAGTGAGGAAGCTGGCCGTCATGCTATGCAAGCGAGAGTGAAACTGCAGAAGACAGAGCTCATGCAAAGACCCTGAGGTGCTCTCATGCCTGGCATCATTTGAGTCAAGCAAGGGGGCCAAGGGCTAAGGGGAGTGATTGACTATGTTGACTGGGATCCCTACGAGGCAGACATTGAGAATGAGATTATGGTGCCAGCAATTTATTTAGAGAGTATTCTCAGGCTAATACATAGAAAGGGGAAGAAACAGGACTGAACAAAAGAAGTTGGGCCATGATATAATTTCAACAGAGGACTCAGCTGCTCAAGGAGCTTGCAAATTAGGATGGTTCTTCAGGGTTGTCCTGATTTTCGGCAAGGAGGCTGGGCTCCATGCCCTTTCATTCACCTGTTGTGGGATATATCTGCCCCTGGAAATGGGCACAGCCTTGGAAGAAGCAGCTTTCTCCATCTGTAGGCAATTTCCACAGGGGCCTGACAGCCACAGGAAGTAATAATTTCAGCCCTGAAGTGGGATTTGGGCCACATATCACAGCATCCACTATACCAAGGGGGGACATGTTGACAGGGAAGGAAAGAAATACATTGGTTACCAGATTATTTCAAAACCGGGAATAGAGCTGGGCATATCATGTGTAGTCATTGGAGAGTTTGAGGAGATATATTTTCAAAGGATTGTTCTAGCTGTTGGTTTGAGACTAGACTACATGGGTGGAAAGTAGGGGTGGAAGGTTAAGAATAATGACATCATTGCCACAGAGCTTAAAGGAAACAAAAATTGCAAAAAGAGAATAAAGTTTCAATAAGGGCAGCAAAGTCACCACAGTATGCCAGGTGTCACTGGGGAGCCCCTGCCAGTGGCACACAAGTATGGAAAGAGAAAGCTGACAGCAGACCTAGACAGAGAAGACACAAGCACAAGACTCAGCCATTCACATCTGGAAAGACAAAGAAAAAAAAAAACAAGAAGATTCTTTGATGCTGATGAATCAGTTTCAAACAAACTTCTTAGGATGTTTGGGGCAAGAAAAATCAAAATAATTTGAGAGTTTGAGAGTTCTCACGAGAGCTTACAAGGTAGATCATGGTGGTGTTTAAGAAAGGTGAAATTTATCAGAGAGCTGATAAGAGAGAATGGAACATCCTTATGATTTAGCCGTGGTTCTCAGACTTGGGATGTCTGATGTCACAACCACCTGGGGAACTTAATACAAAACAGAGAGGCCCATGTGCATTAACATAGAATAGGTCCTGGGCTTTGTATATTTACTGAGTTTTCCTGGTGATGCTGACACCAACCAGAGTTAGAGAACGGCTGACTCTGAGAGTGCTGCAAAGTGCAGCAGGACCCAATGGACTCCCCTATCTGGGAAAGACCAATCCAAGGGTGCCATTCTCCTTTTGCTCCCATTCAAAATTGGTGTGCATTAATGCCCAGATATTACATGCAGCATTTCTGCCCTCTACCTGAAGGTGGATCATTAATTATTTACAAGATGCAGAGCCAAACTGGTGATCTCCTTGGTAAAAGGAGCAGATGAGAAATGAGTTGCCAAGGCTTGGCAGCAGAGTCTCTGTTGACATAACCCAGGGACCCAGGGATTACACTCAGGGAAGGGATGGGAAAGCATATGTTCCAAAGCTTTTTAACAATTTCTTGGGGCAAAAAGTTAAATGAAATGAAATGAAATTAGATGGACCACACATGCCCTCCAATCATAAAACTATTTTGGGGGCATGAAGTGAAAATTTCTCCTTATTCTTTGATAGAAAAGTAAAACTTAAGCCATCATGATTCCTAAGCAGACAGGCTTATAGCAGATTATACAAGATTTCCTCACATCCTACAATTAGAGCAACTTCAAAGAACTAGAATGTGGGCAACAGCCCACGCATCCTACCCATTCCTATGAAAAAGTAACACTCCTACCTGCTGGTGCCATGGGTCTCAGGCTGCATAAATACATTTTCCTGATACGTTTCCAGTAATAGGAATACACCTTGTTTTTTTAATTGACAAAGGTGGGCTTGTATTAGTCAGGGTTCTCTAGAGAAACAGAACCAATAAGATGTGGTAAGCCTGCAGATACACAAAGATTCAACAAACTGTAAACCAAAACTATTCAGGAAAAAAAAAAAAACAATAAAAATAACAATAAAACAATACATATAGAAAACAATGGAGTATAACAACTATTTATATAGCATTTACATTATATTAAGTATTATAGGTAATTGAAGATTATTTAAAGCATACAAGAAGATGCGTGTAGGTTATATGAAAACACTACACATTTTTTTTGTTTTTGAGACAGTCTTGCTCTGTCACCCAGGCTGGAGTGCAGTGGCCCCATCTTGGCTCACTGCAACCTCCGCCTCCCAGGTTCAAGCGATTCTCCTGCCTCAGCCTCCCAAGTAGCTGGGACTATAGGCATGTGCCACCATGCCCAGTTAAGTTTTTGTATTTTTAGTAGAGACGGGGTTTCACCATGTTAGCCAGGATGGTCTTGATCTGCTGACCTCATGATCCACCTGCCTCAGTCTCCCAAAGTGCTGGGATTACAGGTGTGAGCCACTGCTCCCGGTCACACCATTTTATATAAGGGACTTGAGCATCACAGATCTTGTCATCAGAGGGGAATCCTGGAACCAATCCTGCGTAGATACCAAGGATGACTCCGAGGGCGTGTGCGCACGTGTGTGTGTGTAAAAAGAGGTTTGTTATTAGGAATTGGCTCACATGATTATGGAGGTTAAGTCCCATAATCTGCTTTCTGCTAGCTGGAGACACAGGAAAGCCCATGGTGTAGTGTGAAGGACTGAGAGCTGGAAAGTTGATGGTCTGATCGTAGAAATTTCATTGTGAAGCTTAAGGCCTAAGAACCAGGAGCACTGAGAGCAGAAGATGGTTGTTCCAGCTCAAGCATCAAAACTTCCTCTACCTTTTTGTCCTAATCAGACCCTCAATGGATTGGATCATGCCTATTTGTCAATGGGGGCCATTTGCTCTTCTCTGTCCACCAATTCAAATGCTGATCTCTTCCAGAAACACCCTCACACACCCCTAGAAATAATGTTTAACCAGATATCTGGGTACCCATTGGCCCATTCAAATTGACACATAAATCATAAAATAAACCATCACAGAGGGGCCACAAAAGTTTATAACTGACCTAGTTTAATTTCTAGAAAACCTAAAGGGGAAAAATTTTGACTTAACGGCTACACTGTGGAATCAAACTAGCATTGGTAAGTAAAGCTTGCAGAGAAGAAAGTGTTCACATTAACCTCAGAAATATGTCAACCAATTATCCAGAAGGCTAAGGGCTGAATTAAAGCAATTTTGCCTTGGAGACTATTTTTATAAACAGGTAAAGAAACTGTCCAGCACAGAACAAAATCAAGATGAGCATAAACAGAAGACAATGGTTTTTGCCAAGAGGTATAACTATACTAATTTTAAAACAAAAATATCATGCAAGAGGCCAGGTGTGGTGGCTCATGCCTGTAATCCCAGCACTTTGGGAGGCTGAAGCGGCCGGATAACGAGGTCAGGAGATCAAGACCACCCTGGCTAACACGGTGAAACTCCATCTCTACTAAAAATACAAAAAATGAGCAGGGCGTGGTGGTGGGTGCCTATAGTCCCAGCTACTTGGGAGGCTGAGGCAGGAGAATGGTGTGAACCGGGGAGGCGGAGCTTGCAGTGAGCTGAGATGGCACCACTGCACTCCAGCCTGGGTGACAGAGTGAGACTCTGTCTCAAAAAAAAAAAAAAAAAAATGCAAGAAAAAAAAATTCAGCAATTTAAGTCAAGTTAAATGAGCAAAGAATGGGAAAGAAACAGGAATTACAGAAATAAGCTAAAAAGCAAGAACTTCTCATATTTCTCATATTCAATAAAGGGGAGTATAAAATTATTGTGTTTTAATCACACCTGGGTGATGATATAAGAATATTCATTAATATGAAATAATCACTTTACTTGTTAAAAACAAGAATATGATATTCCAACCTTTACTATGAATTCTTTAAAAAGTGCCACAAAACAGGAGATAGACTAGAAGAAAGAAAAAAAGTTAAATAAATGTGAGATGGCTTATGGAATGAATAATTTATACGATGTGTAGAAAGAAGGAGCTGTCTAGGTAGGGGGAGGTTGTGCTCCGTAAAGAAGACATCCGAACAAATGCACAATACAAAGAAAAGAATAGGCCGGGCGCGGTGGCTCAAGCCTGTAATCCCAGCACTTTGGGAGGCCGAGACGGGCGGATCACGAGGTCAGGAGATCGAGACCATCCTGGCTAACACGGTGAAACCCCGTCTCTACTAAAAATACAAAAACTAGCCGGGCGAGGTGGCGGGCGCCTGTAGTCCCAGCTACTCGGGAGGCTGAGGCAGGAGAATGGCATAAACCCGGGAGGCGGAGCTTGCAGTGAGCTGAGATCCGGCCACTGCACTCCAGTCCGGGCGACAGAGCGAGACTCCGCCTCAAAAAAAAAAAAAAGAAAAGAAAAGAACAAAGACAGCAGCAGTGGATGGTGGAGCCCAGCACGAAATGCAATACCTCTGTAGAGACTCCTGCCCACTTATAGGTGGCACCTCCACCACTCCAAATACCCAAGATCCTTCAGTGTGCCCAAAGGAACTTTACTATGAGCACATATAGACTGGTTTAACGAAACACTTCCCATGGATCATCTACCCAGTCCTCACTGTAAACTTTCAAGCAAGGTCACATGTTGGTTAGTATAGAAATTGGGACTCTAACCCAGCCGGTCTTATGATAAAGCCATACTTTTAAATTTCCTCCTATACTGCATAGTATAGGGCAGAAAAAAAATACAGTAACTGAATTAAAATAATTTTTTAAATAGCAAAACTTATGGGATCCTGGTACAGCAAACCTTATTTGTGAAATGAGAGCATTAGATGATTCCATACAATTTTTAAAAAATCAAAAATGATGATTCTAAGCATTCCACTTAAAAAATCTTGGGAGGCCGGGCGCGGTGGCTCATGCCTGTAATCCCAGCACTTTGGGAGGCCGAGGCGGGCGGATCACAAGGTCAGGAGATCGAGACCACGGTGAAACCCCGTCTCTACTAAAAATACAAAAAAATGTTAGCCGGGCGCCGTGGCGGGCGCCTGTAGTCCCAGCTACTCGGGAGGCTGAGGCAGGAGAATGGCGGGAACCCGGGAGGCGGAGCTTGCAGTGAGCCGAGATAGCACCACCGCACTCCAGCCTGGTGGACAGAGCCAGACTCCGTCTCAAAAAAAAAAAAAAAAAAAATCTTGGGAAAAAGGGAAAAATAACACAGAATAATAACATAAAAGTAAACGTAAACAAAAAGCAAGAAAATAAATCACAGTGGTTTGCAATCTGCTCTGTGCTGCTCAGCCTTGGAACCCTAAGGTCTCTTTGGGGTTTTCTTCAATATAGGAACCTAACTGCCAAGAAAGGGACAGTGGGAGCTGCCTGGGTTTTCGGCATGAAGGTCTGACAGTTACCAGGTGGAGAGCTGGATGCTGGCGAGGATGCGGGACTCTGCCAATCCCAGAGTCTGTACAGAGGAGCAGCAGGAGACATGAGTAGCAGGCAATCATTTTTCTCAGTTCTAACAAAATGTAGAGAAATAAAGACCCCAAATCAGATTTTCAGGGAAGCTTTTTCTGGGATTTATTTAAAAATTATCTACTCTGGAAAGGCAGGGACAACAGGCATTAGGTGAAACTTTCAGGATTATCACTCCAAACCACAGTGGTTCTGGTACATAAGTTGCTGCTTCAGGAATCCACAACCACGTTGCCTCTGACCACAATCCCACCACAAAGTGGGTGCCCCAGAGCCTGCCTGCCCTCCCAGAAGGCCAGCATCTAACTGGTAGAATCTAAGTCATACACTTGCACTCCGGCAGCAAGGAAGGCTGGGACGGCAGGGGTTTGGTGGTGGTGGCGTCAGCGGTGGTGGCTTAAGACTCTTGTGTTGGAAATGCAGGATTTACAAAACAGGTAATTGTCAAAGAGTGAAGGGAGTACAAAAGATTTAGAGCATCATGAATAACCAACGTCAATGTTTGTGGCTGTGGGCAAGTTGCCTCAGTTCCTCTCCCATAAAAAGAAGTGTGGAATCATAATTTCTTTTAGGTGATGTGAGAATAAATTTTAAAAATGTATGCACATCACAGAGGCTGGCACATAATCCCCCCCTAAACGTCAGTTCACAAAGATACCTGTCTAAATGTGTAGATAAGACTGTTTGCCACATTCTAAATATGTCCCCGTCACAAAGACACTGAATTTGAAAATGTGGATTCATATCCCCAGCGTAGGACCAAATAATTACCAAAATATTTGCAACATGTCTGGCTCAGAAATCAAAATATCCAACTAGTGGCTCAAGAAAACACCCAAAGTCAAGTGAGAAGCCAAATATCTTATCCTTTGAAGAGCAAGAAGACAGTGCGCCGAGAAGATGTTCCATTGTTAGCTAATGTCTGGTGAAGCCACCAGAACCGGCACCATGACAACGACAAAGATCCAAGTAGTCAGCCTGTGCTCAGACTGCCTATGTCTGCCAAGCACACAGACACATTTTTAACATTATTACATTGCTGTGGCACACAAGTCATATGGGGTGGGCATTATGGTTCCTCCTTTGACAGATAAAAAGAGAACCACTAAACAGAGGCTTATCACATTTAAAGATCACCCAAATGAATCCGTTTGAGTCATGCTGCGGTCAACCTGCCCCCAAGCCCTGTGCCTTCTCCTATGCCCAAAGCCTTCCAGTCCTGGGCTTCTGGCCAAGCCCATGCCTTTCTGTGGTTGGACTGTCCCTACCTTCACCTTGTTCACGTTCTACCCATGACTTGGCAGGGCCTGTGTGCCAGACCACTCCTTCAGCTCCCACTTCTACAAAACCCCGCTGTCATTATTCATTTTTTTTGTTTTTCATTGTTGTTGTGACAATGATACAGTGAGCCCGTCCCTTCCTCGAAGTTGATCTCGGTCATTCTTCTTTTCTGAGTTCTGTCAGGGCTCTACCTTTGGCCTCGACCCAGGGAGGGACGCCCATAGCTGCGAGCTGACAATTAAAAAAAAAAAAAAAAAAAGGATGGATTAAAACATAAAAGGGGTAAAGTCCTCAGGTGTCCTCCCGATTCCAGGGCATCTGCATGTAAAACAGTTAAATACACTGAGTGGAACCTGTTGGTGCAGTTCCAGGTTCAATCACTCCCCCACCAGGCGAATGTTCAGTGCTTATTCTCCTTGTGATTTCCAGCTTATTAGGGCTGCTGTGATAGCAGTCTGTGCTTCAGATCATTAGCTACTTGCTCTTTAAATGGAATCTGTTAGCTAAATATAACCAGGAGCCTTTAGTAGTTTGCACTAATTGTGTTGAGTTGCTTTGTTAAGGTAAATAACAGAAGAAACTATCAGTGTAGAAATATGAAAGCCATAATTTTCCTGCTTGCCCCAGACAGTAAGTGCTTTGGGCATTGTTTAACAGCCTTATTCAGCTGACAGATAAATGGGATGATTGATCAGGGGGTCCTGCTCCAATGAGAAGCCCACAGCTGGGCAGCATTCAATCGCACCCTCCACTCCTGCTGAGCAATGAGGGCCTGGGCTTCCTCAGTGCATGCATTTCAAGTTGGGAAGCCAGCCACGTGCTTCTCCTGGTTGAGGTCATGCAGTAGGAGACTGGTCCGACTGTCACAGCTCTACCCTGTGTTGGAACAGCCCAGACTCCATAGAAAAGGAAAGAGACATGTTCCCTCAGCTCTCAGCTCTTCTGTGAAGGGAAACAATTGCAGAACTGCCAGGGTGGGAGAGCTCTCTCTTAGCTGGACCAGTGGTTTTCCAACCTCTTTTGAGCCATAGAATCATGGAGTGTCATGAAGTCATAAATTAAAGAACAAAATGTAAAGAGACAGACTGCACAGAGTGAGGTGTGGGCGCCACATCAATCTATAGGTCTTCTCCGCTTTGTCACTGAGTAGACTCCACAGGGCAACCAGTTTAAAAACAGCATTTCATCCAATAGTTTGTGTGAAAAGAGGCAAGTTGATTCAAGCTTTTCCCAAATCTACACAGAGGTCAAAAACTAGTGATACTACACAGTCCATCAAATATTTTGTTGGCCAGTTTATTTCACTGGCCTCATATTTCAAACATAAACAGTGTCTCAGAAAGCAGTGTATTAGGTTGGTGCACAAGTAACTGAGGTTTTTGCCATTACCTCAATTACTTGTGCACCAACCTAATAATTAGCTGGTTTATGTTCAGTCACAATGCAATCAGCTTAATCTTGTATTACTGATTTGCATTGTACCTGTTTAGATAAATTACATTTTGTGTCTGTCCCTGAACCCTGTGAGAATAAGAACAGCCCCTCTATCTCTCTCAGAGCCTCCTCTCCATCCAACTTACAAAACTCTCTCTTGATTTCTGGAACCTCTATATTTCTTGTGAACTCACCCTTCTTCAGTTTGGCCCACAATTGCTGAATAACTCCTCTTTTCCAAATCTGCCATAGATATAAATATGTAAGATATACTAAGGCACTGTTAGGATTTTTTTTTTTTTTTTGGAGATGGAGTCTCGCTCTGTCGCCCAGGCTAGAGTGCAGTGGCATGATCTCCTCTCATTGCAACCTCCACCTCCTGGGTTCAAACGATTCTCCCATGTCAGCCTCCCAAGTAGTAGTGATTACAGGCGTGTGCCACTATGCCCAGCTAATTTTTCATATTTTTAGTAGAGACTGAGTTTCGCCATGTTGGCCAGGTTGGTCTTGAACTTCTGACCTCAAGTGATCTGCCCACCTCAGCCTCCCAAAGTGCTGGGATTACAGGCATGAGCTACCGTGCCCAGCCCACTGTGAGTATTTGAAGAGTAGTTTTACATGGGCAGAAAGATGAGTGAAAAAGCCACATCTTATGTCCCACCAGAGACCAACATTATACCTAGTTCTAAAGCAGATTGTGGGCCTTCCCGAGCACTTCATTCTCAGTAGATGATACCAACAAACTAAAATTACTGTTTATTTTTTTTTATGAGACTTGACATGATTTGTCATTATGTAAAAAAAAAAAACTGTGTATATTTTAGAGATACATACCAAAGAAAATAGGGGTGAAGTGATATGATATATGGAATTTACTTTAAAATATTCAGCCACAGAAAAAAGGAGATAAATTAAGAAAATGTGGGCAAATCTTGGTGATGGATAGGGAGGGGTTCTTTTTGAATTCTTTAATTTCTTTTTAAATTTAAATTTTAAAATCTTCCTTCAACTACTACATGTGTATACATCAACAATTCTTGGAAAGGTTAATCTCACTTTTAGAGGTGAAATGATCTGAAATGCGCATGGACAAAATACTTTGTGAAATGCTTGTGAATATTTGCGCATCTGAAAACTCAGATGGTTTTAAGGTGGATTTCAGACCACGCAATCAGTCTGTGATGAAGAAACCAATGTGATAAAGTGGCATCTCCCTAAAGCTCTTCTGCACAACCTCAGGCTAATGACAAGCTCCAAGCAAGATACGGTCCCAGTGTCATGTACACTTAAGAAACAGCTACACACATGGGGTCCCTGCTCAGCAAGTCAGCATGTACATTAGCACTTTAAAGTCTCTGTTGAATCCCACAAGGGAAAAAAGGAAAACATCCTATTATCTTATCCTGTTAAATTGGAAGAATAGGGAGAGATCCAAGCATGAGAAAGGGAAGAGAATTGACATCAATCCATCCTGAAGGGTCTCCTATATATTACCAGACATTGTGCTAAGTGACCTTCCCGATATCTACAATAGGTCCTCATATTATGCAGTCTTACAGCACTCTGTACTTCCCCAGCTGTAACATGCATACTCCACTGTGGCTCCTGGTTCAATAATTTATCTTTCCTGTCATACTGTGAGTTCTGCATGGGAAAGTCTATATCAGCACTTACTCATCTCTGATACCTACCACCTGTATCTCTTTCACTTAATAAGACTCTTAGCAAATTGTGTATAAATATTTGTCATGTAAATAGATGTGCTAGCTCATTTAATCATCAGAACAGCCATAAGAGTTGTAATTCACCCTATTTTACATATTAGGACATGAGACAAATGAAAAGAAAATAATTTTTCCCACTTTTTAAAACTAAAAAGTGGCACACTTGGCATTCAAAATTAATTTTGTTGACTCAAAGTTCTTGCATACCCTCAGTAATGAAGTTTGTGAAGTAAAAATTGCAGCAATTCTAAAGAATAGAGTTTAGAAAGGGAAATATAAGAAATTTACAGTGGAAAAACTTGCAGACACTATCCTATCCAAAATAGGACATGTTGACATCATGTAATATCCTCTGATGTGATGTGATGAGTAGGACAGGTCGCCTCTGTGGTTTTCTTCCTCCAGATCCACACTTCACTCTAATCACGAGAAAGCATCAGACAAACCTAAACTGATATATATTCTACAAAACACCTGACAAGTATTCTTCAAAAGAATCAAGGTCATAAAAGCAAAAGACTGAGAAGTTCCTAGGAATTGCATAGACTAAGGAGACATAACAATTGAATACAATGCAGTATCCTGGATGGATCATAGAGCAGAGAAAGAATGTTTAGTGGGAAAACTGGGGAATCTGAAAAAAGTTTAAGTTTAGTTAACAATATTGCACCAATGTAAACTTCTTAATTTTCATAATTGTGCCACGTTTTTGTAAGATTTTAACATTAGGGAAAGCTAAGTGAAGGGTATTATATTAGTTCCCTATTAGTGCTATAACAAATTAACACAAATTGCTTAAACAATAAAAATGCATCTTACAGTTCTGGAGATCAGGAAATACCACTGGGCTAAAATTAAGATGTTGGCAGGTGTCTTAGACCACCTTGTGCTGGTATAATAATATCCCTGAGGCTGGGTAACTTATGGAGAACAGATTGCTTTCTTAGAGTTCTGGAGGCTGGGAAATCCAAGGTTGAGGAGCCCATATCCAAGGTTGAGGGCCTTCTTGCTACATCATCCCATAGTGAAAGGCAGAAGGGTAAGAGAGCAGCAGCAGGAAAGAGAGAGAGGAAGGGGGTCAGAGTCATGCTTTTATCAGGAACCCACTCCCACAGTAACAGCATTAATCCATTCATGAGGGTAGAGCCCTCATGACCTAATCACCTCATAAAGGTCCCACCTCTCAACATGGTTGCATTTGGGATTAAACTTCCAACATATGAACTTTGGGGGACACATTCAAACCATTGTATTACATCCCTGGCTCCCAAAATTTATCAAGATACATTTATTCCATCCCAGTAACTGCAAAGTCTTAATTCATTTCAGCACCAACTCAAAACTCTGAAGTCCAGAGTCTCATCTAAATCAGATATGGATGAAACTCAGGTGAGATTCATCCTGAGACAAATTCCTCTCCAGATGTGAGCTTGTAAAATTAACAAGTTATGTGCTTCCAAAATCCAATGGTGGGACTGGAATAGGACAGACATTCTCATTCCAAAAGCGAGAAATAGGCAAGAAGAAAGGGGTAACTGGTCCTAAGTGAGTCCAAAACCCAACAAAGAAAACAACATTAAGTCCTAAAGCTGAAGGATAATATCCTTTGACTCTATGTCCCACTTTCTGGATACACTGGGGCAGGACCAGACTCTCAAGGTTTCAGGCTTCACCCCAATGTCTTTGCTCACAGGTTGAAGTCACAGGATGAAGTCGCACGCCTGCAGCATTCCCAGGCTAAAGTTGCATGCTTTTTAATTCTTTACATGACCAGACTAAGGGTTTTCCAAATCTTTTCATTCTGCTTCCATTTTAATTATACATTCTATCTTTAAATAATTTTTCCCTTCCCTCATTTTACTATTAACAGCCAGAAGACATCATGTAGAACTTTGAAGGCTTTGCTACTTAGATATTTCTTCTGAATGATATGCTAGATTATTTATCTTAAATTTTGCCTTTCATAAAGTCCTAGGAGATGGACACAACTCCAGGTTCTTTGCAACTCGATAACAATGATGATCTTTACTCTAGTTTCCAATGCCGTGTCCACAGGTACACAAGAACTCTCTATATCATCTTTGCAACTTTTCTATAAATCTAAAATTATTTTGAAATACATGTTAAAAATAAGAAATTAATAGCTATATGTTAACCTATAATAGACACACATTGCATTAAAATCACAGATCCATAGATTCTCAAAGTTGAAAGAGAACTTAAAGACATTACTCTTATTGATCAAATTTTAGAGGCCTTTATGAGTTATAATCTGTGACATACTAGATAAGTTTGTCTGCAAATGATACCTGGAGATCATTTTGAAAAATGCTTGACATTGAGCTGACTGAGACCAAGATCCCCTCCAGCACACAAGTGGTAGGTGCTTGGTCTGAATCCAATTGTCCGTCTCTTCTCAGTACTAAGACCTACAGTTTTCCACAGGCTCCCAGTGTCTCCAGATTTATATCCCAACACTCTCCTAAACAAATGGTATCTAATCCCAGATTTTGTGACACTAGTATCCAAACATCTTGTTCCTGTGGTAACAAGGCTACTATCAAAGCTCATTATAAGTGTTAGCAACAAGAAGGTGGTGACTCTGTTGAAGCCTCCCCTGCAGCCAAGGTGTAACCTGAATGCTGTGGGCAGTGGGTCTGGCTGCAGGAGGTAGAGATTAGGGACAAAGAACCTTATATTGCTGATCTTTATCTTATAACCTTCTCTAGTAATATCTTCTTCTTAAAAGATATTCTCTAGTAATATCTTTTTCTTAACTAATACCTTATGACCTCGTAACATTTACTGTCACCCACTTCATCCCATAAACATCATGAGAAAGACACTACGGACAAAAGTTATATTTGTTCACTACCTAAATCATGCATTCATTTGCTAACAATGAAGAAAAAATGACTCAGTAGTTATATTCATGTTTCTTTTAGACTCAAGCACCACCATTTGAAGACTATCCCTTGCTGAAGGCTTTAAAAGGGGCACTTGGGGGTGTCTTGCAATCTAGGATGAATTAAACTCCAATGAAAATGACAGATTCAGGAAATTCATTGTAACCTTTCTTGCCAAAGGGTGTTCTTTTTATGAACTGTACCTGGACAAAAGTGAACTGAATGTTTTCTTGGCAAAATGCTGGGACTGGATAAATGGCTTTGCCGTGAAGAATAAGTAAATAGAGAGAAAAAGGCAAGGAGGGAGGTGAAGTGGGGAAGGGGGCATAAAGGCCTAGGCAGACTTTGTAAATCATAAAAGAATTCAAGAAAAAGCAACTCTCTAGAAATAATACTCTGTGAGAAGGAAAAGCATTTACATTATCTGGTGTATGTTCCCAATAGGACCCCAAATACATGGTTTTTAAGAAATGATCACAAGTTTCCATAAAGAGAAGCATGAGAATCTACCTTTTTCACAAGAGATTTGTTAGTATAATGAAACAGGAAGAATAATTTTTGGGTCATTGAAGGCAATTTCTTAATGCCCCAAAAATTATTTTTAAAATTTCAAGAATATAGACACTAGATAAAAATTGGATTGACAGATAAATCAAAGCAGTAAAAATAGTTCAAAACAACAGAGATGAACAAAATTTGTTCTAAGATGACCCAGGGGAAGCTCAAAGCTCAAGATTAAACAAAAACACACATACACACACACACACACATACATATAGCCAGAGTAGGCCAAGGTGCCATCGAGATAACTGTTTTAAAACATGGATCTTGCCCAGCTGCAGAGACCATTCTCTCCCAATAAACCCTTAAAACAACAGAGCCTCTGGAAGCAGAGGCCTTTGATCTCAGGCCAAAACCAAAGAACTATCTTTAAAAGTGTAGTTTAGCGATCGCACCACTGCACTCCAGCCTAGAGACAGAGCAAGACTCTGTCTCAGAAAAAAAAAAAAAAAAAAGGTAGTTTATGTGCTGGAGACATCTCCTAATACAAGGGTGGTATATGAGAAAAAGAAGGTGAGCAGAGGGAACCCACCCCAGTGCTCTTCAGGAGACTTTGAGAAGAGAGAGAAAAAAAGGAAAAGCCTCAGAACAGCTACACTGAAGGAGTTCACCTCCCAAGCAAAGCCCATTTTACTATTTTGGCAGTTAAGGGGGTGTGTCCAGCCTGCCAGCCTGCTCTACTCCCACAGACCCAACAAGGTAGCCAGCCTATGCAACGGCCTCTCCTGCTTGTCCAGAAGTTGTGATCGGTGCTTCCATTTAAAAAACAAACAAACCGGCCGGGCACGGTGGCTCAAGCCTGTAATCCCAGCACTTTGGGAGGCCGAGACGGGCGGATCACGAGGTCAGGAGATCGAGACCATCCTGGCTAACACGGTGAAACCCCGTCTCTACTAAAAATACAAAAAACTAGCCGGGCGAGGTGGCGGCGCCTGTAGTCCCAGCTACTAGGGAGGCTGAGGCAGGAGAATGGCGTGAACCCGGGAGGCAGAGCTTGCAGTGAGCTGAGATCCGGCCACTGCACTCCAGCCTGGGTGACAGAGCGAGACTCCTTCTCAAAAAAAAAAACCAACAAAAAAGATGCTTGTCGGAAAAACAGATCCACCTTTTCTTATAAATAGTAACAACTGGCCTGTGTGGTAATACAAATTAAGGAGGTAAGGAAGACGAGGGAATATTAGTTTCAGGGAGGTGGTAAGATTTGGAGAGATAGGTGGAGGAAATCCAAATTCTATTTTATGTGGATATGAGACAACACCAAACATCAACTGTGGAGAAAATGCAACCGTTTCAAGCTCCTCTCTCGAAATCAGAATCTCTCAGATTAAGCTGCAAACCAAATATAGATATATGCTGCTTTTATAAGACACAGCCAACACCAAATGACACCAAAACATTAAAATAAAAAGGTTACTCAAAGTTATAGCAGCTGTCCACAAATAAAAGTAATCCAGGGGTAGTCATTTTAGTAACAAAGTAGAATCCAAGGCAAAATGCATTAAGTAGAGAGAAAGTTACTTTACATAGATAAAAAGTACAGTCCATAGTGAAGACCTAACAATCATGATCCTTTGGAAATGAATTACATAGCATCAAAGTGCAGGGCAGAAACCATTTAGCACGCAGGAGAAAACTGACAGCAATTACTACAGTAGAAGGCTCTTAGTGCTATGAATTATCAAAGACAGATTATGTAGGCCAAAAATAAACGAAGAAGAAAGTCAATAAACAAGCAAACAAATAAATAAGAACATGGAGGTTTTAAACAATATAATGAATATGTGCAGAACATTTTTATGGCATGCACTTTGGACATTAATCTTAACCCATCTCCTTCTCTTTTCTCTTATCCTGTTTACCCGCTACCCTCTTTCTCTTTCACTTCTAGTTTTCTCACTTAACTTTTTTTGCTTCACTTACTTAACTAGAGCATGTAGATGGGTATTTAAGTCACCTCACATCCCTTTAGAATAATGGAGAGTATAAATAAATAATCAAATAAGTCAGAAAAAAAAGTCCTGAGGTTATACAGGAAGTCGTTCTCACTGCAGGAGGTGTGAGCTGCAGACCCCCAGGAGCGCCTTTGTCCTTGCTGTAGGCAGAGCCTGGAGCCTTTGGGTGATAGTTTTAGAACTTGTCTGTGACCCCATTATTTCTATTCGAGAGGCACAGCCTGCCTTGGCCACTGATGGAGCTTCACAGCTCATCAGCCTTTGACTCTGGCATGAAGGTAGAGTAGTTTGTTAATATTTTAGAATTAATTTCCTTTTTTCCTCCTATTTTTAAATTTTGTATGTATTTTATAAGAATTCTGGACAGTTCTTCTCAATCTAACGTCTTCACAAATGAGACCTGGGAAGGTTTATTTGGGAAGTTTTGAAGTGACACAACTGGAAAATTTGAGGGAACAGTTCACAAGGCCACCCTCACTTCTGATACCAGTTGCTAGTTGGAGGGGTTCTCAAAACGACTCTTAGGTTTGAAAATTTACCAGAAGAACTTAGAGAACTCACTGAAAGTTATTATAGTCATAGTTATGGTTTATTACAGAAAAAGGACACAGACTATATCACCCAAGGGATGAGGCACATAGGAGAGAGTCCAGAGAAAGTTCCAAACCCAGAACTTCCAGTTGCCCTCCACCTACAGTGCCAGGATGCTGTTACCCTTCGAGCAATCAGGTGCAGCAATACTCATGGAGTATCATCAACCAGGGACGCTCACTTGTGCTCCAGGGTTCAGGGTTTCTACTGGGGCTCCATCATGCAGACTTGATGATTTATCGCCTACATAGTTGATCTCAGCCTCCAGTCCCCCTCCAGAGATTCACTGATACTGCGTGACCCAAAGCCCTCACACATCACATTGTTGGTCTTTCTAACATGGTCAGTTCCCACCCTAACTCATATTGTTAGACTCTCTGGCATAACCCAAGGCCCCCAGGTAAACAAAGAAACTCCTATCAGTCATAAAATTCCAAGGGCTTAGAGTTCATCTCCCAGAAACCAATGACAAATGCCAGGCTTCTTTTGGGGTAAAGTTAAATTCTTTACTACAGCGGTGCTGGGCCTTAGGCTCATTATGGAGAGGTGAAAGAGATTAGAGTCAGATGGTAATGAAGTGAATATTAATATAACTAGTTGCTTACTACGCTCTTCTGGGTGTCAGACACTGTGCTACACCCTGAACTACCACACTGAGGAATTGAACCCCCAGTGGAACAGGCATAGATGGGAACCAGGAGGCCATGTGGTCAGTGTATGAGTGTGCTGAAAATTGACTCCTCCTTCTGTTGCCTCCAATTTTAAGGAAGGCAGACTGAGAGTGATGAAAAGCATAGGTCAGCCTTAAAATTCCACTACAGGTCACTTTGGGAAGCTGCTACTAGAATGAAAATCCACAAAGGCAAGTAGTTTAATCTGTTTTGTTCATCACTGTATCTTCAGCACTAAGTAGTTGAATAAATGAAATAGCTACAATAAACCTCATTCCCTAGTATTAACAACAGTAGAAAATACATCCACCTCATAGGGATGTTGTAAGGATTAAAAAGCTGATGCAATAAGGCCACTGGTTCCTAGTAAGTTCTCAGTAAATGTAGCAATTACTGTCAGTGCCATTTATCATTATCATCATTATTATTATTATTATTCTCAAGCTCAGCAGGACAGCAGGCTTAGACACTGACAGAAGCCCCATTCAGAAATGAAACGTGTATCTGATTAGAGTGGGTCCATCTTCGTGCCCCTCAGGGCATGCCCTTGAAAGTTTCGGCAGGGCCCTGGCGAGGTGCTCCAGGAATGCAGAGGACAAACCACCCCCCACACAGCACAGACTTTGTTCCTCCTTTGTCAACTGTGCTTCATGCAACTCCTATTTGTTTTCTCTTTCATTCATTTCTGTTAACACCTTAATGCCTCCTCCCATTTTACCTTGATTTATCTTGTTGTTCTTCTTTGAATGTTAGATGCATAATAAGTTTATTGTTAGCTTCACTTTTAAAATAATGTAGATGTTGGAGGCTATAAAATTTCCTCAAAGTATAGCCTTAGAAATCTACCACAGGTTTCATCATGATATGTTATCATTGCTTTCTAGCTTAACTGCGTATTTCCCATCTGCTACTGTGATTGACTGGATTAATTTGGATTCCTGGTATAAAATGTAAGTCTTATGAAATCTAAATATCTGAAATTAAGTTTAAGAAAAATGGGGCCTGCAACATTCAGAAGCACAGCCTCTGGGTTTGAAGTCTGAAAAGCCTATGTAACAAGGTTCGCAAATACTTTGTGTGGGTCCCTCCTCCAGTCGCTTTCTTTGACAGCACAGACACCAGGCTCAGCCGCTCTTTCTAGAGAGCCCCTGTATTACGCACAACCTTCCCCACCACGGGCATTCAGGGATCTCTCAGCTCACGGTGGTGCATCTGTTAGTATTCACAGTTTTCCACTGGCTGTGAGAGCCAGAGAGACACCAGAGAGACACCCTGCTAAACCTGAAGAGCATTCTTATCTTATGACTTTGCCACTGTAAGTTTTCATTTTTAAAGTGCGAGAATATGGCCGGGCGCGGTGGCTCAAGCCTGTAATCCCAGCACTTTGGGAGGCCGAGACGGGCGGATCACGAGGTTAGGAGTTCGAGACCATCCTGGCTAACACGGTGAAACCCCGTCTCTACTAAAAAATACAAAAAAAGCTAGCCGGGCGAGGTGGCGGGCGCCTGTAGTCCCGGCTACTTGGGAGGCTGAGGCAGGAGAATGGCGTGAACCCGGGAGGCGGAGCTTGCAGTGAGCTGAGATCCGGCCACTGCACTCCAGCCCGGGCCACAGAGCGAGACTCCGTCTCAAAAAAAAAAAAAGTGCGAGAATATTAAAACTTTATTGTTACTTATTTTTAAAAAAAAATGTTTAGGAGAGATTCCACTGATCTGCCATCTCTATGATGATATTTCATTTCTGGGTTCATTGTAAAACAAGTTATTTCCTTTTTCTGCAAGCCTTAACTGTGCACCATACCAACCCTAGGCGGGCACTGACTGACTGTATTGGAGGAAAGCATTGCAGGTACAAGGCCACTCAGGAATCAGGCCCCGTGAAATTGGCACAGCTCATCTTGGCAAGATCTTCTAATTTCCAAAGCCTGGAGACCTAGGAGTGGAAGCATGAGATGATTCCATCATTGCCTCACACTAAGAATATCCTTCACCTCCACAGCTCCCCCGTTTACTCACTGTGTGAGCTTGAGTAAGTCATTTAACTTCTCCAGATCACAGTCACCTCATCTGTGAACTAGGGAAAATACTAATCCCACTGAATTGCTGAGAAAATCAAGTGGGAAAATGGATGTAAACACTCAGCACAGTATATGGTGTATAGTAAGTAATAAACATGAGCTTTTATTGTTGTTGTTATTGTTGTTGGTGATGGCTAGACTCAGATGAGGTTTCTAGACTCTTCAGTGCTTTCTCAGATACTGAGTATTGGAAACAGTCCTGATAAACAATGTACTAGAAAAAAATGGGAAGCCTTAGGTGTGCCTGCCAGGAAAAGAAAAGGAAAAACAAAGGCACCCTATATTTCTCTCTCTAAATATATACATATTATGCATATATAATATTATACATATTATATATAAAATTCACAATAACATACATAATTATAATATAATTAAACATGTATTAATATATAAGATATAAAAGCTAACATATATATCTGTAATTATAATACAATTAAAAATTAATATATTATAAATATAGATGTAAATATAAATATGTTATGTATTAATCCTTTCCTTGGCCTGATCTCTTTGGGGTCCCAGAACTTAAGGCATCCAATGTTGCTACTCTGGCTTTTACTTTATATCTATGTGATTATCTGACTGTGCAACTAAGGATAATTTCTGTGTTTTCTGTGTTCTTTAAGCTGGTATCCTGTGTAAGGCTCTGGCAGGCTGGGAGTTAATGTAGATGACATCTGTTCACCTTGTGTCTGTTCTTATGGGCACCAAGCTCTGTTTCTGACCATCAGATCCCATCTTTCTGTGGGTGACAGGCGAGGGTCCCTGCTGCAGCACCAGTTCCCCGCCAGACAAGGCTGCTTCTGTAAGCTGGTGACTCACAAACACATTCTGTTCCCAAGTGTATTTTGACGTCAGAATGTACTTGAAGAATGTTTTATTCATTCGCCAACATAAAAATCAGATTTCACAAAATTAGTAAAGCTTGTTGTTGTGATTGTAGTGGTGGTGATTATTTAACGTCAAATACAAAATTTAAGAAAAAAGGTTTGTGTGTATAAATGTATATGACCCTTTCAGAAAACAACTTGGTTACACGCACACACACACACACACACACACTTTCCTTTTGTTATATCAAGAATACTCAGTGAAAGTCAACAAAGTTACAATTATGTAAGATTAATAAATCTAGAGATCTGATGTACACCACGAGGAATATAGTTAATAATACAATATTGTATACTGGAAATTTGCTACAAGAGTAGATTCAGGTGCTCTCACTACAAGCACACACACACAGACACACACAAGGTAACCATGGAAGAAATAGATATATTAATTAGCTTGAATATAGTGATCATTTCATTATGCATATGTACTCTGTGTG
Organism: Trachypithecus francoisi; assembly: GCF_009764315.1. Lineage (NCBI taxonomy): Eukaryota > Metazoa > Chordata > Mammalia > Primates > Cercopithecidae > Trachypithecus > Trachypithecus francoisi. The sequence goes on along the minus strand of NW_022681474.1, from coordinate 49,055,480 downwards.
TGTATATATATGTTCAGTATGTATATATGTTATATGTCATATGAAACATCATGTTGTACACCTTAAATACATAGAATTTTTATTAAGAAGAAGAGAAAGAAAGGAGGAAAGAAAGAAAAGAGAAAAGAAAGGAAAGAAAAAGAAAAAGAAAGAAAGAAAGAGACAGGAAGGGAGAAAGGGAGAGGGGAGGGAGAAGGGGAGGAGAAAGGAAGGGAGAAAAGAGAGAAAGAAGGAAACAGAGAGAGAGAAGGAAGGAGGGAAGGGAAAGGAGGAAGGGAGGAAAAGCAGAAGGATGGAAAGGAGGAAGGGAGGAAAGGAGGAAGGGAGGAAGGAGAGAAAAGGGAAAGAAGAGAAAGAGTAGTAAGTATATTTACATACTTAAACATAGTAATTGTACTTTTAGCACTCCATCTTCAGGAAATATTTTTAAATACAACAAAGTATTTATTTGCAGAGATATTTATTTTACTCTTATTTATATATGAACATGAATGTTGAAAATCCCTAAATGTTCAACAATAAGATAATTACTAAGTAATTTATATTATTCCCATCTGCTGGACTATTATGTAGCCATTAAAGTTGTTCATAAAGAATTAATAATAACACATAATGTGAAATAAAAGGCAGGTTAAAAAACTCACAATTAGAGCTGGCACAGTGGCTCACGCCTGTAATCCCAACACTTTGGGAGACCGAGGTAAGTAGATCACGAGGTCAGGAGATTGAGACCAGCCTGACTAACATGGTGAAACCCTGTCTCTACTAAAAATATAAAAAAATTAGCCCAGTGTGGTGGCACACGCCTGTAGTCCCAGCTACTCGGGAGGCTGTGGCAGGAGAATTGCTTGAACCCAGGAGGCAGAGGTTGCAGTGAACCAAGATCATGCTACTGCACCTGCACTCTAGCCTGGGCAACAGAGCAAGACTCCGTCTCAAAAAAAAAACACAAAAACAAAACAAAAACAAAGAAAACATCATAATTAGGAAAAAGTAGGCAGAGGAAAAAAACTGAAAAAAATGGCTAAAATGTTATTATTGCTGTCTTTGTATAGTAAGATTATGAATACAATTTCTCCTCTTTTTCTAAATTTTACAAAATACTTTTAAAAAATAGCTTTACTTTTAAAAAGAGAGAGAGAGAAAAGTGCAAGAACTGAAGAAGAAAAGATGAGAAAAGGAAGAAAAAGGGAAGGATATTTACTCTCTCCTCTCTTCTCTTCTTGACCCTTCAATGATCTCTGCCCAGAGACTTATCCCGAGCAAGGTAATTATGCCTTGTTGGATTATTTCCTGACACCAACAGAGTGTTCCTTCCACATCTAGCTACTAAGCTCTTAGCATCTGGACAGGTAAAGCAGAGTTTTACTGCCCACTAGCCCCAGTGCTGAATACTCAATAAATGTTAGACTAAACTGAGAAAGACTAAATGACACTGGCCCCATCCAAATCCTTTCTTTCCAAGGGGATCTTTTGTTTCAGTCTCCATCATACATCCCTGTTGCGAAAAAGGATCAAAATTTCTCTCTGCTTCTTATGCTTCAGTCTTATTCAACCAAGAACTCCAATGTTTAGTCTCTTAAATGGCCTAGTGATTGAAGACTGCAAACCTATCCAACCCATTGGAGCATATTGTCAAAACTGCAAGCTATGTTTTGAGGAGGTTGAATGTAAACTCTTTGGAATTCAAAGAATGGAGCAATTCACTATATTTCACAGTTGACTCCACTGCTCTCCCACAAGATAAATTTACGTTCCTTCTCTGAAAATCTGATACTTATCACACATTCACCTCTGCTCCCCAAGTCAAAGGCTTCCCTTGGACTGCTCACATTTCTGCAAATTGGTGTCTATTTGTAGCAATTTGGTTTATTATCACTGGTTCAGGGACGATTTAGAGCAGACCTTGGCAAGCTCTTATGATAACAATCTGCCCCGTTGTGCTCCTTATGGAAGATACCTGCTTTGCCAGGAAGATGCATTAGCTGTGGGTGACTGAGTAAGAACACAATTAAGCTGTCAAAGTTTCCACTGGACCCTGCTGGGCCTGGGCACAGTAAATCTCAGTCAGGTCTGCCCATCTTGCATGTTGGCCACAGTGCCTGTTCAGTCAGAGGGCTCTAGTGCCTTCCTTCTGCATTTGGTATCAAAAAATGTCAATGACCTACGATATAGTTCACTTAGGAAAAAAACCAGGGCTTGAGAGTCCTACTGATAGTCGCTAGGTTGGTTATTTTGCCCCCATCCTTTCCAGAATTATTCTAACCCAAGAGAACCCTGGAGTCATCCTGTAGCCAAAACAGTTCCCAGAAGGTCCAACACTGCCAGAACAGAATGGTTTTCATGAGGATCTAGCCTTGCTTCAACCTGGGTCTTTATCTATTGATGGTCAAAATGATAAATAGAAATGTTCCTATATCTTCTCAGTAGAGGATGACTGTCCCTGGAGGTAGAGGAGGTCACATGTGAGATTTCATATACCGATAAATTATGTTTCTCTATTCACCAGGCCAGCCCTTCCCACCAAGACCCATTGCAATTATAATTATACAGAACTTTAGATTAAAAGTCAGGGGACAGCTGTGGTCCTTGGTTTCATCGTCTCTCACCAGTGCCAAACACCCCAACTACTGCAACTACTCTGTCCCCAGCCTATCAGCCCTCTTTCACATATTATGAAGTTTGATGGAAACAGCACAAGCTTTGAACCTGTACCTGGCTGGCCACAAATTTGGTTCTGATTTTTTTTTTTTTTTTTTTTGAGATGGAGTTTCACTCTTGTTGCCCAGGCTGGAGTGCAATGGAGTGATCTCGGCTCACCACAACCTCCGCCTCCCGGGTTCAAGCGATTCTCCTGTCTCAGCCTCCCGAGTAGCTGGGATTACAGACATGTGACACTATGCCCGGCTAATTTTGTGTTTTTAGTAGAGATGGGGTTTCTCCATGTTGGTCAGGATGGTCTCCAACTCCCAACCTCAGGTGATCCGTGCACCTCGGCCTCCCAAAGTGCTGGGATTACAGGCATGAGCCAAGGGCCCAGCCGGTTCTGACTCTTATAAGATAGCTGCAAGACCCTGGGCAACGTACTTAATCCCTGTGAGTATCAGGTACCACCTTACACCTTGTAATGTGGGTTAAAAAATATTGTATCCATGAAGTACCTGGTAACGTCTCGATAGATCCTAATTCCCTCCTTCAACCTCTACCCAGTTATTTACAAAGTTATTCAGGTCATTCAGGCCTCCAGCATCACGTCCTCAAAAGAGACTTCGCTGACCACCCACTCTAAAGCACCTCCCAATACAGTCACTCATGAGGACATCACTTTTCAGATTTTTTTTTTTTTTTTTTTTTTTTTTTTTATTATACTTAAGTTCTAGGGTACATGTGCATGACGTTTATATCATGTATAACTCCCCCATGCAATCCCTCCCTCCTCCCCCCTCCCCATGATAGGCCCCAGTGTGTGATGTTCCCCTTCCCGAGTCCAAGTGATCTCATTGTTCAGTTCCCACTATGAGTGAGAACATGCGGTGTTTGGTTTTCTCTTCTTGTGATAGTTTGCTAACACTTTTCAGATTTTATCTACCCACTCATCTACTTCATCACTTGTTTTTTTCCCTTGCCAATTTCTTTTTTTCTTTTTTTCTTTTTTTTTTTTTTTGAGACCAAGTCTCACTCTGTCGCCCAGGCTAGAGTGCAGTGGTGCAATCTCAGCTCACTGCAACCTCTGCCTCCCAGGTTCATGCCATTCTCCTGCCTCAGCCTCCTGAGTAGCTGGGACTACGGAAGGCCACCATGCCTGGCTAATTTTTTATATTTTTAGTAGAGATGGGGTTTCACTGTGTTAGCCAGGATGGTCTCAATCTCCTGACCTCGTGATCTGCCTGCCTCGGCCTCCCAAAGTGCTGGAATTACAGGCATAAGCCACCATGCCCGGCCTCTACCTTGTCAATTTCTACGAGCTTTGTGAGGGCAGGGAGCTTGTCTGTTCTTGCTGACCACTATCTGCAGTGCCTAAAGCAGTTCTTGAGACACCACAGGAACTCAGAAACATTTGTTGGATGAATAAATTTTTAGCACAGGCTCTAGCTGAGAGGACCCCACCGTGTGGAAAAGGCAGCACTGACTTGGCTTTGCTGGGGGTCAAGGGCTTCAGGAAGGAATCACAGGCAGATCATGACCTTCCGGCTCCACAGGTGGCTCAAAGCACAGAGGGAAAAGCTTTTTAGCATTGAACTCACTTCATGTGTCTCCACAGTCTCTCAGGTCTCTGGTGGGCAGCTGAGCAAGCCAGAAGCTTCCATCAGGGCAGATGATGCTGGGCATCCTTCCCCTGTGGGTTCCTCATAGGACATACCCTGGACTTCCCTGGAGAAGCCCAGAAGTGACATGGAACAGCAAGAGGAATCCTTCTCAGAAGGCAAGGTGAAAAACAGAAAGAACCAATTACATGTTTTCCCAGCGACAGAGACTGAAAGCACAAGTCTTGGCCATGTGCCATGAAACACCTGTCTAGCTGGGAGCCAGATCTGGCCTCAGTAATCCACTCCTGCTTAGTATTTCTTTGTTGAAAAGAAAAAAATCCTATCTCTGGTACAAGTAAAGTTTTTTGTTCCTTAGAGAAAGCTACAAATACTTTGACTACTTTAAACTTCATTCGTAATCTAGCTAAATATAAATTAAGATAAAGTGCCATTTCCCTTATAAAATTAGAATGATTAAAATAATTCTCCATATGGATTAAGGTGAGATAAAATAGCATACTCATAGATTCCATTAAGAGACTAAATTACTATAAAAATTTTGGAAAGAAATTTGGAGTCTTAGAGAAATATTTACATTAGGTCTGCCACTTATGGTTGTACAGTTGTGTTTTGTACAACTCCAAGAGGCACCATTCACCTTTCAAGAATTGTAAGCATAATTATGGGGGCAATTTTCCTGTAGATGGCAGTCGAGTGTCTAGTGGAAAAGGCGCCTCTTTCTAATTTGCACAGTTGCCTTATCAGCTACTGGCAAAGGTGATTTACATACATGAACACAGTAGCTACAGTTCCATGAAATATACACGGAGCAAAAAATCTCCAATGTGGGAAATGTTTTATTTACAAAGATGTTCATCACAGCATTTTTCAAAAAGTGCAAACAACCTAAATGTCCAACAGTGAGGAAATGATTCAATCAAGTGTGCTAAACACAATTGATATTTATGAACTGCTTATAATAATATGGGGAAAAGCTTCTGCTGTGTTATCATTATAATTTTATACTTAGGGATACCAAATTGTGTATACAGCATGATTACTACTAAGTAAATCAAACAAAAAATTTAAAAGCTATTCATAATAAAATTGCAGGATGATAATAAGCCAAAATATTAGCAGTAGTTATTTTGGGGTATAGAATTACTAATGCTATTTTTGCCTCTCTAATTTGCTATATTTTCCAAATATTTTAATAAGCATGTGTTCATTTTATATTGAAATCTCCACCAATAAATTTTTAGAAGTAGAGAATAGTTAGAAATGAGAAGCAGAACTAAAACCTTTTAAAATTCTGTTGCTGAGACATGAAATCATTGAAACACCTGATGCAGTATTTCAGTATTTGTGGAAGATGTTTCAGTATCTCCGCCAAAAATTTTTTTACACCACCTGCTACAGAAATTCTCATCAAGAGCAGGAGCCAGGGACATGGAAAGCTCTAAAGAAGGAAAGAGAAGGATCTCTCTCGCCAAGAATATAAGAATCTTATTGTTGCCTACGAAATGCCTCATTATCTCCAGACCCACAAACATCTCAAGGGACAATCTTCGACAGGGTAGAAAGGCCTCCTGCCAGTCAACATGGGACGGTTATGTTATGAATATTCCTAAATATCTCCATTTCATGTCTATAAGCGATAGCAATCATGAATTTATCACTAGTTTCTTTGAAATCATTAGTCTTCATATGCCCTCTGTCTCTACTTTTACTACTCCTGACAGACAGTAAGGTATTAGTTACTTGGAGCTAAAATGATTTATTACGTTTTCCTAGGGCTATATTCCCAGTGAGAAAGGTGACTTTGAGGAGGCCTAAAGGTTGTGAGAGAGGGTTCTTGGCAAGATGTCCAGCTACAGGCAGTCAGGAAGGGAGCATCTGCCACCCAGGGAGGAGGATGTTGGGAAGACTGGTGCACTCCGAGCAGATCTTTGAAAGGAAGACATTGACAGTGAACCAAGGGAGGACACAGACACTGGTCTGAAGTGGGAGGAAGCTAGGAACCCTGCACAGGCCTACCATGAGCCAGGACTCGTTCCTGGCCCTCCACCACTCCTGGGGAAGAGGTGAGTTGAACAGGTAAAGAGTGACCTGCTCTATCCATGGACCTCTGGAATCCTGGCAACAGGAGACCCCATAACCCCCATGCACACTTGAGCTGGCATGAAGAGCTGCTTAGAGACGTGGTCGCGGCAGGAATCCAACCTGTGTAGAGCCCAAAGAACTTGGTGTGGGAATGTCAACAGTGGAGCATGGCCAAGGACACTCATTCCCAAAAACTCTCTATCCTCCCCTAGGAGGCTTTAGCCTTAGGGGAACTGTTAGGCCTGAACTGAGCATGGCAGCCTTACTACTGAGATGGGGCCAGTCTGATCTGGGCCTCTCCTATCTGCCGACCTCTCCCAGGGCCCCAGCCTGGCCATGCCCACTTGCAGTGGAGCCTCGGTGTCCAACTGGAGTGACTCCTGGAGGCCTACATACCAGCCAACTGCACCTGGCTGTCAGAGAACTCCAACAGAATAGCCCCTGTCAATGCATACCAGCCCAACTATACCATCCCCCCATTGCACTTGCCCCCATGCTATTTTGCTGGCACACACTTGCCTATAGCAACCCCTACCACCACAGCCCCACCACTTCGCTGGTGAACACATGCTTGCTTGGATCTCGCCTCTACTTTCCCACTGGTGCACATGTGCAAGTGTACCCCACTGCACCATTGCTGCTGGCATGAGCATGCCTCCCTCCCTTTGCCACCTTTACCATCATGAATGTGCACATGGAGGCCAATTACCCTGCACCCCACCCCACACCACCACTGCTGCCAGTGCAAACACATGCACAGAGGCCAGCACCCTACACCTGCCAGCACCATGCCCCTGCACCAACACCATAACTGGTGCAAACAAGCACATGAATGCCAGCAGCCCTGTCGCCTGCCCTGCACCCTGCACTCCCACTGCCACTGGTGTGATGGATGCATGGAGGCCGGCAGCCTCACACTTACCAGCACCCCACCCCAGCCAACAATCTTGCTCCTCCATGCTGCTCCTGCTGCTGCTGCTGCTGCTGGCACCTGGGCATGAACATGGATCCTGCTGCGATTACCCTGATGAAGAACTTTGGCTGGCACCACCCATCAGGGTGTTGTGGTCAATGGTCCAGGAGCACACCGGCCTCTCCAATGTAGCAGCCACCTAACTTCCAGGGGCCAGAGAACAAAGCCAGGGCCTGATACCAGCCCCCCAGAGTTATAGCATGGATCCCGGGAGTGCTGAGTTGAGAAACTCCAGGGGCCAGAGAACAAAGTCAGGGACTGATACCAGCCCCCTAGAATTATAGCATGCATCCCAGAGGGGCTGAGCTGAGCCTTGAGTCCCTAAAATCTTCAATAAATTAACCCAGTTCACTGAACCCACTTTGTACCACAGTCAAACCCCCAACAACATCAAAGAAGATAAAGGAGAAAAACCCATTCAAAGGACAGCAACTTTATGGACTGAAAGAACATAAGCCCACATAGATAAGAAAGAGGCACTACAATAACTCTGGCAACTCAAAAAGCCAGAGTCTCTTCTTACTTCCAAACAACCACACTAGTTCCCCAACAAAGTTCTCAACCAGGCTGAAATGGCAATAATAGAATTCAGAATATAGGTAGGAATGAAGATCATTGAGATTCAGGAGAAAGTTGAAACCCAATCAAAGGATTCTAAGGAATACAAGAAAACAATACAGGAGATGAAAGATGAAATGGCCATTTTAAGAAAGAACCATACTGAACTGATAGAGCTGAAAAACTCACTTTAAGAATATAAGAATACAACACAAATATTAATATCAAAATTGACCAAACTGAGGAAAAATACTCAGACCTCAAAGACTAATCCTCTGAAATAGCTGAATTACACAAAAATGCAGCAAAAGTAGTTAAGAAGAATAAACAAAACCTTCAAAAAATAGAAGACGATATAAAGAGACCAAATGTATGACTTACTGGTGTCCCTAAAAGAGGGAGAGAAAGCAAGCAACTTGCCTGTTAGGAACCAGGCTGCATAGCAGGAGGTAAGTGGCAGACAAGTGAGCATTAACACCTAAGTTACACCTTCTGTCAGATCAGTCATGGCTTAAGCTTAACAGGAGCATGAACCCTATTGTGAACTGCACATGCAAGGAATCTAGGTTGCACACTCCTTATGGGAATCTAGCTAATGCGTGATGATCTGAGGTGGAACAGTTTAATCCCAAAACTATCCACCAACTCCCATCCATGGAAAAATTGTCTTTCTCAAAACCAGTCCCTGGTGCCAAAAGGTTGGGGACAACTGAGCTAGAGAACCAAGAGCAAACCAACACTAAAACTAGCAGAAAACAAGAAATAACCAAAATCAGAGCTGAACTGAAGGTAATTGAGATGTGAAAAATCATACAAAAGATCAATGAATCCTCAAGTTAGTTTTTTGAAAGGATAAAGTAGATAGAACACTAGCTAGACTAATGTTTTTAAAAAGTGAGATGATCCAAATAAACAAACAAATGACAAAGGGGATGTTACACTAATTCCACAGAAACACAAAAAATCCTCAGAGACTATTACGAACACCTCTATGCAGACAAACTGGGAAACCTAGAAGAAATGGATAAATTACCGGAAACATATGATCTCCCAAGACTGAACCAGGAAGAAATTGATACCATGAACAGACCAATAATGAGTTCCAAAATTGAATCTGTAATAAAAAGCCTTCCAACCGGAAAAAACTCCGAACCAGAAAAATTCACAGCCAAATTCTACCAGATGTATAAAGAAGAGCTGGTACCAGTCCTACTGAAACTATTCCAAAATATTGAGGAGGAAGGACTCCTCCCTAACTTATTCTATGAGGCCAGCATTATTCTGATACCAAAACCTGGCAGAAACACAACAAAAAAAGAAAACTTCAGACCAATATCCTTGATGAACATACACACAGAAATCCTCAACAAAATCTAGCAAACCAAATCCAGTAACATATCAAAAAGTTAATCCACCATGATCAAGTAGGCTTTATACCTGGGATGCAAGGTTGATTCAACATACATAAATCAATAAATGTGATTATTACATGAAACTAAAAACAAAAACCACATTATTATATCAATAGATTGTAGAAAAGACTTTTGACAGAATTCAACATCCCTTCATGTTAAAAACCCTCAGAAAACTTGGCAGTGAAGGAACATACCTCAAAATAAGAAGAGCCATCTATGACAAACCTACAGTCAACATCATACTGAATAGGCAAAAGTTGGAAGCATTCCTGTTGAAAATCAGAACAAAACAAGGATGCCTTCTCCCTTCACTCCTATTCATCACAGTACTGAAAGTCCTAGCCAGAGCAATCAGGCAAGAGAAAGAAATAAAATTATCTAAATAGAAAAATAAGACTTTAAACTATTTTTGCAGATAATATAATTATATACCTAGAAAACCCCAACGTCTCCTCCCAAAACTTCTTTATCTTATAAACAACTTCAGCAAAGTTTCAGGATACAAAAATAAATTTAAAAATCGGTAGCATTCCTACATACCGACAACATCCAAGCTGAGAGCCAAATCAAAAATGAAATTCCATTCACCGTTGCCACAGAAAAATAAAATAGCTAGGAATATAGCTAACAAGGGTGGTGAAAGATCTCTACAATGAGAATTACAAAACACTGCTCAAAAAAATCAGAGATGACACAAACAAAAGGAAAAACATTCCATGCTGATGGATAGGAAAAATTAACATTGGTAAAATGGCCATACTACCCAAATCAATTTACAGATTCAATGATATTCCTATCAAACTACCAATGACATTCTTCAGAGAATTAGAAAAAACTATTTTAAAATTCATATGGAACCAAAAAAGAGCCCCAATAGCCAAGACAATTCTAAGCAAAAAGAATAAAGTCAAGCACACTAAGCATAATCAAGCTAAACATGATTACCTATTGAGATGATCATGTAGTTTTTGTTTTCAGCTAAGAAGAATAAATTATAAGCAAAAAGAATAAGTAAAAAGAATAAAGAGTAAAGAGGCATCATGTTACCCAACTTTAAACTATACTACAAGGCCACAGTAATCAAAATAGCATAGTACTAGTACAAAAACAGACACATAAAGGAATGGAACAGAATGGAGAGCCTACAGATAATGCTGCACACCTACAACCATCTGATCATTGACAAAATTGACAAGAAGCAGCAATGGGGAAAGGACTCCCTATTGAATAAATGGTGCTAGAATAACTGGATAGCCATTGCAGAAGGCTGAAGCTAGACTCCTTTCCTTACACCAAATACAAAAAATCAATTCAAGATGGATTAAAGACTTAAATATAAGTCCTAAACTATAAAAATCCTCAAAGACAACTTACAAGATACCATTCTGGGCACAGGACCTGGCAAAGATTTCATGAAAAAGATACCAAAAGCAATTGCACAAAACAAAAATAAACAAGTGGGACCAAATTAAACTAAGGAGCTTCTGCACTGCAAAATAAAATATCAACAGATTAAACAGACAGGGGAAAATATTTGCAAACTATGCATCTGACAAAGGTGTAATATCTAGAATCTATAAGAAACTTAAACCAGTTAACAAGCAAAAACACTAACCAACAACTCGATTAAAAAGTGGGCAAAGGACATGAACAGACACTTCTCAAAAGAAGACATACACATAGCCAACAAGCACATGAAAAGATGCTCAACCTCACTAATCATTAGAGAAATGCAAATCAAAGCCATGATTAGATAACCATCTCATACCAGTCAGAATAGCTATTATTAAAAAGTCAAAAAACAACAGATGCTGACGAGGTTGTGGAGAAAAGGGAACGCTTATACCTGCTAGTGGGAATGTAAATTAGTTCTGTCATTGTGGAAAGCAGTTTCATGATTTCTCAAAGAATTTCAAATAGAATTACCATTCAACCCAGCAATCCCATTTTGGGGTACATACCTAAAGGAATATAAATCATTCTACCATAAAGACACCTGTACGTTTATGTTCATCACAGAACTATTCACAATAGCAATGACATAGAGTCAACCTAAATGCCCATCAACAATAGAATGGATAATGAAAATGTGGTACATAAACACCACTGAATACAACACAACCATAAAAATGAGAGATCATGCCCATTGCAGCAATAAGAATGGAGCTGGAGGCCATTATCCTAAGCAAATAACACAGGAACAGGAATCCAAATTCTCACCTATTAGTGGGAGCTGAACATTGAGTATATATGGACACAAAAACAGAAATCCAAATACCTCACCTATAAGTGGGAGTTGAACATCAAGTATATAGGGACACAAAAAAGGGAACAACAGACCTACTTGAAGGTTAAGGGTGGTGAAAGGGTTAGGATGAAAAACTATCTATCAGGTACCATGCTTGTTACATGGATGATGAAATAATCTGAACACCAAATCCCTGTGATTGTCAACTTACCTGTATAACGAATCTGCTTACATACCCCTGAAATAGCCTTTGCAAAATTGTGACTGAGACAGTGAAAGGGATCTAATTTAACCCACTCTATTTTGCTTCTAACGTCCAAGCTGTCTTTGTTTGTTCCTGGGCGTAGGCTGAACTAACTTTGGGAGAAACTTACTTTGTAGTTTATGGTTTAAACAAAGATGGTAACAGACCTTTCCCAAAGCAGACCTTCTTCTTGCCTGCAGACTGGACTAATATTAGATATAGGATTCAAAATTATGGTTTAGGAATCATGAAGTTGGAGGTTACAAGATGCTGCCCCACCCTAAACTGCTCCAAAGATCAGTGCTTGAGGTATTTTGCAGACCCTGCACTTGATGGATCAGCTGGCACCACCTACATGGATAAACCGGCTCATCTGATCTTGTGGCCCCTACCCAGGAACTGATTCAGTGCAAGAAGACAATTTCGACTTCCTGTGATTTCATCCCTGACCAATTACACTCCTGGCTTACTGGCTTCCCCCAATCCACCCACCACCCCCACCTATCAAGTTGTCCTTAAAAACTCGGCTCCACAAATGCTCCAGGAGACTGAATTGAGTAATAATAAAACTCTAGTCTCCCGCGCGGCCAGCTCTGCGTGAATTACTCTTTCTCTACTGCAGTTTTCCTGTCTTGATTAATCGACTCTGTGCAGGCAGCAGGCAAGGTGGACCCCTTGGGCTGTTACAAATTTGTGGCTACCTGCCCATGGTTTGGTGACCCCCCCGCCTTCAGCAATGGATCCAGAAGCCAGCCCAAGTGGCTGGCTGCCTGGTTCTCTTGGACTGGGGGCTTACTCTGATACTCTCTGTACTGGCGGGGCGCTGGTGCTCCAACGTGCATGGATTTACTTGCAATGGAGAAATAGTCATGGGGAGATGTCCCTTAACTGTAGCCCTATCACAGAGTGTCTGTCTGTAGCTCCATTATGGGGTTGGTGAGTATCTTAGGCGCTGCCAACACCTCCTTCCTTCTCCCTACTGATTCTGTAGCCCTATGGTGTGGTGTCTATAGCCCCATTGCAGGGTGTCTGTTTGTAGCTCCATCATGGAGTGTCTGTGTCTGCAACCCCACTGCAGGGCGTCTGTTTGGCTCCTGGGTGGTCTTGGTTGGTTCTTTCTAACTAGTAGGAAGAGTCTTGGTTTGGGAGAATTATCCTCAATCAGGAAGATTTTGAGGAGGTTTCTTAGACGGAGAATAGTTTGGAAGGGATACTCTTGGAGTTCTTGGTTAGGGTTCTGATTTGGAGGGCCTTCTGTCCGTCGTGTCTTTGTGTGTGTTTGTATATGTGGAAGGTATCTCAGAAGGGGTTGCTAATAGAAGTCCAGCAGGCCTAACTCAGAAAACCCTCCTTATTTGTCTGGTTACATTCAGGGAGCCCTAAAGAAAGCTCAACAGGTCTGTCTCTCAGGGTGACTCTGCTTATTCGCCCTGCCCAGAGACTCCATTGTGAATTACCATTCAGAGGCCATCCCTCCCCACCTGGAGTTGATCGTAAACAGGGACCAACAGGAAAATGTTTGAGCTTTACCAGGTTGATATTGGGTCCTGAACGAGGTGACTAATATTTGTTTTGTTATGTGTATTTTGCTGGGATGAAAAATGTTAACTCAGTTCCCCATGCAGCCCATTGGGCAGCATCTTGCAAATTAAGCATCTTGCCTATGGTTCCATAAAACAGGAAAGGGTGATTTTCTCTTGTAAAGTGGCTTGAACCCCACAGCTATGATGCAGTGAGCAGGGTCATTAGAAGCCACTCTGGAGAAAGAGAGCTACAGAGAAAGAGAGCCTGGAAACCTGGCATGACCGCAAAAAGGGTAGGAAATTCTTACTAGACAAGTTTCTGGTCTTCCTCTCTCTCTTTCTCTGTCTGGGTAAACTGTGTAAGTGTCACTATTTGTCTCTCTGCAAGGGTTTGATTAATAGAAAAAATATTTGTAAGACTAGTCTTAAACAGTAGCAAATCTAGTGTACTTTGTTCTAGGAATTTGTCTTTCTGTGTTCTGTAATTAAAAAAAGGAGTGTCACAGAATAGAATGTGGGTTTAGTACCCCTATAAGCCTGCTTTTCAAGCCAGCCTGGCGCGTTGGTCAGTTACAAACTTTGCTGTGGGTCCCTGAAACCAATACTGGATGAAATTTCTCTATCTTGTTTTGTGTCCTTAAGAGCTTAACCCCATGACGATGTGGGGATACTTTCTCTTGGTTTCTGGCATCTGGAAGACAGGAATTTGGGAATTCATGTCATAGTTAGCCCTAAAATTGTTCTTAAGCAGTTAAAAGCCTTTGCAAGCTTGAAATTGGCTTCTCTAGGCTCCTTCTTGGGAGAACAATAAAAATTGCTCATTGCTGTAACTCAGTAGCTAAGGCTTTGCCTTTTGACAATGGCATCCTGGATTCTATTCTTGGCTTCCAGAATGATTCCTTTCTGGTTTTTTATTTGTGTAACTTTGTCATTTATTAAGGTTTCCCCTGCTGCACCCCCTCAACATGGATAGCTTCTGATTTCCCATCTTGAATTTTCCTTTCTCTAAACTACCCTGGGGGAGATTCTAAATCTTGTAAAAAAAAGAAACTGCTTACCATCTCTTTGAGACACCTATGTGTCCATGGCTAAGTTATAACCTTAGTTAAAACTTATTAATTTCATGTGGGAAGTTACCTGTGGTAAAATTCAAAAGCCAAATATATTGGCCACTTGGCATAGCTAAAGTCAGGTAATAAAAGATTTAAAAGGATTTTTTTAAAGACAGCTATGGTTAAAAGTCAGCTAAATTAAAAGTGGATAAACAAGCTACAGATATATTTAAAAGACTTTTACGTTTTTCGCTTCTTGGATCTTGTTTTTTTCTGGAAAAAGTTATTTTTTTCTCAGTTGACAGAATTATTTTTCTCCATTTTTTTGTCTTGCCAATCTTAATGCACACATAAGAGGCCCTAAGGTGACTTCCGGTAGCCTGGGACTCCTTGGAAAAAACAGGAAGCACCACAGACCCTGTTTTAGAAAAAAAGCTCTGTTTTCCTCATGAAAGCCCAAGAATTAAAAGCAGATAGAGCCCTCTCAAAATCAAAGGCTCTATTCTGTTTTGTACTGTTATCTGACGGTTTTGAATTTTAGGGGTATCAAAAATTACCTCTCATTATAAGAGAGTTTTGCTGTGTAATAACCAACGTAAAGGATACTTTAGGAGATGGTTAACAGTAGTTATGGAGAAATACTTGACTCTTTGCACACTTGGGTCAAAGAAGCACGCGCTTGGCCACCTGGAAGATATGGAACCATCCCCATCCCAAATGAGGGATGAGACCCCCATGGGGGATGGTCTAATTACAAAATGGACTGACGGGCTTTAAGCTGCCTTGCAATAAAATGCACACCTGGTAAAAGCACTGCACTGTCTTCTCCTGAAGTATTTCCCTCCTTTTGAGGATCCAGGATCCAGTATAAAATGGCATCCTTAATTTTGGGGCTCTGTCTTTGCCTTCAGTTGTGATTAGGTAAAAATTCATGCTTTACTGGCCCTGTTCCTCCAAGGCTTCCACCCTGAGCCAGTAGTCCAATTAAGAAACTGGCAAGGCCGGGCGCGGTGGCTCAAGCCTGTAATCCCAGCACTTTGGGAGGCCGAGACGGGTGGATCACGAGGTCAGGAGATCGAGACCATCCTGGCTAACACAGTGAAACCCCGTCTCTACTAAAAATACAAACACTAGCCGGGCGAGGTGGCGGGCGCCTGTAGTCCCAGCTACTCGGGAGGCTGAGGCAGGAGAATGGCGTAAACCTGGGAGGCGGAGCTTGCAGTGAGCTGAGATCCGGCCACTGCACTCCAGTCCGGGCGACAGAGCGAGACTCCGCCTCAAAAAAAAAAAAAAAAAAAAAAAAAAAAAAAAAAAAAAAAAAAGAAACTGGCAAACGAAAAATCTTACAAGCACTAAATCTTCTGTCTGTATTTATATGTGTTGCATGTGTATAATGTTTATGTATTAAAAAGCTCTGATTAATAGGCTTTAAAAGTGCTTAAATCAAATATTTTGTCAAAAAATAGAAACTTTAATGCCTTTTTGTTCACATGAGTTTAGAAATCTTTTGGAAATAAAGACAGTTTTAAAGATTATTAATAAAAAGTCTTGAAAATAAAGACATTTGGTCTAAATTAAGGTCAAACATCAGATTTGCTAAGTGCTTTAAAGTCAAACTGTTTCCTTAACTTTTGAAAATTGTTCAGTTTACCTACTTTGAAGCATTGAACTATAGATAAGGCCTGGGGACATGTGGAAAGCCATGCCCCTAGCTATGCTGAAAAAAGCCAGACTTTATCTTCACTTCTATCTGATGTCCTAGCTCCACCCTTAGTATATAACTAAAATCGCTTACTTATCAGGTTTTTCACTAAAAATAAAAGTTGCTAAGAGTTAACATTATAACATGAAATTAAGGTTACTAAAGAAACGGTTTTACATACAAGGTGTATAGGGAATATGTTTTTAGTAAAAGATTATAAAAAGGCGTAGGAATATGGTTTTCGTTGAAGGGAATGTAATTTTGTCTAATACAGAGGGTTTTAAGACTGTATTAAACTAAAAAAGTAATAGGACAAAACTGAAAGTTTAAGCAAAGTAAAAAGTATTTATAAAGGGTTAATCTTGAAAAAAAAAACTGTGGGTAAAAAGTTGGCTAAGATAAAAAAAAAATTAGCTTTTTCCATAGGTTAAAACATTAAAATCAGACTGATATGGAGCCAGAATCTGGGCCCCTATGTCCAAATAACAGGGTTTTCTTAAAAAACTGATCTGCTATTTGATGGAAAACTATAAAGTGTTCTAAAAAGTTTATGAAAATGTTATGTTATGGTCAAACTAATTAAAACTGGATGAAGATATAAAATTTTATTTTAAAAAACTAGCTTTAACATTAAAGATGCACTAACGCCAGCATGAAATTTGATTTTCTCTTTTGAAGACAATTTGTATGTAATATTAAGTAATAAAAGATTTTTGTTTTCTCCTTTGGGTAAATGGCAGGGGAAAAAGGAAGGAGAAAAAAGAGACAATTTCAGTTAGCCTCATGTTATCTGTATTGGGTCTTATTTGGAAAGCTAAGTCTCCTCTATCAGAGTAAAGGTTTTTCTTTTTAAGATTTTGAAATTATTATTTTGGCCAAATGAATGACTTATGGTGACCTGAGATTCTATTTTGTGATATCCAATATTTTAAACCTTTGATATTTGACAAACTTTCCAAAATCAAATTATAAATTATGTATCTTTCTAGACTAATTTTTTAAATATTAGGCTTCTAAAGTCCAAAAATAACATTCGACTTATTTTGTATAAAAATCATGCAGGAAACATTGTCAAATATTAAATGGTGTTTAGCGATCTTTGGGCTGTATTTGCATAAACATATTATTGGCATATGTTGCAAAATTTTGTAAAACTCCTATAATTCTAATATGACAGTATATGTTGTCAGTAATAATTACAATTATGTTAAATGGTTGTGTGCCACAGAGGTAACAAATTTACTTGTCAATCCTGTCCTTAACTGTGGCTGCCCTAAAGTGTTTTTGTCATCCAAAGACAATTGTTGTCTCATTTTGGTCCTCTTAAAAAATGGTTTTATAATCAGCTATAAAATTTAACAGGCACTCTTAAATGCAAGTTTCTGATTAATAACTCTGGAGATTGTGACATTAGAAAACTTTCAAATAAAAAAATGAATGGTGTTTGGTTTTCTTTAAACTATATTTGTATAAATATGATATTAGTATGTGTTCTAAAACTTATGGGAAACTCCTATAATTATAATATACTTTAGTGTACGTTGTCAATAATTACAATTGTTGTTTAAAATTGTTATATGTCACAAAATTAAACAAAATTACTAGTCAATTGTAGCTTTAATAGTGGCTATAGACTTTTGTCTTCCACAGACAATTTGTCTTGCTTTGGTCCTTTTCAAAAGGCAGTTTATAATCAGATATAAAACTCTGAATGCAAGTCTCAAATAACTTTAAAAATTGTGCTATTGAAATAAAGGAAAAAGAAAAACTTCTAGGACGCTCATGGAGAGCTAATGTGTGAAACATTGCTAATCCTTTTGTTTTCAGAGTCAAGATAACTTACTTCTTCAAAGCTATCTGCAACTTTTAACAAGTGAGTAAAATACACTCCTGTGAAAATTTTTGAAGCATATTTTTTCCCTCTACTTAATTTCTCTAGAATTTGGAAACCATTTGTGAGTATTCCAAATTTATGGCAGTATACTTAACTGCATAAGTGCAATAACAATCTGTTTTCTTTTGTAACAGGACACCATTGAAAACATTGGTCATTTTACCAAGGCTTTGACTGAAATGGCATGCATCCTTTAAAGAATCAAAGTTGATTTATAAAGCTAATTAAAGCCCGTTGGGAAATCTGGCCTCATACCTTGTCCACACAGAGTCTCTGTACAAGGTTCCTGACCTGAGGTAAGTAAAAAATGTCACTTTCTAACAGGCCCAGGAACCCCAAGTTATCTTGGGACCTCAAAAGCAGAAGATTTCGCTCAACTCATAGGTATTTAAGGATACAAATCCATGGCTGGGCTGGGCTTTTAAAAAGTCTTATCTAAAATTCTTCATGGAATGGAGTTCCATCAAAGCCAGTTTAAAAAGCCTAAGTTGCAACTCCCCTGTCTTGATGACTCGGCTCTGTCTAGGTAACAGGCAAGGTGAACCCCTTGGACAGTTACACCCCGAACCTAAAATAAAAGTTTTTTTTTAAAAAAGGTTGGGAGAATTTTCTTATGGTTCAACACTAACAACTGTACACTTCAGGCTTTGGCCTATGCATTCTTTAATTGGTCCTGGCCCAGCCAAATAGAATATGTAGGTACAGCCTATGCTACTCATAAGCACAATGACATCTTACCTAAATCCAGCATCTAGCATGTTATGGGCCAATCCAGTTTATTATTCTCGTAATTTCTATTATGTTTCCTCAATCTAGCCTCTGGCTTGGTTCAGACCTCTGTTTGGATCAGAGCTCTACCCTGGATCCTACCCACTCAATTATTCTAAGTGGTGTCTGGACACTGTTCTGATTTTCCCACATGTTTGCTGAGGCTTGACTTCAAACAGTATAAAGCATTTCAAGCCACAAAACCAACTGGTGTCAGCCTTTAGGTCACTCCTGGAAGGTTGCTATGGCCATGCCTCTTCCACTAGATTATTGGTGCATTTTTTGGCAAATATTTTTGAGTATCTGTAAGATTATAAACATTTGGTAGGCTCTGTGAATTTCATGGTGACTTTCCTCAGCAAAGTCAAACCCCTTGTCCTCATCTTATCCACATGGAATTTAGCTTCTAATTGGATAGGCAAATAACTAACACATCTAGCAAATAAATAAAGAATTACAGATTTAAATAAATACTATGAAGGAAATAATAAGGATGGTGAAATACAGTAGAATAAACTACATAAGAACTGAAGGATGGGAATGGGTCAGTCATGCCAACTGTGCTAATTTAGAGCTTTTCTAAATGAGCTTGAGTTTCTCACACATTATAAACACAAGTTTGAACTTCACAGATTGCTTCTCCTGACCTTGGCCATGACTGTTCCTGGCTTCTCCCTTCTCCAGTGGATCTCCTTTGATTTCACCATATGTCATATTGCTTAGCCTATAAAAATTATGACTATTCTGAGAACAGTTATAAGGAAGTGACCAAAGAATTGAAGACAGTCATGCAGATGGGAAATCTCCTACTCCCTGAACAATGGTTCTCAGAGTTTAGTAAGAATCATGTGAGAGACATATGATTCAACTCTACTCCCAATGTTTCTGATTCAATATTTCTGGATAAAGCTCAGGAATCTGAATTTTTAGCATACAATCCCAAGCGATGTTGTCATAGGTGGTCCTCGAACTGCATGTTGAATAACAGTGCTCTAAAAACAGAAAACATAATTTTAATGTTCAATACTTGGTAAATTATTAGTGTTAAAGTGCTTTGGGAGTCAGATAAATCCAACTCAAATCTTGTCTCTGCATACAATAACCTCAGCCTCAGGTTTTTCATTTGTAAAAAAAAAAAATAAAAAAAGGAAAAGAAAAGAAAGAAACCTGCCCCATTGGGAAGATAAAATGAGATAATGTTTTATTGTTAAGATAAAATGAGACAATGTTTAGAGGCATTTACCCAGGGCCTGACACATGTTAAGTACGCAAGAAATAGGTGTATGATTATAATCATCATGATGATGATGTTTACGACGGTGATGGTGATGATGCTGGAGATGATGATGATGATGATGGTCATGATGATGCTGTTGATATGCAGGAAGAATGTATAAACCTACATTTGGTTCCAAACAAGTATTGTTCCTTCTGAATGTATTGCATTTTTCCCAGAAGATGCACAGTTCTTCTGAAGTTTGCAATCTGGGGACAAGAGAGACATAAATAAAAGAAACAAGAAAGAACAGAAAACAAAGACTTGGACATTAAGTCTAGTGCACAAATGACTCCAAATGTTGCCCAAGAAGACAAATTGGTCAAAGTTGGATAGAGGCATTACACTGGTTATCTGTTGTTTTGTCTGCCAGGCATTAAGTAGTATCTCTTTTTTCTTTTCTTTCCTTTTTTTTTTTTTTTTTTTTGATGGAGTCTCACTCTGTTGCCCAGGCTGGAGTACAGTGGCATGATCTTGGTTCACTCCAAGTTCCACCTCCCAGGTTCATGCCATTCTCCTGCCTCAGCCTCCCGAGTAGCTGGGACTACAGGCACTTGCCACCACGCCCAGCTAATGTTTTTGTATGTTTTTAGTGGAGACGGGATTTCATCATTTTAGCCAGGATGGTCTCTATCTCCTGACCTTGTGATCCGCCCACCTAGGCCTCCCAAAGCTCTGGGATTACAGACATGAGCCATCGCACCAGTCCAGTATTTTCTTTTTTAGTGTAAGAAGCTTCATTTTCCTTTGAAGATTCTTCCTCTCCCACATTCTTTTCTACATGTTTTAATGGCACTGAGCCCACTCTCAGACCAAAGTGAGGGTCTTCAAGTCAGGCCTGACTCATCTGAGTCAAAGGCCAGGGCTGGCCAGGAAACCAAAACCAAAGGTTTTCTAGATCAAGCTTCAGCACTCTTGATGATATTTTAGGAAAACAAAATTTCTGCTGTCTGTGAGTGGATTAGATTATAATAAACCTTCCTGGGTAGGGGGACGAGTACAGAAGCAGAAAGATGGAAAAAGAAAACTTAGCTCGTTTTCAGCATTTGATGTATTTCCTGATGATATTTTGATATTTTGATTCTATTTCCATCTAAGTTAACTCTATCCCTTGACTTCCCATATGGAAAAACTACTAAATTCCACTCCCTATTTGTTTTTAACATAAACTGGTCTAAGGAGCATCTATTTTACTTAAAACTAAAGTATTCCTGCCAAGTATCAAAATTGTAAAGGAGAATAAAGACAACTGAGGATAGAATGGGTAAGAATGTCAAGAGCCCGCATGTTGCAGATCATATATACAGTTATGCATCGCTTCATGACAGGAATAAATCCTGAGGAATGCATCGTTAGGTGATTTAGTTGTGCAAACATCATAGAATGTACTTACATAAACCTAGATGGTAGAGCCTCCTACACACTGAGGCTATATAGTATGGCCTATTACTCCTAGGCTACAAACCTGCACAGCATGTTTCTGCAATGAATACTGTGGGCAATTGTAATACAGTGGTAAAAATTTGTGTACCTAAACAAACATAGAAAAAATACAGTAAAAATATGGTATAAATGATAAAAAGTGGTACACCTGTATAGGGCACTTACCATGAATGGAGCTTGTAGGAGAGGATATTGTTCTGGGTGAGTCAGTGAGTGAGTGGTGAGTGAATGTGAAGGGCTAGGACATTACTGCACATTATTGTACACTTTAAAAACACTGTACACTAGGGCTACTCTACATTTATTTGGAAAAAAATTCTTTAATAATAAATTAATCCTACTTTAAATTTTTTGTTTATAAACTTTAACTTTTAACTCTTTTGTAATAACACTTAGCTTAAAACACACAATGTACAGCTATACAAAAAATATTTTTTCTTTATATGCTTATTCTATAAGCTTTTTCCTATTTTTCTTTTTTTTTTTTTTTTTTTTACTTTTTAACATTTTATGTTAAAAACTAAGACATAAACACACAGATTTGCCTAGGCCTACACAGGGTCAGGATCATCAGTATCACTGTTTTCACCTCCACATCCTGTCCTGCTTGAAGATCTTCAGGGGCAATTACATGCATGAAGCTATCATCTCCTACGATCTGGAACACCTCCTGAAGGACCTGCCTGAGGCTGATTCACAAGTAACTTCCTTTTTTATAAGTAGAAGGAATACACCCTAGAATAATGATTAAAGGTATAAAATAGTAAATACATAAACCAGAACATAGCCATTTGTCATTACCAATTATTGTGCACTGTACATAATTGTACTCTCTTTTTCTGTACTCTACTTTTATATGACTTGCAGTGCAGTATATTTGTCAACACCAGCATCACCACAAACATGTGAGTAATGCCTTGCACAATGTGGCTAAGGCATCACTAGGTGATAGGAATTTTTCAACTCCATTATAATCTTATTGGACCACTATTGTCTATAAAGTCCGTCATTGACCAAAGCATCATTTTGTGGACACTTTCTATGGATGAAATTCAAACCTAGTTGACTGGGCTTCAACACTCACACTTTGACACTTGCTCAGACAATTACATCCTATGGGCATTAGAGGAGGTTGGTCAATGGGCTGGAGTGGTGAGGAATTGTGCCATGAACAGGGATGTGATAAATGGGTAGGGTTTGGATGGGCAAGTAGTGCTGGGGTGGACAAAGTAAGTGACATATCACAGGGTTAGAAATGGAACAGTGGACTTGCACTTTTTGAAAGAGAGGCTCAGCTGGACAGGACACTGAGTTAGAACAGGTTTCCGCTCATACTTTAATTCAATACAAATTTGGAAGGCTTTTAAGAACTCATTAGATGTCTCCCTTTAGGAATTACAAAACAGTCTTTAACAATACTTCAACCTATCAGAGATCAGGTATATTCTAGTGAAGAAGAAGAAAATACTTAGGCCTTAAACAGGCATAGAGTTGATATATTCATTTATTCAATATAACTTAATGAAAGTCTACTAGATCAGAGCTTTGCTTTTTCTAATAGAATAGAATAAAGAATTTTAAATGATTTTAAAGGATTCATGTCAAAAAGGAAAACTGGCAGTGTAGTGACAAATAAGAAATTAGTGTAGTTCTGCTGCAGTAAATATCTCAGCCTTTTATTTGTACCTGTGTCAAGGGCCATTACCTCTATTCAGCTCATTCCCCAACCCATGCCCACCTCAACACTGGTCAAGACAGATCAACAAAGGAAATCCCATAAGAAGAGATAAGCCAACACTCTGGCAGGTCTGTTCTGGTGCTGACTCAGCCAGACAGACAAGTTATTCTTCCTTACGTCTAACCTAAATCCTATTCTTTGCAGTTTAAGCTGTAGCTCTTCTCTTTAACCTTGTGCTCCTGGATTCAACAAAGTGACCATTGCATCTGACCAGAATAACTACAGACTCCACTATGACTTTCACTCAGTGTCATTGAAAATGTAAGCACATGCATGTACTTGAACCTCCATGAAAGGTGGGCTATGAGTACCAAACATTGGGAGCAGCCCTTGTGAGAACAGTATGAACCACCTCTCAGAAGGAACCAAGTGGAGGTTCCTGCCCAGGCTGTGTGTCACCTGCCAGTGAATGGGCCATCAGGAGGGGCCTTGTGATGGCTTCTGCCAAGATGGGAAGCACCGTGAGAGCCTCTCCCATCTGCTTCAGTACCCCTGTTCTGCATGGCATGAAGTAACAGGCTGATAATTGCTTCAGTCTGGAGGGAATGGGAATTCAATATGCACAATTCCAATTTAGGGTACCATAGCAAGACTTAGGGTCAATGGACCAGTTGCAGTCAAACACAAAGAAAAGGGACAGGCACTTTATCTATACGTGACTGTCACTGTGCATAGGGCAGCCTTATCTTCCTCTGGCCAGGTCAGAGTGCTTGAGATACAGGAACCAGGAATTGCAATCTGTGTTAATAGCTCCTCTGTGCCTTCACACTTTTCTTCTGCATGTCACCAACTAAGACGATTTTGACTGCTTTACTTTAGCTAATGGATATCATTAGGACAGCAAGTATGTGAACATGCTTTCACAAAACTCCATAAATTGCCTACCATTCAAGCTATTGATATCTTGTTTTGAGGGCCATTTGCTCCTCCATCAATTGAGAATAATGACACAAAATTCGAGGTATGCTTTTCCATGTCCAGGGAGAGGAAGCAGTGTATAATGAAGAAGAGCTGAAATATTTGTTAATTGCCTTTTCTGCACCAGACATCTGCCAGATGCTTTATATTAATTACTACACATAATCCTCACAAAGATGTCTGTGAAATAGGATTAATTATTTCTATTTGTAGATGAGAAAACTGTGGCTGAAAGATCTAATGTTGCTCGCTCAAGATCACAGGGCTAATAAAAAGAATATTCTGCCTGGGTGTGGTGGCTCATGCCTGTAATCCCAGGGCTTGGGAGGCTGAGGCGGGCAGATCATGTGAAGTCAGGAGTTCGAGACCTGCCTGGCAAACATGGTGAAACCCCATCTCTGCTAAAAATACAAAAAAAAAAAAAAAAAAAAAAATTAGCTGGGTGTGGTCACAGGTGCCTGCAATCCCAGCTACTCGGGAGGCTGAGGCAAGAGAATCACTTGAATCTGGGAGGCAGAGGTTGCAGTGAGCCAAGATCACACCACTACACTCCAGCCTGGGTAACAAAGTGAAACTCCATCTCAAAAGAGAGAGAGAGAGAGAGAATATTCAACCCTCAAATCCAGAAGCCTTTTACCTACATACATATGTACATGCACACACATGCACACATTTGCACTCATGAACAAATGCAGGCACCCACTTAAATGGATACACAGAACATACGAACAGAAGTCTATATCACTTCATCTATATACACAAGTTAGTGTATACATTCTCTCCAAAATGACCAATGGGAACATGGAAGACTCAAGTTCTTCATCTCTCCAAGTATTCATGTTAGTAAGCAGTTCCAGTTAATTTACTCAATTTACTAGAAATACAAGTTAAGAGTGGACAAAGCAACCCCTCCATCTACACAGTCCTGGACTCTTGGCTGGCTGAGTTGGCAATTGGCACAGGGGCTCCAAGGAGCCCTTGAACATCTGCCTGCTTGAAGGCTGAGACTAGATCAATAGCCAATCAGAGACTTTTTCCAGGACTCTGTGTTTGTCATTCTCTGATATCCTGTAACCCAATTCCTGTCCTTAGGGAGAGTGTGCTTAAATTCTGAGTGTGGATGCTGAGTTAAGGTCAGGATACTGAGGTTAAACAAAAGAATAGCATTTCGGAGATGCTATCTCACACCAGTCAGAAAGCTATTATTAAAAACAACAGATGCTGGTGAAGCTATAGAGAAAAGGGAATGCTTAAATACTGTTAGTGGAGATGTAAACTAGCTCAGCCACTGCGAAAAGCAGTTTGGAGATTTTTCAAAGAACTTAAAACAGAACATTCGACTCAGCAATCCCATTACTGTGTGTACACCAAAAAGAAAATAAACCATTCTACCAAAAAGCCACATGTACACACATGTTCAGCGCAGCACTATTCACAGTAGCAAACATATTGAATCAACCTACGTGCCTGTAAATGGTGAACTGGGTAAAGAAAATGTGGTACATATGCATCATGGAATACTCTACAGCCATAAAAAAGAACAAAATAATGTCCTTTGCAGCAACATGGGTGTAGCTGGAGGCCATTATTCTAAGCGAATTAATACAGGAACAGAAAACCAAATACTGCATGTTCTCACTTATTAGCAGGAGCTAAGTGTTGGGTACTATGAACACAAAGATGGCAGCAGTAGACACTGGGGGCTACTAAAAGGGGAGGGAGGAGGCAAGGATGGAAAAACTACTAGGTTCTAAGCTCACTACTTGGGTGACAGGATCAATCATTCAAACTTCAGCATTACACAATATACCCATCTAACAAATCTGCACACGTATCCCTGAATCTCAAAAGTTGAAATTATCAGCAATTAAAAACTGAAAAACAACAACAACAACAACAACAACATTTCAACCCTTAGGCACCTTTAGCCCTTTAGCCCTGGCATGAAGTGAAAACTCAGTAGATGTTGTTGACTGATTGATTGGCTAACCAACAAGGAAAACCAGAAGATCCAGCGACAATTCCACTTCTGTGAATGGAGACATTTTATATACATTAAGCTTGTTACCCATCAGAAGAAAACTTTTACAACCGATATATCCTTAAACACATCATTTTCCGTAAGGATGGGGAAGAAGCCCCAGCTCAGCAGCCTGGTTGGCTCTTCCACTTCCCAAATGACATAGGCATCCTTGAGCTAGATTCCCCCTAGTAAATAAATTCCACCAACCTACGCAGGCACCACTCCCAAGAAGCAGGCTGCAAACATGAGTCTCTTCCAGAGGTAAGGCTCTAATCTGCGCACCGTGTACTGCTCCTATCTTCCTCATCCTGAGGCTGCTGACTCCCTCTCTGCCACGTCATTGCCAGCTCTTTACATTTGGCTACGCTTCCCATTTCCTTTAGGCTTTGGGGATTTGGCCTTCTATTCAGATCGGACTCCGGTTTGATATAATTTACAGCATCTGTTGAGAAACTTCTAATTCAGCCCTGACCCCTCAAAATCTCACTGAAAAAGGCTCTTTTTCTGTTCCTGACCAGAATAACATATTCAGGTCCTCTGAATATGTTAGGGGCTGAGTCCACACCCCCTCCTCCCCACTACACACATGCAAACATTGAGAAAGGGCAGGAGGCAGGAGTCTTCCCAACATCCCACTTGCAAAGGGAACACATGCTCATCCATTCTCTGGCAGTCATTCTTCATTGTGATGCCTCCAATCTAAATGTCAGTACAATTTGCCCTTATAAAAATATAGCTCCCTCCCCTTCCTCCACCAGGGATTGCATCTGTAACCACGGTAACAAAATCCAGGTGCAGCAGTACAACCACCGTTTCTATGAGGATGGAGAGCGCCAAGAGGGGAAAGGAAAAAAAACAGTGCTGCAGTGTTCACATGCAGCCTGGGGTCTGTCCAGGGACCATGTCTTAGTTCTGCCCAGAAAAGGCTGCACTCACATCTCTTCTATAAGGCAAAATGAGCCCTTATCAGCAATAACACTCTTCTACCTATTCTTGTACCTAATGTCAAAGCCTCTGCTCCATACAGTCAGTTTAGCTAAAAGAAATGATCACTTTCAGGAACAAAATTGTTAAAGCTATAGGTTGAAATGCCTAAAGCCAAGGCAATCCTTGTTTTTTTTTTTTTTTTTTTTTTTTGAGCTTTCTTTTCCAACTGAGTTACTACTCTCTCTCTCTCTCTCTCTCTCTCACACACACACACACACACACGAAAGCAGAAGGGAAGGAAAAGAAGGAGAAAATACTAAGAAGCTCTCATTCTTCGAACATCAGACACAGTGCTAGTACTTTACAAATAATATATTTAATAATTTCTTCAGACACCCTCCAGTATATATGTGCCAGTATATGCATCTATGTATAGGTGTTCATGCTTACATGGCTAGTGTACACGCATATGTACACACATAGAAGTTAATCACTTGCCTAAATTTCAGTAACTTTTAGAGCTAGGTATGCTCAGGGTTTAGGGATCCAATGTCTTCTTTTTATTATATCACGTTGTACACAAGCAGAATCTCAAGGATTTCCCAAAGGCAATACATACGTACATGCATACATAAATTGCAATGCAATTTGGCTGGCATACAAGACACACCACAACCTGAGAAGAACAAACAAGAAGGTACCTTAGTTGAGTCTCTTCGATGAGCTGGAGGCCATGCCAGGTGCTCAGCCAACTTGGGCCCCATGTGGTCTGTGTGCCCAAACACAGGCATCTGCTTCCTGCAGGCACATAGGGAACTCCCTGTTTGTTAGAAGTCCTAGGTACCTTTAAAGGGGTAGGAGCATCTTCTTTAGCACAGAGCATAAATAAAAGCAACCTGAAATAAGGTATCGGGAAGGACCCTGCCAATTGAACCAAGGTGCACTCCCAGAAAGAATCATTTGCTTTGACTTGGGGGATCTCCTGATTTCCACTTTGGCAACTACCCGATTTATCTTTGACACAGTGATACCCATTGTTCCCACTTAGTTTTTAATTTTCAGTCCCACCTGGACTACACTGACCACCCTGACCTCAACAAGTTCAATTTCTACCTTTATTATTGACCTATAATCGAGACTCCACTCAGCAGACATTGATACCTAATCAGTCCTGCATTTGGACAATCCCTCCTAGATTGACTCGGTCATGCCCAGAGCTCAGCTGCTGCTTCCTTCTCTGTCTGCTGTCATCTGATTCATCGTGACACTTCAGTAACAGGATGTTAAATAGGAACTTTTCTTTTGATTTAGCAGTTTAGCTAAGACTCTCAAGTTGAGAGGAATGAAGGGAAGAAATGTTCCCAACAATTAAAGCCAAGCAAAGAGCCGGTATGGGAGCTCCCAGAATTGAAAAGCTGTAGAGTTTTTAAAAATTTAACTTATTTCATTTTGAGATAATTGTAGACTCTCATGCAGTTGTAAGAAATAATACACATCAACAATAATAGTCGGAGACATCAATGCTTCCACTTTTCATAATGGATAGAACAACTATACAGAAAATTAACAAGAAAAAAGAAGACTTGAATAGTACTATAAACCAATTAGATCTGACAGACACCTGCAGAGTCCTTTATCCAATATTAGCAGAATACACATTCTACTCAAGTATGCATGAGACAATCTCAAGGATAGATTCTATGTTAGCTGATAAAACAAGTCTCAATAAATTTAAAGGATTAAAACTATACAAACTATATTCTCCAAACACAGTGGAAAAGTTAGCAAAGTTAGAAATTAACACACAATTCCATTTCAGAAATTTAGAAATACACAGAAATCTCATGAAACGTCCTTAACTACCCAGTGGGTCAAAGAAGAAATCTAACGGAAAATTGGAAAATGTTTTAAGATAAATGAGAATGAAAACATAACATACCAAAACTTATGAGATTCAGCAAAAGTGGTACTCAGAGGAAATTGTATAGCCGTAAATGCATATATTAAAAAAAAAAGAAACTTAAATCAATTAACTAAACTTTTATTTAAGTAATCAGAAAATCAAACTAAATGTAAAGCAAGCAGAAGGAAGGAGAAATACAGATTGAAGCTCAAATAAATAAAACAGAATAGAAGAGCATTATAGAAAGCCAGTGAAATAAAAATTGGTTTCTTAAAAAGGTTACCAATATTGACAAATGTTTAACTAGAACAAGAAAAGAGAAGGAAAAATGTCAAATTGCTAAGAATCAGAAACGAAAAGAGGAGAAATTATTAGTAACCTTCTAGAAATAAAAATATTTTAAGGAAATACTATGAAAAATTTTGTGCCAATGAATTAGAACCTAGATAAAATAGATTTTTTAAAGTCTCATGAAGAAAAGCCTAAGAAAGCCACATGGCTTCATTTATGACTTCTTTCAAACATTTAGAAGATAATTAAACCTAATCCTTTACAAACTGTTCCAAAAAAATAAATGAAGAAACAGAACTCTCCATCTTACTCCACTTACTACTTTGATGCCAAAACTAGGCAAACACATTATGAGTAAAGAAAATTTCAAATGAATATCTCTCATGTATACAGATGCAAAAATCACTCAACAAACACTACCAAATTGAATATAGCAGTATACTAAAAAGATTCTATACCATGACCCACTGGGATTTATCCAGGAATGCAATGTTGGTTAACACATAAAAATCAAACAATGTAATACATAATGTTAAAAGAATAAGGGAAAAAATCACAAATTCTCTCTATAGACAGAAAAGGCATTTGACAAAACTTTCTTCCCTTTATGATAAAAAAAATTCAAAAAACTAGGAATAGAATGGAAATTCAATCTGAAAAAGGGCATATCATAGTTCCCCTTTATCCATGAAAGATAAGTTCCAAGACCACCTGTGGAGACCTGAAACTGTGGATAGTACTGAACCCTACATACACACTATGTTTTTTCCTACTCATACATACCTATGATAAAGTTTAATTCATAAATCAGGCACAGTAAGAGATTAACAGCCATAACTAAGAATAAAATAGAACAATTATAATAATTTACTGTAATAAAAAACTACGTGAGTAGGGTCTCTCTTTCTTTCTCAAAATGTTTTACAGTATATAGTATCTTAAGACCACGGTTGACCATAGGTAACTGAAATTGTGCAAAGTGAAACCATGCAAAGTGAAATCACAAATAAGGGAGGACTACTCTATATGAAAAACCCATAGTTAACATCATACATAAATGTAAACAACTGAAAGTTTTGCTCCTAAGATCAAAAATAAGAAAAATATTTTTGCTGTTATCATTTCTATTCAACATTTTATTGGCGGTTTCAGGCAGAGCAATTGGGTAAAAGAAAGAAATGAAAGGCATCCAGTTTGGAAAAGAAGAAAATTTCTATTCTCATATGGCATGATCTTACATACAGAAACTCCTAAGCAATTCACAAAAAAACTACTAGAATTAATGAATACATTCAGCAAGGTTGCAAGATAAAAGATCGATATACAAAAATCAACTGTGTTTCTATACACTAACAATGAACAATTCAAAAATAAAATTAAGAAAAAAATTTCATGGCCGGGCAGGGTGGCTCACGCCTGTAATCCCAGCACTTTGGGAGGCTGAGGTGAGCGGATCATGAGGTCAGGAGATGGAGACCATCCTGGCTAACACGGTGAAACCCCGTCTCTATCAAAAATAGAAAAAATTAGCCAGGTGTGGTGGTGGGCACCTGTAGTCCCAGCTACTCGGGAGGCTGAGGCAGGAGAATGGCGTGAACCCGGGAGGTGGAGCTTGCAGTGAGCCGAGATCGCAGCACCGCACTCCAGCCTGGGTGAATAGAGCGAGACTCCGTCTCAAAAAAAAAAAAAAGAAAAAAAAAAAAAAAAAAAGAAAAGAAAACAAAGTCATTTCCAATAGTATACAAATAAAGTGTGTACAAGTAAGTTTATCAAAAGAAGTGAAAAACTTGAAATCTAAAACCCATAAAATGTAATTATGAAAATTAAAGACCTGTATAAATGAAAAACATCCTGCGTTCATGAATTGGAAGACTTCATATTTTTAATATGGCAATACTCCCCAAATTATTCTACAGATTCAATTTATTCCTATCAAAATTCTAGCTGCCTGTTTCTTTTGCTGGGAAGAAGGTCTTTAATTAAGTCTCATTTGTCTATTTTTGTTTTTGTTGCACTTGCTTTTGAGGTTTTAGTTATAAAATCTTTGCCTAGGCCATTGTCCAGAAGAATTTTTCCTAGGTTTTCTTCTAGTATTTTAAAAATTTTCAGTCTTATATTTAAGTCTTTAATCTATCTTGACTTAATTTTTTATATGGTGAGAGATAGGGATCCAGTTTTATTCGGCATATGGCAATCCAATTTTCCCAGGACCATTTTATTGAATATATATTATATATATATATATACACACACACATATACACACATATGTATATACACACACACATATATATATATAATGGAATACCACTCAGCCATAAAAAAAGTGAAATCATGTCTTTTACAACAATAGATAGAACTGGAGGCTACAATCTTAAGTGAAATAACACAGAAACAGAAAGTCACATACCACATGTTCTTTCTTATAAGTGAAAGCTAAATAAAGTGTATACATGGACATAGATTGTGGAATAATAGTCACTGGAGACTCAGAAGGGTGTGAGAGTGGAAGGTGGGTAAAGACAATAAATTAAATAGGTATAATATACACTATTCAGGTGATCGTTACACTAAAAGCCCAAATTTCACCATGATGCAACATATCCATGTATAAAACTGCTCTTGTACCCCCTATATTAAAAAAAAAACCCAAAACAAATTTCTAGTTGCCCTTTTTCCAGAAATTGACATACTTATTCTAAAATTTATATGAAAATATATGAAACCCAGAATAGCACAACAATCTCTAAAATGAAGGACAAAGTTGGAATCCTTGCATTTCCCAATATCAAAAGTCACTGCGAAGCTACAGTAGTAAAGGCCATGTGGTGCTAGCATAAGAATGGACATATACATCAATGGAAAAGAATTGAGAGTCCATAAAAAAACCCATACATTTATGGGCAATTGATTTTCATCAAGTGTTCCATAACAATTCAATAGGGAAAGAATAGTCTTTGCAAAAGATGGAGCTAGGATAACTGGATATCCACTTGCAAAAAATAAAGTTGGATCTTCCTTTTTGCCATGTACAATAATTAATTCAAATGGATCAAATACCTAAATTTAAAAGTTAAAACTATAAAACTCAGAAGAAAACATAGGAGTACATATTCATGACCTTGATCTAGACAACAGTTTCTTAGATATGACACCAAAAGCACAAGGAACCAAAGAAAAAAATAGACAATAGAAAAAAATTTGTTGGATATCATCAAAATTATTAACTTTTGTGCATTAAAAGACACATTGTTAAGAAAATTAAAAGCCCACAGAATGGGAGCAATTAGTTGCAAACATATCTGATAAGGGTCTAGGTATAGGTCTAGTATCCAGAATATATGAAGAACACAACTTGACAATAAAAAAAAAAAACAATTTTAAAATGGGCAAAAATTTGAACAAGACATTTTCCCACAGAAGACATGCAAATGGCCAGTAAGCACATGAAAAGACATTTGGTATCATTTATCATTAGGGAAGGCCAGGCACAGTGACTCACACCTGTAATCCCAGCACTTTGGGAGGCCACGGCGGGCAGATCATGAGGTCAAGAGATGCTGCCCAACATAGTGAAACCCAGTCTGTACTAAAAATACAAAAAATTAGCTGGGCATGGTGGCATGTGTGTGTAGTCCCAGCTACTTGGGAGGCCGAGGCAGGAAAATCGCTTGAACCTGGGAGGCAGAGGTTGCAGTGAGATTGTACCACTGCACACCAGCCTGGTGACAGAGTGAGACTCCGTCTCAAAAAAAAAAAGTCATTAGGGAAATGAGGAAATGACAATTAAAACCATAGTGAGAGAGATACCACTTCAAACCCACTAGAATAGTTATAATCAAAAGGACAGGCATTAAGAAGTATTGGCAATGATGTGGGTGAATTAGAATCCTCGTCCATTGCTGGAAGGAATGTAAACTGATGCAAGCACTTTAGAAAATACTTTGGTAGTTCCCAAAAAAGTTAAACATGGAGTTACCTTATAACCCAGCAATTCCACTCTTAGGTATATACCCAAGAGAAATAAAAACATACTTTCACAAAAACTTGTACAGTATCATTCATAATAGTCAAAAGGTAGAAACGACTCAAATATCCGCTAACTGATGTATGGCTAAACAAATGTTGTATCTCCTTGTAATTGTGTATTACTCATCTAGAAAGCACTGATACATACTACCAGGATAAACTTTAAATACGTTATGCTGAATCAAAGAAGCCAGACACAAAAGGTCATACACTGTACAATAGTGTTTATGTGAAATGTTCAAAATAGGCAAATACATGTTGAATTAAAGTATATTAATGGACTCCAGGGGCTGGAGGGAGTAGTGAATAGGGAGTAACTGCTAATTGGTATGAGGTTTATTTTTGCAATGATGAAAATATTCTAGAATTAGACAGTGGTGATGGTTTCACAACCTTATAAATGAACTAAAAACTACTGAATAGTCCATTTTAAAAAAATGAATTTTGTGGTAAGTGAACTTTATCTCAATTCTTTAAAAAGAACACATAACCCCAATCTAATCAGAAGGAAACATTAGATTAATGCAAAATGAGAAATGTTTTATTTTTTAGAAGAAAGGGAAAGCATCCTTCAAAAATGTCAGTGTCATAAAATTATATGGAAATATTCCAGATTAAAGGATGATAAAGAGGCATAACAAGTAAATGCAATACCTGAGCCTAGACCAGAGCTTGTACTCAGGAGGAAAATGCTTTAAAGGACATTATTAAACTTCTAAGTTAAAATATAAAATGGTATATTAGATTTCAAATTAAATAATTATATCAATGTAATTTTTATAAGTTCATAACAGTGTTGTAGTTTTATAGGAGAATATGCTTATTCTTAGAAAATAGACACTGACGTATTCAAGAGGAAACAAAGACAGAAATAGACTTCTTTATCTATCTATATAGTGACAGCATGCAAATGATAAAGTACATGGTGTAAAAAGTTAACAATAGGTGAATCTGAGTAAAGAGTATACAGATGTTCCATTCCTATAGTATATAGTATGCAGGTGTCCTATTACACAGGTGTAGTACTTTTTTCCTAGCAATCTTTTTTTTAAGGAACAATAAAAAGAGATCCAAATCTATACTTCCATGAAAGGGAAGTTACCATCTTATTCTCTAGTTAGACAGTACTTTCTAGGCTGCAGAAACATAGCAGTCTCACCTGATCAAACCTGGAAAATTCTTGGAAGAACTTAACATGTATCCCCTAAAGTGTGGGTTGCAACGAGATAGTTTGTGGACTCTGACCTGGACAAGTCTGAATCAGCCACAAGGGTTGAACAAGGAGAGAAGAAAACAGGCGGTCAGCTATGTCTCCACCAGTGACAGAAAAGAATGCAAAATTCCCAAGAGGCATGTGAATGCTCTGGGAAGTGCAAATAAAATAAAATCTCAAGTCACTTTTAAAGGATCCTGAACAAGGTGGTGTCCTGCCAAGATGCAAGATCCCAGAATTGTTTCGCCTCATAGGGATGGAAAAGAGTCACAAAGGAATGAGTTACAATAGATGTCCTTATATGGGAGTCTCCAAAGAACCCACAAAATTATGTTTCGGAAAAAATGTTCTGCACTCAGGTTGTAGAATGCCACCTAAGTAAAACCAAGCTGACTTGTTTTTGTTTGAATTAATGACCACTAGCCTCAAGGGGCCACTAGGACTGCTGTAATTCTGTAACTACAATTCCCTAGTTCTTTCCCTCCCCTCCTCTCCTCCTTCACATCTTCTCCCTGCTCTTTCAACCTCCAGCCTCTGGTTTACCTTCAGAAGATAGTCTGTATGGCCATGCCAAGCTCTGTGCAGATCTCCTCCTGTTCCTAGATTACTGCAATAATCCCTCAATTGGCCTCTCCACTTCTGACCTTGACATCTCCATCACTTCACCCCATCTTGTCCTCACTACTTCTCTGCCTCAATGTTCACACCTTGTGTCCTTTGAATACAAGGTCTACTCTGCTTGGGTTTTCTTCCCCATATTTCTCTATGACCCACTCACTTATTTTCCTTAGATCTTTTCCAAAATGTCACTTAACCAGAATGTCCTTCATTGACCACTAAATGGCAAACCTCCTTCTCAGAAATCCCTGTTCCCCTTTTCTGCTTTACTTTCCCCCACACCTCCTATTGTCTTAAGATTCAATATATTTTTATTAATACATTTTGCCTCACTCTGCTTGAAAAAAGTTCCATGAAGCAGGACGTTATCATCTGGGTTTATATCCAGAACTCTGAGCAGTACCTGACGTAAATTTAAAATACAATGAATATTTGTTGAATGAGGGAATGGCTCCCTCCTCCAAGCTGGAATCCAGTAGGATGCAGAGGGAGTCAGACTACTGTGGAGGAGGTAGGACAATGCTTGTGCAGAGTGAAGGAGCAGAACCAGCCCAACCCCAGCTCTGATTCATGAGCAGAGCTAGGCCTGAGCAGATGAGGAGGAGAGGCTTTCCTCTGTGTCTGGGAAGGAAGCTTTAATTTAAATATATCTCAACTTGTTAATACCTGAAGACATGACTATTCTAGTATCTAAAACAGACCAGAAATGCTGTGAGATCATCCCTAGATTCAGTCCTCTGGTGGGGAAGGAAGAGCAAACAGAATGGAATTGAATGCAGCGAGAGAGAATAATAAAGCAATTTCCTGGTCTCCCTGCCTAATTAAGTCTGTTTAATAAACCCTTAAATGAGATACCCTTCATCACTGGTGGCACAAACGGCTGTGCGGAGGAAAGTGGTATAGCCAAAGAGGGCTATGAGCAAGTCCTCTCTAGAGTGAGAAGATCCCTTTTCTTCACAGGGTCGACAGCATCTTGATCTGTGTGAAATAAAGGGGTGTGTGTGAACTGAGCCCATGGGGACAGGTGCCTGCCCTCATCCTGCCATCCAAAGCAAAGCTGGGATTTGCCAACAAAGCCCTGGGTCTGCCTTGAGCCTCCAAGAGGTACAGGCAGTTTCCTGGGTTGTGATTAAAGTATAATGGCCTTTAAGGTGCCCCAAAGAGGAATGGCTTTATTCAGCTAATGACACAAAAGAAGCATTCCCCAAACATCCTGGAAGAAAGAATAGCACAAGGAAAGGGTATGTAGCGTGCACAGAAACACCCAAGTGGTGTAGCCTAACACTGAAAGGAGAGCAGTGTTAGGAGCTGTGGTGAGACAAGTAAGAAGAGTTTAAGCTGAACCACACCTTTTGGGATCCGAATTGTTTTAAATAAACATGTACTGCATATATTCCCCCATAGCTCCAACGAGCACACCCTTTATAACTTCACCCAAGTCCCTGAAGAGCCTGTGCAGCAGGATAGCTGCTGTCAGAGACTGCACAAAGCCCCTGGAAAGCTTTCTCCAAGTTGATCTTAATTAGTTATTATAGACCATGTGGAGTGAACAATCTACATGATTCCCTTGCAACTTTAAGTTGCAGTATTTTTGTTGAGTATTGTACTTTTGAAATCTCCTCAGTGACAGGACCAAACTTTACATCTGCACACATGCATCAGGCACCTCTATAAACTCTATACTCACAACATAGTTCAAAGCAAGCAATCTACAATTATGTAATACAGGATTCACATACTTAATAGCACTGACAACATGCCAGGCAGTATTCTAAAAGCATTATAGATATTAAATAATTTAATTTTTATAATAACTCTAAGAACAGAGTAGTTAACTAACTTGCCCAAGGCTAAACAGCTAGTAAGTGGAAGAATGGGTTTGAATTCTCAGCATTCTGGCTTCTGAGGGTATATCCTCTAAGAATAATTAAGCCCAAGATACAGAAGCAAAACTCTGATTGTATATCTCTTTCTTTTTCCTTCTGAATTACCTTCCTCTGAAGGTGATGCATGTCCAACTCACTTCCAAGCTCGCTCCAACATTGGGCTTTCTTTAATCCTCTTTCACAAACCAGGCCTTGTTTGCTTACCTTCATTCATTCCTCCTCTGCAAGACATCTGCCACTCCCTTCTACTCAAAGTCAATACAATGCCTTCTCTTCACACTATATCCTTATTCAAGGCTCTTGGATACTTAATACTATATGTAATGACTTATTGAAGTTCTGAACAAAAAAGCTAGAGTTAGACTGGGTAAAGATGCAGCCTGGATCTTATAACTAGATTCCTGGGATCCTTGGAGGGCCAAGCACTGAATAACAATTGCTAATCTTTTTAGGTTTTGAGTATACACAAGACAGTCCATCATGCTAACTGAGATTCTAAGGACATTTGTTTGTCTCAGCATTAACGGTATCACCCATTTGATAAGGCAGACACCTGTGGTCAGTGTCCAGGCTGTTATGACTCCATCATCAAACGATGTACTGGCCTCCACAGAGGCATGGCTCTGGCATTGCCATTTCAAAAACCAGGACTGCTGACTCACTAGACTCAGCAGTCACTTCTGAATAACATCCCACTAAAGCCAAAAAAGGAGAGCTTATATGTTCATTCTCTCTACAGCAAGAACCCTGTGAAAATTAATGAAGACTGAAATGGTCCACAAGAGTATAAGCAAAGCATATTAAAAACAATGGAAATCAATGCCCTAAACTCTAACATGTCAAGCAAAGGGGTACTTGGTAGCTTTCAATCCGTCTCTTAGACACTTGTATTCAGCACTTGGCAAGTGAGTAAATCATTCTCACTTGAGAGTTCAATTAGTGACCTTCAGAGGGGATCCCTGAGAGCCAAGCCACTCTGTTTGCCCTGTTGTCAACACAAATAAAATGTACAGTAAGAATCATGAAAGAGTGATGTATTTATGGCATAGATTGTGGTGATGATTTCACTGGTATATACTTATCTTCAAATTTTATTTTGTCATCAAGTTGTGTTTACATATGTACAGCTTTTTGTATGTCAGTTATTCCTCAATAAAATATTTTTTTAAATAAGAGATTATTTGACAAAAGAAAAAAGGTCTGGGATAGGCTCCAATGTAAGCATCAAGGTGATTCCAACACAATGCATCTGTCTGACATGCCAGTGCAGCCAGTCTAAAAGGGGATGGGCCACTTTTCCCCTAGCAGAAATATCAATATTGACATGCCTGAATGGGAGAAGAAATCTCCCCAACTCTTAACATAGGGAAAGAAAAGAAAAAGATAGAAGGAGAAGGAGAGAGGAAATAAAGGAAGATGAGAGTAAACACAAGGAAGAGGCAAGAGGAAGAGAAAACAGATTTTTATTATTGATTAGGTCAAAATATAATTCTAAACCATCAAAATATGAGAATTCTCCTTCCTTATTTCTCTTTACTCATCCCATTGATCATCTTTCTTCTCTCTTTTTAACAAGGATGTTTTTGGTATTAATTTCTCTCCTTTACTTTCTTTTGGGCTAAGGGTACCATGACCTGAATAATTTCCCATTGAAAGACCGTTAGACTCTTATTTCCAGTCCAACATGCAAGAGCTTGGAAGTTGTCACTCCCCTCTTTGCAAGAAGAAAAACAGAAAAATCAACAAATCTTTGATCAGTTGAGGGAACAGGGCAAATTGCTTTCCCCAAATCTGGATACAGGTGAATACAGAAAATTGGAGCTTATTAGGGGCAGAAACCACATGTGGAGCCTGTGGGTAGGAGCACTTAAAGGGCAATTGACTAATTTCTTGAGGCTCAGTATGGAGTAACTTGAGAGATAAAATCCTATCAAATTATCAATGTCTTTTTATACAGAATTAGAAAATAATAATCCTAAAGTTGATATGGAACCAATAAAGAGCCCAAATAGCCAAAGCACTTAAAGGCACAAAGAACAAATCTGGAGGCATCACATTGCCTGACTTCAAATTATAATACAAAACTATAGTAACTAAAACAGCAAGTTACTGGTATAAAAATATACATGTAGATCAATGGAACAGAATAAAGACCCCAGTTATAAAGCTATATACTTACAATCAATTGATCTTCTATTAACATGAACAAAAATAAACAATGGGGAAAGGATACTACACTCAATAAATTGGTGTGGGATAACTGACTAGCTGTATGTGGAAAAATGAAACTGGACCCCTATCTCTCATCACACATGAGAATTAACTCCGGATGGATTAAAGACCTAAGTGTAAGACCTGCAACTATAAAAATTCTAGAACAAAACCTAGGAAAAACTCTTCCAGATACCAATCTAGGCAAAGAATTTAAGATGAAGACCCCAAAAACAAATACAACAAAACCAAAAACAGGTAAACGAGACTAATTAAACTAAAAAGCTTCCACACAGCAAAAGAAATAAACAACGGAATAAACAACCTACAGAATGGGAGAAAATATTTACAAAGTATCCCTCTGGCAAAGGAGTAACATCCAGAATCTACAAGAACTCAAACAACTCAACAAGAAAAAGCAAACGACCACATGAAAAACCAGGCAAGTGATATGAATAGACATTTCTTGAAACAAGAAATACAAAAGACTAACAAACATGTGAAAAAATACTCAACATCACTGATAATCAGAGAAATAAAATTTAAAACCACACTGAGATATCATACCAGTCAGAATGGCTTTTATTAAACGGTCAAAAAACATCAGATGTTGGTATGGATGCAGTGAAAAAGATACGTTCATACACTGTTGGTGGGTATGTAAATTAGTTCAATCTCTATAGAAAATAGTATGGTGATATCTCAAAGAACTAAAAATAGGGCTGCCATTTGACCCAGCAATCCCACTACTGGTATCTACTCAAAAGAAAATAAATCATTATATTAAAAAACACCTGCACTCATATGTTTATTGTAGCTCTGTTTACAATAGCAAAGTTATGGAACCAACCTAAGTGCCCCCCCAACTGTTGATTGGATAAAGAAAATGTCTAAAATTCAGGGTCTCACATCAATAATGGATCCTGTTGGCACGGGACAAGGTAATGTTGGGGAATAAGGAAACATTATAGAAGGACACTGGCCCAGTCCCACTCACTGCACCTGAAGCTATCCCCCAAGCATCTCAGATCACATACAGTCCAACCCCAAGCTCACTGGTAGAGAATAAATGTCCGCAGATTTAGTCACCTTCACACTTTCTGCACCCAAACTTCCTAAATTAAATAGAAGCAATCAGAAGGTGTCTTGAATAGATGCCAACATCTCTATGCCCTACCAGAATCAGGCCTAAGTACTTAGTCTTCCCTGATGATACCATGAACTGCTCTAACTGCTAGCTAGCAGCAACCCCTTTACTTATGCACCAGATCACTGCCCTTCTCACCTGTTCACTAATGGAGCTCAGCAATTCTCCTCCTCTTCTGTGTCATCACTTTCTCCCTCTCTAGTGGATCACTCACAAACCTGATATCATTTCTTAAATATTAAAAAATAAATAACAAATAAAATAGTTCTCTTCACACTGCTTCCCCCTCCGACCACTACTCTATTTCTCTGCTCACCCTTTAATATACATTTAACAAAAATAATTTTATTTGCTTGCTGTTTCAAATTTCTCTCCTTTGATTTTGTTTTGGACCCTTTCCAATCAGTTCTGCCATCCCCATCACTCTTGTCAAACTCACTGTTGACCTCTAGGTTGCTAAAACCAATGGCCAATTCTCAGCATTTTACTTGACCTTTAAAAAAAAATCTACACACATTCCTTCAATGTTCTCATTCCATGTCATGGATTTAGATACTATTATTATGCTGGTAACACTCATATTTAGAGCTCCAGCCTCTATCTCTTCATTGACTTCAAGACTCTTATATTTGATTGCCACAAGACCTCTCTACTTGGATGCCCAAGAGGCAGCTCAAACTCACCAGGTAGAAAGCTGAAGTCCTGATCTTCCCTACCACCCACAACTTTCCAGTCTTCTGTAGGTCAATAAATGGCAGTTCCACCCTTACAGTTGTTCAGACCCAAAAGTTTAGCCTCATCTTTAATTTCTCTGCCTCTCTCACTTCTCAACCTAATCTGTTGGCAAATGCTCATAGATCTCCTCAAAAATATACCCAGAATATTATCTCTTTGCCCATCTCCATTGTTACCACCATCTCCATTGTTACTTGCACTCCTCATGGCTTACAATCTAATTGCAATATTTTATCCAGAATAAACCTGTTAAAAGAAAAGTCAGCTTAAGCTACTCCAAGTTAGAGAAGCCATGAGTGTTTTACAATGACTTGCAAGGCACAAGGCTCAGTGCATGCTGCTCCCATACTTCCCCTTCTGTCCTCAACTCTTACTACTCCCACCTCACTCCACTCAATCACAGTGTCCCCTTGCTGGTCTTCAGACACACATAGCATGCTGCAGGGTCACAGCTTTTGCCACCTCTACTCTCTCTGCCTAGACCATCCTAGACCACCATTCTTAAATATCACTTACTTCCTTGCATTGTGAAATCCTTGCTCAACTGCTATTTCCTAGAATAGCTTTTCCTTGCCACCCTATTGCAAACTAACTCCTTGCACACACCATTTAGCTCCACGTTTCCAGCTTCATTTTTCTCCCTAGCTCTTATCTACCCAATCTGTGTTGTTCTTCTTTATATATTTTTTTACAATCTGTCTCTATGCACTACAATGTAAGCTCCATGAGGGTAGAGATTTCTGTTTTTATCACTACTTTGCCCTCAACTCCTGCAATAATGCATGACACATGGATAAGAATAAGAGGAAATTAATTTTAAAATGATAAGTATGATTCAGGATGAGTTAATGCCTGAATCCTTTGCTACTTACTTCTGCATTCCTAGCCTTTTATTCCAACATTTTTACTAAAAATCTCAACATTTTCCTGGAGATTTCTGGCATCTTTTGAAATGCAAAATCATTAGAAGTTGATAATTGCTTAGAATCAATTTATTGATCCCTGCTCTTTGCAGGAAACTGATCACTGGTGTCAGTTACCACTTTAAATGGAAATT
This sequence comes from Trachypithecus francoisi, assembly GCF_009764315.1. Classification (NCBI taxonomy): domain Eukaryota; kingdom Metazoa; phylum Chordata; class Mammalia; order Primates; family Cercopithecidae; genus Trachypithecus; species Trachypithecus francoisi. Next base: position 49,013,339 of record NW_022681474.1, on the reverse strand, counting down.
ATTTTTCTTCCATGAAGATGGTGCTGTTGATGTGGCACCCAAGGGGATGCAGAACAGCCTGCTTACCTCTGCAGTTCTAGAAGCATTCCTGCATTCCAGTGCCTTCAGGCACTCCCTGAAATTATTTATATTGGTTCTCAGTCACCTTTGGCACAACTCTGAAATCTTTCCAAATATAGCAAACACACATATACACACAGAGAGGAAATTACAGAATCAAAATGACATCGTACTTCTCAACGAATTCCATCAGAATCTGGTAGCAGGTGTTTCCAATAGAGCCTGCGGCTTTGTATCCACGGTTTTAAGTTCTATTATTCCTTCACTTACAGCCCACGAAAGAGTATATAAAATTTCACAACAATTGCCCATAAAAACTTTCCCCACTCAAATTAAAATCAAGGAAGGTGATCGCCCCACTTAAGAATGTAATTATAAAATTAAAATTGTATTAATATGGCCTAATTTCCATTCCCCAATTGTCCCATATCATTTTATTATATGGCATTATTCTTCTTTCTTTTCCTTTTTGTTGGTAAAGGAAATGTCAAGTTAAAATACACCCATTTATGGGAACACAAAACCCAGCTCTCACCTCCCATGGTGCCCTCAACTGTAACCTGTTGCTGAGCATCCCTCCCCTTGTGGCATCTTATGCTGCTGCATTTACCAGAGACTTGCTCTGCCCGTGGAAGAAAAAAAAAAGCCTCCAGGGGGCAAACCCTAACCCATGCCCCTCACTTCAGTGCAAAGACACTTTTAGAATGTGCTCTGCTGTGTACACACTGAATTTCTTCCAGAGAAGTCCATCGTGCCACCTTTCTCCATTTGGCCAGGTGTCACTGTCACCATCTAGTCTGACTTCACCCAAACCAAAGCTAGGAAATCTGCTGCAGGTTGGAAATCCTTCAACCCCCCTTCCAGAAATGCAGTGGGAATACAATTATCCTGAATGTGAGACATAAACACATTTTAATTAAATGTGAACTCTTAAAAAGTTCCTTCATAAGTTTAAACAAAGTTCCAGTCATCCCAATTTAAATTTCAGAACAGATGTAATTTGGTCACTGTATTTGCTATAATAAAAGGAAATGGAAATTATGAGAGATGAAATAGTCCAGGAACAGAAAGACAAACATCACATCATCTCACTTACATGCGAAATCTAAAAAAGCCAACCTCACAGAAGCAGAGAGTAGAACAGTGGCCACCAGGGACTGGGGTGGGAGGAGGAACGGAGTAAAGGGAGATGTTGCTTAAGGGGCACAAAGTTTCAATTAGTCTGGAGGAATAAGTTTTAGTGAGCTATTGGTCTGCACAGTGACTACAGTTAATAATAATGTACTATATATTTCAAAATTGCTAAAAGAAAAGATTTTCAACATTCTCACCACCAACAATAAGTTGGTGGGGAGTGGATATATTAATTAGTTTAATTAAATCTTTCTACAGTGGATACATAGACCAAAACATTACACTATATCCTACAAATATACATAATTATTATTTGTCAATTAAAATCAATAATCAATCAAGTCTATTAAAAGTGCATTGAAAAACAAAAAGGTATTGAACAAAATCTATCTTGACACACCACAGAAGGGAGGGTTGACCAGAAGCCAACTGCCTTGTTCTCCTGACCGCTATGTTGCCCACCTATCTGCCCCCTATATGGAGGAAAGAGGCCACTACCAGAAGGTGCTCAACCACCAGCTACTCTCAATGGCCACAGCTCCTCCAGCTTAGGGAACAACCTCTGTGACCACAGAAACTCATCCTCCCATCATCACCAAATTCTCAGACTTTGGCCTTTGACTGAACTTTCCTTTCCTTTATTCAGTGGAATATCTCATTTGTCTATTGTGCACACTTGCAGCTCTCTCAGTAGTGGCCACCTTTCTCTTCACAGCTTTGTATGCTCTGCTTGGAGGTGGGGTCAGGATCCTTCATTCTCCCCCATTGAAACACCATCTTTCCTCTCTCATAAACCTCCATTCTTTTGAAGTTCAAGTCATCAGACTTTATCCTCATTGCCTTTTATGGTTATGGTCATCTGCTGACCTCATGGTCACTCTTCCACAGGACCTGGATCACTGTCTTCCTTTTCTTCACCAATTACATTATCATTATTGTAATACACATAGCTAATCCAACCAACATCCCTTCCAAAGCATTTCGATCACACACCCTCCAGACCTTATTGCCCCCAGTAACTACACCACCTTCCAACAATCTCTCTTTCATGCACCCCTCTCTATCTCACCTCCCTCTCCTGTCTTTTCAGCTCACTGATTTGGTATTGCCATTACTGACATTCTATAATCTTGTTGAAACTTGGAATCCTTGTCCATCATTGTCCTTATGTAGTTCATTTTCCTCATTGCCCTGCTTGAAGCCTATAGTAAAACACATTTATCAAAATCTTTTGTAAGCCCTCTGAATCTCCTGGTGATATGGAAGTGCTAGGAAGGGAAGAGTGTGGTCCCTTTAAATGACAGGGAAGGCAGAAAGGAAGTGCTGGGTAAAGAAAGGTGGATTCCTGGCTAGAGTTCCACCTCCACGAACCTAGGTGAGGACAGGCACTTCTGCCTTTGTGCCCAAATGTTGCATTTTCCAAGACCACCCTGGCCCACCATGCCTCCATCCTGGGCCTATGAAAACCTGAGACCCTAGCAAGGCAGCGACAGAAGCAGTGGGACGTCGTGGGGAACACATCAGCGGAAGACGACACAAGTGGCTGGTCATGGAGAGCACACTGGCGGAAGAGCACACCTACAGGCACCGGCAGGCCACCGACTGGTGGAATGATGCAGAGTTTGACCCTAACGGCAGTTTGACCAGAGTCATCAGAGAAGAGCGGGGGTACTGAGGGGCCTGACTCCAGGGGAAAACCATCTCCCTTCTGGCTCCCCCATTTGCTGAGAGCTACTTCTACTCAATAAAACATTGCAATCATCCTCCAAGCCCATATGTGATTCGATTCTTCCGGTACACCAAGGCAAGAAATCCCGGGATACAGAAATCCCTCTGTCCTTGTGACAAGGAAGAGAGTCTAATTGAGCTGGTTAACAAGCCGCCAACAGACGCTAAACCCAAAAAAGCACCCTGTAACGTACGCCCAATGGGGCTTCAGCTGTAAACATTCAGCCCTATACACTGCCATGGGGTAGAAGCCCCACAGCCTGCCCCCTCTGTATGCTCCCCTAGAGGTTTGAGCAGCGGGGCACTGAAGAAACCAGCCACATCCCCATCGCACACCCTGTAAGGAGGACAAGGGCACCTTCCCATTTTGCTGGCACCTCTCTCAATCCACATCTCACTTAGAGAAAAGACTGTTGCTATCCACATATCTTCTGCCTTCACATGCACACCCACGCAATTAAACGAGGAGTCAGCAAACTATAACCTTTGGCCAAATGTGGAACACTGCCTGCTTTTTATAAATAAGTTTTTATTGGAATACAGCCACATTTATTAACTTCTGTGTTATCTATGGCTACTTTCATGCTACAATGGCAGAGTTGAGTAGTGAGACAAAAACTACATGGTTCACAAAGCCTAAAATACTTCACTATCTCTTTACAGAAGAAATTTGCCAAATCCTGAGCTAAATAAAAAAAAAAAAAAGTCTGTAACCATGCTACTGGCCTCACTTTTGATTTATGTCCTCAAGACTCAAGTTAACACCCAACTTCAACAGTCATAGCTATTTCATTTCCTAGTAAGATATGTTTCCACTCTCACCTAATGACCTAGCCTCGAAATAGAGAAAGAAAAAGAAAATATATATAATCAAACAAAAATAATTTCATCTTTGCATCATCTAATCCACCTTCTCACCTACATGCTTACATCCTTTCACTCTGTCTCTCCCTCTTTCTTTCTCTGTCTTCTCCCGCTTTGCAGATCACGCATTAATATCGCCCGTCTTTTTAAAAAAACTCAATTTGACCATGCATCCTTTTCCAGCTGTTTCCCGTTTCTCTGTTTATCTTCCTAGGAAATTTCCACACTCACTGTATCCACTTTCCATCTTCTATTATCTCTCCACCACTCCACTGAGATGGTTTCTATCAAGGTCACCTAAACCATTTATACCGCTAAACCCAAGAGTGTATGCTGAGTTCTCATTTTATAAGGCTTCTCAAGCAACACTGGATGAAGCTGACAATAAAGTCCTTCAAACACTTTCTTCTCCTGAATCCTAGGACTCCACACTCACCTGGATTTCCTCCTACCTCAATTACAGCTCCATCTCAGTCTTTCTGCAGCCCCATCCACTGCTAGATCTCTACATGTTAACAGTCCCCAGAGGTTTGTCCTTGGCCTTTTCACTTTCCCTTTTCTCCTTCTGTCTTCTCTCCCTAGGTGATCTCATCCAGTCTCGTTGGTCTAAGTCCCATCTCTAGACTGCTGACTCTCAAGTCTATAACTCCAGCCTCAATTTCCACCTTCAGCCAGATATTCAAGTGTCAAATCAGCACCTTCATTTAGACGTGTAATGATCTCTCTGAACTAGCCTACTCAAACATTAACTTCCACACCCATCCTCCTCATTCCAGTCTTTCCAGAGAATGTTATGACCATAAACTCAGTTCTATGAGCCAAAAAGCTAATAGGTATCCTTGATCTTTCTTTACCTCACAGTTTATATCCAAACCATGTGGGAAATCCTACTGGTTTAATTTTACAGCATAGCAGAAGTCATATCACTATTCACCATCTCCATTGCTACATCCTAGAATCAGCCACCAGCATCTTTTATCTGGACTAAGGCAGCAACCTCCTGATTCCAAACTTGTTTCTCTACAGTCCATTCTTCACACACAGCCAGAATGACATTTCTAAATTCTAAGATAGCACCACCCTCATACTGAAACCCTCCACTAGCTCCTAACTGTTATTAGAGTGAAATCAATCTCTTTACATAACCTAAAGTTACTGTGGTACTGCAATCCTGTCTACCTCTCCAAAATCCTCCCCCTCCCTTCACTCCCTTGTTCATTGTCCAGAGCCAGTGGCCTTGTTTCTATCCTTCCAAGCTGTCACATTCATCTCATCAATATCTTCTCCATGGAATCCTTCTCAGTCAGGTCTTCCAATGGCTATTTCTTTCTCAGATGCCACTCTTCAGAGAGGTGCTCCTGATGGCCTGAGTTCGCTTCTATTATACCACTAATTTTTGTTTTCTTCACAGCACTTAGTAGTTTCTTAAATTATTTAATTTATATGCATACAAATTTTGCATTTATTTACATGTTTATTTTCTCACCAAATTAGTCTATAGCTTCTTAAGGGCAGAGACTTGGTTATTCTTCCACTATTTGTCCCACATCTAAACTAGCATCTGAAACAGAGAAAGCTCTCAATAAACACTTGCTGTCTGACTGCCTGACAAGTATAATTAAATAAAAGGTAAAGTTTGTAATTTAGCACCTGATCCTAAGGAAGCTACTACTTATACTATCTTATGTTGAAATGATGCTTGAATTTTCTAATTTTTTTGGCCCACGCATAGAGATTTTGCAGCTTCGAAAAAGCACAGAATCATACTCTCTCAGGTTGTTAAGACCCAAGAGGCAAATCACATATTTAAAGTGAAATTTACTCAGCATACTCACACATTCATCTCAACTAGGGGCGGGCCCTCACATGTACAGATACACTTAACACCCCTGAAAGCTGATTTTTCCCACTGAGCCGCAGTAACTGTTTAAAAAGTACCAGTTTCTTAAACAAATAGACCATATAATTACTGATTTGCCGGGCGTTTATCATTCCCACGGCTGTGAACTTCCCTAACCCAATATTCTTCTCCATATTACTTTTTCTCCTGCACTTAAAACCAAAACCAAAGTTATGTTTATGAAAATAATAGTTAACAATTTTAAAAGGTCTTTTTTTTTTTTTTTTGAGGCGGAGTCTTGCTCTGTCGCCCAGGCTGGAGTGCAGTGGCCGGATCTCAGCTCACTGCAAGCTCCGCTTCCCGAGTTTACGCCATTCTCCTGCCTCAGCCTCCCGAGTAGCTGGGACTACAGGCGCCCGCCACCTCGCCCGGCTAGTTTTTTTGTATTTTTTAGTAGAGATGGGGTTTCACCGTGTTAGCCAGGATGGTCTCGATCTCCTGACCTCGTGATCCACCCGTCTCGGCCTCCCAAGTGGCTCAAGCCTGTAAAAGGTCTTAACTTCGCCTCATCTCCATGTTACTAGCACCACAGCTTCCCATGAGACAAGGGGAAACAGCTGTTACCTGAAGCTTCTTCCTACCCACAATAAAACTCATCAGGCTCAAAGGCATAGATAAACTGCTATACAGCTCTATCTATAACATCGTTCTTGTTCTGTGGGCTCTAGGGCCTGAACTTTTCTGTCCCAGAGTCTGGGCAATGCCCAAATCTTCCCACATTGTTGAATCGGTCCCAAAAGCTTATAGTCTGCAGCAATTCCTGGCCTTTATACACTCCAATTGGTCTGTGGTATCACTTTCTGGAATGCATGGGTGCAGACACACACACACACACACACACACACACTCTCATGATAGTCTACATAAACTCTTTAAAAAAAAAAATAGAGTAAGAGTCTCCCTCTGCTGCCCTGGCTGGAGTGCAGTGATGTAATCTCTGCAGCCTTGAACTCCTGGGCTCAAATGAACCTCCCACCTCAGCTTCTCGAGTAGCTGGGACTACAGGCATGCGACACCATGCCACCATATGCGCCACCATTCCCAGCTAATCTACGCAAATTCTTTGGGCCTTCTTCTGCCATTTCTCCAATTGGAAGAGACGTCCAATTTACTCGCAACAGGCCAGAATGAAGACAAATTCCACTAATTGTACCAAAGCTGTAATGGAGCGGCAACAAGCCATTAATTGGGCTACCTCTCCCTCCAAAAGTTTCACTATTCTTTTTTTTTTTTTTTTTTTTGAGATGGAGTCTCACTCTGTTGCCTAGGCTGGAGTGCAGTGGTCACTGCAAGCTCTACCTCCCGGGTTCACGCCATTCTCCTGCCTCAGCCTCCCAAGTAGCTGGGACTACAGGTGCCCGCCATCACGCCTGGCTAATTTTTTTGTATTTTTAGTAGAGACGAGGTTTCACCGTACTAGCCAGGATGGTCTCTGTCTCCTGACCTCGTGATCTGACAGCCTCGGCCTCCCAAAGTGCTGGAATTACAGCACTTTGAGCCACCAGGCCCAGCCAAGTTTCACTACTCTTAGAACAAACCACGCTACCTTTTCTGTGAGCTTTCCCAGCATCAGTTAATCAGCTGTTGGGAACAACAATCCATTCAAGACAGAACAGAGTTCCTGAAGTCAAAGCCTAGGCATTTTGCAGCCTCTTCTCTCCTTTGGACTCTCCCTGTTAGCTCTGGTGGCAGATTGTATTTTCTAAATATGGCCTCAACAATGTTCTCCATTCCACCTACTCTTCTTACAATGTGATTTTGACACCACTCTCATCAAGAACTGAGGTCTATGTCCCCTCTCTTTGAATGGGTTTGGATCCCTGTGACTTACTCCACAAGTCAAATGTGGCAAAAGTGACATTGCAGGGGCAAATTCACCCAAGGTGAAGAAGCTCTGCCTGGTTCTCTGGGACACCAACTCTTGTAACTCAAACGCCATGCTGTGAGGAAACCAAAGCAGCCTGTGGAGGGGCCCATGAAAAGAGGCCTACAGAGAAAGGATCCACGGTCCCGGCCCTCAGCCCCACTGAGCTCCCAGCCGACAGCTAGCAGCAGCTCACCAGCAACATGAGGGAGCCCCCCTGGAGGTGGAAAATCCAGCTGTGGTCCAACCCCAGTGGGTGGTGATTCAGCAAACACAAGCCTCCCCCACCTACATCCACACAAGCCGCAGGTTCTTGAGCTACATAAATTATTGTTATTTCCAGCCACTGTACTTGGGGCTGACTTGCTACACAAAGACATCCAAAACAGTTGCTGTCTCCCGCACTGCAGGCTCATTCTCTTCCTCACACAACTGAGCTGGTGCCTTCTTTATCCCCTGTCTCGGCCCACATGGGGATATTTCAGCTGACTCACCTTACTCAGTCAATACGTCACTTGTCCTTTCACTGATGAAGCTTGGCTCTGCTGCGTACTCATTTCCACTCCTGCCCTGCATCTCTAGATCCACGGCCACTCTACTCCCTTCTCAGGAACCCACCCTTGTCTATTTACACATTCAAGGTACTTGACATGTTTATGTAAAAACTTACAACTGATGCCATCCTCGCCAGAGGCTGGAAGACAGAGCAGTCTTCAAAACTGGAAGGGTTCTTGAGAGTTACAAATTCAGAAGCCAAAAAAAAAGTGGGAGGGGAGAAGCAGTGTTAGTCATGAGTAATGCATCAGGAGCTTGGAACATAACATAGACTCAAACTGATTCCAAGCAATCAAATCTAAGCAGGGTCACCAGCAGGAGTCCAGGGTCAAATAAGTGAGGAAATGCTTACAGAGCGTAGGGGGATCTGAGTAACGTTCTCCTGGTAATCTGCTCATGAGAACCGATCTACAGTCACAATTGCTATTTCTGGTAACAATTATTAGGGTCACTCCTCACAACTTGTTATATCTAGTAACCTTACCAACAACAAAAAAACAAAGTTAATCAAAAAAGGCTTGTTCTCAATAAACCCATCCAGGTCCTAGTAATCATACTTCTCTACAGATGCTCACAAGTCATTATTTGCTGTGTGTGTGTGTGTGTGTGTATGTGTGTGTGTGTGTATGTAAAACAAAGCATATCCTATACTGAAGGTCACCATTTGGTTAACATTAAATAGACAAGACACACTGATCTGCCCCTCCAAATCACAGGCCATGATGTCAGACCCAGGTTCTACCACTTACCAGCTCTGTGATCTTGAGCTACTTCCTGAGTCTTCCTGAGCTTCTGTAACTTAATTTATGAAATGTGAATAATAATAACAGTTCTCATTCTCAAAGTGTTTTTAAGAGTAAATAAAATAACATAATTCAAGTACCAAGCCCCTCTAGGAGGTGATTCATACATTTTAAATTCCCTCCTTCTTTCCACGGGTAAGATGTGATGAGCCTGCCCAGGGCTGTGGAACTAAGCCATTGTCCTTAGACATTATTTAGAGTTTAACCCAGGCATGTTCTGACTTATGGGTTTGATCCAATTAGTCACTTATAGGCTGTAGCTTTAGGGATCCTGACACCATGCTAAAAACTCTCATCAGAAATTCCTCTCCTTTCCTATTTTCCCTGATGGCTGCAATCTTATTTTATCACCAAACAAAACCGCATTCTCCTTCTTGGCCATGTCTAAAGTAATGGATTCGCTATAAAGCCTCTTGGAATACATCCCTGCAAAGCAATCCCACCCGAGTCAGGGCCTGATTCAACTCGATGACTGGGATGTTCTTAATGAAAGTCAGGCCGCAACGCCTTCAGAGAGTCTTTTTCAGTGGCAGCACAGCAGGAAAGAGATTGGGTTAATCCTCTATATGGCTCCTGGTTTTCTGAGCTTTAAAGCATAGCAAAGTTAAAAATAGCCCATTTCCTCATATTCTCACATAGACATCCCCTTTTAAACCAGCTCCTTTCCATAAATGTTGCATCTCTAGGGACATATATGGAAGTTAAGCCAGGAATACCCTGGGATAATCTTGACCTTCTCTGCCTCCTGAGACCTATAGCCACATTCTGCAGATATTGGGACAGGACCATCCTACACAGATAGGTTCTCCTCTAGAAAGAGTGTAATTATGTCTTAAAGAAAACATCATACAAAACAGAGAATAGAAATGTGCTTTGTCCCTGGCAGTGCACAGGACTCAAGCCTGCACCTTAATAAGGAATCTCTTTAACCCCTGCCTTACATGAGAATGAAATCCAAAAGTCAGCCCAGATGGTGCTTTGCATTGAGGGAAACCCTCCACAATGGGAGACTGATTTTCTGAAGAAAGTGACAGCTTGTGTTCCATGGAACAATGATGAAACCCTCCAACAGGAAAACTGCACAAGGTTGTGAAAACAGCTGCCCTTTGGTGTAAATTTCTCCTGGACTGAAACTCTAGCTTCTCCAGTGACTAGCTAGGTCATTGGAGGAAACTCATTGACATCAGTAGAATGGAGAGGACTTGGGTAGGACCTTGAGATCTAGAGGCAGAAATGAGACTCCAAATCATTAGGAAGGCATGCTTAGGAGACTCCCTCCAGAAACAGAGCCAGAGCATTAAGAAACTAAAAAACAAGGACCTATGGGTTGGTAAGGTCTATAATAAGAAGGCAGGTGGTCTAGAAGACTGAGTGAAGGTTTGAACCAGGAAAGAAGAACATGGGAACTATATTGATGAATATACTGTGGATTTCTGGAGCAAAACTTAAGATAATAAAACTGTAAGCTCTTAGCTAGGGTTATACTTAACTTCCAAGCCAACTGGTCTCACCAAGAGGACATTAAGCTGAAAAAGAAGGAAAAGGCTTCAGTGATCAGAGAATCTTATCTTTGCTAATATACCTGTGTGCATGTGCGCACACATACCACACACACACACCCCTACATGCACACCATGAAATAGGTCAGTTGTTTTTCTCCCATAAACACAGCTGTGCTACTCTCTCCTTGCCTGTTGCTTAATTCAGATAATAGAAATGATAGCCTTATGCCATGTTTGAGAACATTTTTAAAGCCCATAAACCTTAAATCCCAATGTTTATGTATCTTTTTCATGTTTCTCTATATCAATGTGAAAAAAAAAAAAACCTGCAATGAAGGATAAACTTGTGATGACCATTTGGACTGCCCTCTAGTGTCCAGCATCTTGCAAAACCTACCCCAACCTTGGAGAAGGAAGCAGGGAATCATCCATGTAAAGCCTTGATTCTGAGCTGGTATTATTTACTATTCTGTCTATCTTTGAATTGTTTTAGTTATAGGTAATTGGAATTGTTGTTTTCGGTCATCCCAAAGGCAGGACATTCAATCTAAAAATCCAAGGACACTATGGGGAGATACATGTTTTAGATGGTTATTGGTCTAAGACCAAAAGAGAAATATCTAAATAAACTCATGAAATAAGCCCCTACAGAAGAAAGCAGCTAGGACTTTTAAATGACAACAGTGGCCATGATTTACTCAAAGAAATCCACTGATTCACATAATAAACAACATTGCTCTCAACATCTATGAAACAAAACACATATTAGGAGAAATTAAAATAGTATGGGAAATATGCTTATATGGAATCCCAAAGTTTAACAGGAAGAAACGCCATTTGGGAACATTGATACAGAACAGTGTGACTTACACAAAAGACACTGAATTGGAGAGAGGGGTGGCAGATGGTGAAGGAAGTGATCAAAACTCTCACCTTAGACTTTCTTCTGACCACCAAGAAGAAACGGTTAGTGAAGTGGAAAGTTCAAAAACTTGAAAGAATATTGTCATATTACCTCATGGTAGCGAAAAGAGAAACAGTTAGGCAAAATTGAATGTATATGCTATGTTTTTGAAGGCATATTTCAGAAATTTAAGAGAAATAGTAGGCAGGATTATAAACCATGATAATTTGGGAAGGAAGATAATTTTCAAAAATGCAATTCTGTGTTGCATTTATAAATGACCCTGGTGAGAAAGAGGGGCTGGGTGCTCAACATAAAATGCGTAAGACAGAATAGCATAGTGTCTAAGGGCCTGGTCCTGGACTCTAGCCAGTGTCATTTAATCCCAGCCCCACCACTTCATGGTTGGGATCTCGGGCCTGTTTACTAGCCTCTCCGCATTAGAGATGTTTAATCTATAAAAATGGAGAGGTAACAACATTTATTCCATAGGATTACTGTGATGATTCAATAAGACAATATACTTAAAGTACCTGGCACCTAGTGAAAGCTCAGTAAACTGGTGCCTATCATTATCCTTAGGTACCAGGTTGCATTCTAGGTTAAAAGGATATATGGATGAGGCCTGGTACCTGCCCTCAAGCAACTGTCTGCTATTTTAAATAATGAACATGCAATGGGTCATGATTAGTACAGCATAGGTATAGCTGCTTCAAACTCTCCCCAGAATCAGATGTGGAATAAGTAAATCATTTCACCAGTTAACTAACAAAATTGTTATCTAAAGGAAACATTGGACCTGCCTACTGAACAGTGATCATTTCAAATTGTAAAAAAGAAACACTCAAAAATGGAAAGGAGGCACATGGTGGACAGAGACATGAAAGACAGGAACCAGGGTGAGCTGTGGTTTATGAAAACACTAAAACTCCCAGTAAAGGGTTTCTCAGTTACTCCAAGAGCTGGAGAAGTCCAAGAGATAAACTTGGGATAAACTGTGAAATATTTGATGGAGAAAGGAAAGTGAATGTCCTTACATTCCATTGGCTTCTTCAAGAATCTGGTATTTGGACTGAAAAGAATAGGACTGAACCATTGAGAGAGAATTAGAGTCTTAAATTTATTAGGAGATGTTAAAAACGTCCATTTTCTCTTAGTGTTTTCAGTTCTCTTGGCTGGGACATCATGAGCTAAGGTGCAAAGAAATTTGCAAATAAAATCAACAAGCTTGTGTCGATGGTCTTTGAGAAGCTAATGCAAAATGGAAAGTTTTTGATAGACTGAAAATGCACAAATGCTATTCCAATTTTCAAGGAGCAGAATTCTTCAAACCAGACAGGGGCTTGGCAAAGGCAGTGTGCTACTGTAAAAAGTAATAAAGAAAGGAAGCCGGAAAGAAGAAAAATATTCCTAAGGACAAGGGATAAATCGGTGTCCAGTGCAAGAATATAATAGACTATGGCTCAAAATCATTTGAGTGTGTGCCATATGACAGGTACAATTCTGGGTACTTTTATATGTATGATCTCATTTAATTTCCACATAGCCAGCAGTATCATTATGTCCACTTTTTAGAGATAAGGAAACTGGCATGCAGGAAGAAGAATGAAGTATCTCTGGACTATTTTAAGGCTAAAAACCACATATTCAAGATTCTGTCCTTGGAACATGAGAACAAGGCATTCTGGAAAAATAGAAACAGTTCAAATTCTAAGAAGGAGTGGGGTGAATAAACTAGAGAGAAAATTACACTTGCCATGTCCAAAATAGCTTGGTAGTCAGTGAAGTTCTAAAAAGGATATATTGTGGCAGAAAACCTTTTTTGTAATTTCTTTCCAGCCTACATACTTCTATTTCTGAGAACTACCACCCTACTCAAAGAGATGCACCTTTGAACTTCTATTTGATAGAACTGATTGGACCCAATCTAGGCCAATGGACTTTTCCTCCCAGAAGTTGGGAATTGAGAATATTAGTCAATTTCTACTGTCAATTGGAACTAGAGAGTGATGAGAAACTCAGCTGGAAATGGCCACTTTGGGGCCTTATTCGTATGCACAAAAGAGAGGGAAATGCCTAGATAACAGACAAGTACAGAGGTGAGGCTATACAGCCCTGAAAAAGAAGAGAGAAGAACCCTGGCTCCAGATGTTCTCTCAGGTCTTGATTCTAGTCTCTTGTGGGGATATATTTACTTATATTCTTATAGTAAGAAATATATTTCTTACTCCTGAATGCCCCTGAGATATTATTATAGATCCTCTTACAACTTTACCTTTAGTGCTTAAAGTAACCTGGCCAAGTTTGGGGAAATAGTAACCAAAATGCCTGGTTTAGATGATCATATATTGCTATGACAGACACACTTTCCTCTTGAAACATGAGTCTGGTACATGATGGAAAGTCTTATGTTATGTCTTCCACACATGGATCATGAATTTCTCCCACATCACTGGGGAACAAGTAAAATCAAAATGAAATGAACTGCCCATATAGAAATTTTAGAGAGCTGAGGAAAAACTGAAGAACATAGCAATGGTTGTTATATTTTAATTATTTTCTACCTAAAGATCATAACTTTATAAAAGAAAGGGGTATGGAATGTCAGGAAAGGAGAAGCTAACATAAAACTCATTCTCCTGACTCTCAGTGACTTTACATAGAGAATAGCTGAACTATGGCAAAAGACAAAGGGAATTTTATAAGGATAGGAAAGAATATGAGACAGTAGATTCACACTCAAAAACAAAATCAAAAATGATAATGGGGAGTATTGTCCAAAAGATGAAAACATCATCAAAAAAGTATGAAACTGAAAACTAAAAAGCCATCAGATATGACCCAGAAAGACTTCTCAGATGAAAATAACAGGCACGAAGTTAAGATAGAAATATATTATCATTCCAGAAAGATGGCATTGAGAGGGAATTCATATAAGGCCTCTTCTCCCTATTTTCTCTTAAAATATCCTTGACATTTTCTGTCAAAGGGTAGGAAAAAATCCACATTAACACCCAAAATGTTTGACAAGATTTTGAGCATATTTCATATTCTGCAGCAAATGTATACTCTCTCTGACAAGATTGGAGAGAATTAAAAGTTGGCACCAGCAGCCAACCCAAGCCTAGAACCCTGCACAGAAGGGACAACGGATCAAGAGAAAAACCTGGCAGGGCCAGAGACCTCCTCGTCATATACCCTACATACAGAGGCACGACCAGGCCAAGGCTGACTGGACCCTCACAAGGGTGAGCTCCCACTCAGGCCCTGATCCAGCAGGGACCTGTTTCTTCTCAGCTGAGAGGCTGGAGGGGCAAATGTGCCAACGGGCTTGACCCCCAATCCCAGCCCTAATACAGGGGTAGGAAGGACTCTGACAATTGGATTACAAAAAGACAAATGCTTTTTTTGACCCTCACTCCAAATAGAAAGGAGCTATTTCTCATGTGCTCTATTCCATGTTTGGAAATATCTGATACTCTGAAAAGCGGGAAGATAGAAATAATAAACTTCGCCGGGCGCGGTGGCTCAAGCCTGTAATCCCAGCTCTTTGGGAGGCCGAGACGGGCGGATCACGAGGTCAGGAGATCGAGACCATCCTGGCCAACACGGTGAAACCCCGTCTCTACTAAAAAAGACAAAAAACTAGCCAGGCATGGTGGCGGGCGCCTGTAGTCCCAGCTACTCGGGAGGCTGAGGCAGGAGAATGGCGTAAACCCGGGAGGCGGAGTTTGCAGTGAGCTGAGATCCGGCCACTGCACTCCAGCCTGGGTGACAGAGGGAGACTCCGTCTCAAAAAAAAAGAAAGAAAGAAAGAAATAATAAACTTCTTCCATTTAGCACAGACATCAAACCTCAAATTTAGAAGCAATATTGACGATCATTTCTTTCTGATTATGGAGAAAACTGAAACCAAGCACTTTAGCCGCCCAGAGAAGCTGTCACTCAACCTCAGTTGTACATGAAAGTTAAGAATGTTCCTTCACACCAACCTTAGCTTTGTTCACTCTCTCTGCCCTTCTCTTTTATGTTCTGCTTTCTGATGGTTTGTTCCGTTGGTTTTTCTCATTTTAAAAATTGGACATTTATCTCATTCATGTTTGAAGTTTTTTCTATAGTAAGTATCTGAATTTATTTGAATTATCTCCTTTACTTCACCCCATGATTGGGTGTATGCGTACATACAAACATGTATATATACATATTTTTATGACTTTTCCATTATTATCTTTACATCATGATTTATTTGACCTGTTCATTATTTTAAAGTGTTTTTAAATGCACAGACTTAAGAGTTTTCAAAATGTATTTCTTTTTCAAAAAAAATTTGTATCGTTAGTATCACTGTTAATAAGACAATTTTATATTTTGTGAATCCTGATAAAATGTGCTGAAGACACAACATTAATTATATGATATTCCTGCCAAAAATATATAACATGAACATAGTGGAGAAAAACATCAGAAAAAGCTAAACTGAGGAATATCCTACAAAATTACCAGCCTATACTTGTCAAAAATTTCAGGTTAAGGGAGACGAAAGAGATGTGACAAGTACATGCGGCACATGTTTCTAGATTGGATCCTGATCAATTTAAACTTTTGCTCTATCGGACATTTTCAAGACAATCGGTAAAATTTGAGTAAGGTCTTTAAATTATTAATAGCATATATCAGTGTGACTTCCTGATTTTGATAATAATGTCATGCTTACTTGAGGAAAAAGTCCTTGTTTTTTAGGAAATACACACTGGAACATTTAGGGTTAACAGAATATTGTATATGCCTGAAACTCAAAAGGTTCTGGACAAATTATAGAGAGAGAAAATGGTAGAGTAAATGCAGTAAGATGTTAACCTTTGGAAAATCTAAGTGAAGGTATAGGAATACTTTGTACTGTTTTACAAATTTACTGTAAATCTGGAATTATTTCAGAATAGAAAATTTAAAGGTTCTAAGTAATTACATGTGGTCAAAGAACATGTGAGTATGATAAAGCTTGGGCAAATTATTATAACCTTTCTCTGCCTCAGCTTTGCCATCTGAAAAATGGAAATAATAGCACCTATGTCATAGTAACTTAAGACATTTAAAAGGGTAACTTAAGACATTTAAAATACTGAGAACTCATCCAGGCACAAAGTATATAAAAATATGTTGTAGTAAGCTGAATAATGGCTCCCAAGACATCCAGTCCTAATTCACGAACCCTATATTACCTTACATGGAAATGAGGTCTTTGCCAATGTGATTAAATTGGGGATCTTGAGACGGGGAGATTTTCTTGAATTATCTAGATAGGTCCTAAATGCAATCACAAGTGTGTTTAATCAGAAGCAGGGAGATTGCAGACAGAAGAGGAGAAGGCAATGTGACCATAAAGCCAGAGATTGGAGTGAAGCAGCCACAAACTAAGGAATACCAGTAGCAACAAAAAAAATGGGAAGCATCAAGTAACAGATTCTCTCCTAGAAAATCTGGAGGATGAAGCATTCACCAATCATTTGATTTTGGTGTAGTAATACTCATTTTGGACCTCTGGCCTCCAGGTAATTATGAGAATAAATTTCTGTTGTTTTAAACCAAAATATATATATATATATATACCATAGATAAACAATGAAAACAGAACCACAAAACAGCCTGCCAGGAAACCTGATCTCTCAGAAAATTTGAACAAAAATGAAACATCTTAAAACTATGTGGAATTATTTTTTTGGCACCTTTGAAAGAGGAACAGAATAAACTTGAATGTCACTATGGAACCATTTAAATTAGTATGGGAAGTAGTTAAAAATAGAACTGATGTTGCAGAAAAATCAATTAGTAAGATAGAAAATAGATTTGAGAAACATACAGAATGTCAAAGAAATTAACACAGCAGAAAATAATATGAATAAGTGTTTTTGTATCCACATGCTGCCTGGCTGTTCTGGCTGCTGACAATATAAACATGAAGAAACCATTTCCACCTGCCCTTAAGGTGGTCACAGCTCAGTAAGGAAGATAGAGAAATAAATAGATAGCAATCTAGATGTCATTAATTGATACCAACTCACTATCCCAGAATCATAAAAACATAATTTTTGTTATAGTAGCCACAGATGGTATAAAAAAAGGAAGACAAAAAACAAGACACATTAAGAATACTCTATTGCTTTTAAAAGAAATAATGTATAGGCTTGATTCTCAGGATACTCACTAGTACATCCAAAAATCTGGAAATAGTAGCATTAGTCTCCTAAATAAAAGGGTAAAAATTCAAATTGTTAACAATCCATTTTGACAAGAAAGATGAAATGTATAAAACTACATACCACTCTATGTGAGATAAAGCACAGCGATACATAGAGAGAAACATAGGTGCCTTCAGTGTTTTTGCCATTTCAAATGCTATGGTCCCATTAGGATATGGGGTAGTAAATAAAGTATTGGAAAACAGAAAATACAGGAAATACTACAATGTAAATAAAAAACACAATAGCAAATATAGTCAGGATAAAAAGAAAAATTATTTTCAAAATTATAAAAGACTTATTTCATATCTTTACCTGGTTGAAAGGTAATATAGTCTATACTAATATTATAAACTATTAAAGAAGATAAAAAGGTCTTAGAACAAATGAACATCTTGAAAATAAACAAGATGTTGAATTGTTGTACTAAAAATTTAATAGAGGAATTACAGTTTGGGGCACGACAGACTAAGTGTAGTCCCCCTGTCTCTCCCACTGAATGCAACTATAAAACCTGAACAAAGACTAAAAAAAAAAAATCTGAACTCTAGAATTGGGCACCAGTATGTAAAAGTAACTCCAGGAAAAGCCCTCTAGTTCTGGTTCAATAAACAGAAAAGGGATTTCTTAATGCCTAGAGAAAGTATGGAAATCTTCTTTTTCTAATTTTTTTCTTCCACATTCTTAGGTCCCAGACCCCATACAATCTCTTTGTGATGGCAGCACAGATGGAACTGAGAGCCCACAGGAATCCAAGCTTTGAGGAAGGAAAACAGCCTTTTGCAATCCCTGGAGACCCAGTCTCAAGAAGGTGGGTCAACTCCCTCTTGATTTTATTTCTCCTTCTGTCTTCTTGCTGTTTGTCTCTAGATGAAGAAGCATATATGCAGAAGCAACTAAATCTCCAGTTTTCTGGCATAATAATTAAAAATCAGAGGCCCAGGAAACTATATAGAAAATAATAGGCAGGAAATCATAGACAGGGAATAGCTTGAGAAAGAGGCACCATAAAGATTTTGTTAATGAATTTCTGTTCTCACCCAAAGTTGGCCATGGGTAGATCTGATTTAATCAATACAGCAAAGAATTTAAGGATGGAACTCACAGATTATTGCCCAGGTCTCAGAGTGTCCTGGGTGGCACACAGGACAACTACAAATAGCATTGCAAAGACTTTGAAAACTGAATTAACTTTGGGATGGCAGTCCACAGAAGGTGGGCTGCACTATGTGTCCTAAATCTAAACAGGTTGATTGCTTGCTGAAACAAAAATAACATTTAACACAAAATATTTAAAGACTCAGTACCTCATGACATAATATTCATGCCCAGGAACAAATCCAAAAGTACTCAGTATATGAAGAACTAGAAAAATATCACTTCACACAGGGCAAAACAAATCAACAGATGCTAATGTGAAAATAAAATATATTAAAAATATCCCACAAAAAACTTAAAGCAATTGGCCAGACATAGTGGCTTACACCTGTAATCCCAACACTTTGGGAGGCCAACATGTGAGGATTGCTTGAGGCCAGGAATTTGTAACCAGCCTGGACAACATAGCGAGAACGCATCTCAATAAAAAAATAAAAAATAAAAATCAACTGGATATGGTGTTGCATACCTATAGTCCTAGCTACTAGGAAGGCTGGGGCAAGAGGATCCAAGTTCGAGGTTACTGTGAGCTATGAACATACCACTGCACTCTAGTTCGAGTTACAGAGGGAGACTCTGCCTCAAAAAATAAAAAAGAACGTAAAGTAGCTATCATAAAAATGTTCCAACAAGGAATTTCTAACATTCGTGAAACAAATAAAAAATAGACAGTTACAGCAAGAAACAGAATTGGACAGAAATAGTACAACTGAACAATACAATAACTACAATTGGAAAAAGTCTCACTAAAAGGTCTCAATATTGGAATGGATATGACGAGGAAGGGGTCAGTGAACTCAAAGATAGTTTAATAAAAACTATCCAGTCAGAGTAACAGAAAAAATTGATTGAGAAAAATTAACAGAGCCTTCAGAACATGTGGGATAATGAAAAAGGTCTAATGTTGTACCATTAGAGTTCTAAAAGTAGATAAGAATGTAGACCTGAAAAAAAAGTTTGAGGAATTAATAGCTGAAAATTTCCTGTTTAGCAGAAGACATAAACTTAAAGATTCAAAATATTCAACAAATTCCCAAGAGGACAAACCCAAAGAAATCCATGCTCTGTGACACATATGCAACCTGCTGAGAATAGAAGGCAATTAAAAACCTTTAAACAGAGACAAGCAATGCATTATTTGTAGGAAAACAATAATTCAAATGACAATGATTTTTTATCAGAAATCATGGAGTTCAGAAGAAAGTAGCACACATTTTTAGGTACTGAAAGGAAAGAACCATCAGCCCAGATTTCTTTTTTCAGTGAAAATATTCTTCAAAAAATGAAACAGAAATAAGATATTCTCAAATAAAGAAACCCTAAGAGAATTCTTTGCCAGCAGACTTCCTTTAGAAAAATATTGTTAATGCAAATTTTCCAGATAGAAGCAAACTAATACCAGAAAGAAAAACGGAACATAAGCAATGAAAGAAGAAAACAAAATGGTAAATATCTGGGTAAAATGATAGACTATTTTGTCTTGCGATCCTTAAGATAAGTGTCATGGTTGAAAATTAAAATTATAACATTGTCTTGCAGGATTTTCAATGC
The DNA here is from genome assembly GCF_009764315.1 of Trachypithecus francoisi. Classification (NCBI taxonomy): domain Eukaryota; kingdom Metazoa; phylum Chordata; class Mammalia; order Primates; family Cercopithecidae; genus Trachypithecus; species Trachypithecus francoisi. The sequence goes on along the minus strand of NW_022681474.1, from coordinate 48,993,080 downwards.
ACCTAATAGTAAACTGTGACACTTGAAACATCAAGGAGAAAAGTAAAGGGATATATATGGTGGTAAGATATATCAACATCCATTTTATGTTGATAAAATATTTAGTCTAATTAGACCAAATATAAAGTTAAGTAATTCTTGAGAGCAATTACTAAAAAAAAATTTCAAGGAGATATAGTCAAAGACTCAATGGGTAAGTAAAATAGAATACTAAAAAATGTTCCAAAAATGCAAATGAATGCAGAAAATAGAGAATGGAGATACAAAAATGAAGAGAACAAATAAAACTAAATAATAAAATGGCAAAGTGGGATACAAATATATCAATAACTGTATTAAATGTAAATGGTCTGAGCACACCAATTAAAAGACAGAGATCATTAGAATGGATAGCAAAACATAATACAACTATATGTTGTCCATGTAAAACTCACCTCAAATCTAATGCTTCAGATAGGTTAAAAGGAAAAGGATAAAAAAAGATATACCATGCAAACTCCTACAAAAGAAGTTGGAGTTGCTATATTCATATCGGACAAAGTAGATTTCAGCACAAAGAAAATTAGCAGAAATAAAGATAAATTTTACCTAATGATTCAACAGTCAAATTGCCATGAAGATATAATAACCCTAAATGTGTATGCACCTAACAAAAGAGCTCCAAAATACAGGGCACAAATACTGAGAAAACTGAAGGAGAAATTGACAAATTTTCTGTTACAAATAGAAATTACAATGCTCATAGATTGAATATCAGAAAAAATATAGAACTCAATAATACCGTAAATCAATAGGATCTAACTAACATTTTTTGAACACTCCATCCAACAATAGCAGAAGTCACATCCTTTTCAAATTCACAAGAAACATTCACCAAAATATACCATATCCTGGATTGTAAAACAAATCTTAACAATTTTTTGTAAGAGATTGTGGTCTAGCTATGTTGCCTACACTGGTCGTGATCTCCTGGGCCCAAGCAAGCCTCCCGCTTCAGCATCCCAAACTGCTGGGGTTACCGGAATGAGCTACCGCACCTGGTCAAACCTTAACGAATTTAAAAGAATTAGAATCATACAAAGTATATTTTCTGATTATAATGTATTTAAAATAGAAGTCAAAACAGGGAAAATTCTCCAAACACTTGAAAATTAAAAAGTACACTTGTAAAACCAGTCAAGCAACAAAAGAGTAAAAAGCAATAATAATTTACTAGAGAGGTATGGTAGAGGGCACAGAGAGAGCCCCTCTGTGCACAGATGCATAGGAAAGACCTAAAACTAAAGGCAAAGCTGGAACAATGATAATATTTTTCTAGTACCCCAGTTTCCACTCTATGCACAAGATACTATCAGAGTAACTTCAAGACAGTGGTACATTGAAGGTCACCAGAACAAGTCAAACATGCCCCAATTCCTAAATGTAACTGAACTGTTTTCGCTTCCATGAAAATATTAATCAAAAGAAGGATGGATAAGCTATATGCCTAACAGGTAACATAGACTTAAGAACAAGGAATATTACCAGGATAAAGAGGGACATTTCATTATAAGAAAGGGATCAATCACAAAGAGAACAGAACAATCCTAAATGTCTATGCAACTAAAGACAGCGTATCAAAATTAGGAAAGTAAGAATTGATGGGACTATGGCCGGGCGCGGTGGCTCAAGCCTGTAATCCCAGCACTTTGGGAGGGCGAGGCGGGCGGATCACGAGGTCAGGAGATCGAGACCCTCCTGGCTAACACGGTGAAACCCCGTCTCTACTAAAAAAGACAAAAAACTAGCCGGGCGCAGTGGCGGGCGCCTGTAGTCCCAGCTACTCGGAGGCTGAGGCGGGAGAATGGCGGGAACCCGGGAGGCGGAGCTTGCGGTGAGCCGAGATCGCGCCACTGCACTCCAGCCTGGGAGACACAGCGAGACTCCGTCTCAAAAAAAAAAAGAATTGATGGGACTAAAGGCTAAATTTTAAAATCCACAATTTTAGTGGCCAACATCAAAATCTTCTCTTAGTAATCAATAGAACAAAATCAGAATATACATTAGACTTAAAAACATTATGAATTAATTTGACCTAACTGACATTTAGAGAAATCATTCATGAGCAACTATAGCATACACGTTTTTTTCAAGTGCACATGGAATATTCACTATGATAGATCATATTCCAGGTAATAAAACATATTCAACACATCTAAAATGATTAATATCATATAAAGCATATTCTCTTATAAAACCAAAATTAAACTTGAAATCAATAACAGAAGAATAGCTAGAGATATCCAAATATTGAGAAATTTCAAAACACACTTTTGCATAACCCATAAGTCAAAGACCAAATCGTAAGAGAAATTAGAAAATATTATAACTTGAATGAAAATGAAAACACAGCATACATAAATTTGTGAGATGCAGTACTTGGAAATAATTTTAGCATTAAATGCTAATATTACAAAAGTGGTGTGCCATTTATTAATTTATGCATCCCATTTCTATATTTATTTTCAATGCATATTCTGTGACAATAGAATTAATTTAAGCATCTTTCCTTTAAATTCAGCACAATGTTGTGCTTTCTCAGTAGAGGGCACTGGAGGGACATTGCAGAAGGAAGTCCCTCTCCTTGGAGGAAGACACTATCCAGCTGCTGCATGGGAGAAAGCAGGGGAGTGGATCAAGGGTGTAGCCCAAGTGTACAGTATTTACAAAGTCTAGTGTATTACAGCAAAAAGCAATAATAATAAAAATAGAGACTGAAGGGAAAAAGAGTCTCAATTTGCTGAAGACATGATTGTCTACATAGAAAATCCAAAAGAATCTACAACAAAGCTCCTAGGAATAAAAAGTGACTTTAGCAAGATCATGGGGAAGAAGAACAATGCAAAAAAATTAATTGTACTTCAATATACTAGTAATGAACAAATGGAAGTTGAAATAACATTTAAAATAACACAAAAATATGAAATATTAGGTATAAATCTAAATAAGGACAAAATATGTAGGCTGAACACTGTAAGACAATAATGAGAAAATTTGAGAAGATCTAAGTAAATAAGTGAATAAGAGAATATATGGGCCAGGCCTGGTGGCTCACATCTATAATCTCAACACTTTGGGAGGCCAAGGTGGGTGGATCGTAAGGTCAGATCGAAACAGTGAAACCCCGTCTCTACTAAAAATACAAAAAATTAGCTGGGTGTGGTAGCACACTCCTGTAATCCCAGCTACTCGGGAGGCTGAGGCAGGAGAATCACTTGAACCGGGGAGGTGGGGGTTGCAGTGAGCCGAAGTCATGCCACTGCACTCTAGCCTGGGCAACAGAGCACAAGACTCCATCAAAAAAAAAAAGAAAAGAAAAGAATATACTATGTGCAGGATTGGAAGACTCAATATTGTTAAAACATTATTTTTCTTCAAATATATGGATTGAAAGCAACCACAAGAAATTCCAGCAGAATTTTTTTTTTCAGAAGTCAGTGACCTAATTATTATATGGAAAAATAAAGACACTATAATAGTCAAGCTGATTATGAAAAAGAACAAAGTTGGTGAAATTACACTATCTGACATCAAGACTTACAATGACCTTACCGTAACCAAGACAGCTTCTATTAGTGAAAGAACAAATACACATGTCAGTGAATCATAATAATGAGTCCAGAAACAAAACTCAGGTCAAAATACATAAGGCAACAATTGCTAGAACCACAAAAAGAGATAGAGAAATGTATTACTATATTTGTTGGCTTCAACACACCTCTATGATTAATTGAAAGATCAGCAGGTAGAAAAATCAGTAAGGAAATACAATCATGACCAGCCTCATAATGATGTTTTGGTCAATGACAGACCACATATACAACGGAGGTCCAATAAGATTATAATGAATCTAGCCGGGCGCAGTGGCTCAAGCCTGTAATCCCAGCACTTTGGGAGGCCGAGACGGGCGGATCACGAGGTCAGGAGATCGAGACCATCCTGGCTAATACAGTGAAACCCCGTCTCTACTAAAAAATACAAAAAACTAGCCCGGCGAGGTGGCGGGCGCCTGTAGTCCCAGCTACTCCAGAGGCTGAGGCAGGAGAATGGCGTAAACCCGGGAGGCGGAGCTTGCAGTGAGCTGAGATCCGGCCACTGCACTCCAGCCTGGGCAACAGAGCAAGACTCTGTCTCAAAAAAAAAAAAAAAAAAAAAAAGATTATAATGAATCTAAAAATTCCTACTATCTAGTCATAGCCATAATGTCATTAACGTCATAGTGCAGCATATTACTCTTGTGTTTGTAGTGATGCTGGTGTAAACAAACTTACTACATTACTAGTCATACATGAACTTTTAAAAAATATAATTCTCTGTTTTTTTAAAAAAAAAAGTCTCTGCCTCTCTTTCCTTGTCCTTTTCTAATGTTGTGTATGTGAGCTTTATTATTTTTATTGCATATTTTATATTTTATTTTTATATTTTTTATTTATATTTTATTTCTCCCTTTAAATTTGTTATTTCTGCCATTTTCTGTTTTATAAATGTGGTTATCACTGGATATCCACAGGGGATTAGTTCCAGGAGCTCCTGTGATACCAAACTCTGCAGATGTTCAAATGGCATAGCATTTGTGTATAACCTACACACATCCTCACATACACAGTACTTTAAATTATCTCTAGATTACTTATAACACCAAATTAAATGTAAATGCTACGTAAATAGTTGTTATACTATAATGTATTTTTATTATTTTTATTGTATTGTTATTTTTCCAATTTTTAGAATATTTTAGCTCCGCAGTTGGTTGAATCCACTGATGTGGAACCCACAGATATGAAGAGCCAACTGTAGCTACAATTATTAGCCACAAACACCCTTTTGGTCAATGTTAGATTGCATATGTTATGGTGATCTCATACAACTATGATAGAGCTAAAAAATTCCTATCACCTGGTAACTCACATGTTTGTCACATAAAAGTATGGCATATATAATTACGTACAGAACATATTACTTGATAACGGTATCAAAAGACTATGTCACTGGTTTATGTGTTTATTATACCATACTTTTTATCCGTCAAAGCTAATGTGTGTGTTTATGTCTTAGTTTTTGACAAAAAAGTTTAAAAAGTAAAGTAGTTAAATGGAAAAAGGCATACAGAATAAGGACATCAGAAAGAAAATATTTTTGTACAGATGTACAATGCGCTTCTGCTTTAGCCAAGTATTATTACAAAAGAGTCAAAAAGTAAAACAAATTAAAAGTTCATAAAGTTAAAAAAAATTACAGCAAGCTAAGGTCAATTTATTATTGAATAAAGAAAAACATTTTTATAAATGTATTGTAGCCTGAGTACAGTGTTTATAAAACCTACAGTAGCATACAGCAATGTCCTAGACATTCATATTCACTCACCTCTCATTCACTGACTCACCCAAAGTAACTTCCAGTCCTGCAAGCTTCATTCATGGTAAGTGCCCTATACAACTATACAATTTTTTGTCTATTATACTGTACATTACTATATCTTTTCAATGTTTAGATACAACAAATCCTTACCATTATGTTACAATTTCCTACAGTATTCAGTACAATAACATGATATACAGGTTTGTAGCCTAGGAGTAACAGGCTATACTATATAGCCTAGGTGTGTAGTAAGCCACACCATCCAGCTTTATGTAAGTACACTCTATAATATTTGCACAATGAAGTCGCCTAACAATGCATTTCTCAGAATGCATCTCCTTCATTAAGGAACACGTAACTTTGGTTGAACCGAAAAGCACCATCAATCAACTGGATCTAACTGACATTTATAGAATGCTTCCTCTGATGACAGTAGAGTACATACTCTTCTCAAGCTCACAATGTCCATTCAACCAGATTGACCACATTCTTGTCCATAAAACATACAACAACAAATATAAAAGAAGAGAAATCACGTGATGTATGCACTCAGACCACAATGGAATTAAACTAGAAATCAATAACAGAAAGATAGCTGGAAATTCCCAAATGCTTAGAGGTTAAACAACAAATAAAACACACTCACAGAAGAAATTTCAAAATAAATGTAAAAATATTTTGAACTAAATAAAAATGAAAATACAACTTATCAAAACAGGTAAGCAGAGAAAGCTATGCTTAGAGGAAAATTTATACTATTGAATGCATATATTAGAAAAGAATAAAGAACTAAAACCAATAAGCTATTATTTCACCTTAGAAAACTAGAGGAAAAAAAAATGTAAGCTTTAAACACAGGAGAAATAATAAAAATTAGAAGCAGAAATCAATGAAATTGAAAACAGTAAAACTATAGAGAAATTAACAAAACTAAAACCTGATTCTTTGAAAATATCAACAAAATTTATAAACTTGTAGCCAGGCTAACCAAGAATAAAAAAAGATGTAAATTGCTAATATCATAAATGAAAGAGGTGCCATCATTATTGATCCCCTGGACAACAGAATGATAATAAAGAAATATCACCAACAATTCTATGCCTATAAATTTGATAACATAAATGAAATGGACCAATTCCTTAAAAAGCATAATCTAGCAAAATTCACGCAAGAAGAAATAGGTAATCTGAATAGTTCTATGACTGTTAAATAAATTTATTTAATAATTAATAACCTTCCAGAATAGAAAGTGCTAAGCCTAAGTGGTTTCACTGGTGACTTCTCCCAAATATTTGAAGACAAAATGATACCAATTCTGTATAATACCTTTCTGGAAATAAAAGCAGAAAGAATACTCATTCAGTGAAGCCAGCATTACCCTAATACTAAAACCATATAACAATACTAAAAGAAAGGAAAACTGCAGAACAGTGTCTTTCATGAACATACATTCAAAAATTCTTAGCAAAATCTTAGTAAATAAATCTAACTATGTGTAAAGAGAATAATACACCACAACCAAGTAGAATTTATTTCAGTTATTCAAGTCTAGATCAAGATTTCAATTATCAGTTAATATAATTTATCAACAAGCTACTGAAGAAAAATTATATGATTACATAAATAGATACAGAAAACTAATTTACCAAAATGTAACATCCATTCACAATAAAAATTCTCGGCAAACTAGGAATAGAGGGGAACTTCCCCAATTTAATAAAGAACAAAAGCTTACAGCTAACATCGTACTTAATAGTAACAAACCAGATAATTTCTCACTAAAATCTGGAAAAAGGTAAGGATGTTCTTTCTCACCACCTCTACTGAATATCATACTGGAAGTCCTAGCTAATGCAATATGACCAGTAAAAGAAATAAAATTTGTACAGATTAGGGAGGGAGAAATAAAATTGTCTTTTTCACAGGTAGTGTAATTGTTTATGTAGAAAAATCTCAAACAATTAAAAAAAGAAACTCCTGGAATTAATATGTAATTAAAGGAAAGTTGCAGGACACCAGGTTAATTTATAAAAGTCAATTACTTTTCTATATAAAAGCAATAAACAATTTTTAAATTAAAAGCATAATATCATTTATATTAGCACCACACAAAATGAAGTACCTTGGAATATATCTACCAAAATATATATAAAATCTATACAAGCAAAATTACAAAACTCTGAAGAAAGAAATCAAATAGATATAAATAAATGATGAATATTTTATGTTCCTACATAGGATGAATCTATTTTGTTAAGATGTTGGTTCCTTGCAACTTGACCTATAGATTCAAAGCAATCTCAACTATAATATCAGCAAATCATTTTGTGGATATTAACAAAGTGATTCTAAAATTTATATGGACAAGAGATCCAGAATAGCCCATACCTTACTGAGAAAGAACAAAGGCCAAGGACTGACACTACCCAACTTCAAAACTTACTATAAATTATATTAATCATGAAAGTGTAATATTGGTGAAATAATAGACAAACAGATCAATGGAACAGAAGAGAGATCCCTCCCCACGTCTTCCCCGCCCCCCCCACACAAACATGCAAACAGAGTCAAATGATCTTTGACAAAGAAGGTAACTGAATGAAAAACTGATAAAGGATCTGCCCTGTATTCAGTCCACAGAAGCCAGATTTAAGGTGGGTTCTAGGTTCTGTGGATGTCCATGGACAGGCAGTGGCACAACAACTCAGCTGACCTGACAGCAAACAGATGCCTGGTCTGCCATGGTTTTCTCAAACAGGTACATACATCAGAATCATCTGGAGTAACAGATTCAGCAGGTCTGGGGCAGAACCCAAGAATTCAGATTTCTAACAAATTCCCTGGAGATACTGATGGTACCAGGACAAATGGTGCTGAAATAACTGGATATTCACATGCAAAAAAACAAATCTAGACACTAAACTTATTTCATTCAAAAAAATTAGTTCCAAATGAATCATAGACCTCAGTATAAAACATAAAACTTTAAACTTCCAGAATATAACATAGGAAAAACTCTAGGTGACTTGGGTTTGGTGGTGAGTTTTTAGATAAAACATCAAAAGAATAATCCATGAAAGAAAAAAATAGATAACATGGACTTTGTTAAAATCAAAAACTTTCTGACTTGAAGGAGAGACCGTTAGAAGGAAAAGGCAAGCCACCGACTGGGATATAATATTTGCAAAACACATCTGAAAATATTTGTTAAACATTTTGTATCCAAAATATACAATGAAAAACTATACAGAGAGACAGAGAGAGAGAGAGAGAGAGAGAGAGAGAAAGCGCTATTAAAACTCAATGATAAGAAAACAACCTTTTCTTTTTTTTTTTTTTTGAGAGGGAGTCTCACTCTGTTACCCACTCAGCTCACTGCCACCTATGCCTCCTGGGTTCAAGTGATTCTCCTGCCTATTTTTTTTTTTTTTTTTTTTGGTAATACTTTAAGCTCTAGGGTACATGTGCACCACGTGCAGGTTTGTTACATACGTATAGATGTACCATGTTGGTTTGCCTCACCCATTAACTCGTCATTTACATTAGGTATTTCTCCTATGCTATCCCTCCCCCTGCCCTCCACCCCATGACAGGGCCTGGTGTGTGATGTTCCCTGCCCTGTTTCCAAGTGTTCTCATTGTTCAATTCCCACCTGTGAGTGAGAACATGCGGTGTTTGGTTTTCTGTCCTTGTGATAGTTTGCTCAGAATGATAGTTTTGAGCTTCATCCATGTCCCTGCAAAGGACATGAACTCATCCTTTTTTATGGCTGCATAGTATTCCATGGTGTATATGTGTCACATTTTCTTAATCTAATCTACAATTGATGGACATTTGGGTTGGTTCCAAGTTTTTGCTATTGTGAATAGTGCCACAATAAACATATATGTGTATGTATCTTTGTAGTAGCATGATTTATAATCCTTTGGGTATATATCCTGTAATAGGATCACTGGGTCAAATGGTATTTCTAGTTCTAGATCCTTGAGGAATCGCCACACTGTCTTCCACATGGTTGAACTACTTTACATCCCACCAAAACTGTAAAAACATTCCTATTTCTCCACAGCCTCACCAGCGTCTGTTGCTTCCTGACTTTTTAATGATCACAATTCTAACTGGTATGAGATGGTATCTCATTGGGGTTTTGATTTGCATTTCTCTGATGACCAATGATGATGAGCATTTTTTCATGTGTCTGTTGGCTGCATAAATGTCTTCTTTTGAGAAGTGTCTGTTCATGTCCCTTGCCCACTTTTCGTTGGGGTTGTTTTTTTTCTTGTAAATTTGTTTAAGTTCTTTGTAGATTCTGGATATTAGCCCTTTGTCAGATGGGTAGATTGCAAAAATTTTCTTCCCATTCTGTAGGTTGCCTGTTCACTCTGATGGTAGTTTCTTTTGCTTTTCAGGAGCTCTTTAGTTTAATTAGATCCCATTTGTCTATTTTGACTTTTTTTTGCCATTGCTTTTGGTGTTTTAGTCATGAAGTTCTTGCCCATACCTATATCCAGAATGGTATTGCCTAGGTTTATTTCTAGGGTTTTATGGTTTTAGGTCTAAAATATAAGTCTTTAATCCATCTTGAATTAATTTTTGTATAAGGTATAAGGAAGGGATCCAGTTTCAACTTTCTACATATGGCTAGCCAGTTTTCCTAGCACCATTTATTAAATAGGGAATCCTTTCCCCATTTCTTGTTTTTGTCAGGTTTGTCAAAGATCATATGGTTGTAGATGTGTGGTGTTATTTCTGAGGCCTCTGTTCTGTTCCATTGGTCTATATTTCTGTTTTGGTACCAGTACCATGTTGTTTTGATTACTGTAGACTTGTAGTATTATTTGAAGTCAGGTAGCATGACGCCTCCAGTTCTTTTTGTTTAGAATCGGCTTGGCAATGCAGCTCTTTTTTGGTTCCATATGAACTTTAAAGTAGTTTTTTCCAATTCTGTGAAGAAAGTCATTGGTACCTTGATGGGGATGGCATTGAATCTATAAATTACCTTGGGCAGTATGGTCATTTTCATGATATTGATTCTTCCTATCCATGAGCATGGAACGTTCTTCCATTTGTTTGTGTCTTCTTTTATTTCGTTGAGCAGTGGTTTGTAGTTCTCCTTGAAGAGGTCCTTCACATCCCTTGTAAGTCGGATTCCTAGGTAATTTATTCTCTTTGTAGCAATTGTGAATGGGAGTTCACTCATAATTTGGCTCTCTGTTTGTTTGTTACTGGTGTATAGGAATGCTTGTGATTTTTACACATCGATTTTGTATCCTGAGATTTTGCTGAAGTTACTTACCAGATAATGAGATTTTGGGCTGATACGATGGGGTTTTCTAAATATACAATCATGTCATCTGCAAACAGGGACAATTTGACTTCTTCTTTTCCTAACTGAATATCCTTTATTTCTTTCTCTTGCCTGATTGCCCTGGCCAGAACTTCCAACACTATGTTGAATAGGAGCCATGCGAGAGGGCATCCCTGTCTTGTGCCAGTTTTCAAAGGGAATGCTTCCAGTTTTTGCCCATTCAGCATGATATTGGCTGTGGGTTTGTCATATATAACTCTTATTATTTTGAGATATGTTCCATCAATACCTAGTTTATTGAGAGTTTTTAGCATGAAGAGTTGTTCAATTTTGTCAAAGGCGTTTTCTGCATCTATTGAGATAATTCTGTGGTTTTTGTCATTGGTTCTGTTTATGTGATGGATTACGTTTATTGATTTGCATATGTTGAACCAGCCTTGCATCCCAGGGATGAAGCTGACTTGATTGTGCTAGATAAGCTTTTTGATGTGCTACTAGATTCGTTTTGCCAGTATTTTATTGAGGATTTTCACATTGATGTTCTTCAGGAATATTGGCCTAAAATTCTCTTTTTTTGGTATGTCTCTGCCAGGTTTTGGTATCAGGATGATGCTGGCCTCATAAAATGAGTTAGGGAGGATTCCCTCTTTTTCTATTGACTGGAATAATTTCAGATGGAATGGTACCAGCTCCTCTTTGTATGTCTGGTAGAATTCAGCTGTGAATCCATCTGGTCCTGGACTTTTGTTGGTTGGTAGGCTATTAATTATTGCCTCAATTTCAGAGCCTGTTATTGGTCTATTCAGAAATTCAACTTCTTCCTGGTTTAGTCTTGGGAGGGTGTATGTGTCCAGGAATTTATCCATTTCTTCTAGATTTTCTAGTTCATTTGCATAGAGGTGTTTATAGTATTCTCTGATGGTAGTTTGTATTTCTGTGGGATTGGTGGTGATATCCCCTTTATCATTTTTATTGCATCTATTTGATTCTTCTCTCTTTTCTTCCTTATCAGTCTTGCTAGTGGTCTATCAATTTTGTTGATCTTTTCAAAAAACCACCTCCTGGATTCATTGATTTTTTGAAGGGTTTTTTGTGTCTCTATCTCCTTCAGTTCTGCTCTGATCTTAGTTATTTCTTGCCTTCTGCTAGCTTTTGAATTTGTTTGCTCTTGCTTCTCTAGTTCTTTTAGTTGTGATGTTAGGGTGTTGATTTTAGATCTTTCCTTCTTTCTCTTGTGGGCATTTAGTACTACAAATTTCCCTCTACACACTGCTTTAAATGTGTATACCATTTAAAGAGACTCTGGTACATTGTGTCTTTGTTCTTACTTGTTTCAAATAACATCTTTATCTCTGCCTTCATTTTGTTATTTACCCAGTAGCCATTCAGGAGCAGGTTGTTCAGTTTCCATGTAGTTGTGCAGTTTTGAGTGAGTTTCTTAATCCTGAGTGCTAATTTTACCGCGCTGTGGTCTGAGAGGCAGCTTGTTGTGATTTCTGTTCTTTTGCATTTGCTTAGGAGTGCTTTACCTGCAACTATGTGGTCAATTTTGGAATAAGTGCAATGTGGAATAGGTGCTAAGATGAATGTATATTCTGTTGACTTGGGGTGGAGAGTTCTATAGATGTCTATTAGGTCTGCTTGGTGCAGAGCTTAGTTTAAGTCCTGGATATCCTTTTTAAACTTCTGTCTCGTTGATCTGTCTAATATTGACAGTGGGGTGTTAAAGTCTCCCATTATTATTGTGTGGGAGTCTAAGTCTCTTTGTAAGTCTCTAAGGACTTGTTTTATGAATCTGGGTGCTCCTGTATTGGGTGCATATATATTTAGGTTAGTTAGCTCTTCTAGTTGAATTGATCCCTTTACCATTATGTAATGGCCTTCTTTGTCTCTTTTGATCTTTGTTGGTTTAAAGTCTATGTTATCAGAAACTAGGATTGTAACCTCTGCTAGTTTTTTTGTTTTGTTTTGTTTTGTTTTTCTTTCCATTTCCTTTTGTTTTGAGCCTATGTGTGTCTCTGCAGGTGAGATGGGTCTCCTGAATACAGCACACTGATGGGTCTTGACTCCTTATCCAATTTGCCAGTCTGTGTCTTTTAATTGGGGCATTTAGCCCATTTACATTTAAGGTTAATATTGTTATGTGTGAATTTGATCTTGTCATTATGATGTTAGCTGGTTATTTTGCTTGTTAGTTGACGCAGTTTCCTCCTAGCATCAGTGGTCTTTACAATTTGGCATGTTTTTGCAGTGGCTGGTACCGGTTGTTCCTTTCCATGTTTAGTGCTTCCTTCAGGAGCACTTGTAGGGCAGTCCTGATGGTGACAAAATCTCTCAGCATTTGCTCATCTGTAAAGGATTTTATTTCTCCTTCACTTATGAAACTTAGTTTGGCTGGATATGAAATTCTGGGTTTAAAATTCTTTTCTTTAAGAATGTTGAATATTGGCCCCCACTCTCTTCTGGCTTGGAGAGTTTCTGCTGAGAGATCCACTGTTTGTCTGATGTGCTTCTCTTTGTGGGTAACCTGACCTTTCTCTCTGGCTGCCCTTAACATTTTTTCCTTCATTTCAACCTTGACGAATCTGACAATTTTGTGTCTTGGAGTTGCTCTTCTCAAGGAGTATCTTTGTGGCATTCTCTGTATTTCCTGAATTTGAATGTTGGCCTGCCTTGCTAGGTTGGGGATAATATCCTGAAGAGCGTTTTCCAACTTGGTTCCATTCTCCCCATCACTTTCAGGTATACCAATCAAATATAGATTTTTTCTTTTCACATAGTCCCATATTTCTTGGAGGCTTTGTTCGTTTCATTTTACTCTTTTTTCTGTAAACTTCTCTTCTCACTTTATTTCATTAATTTGATCTTCAATCACCCTTCAATTCACTCTTACACTTGATCTAATCAGCTATTGAAGCTTGTGCATGTGTCATGTAGTTCTCGTGCCACAGTTTTCAGCTCCATCAGGTCATTTAAGGTCTTCTCTACACTGTTTATTCTAGTTAGCCATTCATCTAATCTTTTTTCAAGGTTTTTAGCTTCCTTGTGATAGTTTGAACATCCTCCTTTAGCTCGGAGAAGTTTGTTATTACCGACCTTCTGAAGCCTACTTTTGTTAACTCATCAAAGTCATTCTTCATCCAGCTTTGTTCCGTTGCTGGCGAGGAGCTGCGATCCTTTGGAGAAAAAGAGGCGCTCTGGTTTTTAGAATTTTCAGCTTTTCTGTTCTGGTTTCTCCCATCTTTGTGGTTTTTATCTACCTTTGGTCTTTGATGCTGGTGACCTACAGATGAGGTTTCGGTATAGATGTTCTTTTTGTTGATATTGATGCTATTCCTTTCCGTTGGTTAGTTTTCCTTCTAACAATCAGGTCCCTCAGCTCCAGGTCTGTTGGAGTTTGCTGGAGGTCCACTCCAGACCCTAATTGCCTGGGTATCACTAGCAGAGGCTGCAGAACAGCAAATATTGCAGAACAGCAAATATTGCTGCCTGATCCTGGCTCTGGAAGCTTTGTCCCAGAGGATCGCCCACGTGTATGTCAGTCAGCCCCTACTGGGAGGTATCTCCCAGTTAGGATACACGTGGGTCAGGTACCCACTTGAGGAGACAGTCTGTCCATTCTCAGAGCTCAAACACTGTACTGGGAGAACCACTGCTCTCTTCAGAGCTGTCAGACAGGGATGTTTAAGTCTGCAGAAGTTTCTGCTGCCTTTTGTTCAGCTATGCCCTGCCCCCAGAGGTGGAGTCTACAGAGGGCCATACTGAGCTGCAGTGGACTCCACCCAGTTTGAGCTTCCTTGGCCACTTTGTTTACTTAATCAAGCCTCCGCAATGGTGGATGCCCCTCCCCCTCCTGGGCTGCTGCCTCGCAGGTTGATCTCAGACTGCTGCGCTAGCAGTGAGCAAGGCTCCATGGGCATGAGACCTGCCGAGTCAGGGGCAGAATATCATCTCCTGGTGTGCCATTTGTTAAGACTGTTGGAAAAGCACAGTATTGGGGCAGAAGTGTCCCAATTTTCCAGGTACAGTCTGTCATGGCTCTCCTTGACTAGGAAAGGAAAATCCCCTGACCCCTAGTGCTTCCCAGGTGAGGTAATGCCCTGCCCTCCTTTGGCTCGCCCTCCGTGGGCTGCACCCACTGTCCAACCAGTCCCAGTAAGATGAATCAGGTACCTTAGCTGGAAATGCAGAAATCACCATCTTCTGCGTCAATCATGCTGGGAGCAGCAGACCAGAGTTGTTCCTATTCAGCCTTCTTGGAAGGGACTTTTTTCTCTCCTGCTTAATTTTAAAAAATCAACAAATGATCTGAATAGGCATTTCAACAAAGACAATATGCAGATGGCAGATAAGTATATATAAGTATGTAAAAAATGTACAACATCCTATATGATTAGGTAATTGCAATGAGATACTACTACACACCTATTAAGAAGGCTAAAGCTTAAAAAAAAAGCCAACATGATACCAAATGATAGTACTGATGTGGAGCAATAGGAACAGAAACTTCTCATTCATTTGATGGGAATGCAAAATGGTATAATCGCACTGGAAGACAGTTTGGCAGTATCTTACAAAGCTAAATGTCTTACCATACAATTTCGTCTTTGCACTCCAAGGTATTTCCCCTAATGAGTTGAAAACTTGGTCCACACAAAAACCAGATGAACATTTATAGTAGCTTTATTCATAATTTTCAAAATCTAGAAGCAATCAAATGGTTCTTAAAAAGATGAATGGAATATATACTTGTATTATATATACATGATAATTAAAAATTAATATTTTTCAAAGATGAATGGATAAACAAACTATTGTACATTCATACAATGGAATCTGATTCAATGATTTAAAAAATGGACAATGAACTATCAAATCACAAAACGACATGGAGGAAACTAAAATGCATATTACTTAGTGAAAGAATCAGTCTGAAAATACTATATACTATATATACTTTATGTTTCCAACTATATGGCATTCTGGAAAAGGCAAAACCTATAGGCACTGAGAAGATCAGTAAATACCACGAATTGGGGGAAATAGGGAGAGTGATGAATAGGTAGAGCATAGGGGATTTTTAGGGCACTGAAACTATCCCGTATGACACTGTCATGGTGGATGCATGGCATCATGTATTTGTCAAAACCTATAGAATGTACAACACAGAGTGAACCCTAATACAACCCGTAGGCTTTATTTAAGAATAATGTATCAATATTGGCTAATCAGTTGTAACAGATGTATCACTCTAATGTAAGATGCTAATACCAGGGGAAACCATGAGGTGGGATGGGAGTGTATGGAACCTCTCTGTATTACTTGCTCAATTTTCTATATACTTAAAAACTTCTCTGAAAAAAAAATTCTATTAATTAAAAAAGAAAAGCACAGACAGTGAGAAAATATTTGCAAATTAGAGATTTGGTAAAGGAACTGAATCTAGAAAACATAAAGAACTCTCAAAACTCAATAGCAAGAAAATAAATAGCACAATAAGAAGGGAGGGGGTATTTAAACAGATCGGTCACTAAAATAGATATTCAAATGGCAAATGAAAACACGAAAGGATGCTCGACATTATTCATCATTAGAAAAATTTGAATTAAAACAACAATAAGATCCCACTACAAACTCATTAGGATGGCTAATATTTACCAGAAAGAAAATGACAATACCGAATTCTGGGAAGAATATACAGCAGCTAGAACACATATGCACCATTAGTGGAAATGCAAAATGACATAGCCACTTTAGAAAATGGTTTGGCCATTTCTTTTAAAATGAAACACATTTGGTAAACAGCCTTGCAATTTCATCCCTAGATGTTTACCCAAGAGAAATGAAAACATATATTCATAGAAAAACTGGTAACAAGGGTTTATAGTGGCTTTATTCATAATCACCAAAACCAGGAAATGCCTAAGGGTCTTTAAACAGGAAAATGCATAAACAAACTGTGGTTCATTATAAAATGGAATGCATCAATTTAATGGAATACAATGCCTAATAAAAAAGATTCATCTATGTCTGATAAACACAACATAGATGAATCTCAAATGTATTATGCTACATGATAAAAAAAAAAGCAGGCTCAAAAGGTTATATACAGAGTGATTCCATTTATTACACTTTTTAAAGTCAAAAATACCTACAGAAAACAGGTCACTGATTGTCAGGATATGGAGGTATGGGGAGAAATTGACCATGTATGGGCACAGGATAACTTCTTGAGGTGACAGAAATGTTCCTTATCTTGGTTTTATTGGTGGCCACACAACTACATGCATTTTTCAAAAGTCTTAGAAGTTAAGAATGAAGAATTTGATTTTAATGTAAACACTATCCCTTAGTAAACCTGATTTTAAAATATATGCTTAGACAAATCCTGAAGGAGACCACATCTGCTCACCTAGATGGGAAGTCCTCTCTTTACAGGCACTCTGAGCAGCACACCTCCACATCTATCATTATCCACCTTTTGTGCATTGCACTTTCACTTTTCCATACATGTCCAGAGAGCAGCTCCTTCAGGGCTCTAGTGAGCCTCTCTTCCTTAGAAGAAACTTACGAGAGGAAAGAGAGTGAGATGAACCATCGGCTTCATTGCCTCCTGTTGGGGTGATAACCTTGCAGATCAGAATCAATTACAAGACAAGGATTCCCTTCTTGCCTGCTGATTTCTGGACACAGTTAACCCAGAGAGTTCACACAGCATCCATAAATTTTAGTTCAATTGTACCCTTGCTGGTGAATATGTATCTTTCTGGGGGGACAGAGGCCTCTAACTCTGCAAAGCTCAGAGCTGCACATAGAAATCACAAATTCCTCCACTGAGTCATCAGCAATGGTGTCATGTAGTGCCTCTCCTGCTTCCACCCCTTGTTTCTCTGACTCATCTGTTGTTCCTATTGAGGTCACAGCATTGCATAAAATTCTCTGTTTCAATGCATGTACCACTTTCTGAAGAATGGTACTCCATCTCTGCAGAGTATTTTTCTTAAACAGTGATTCATCTGTACCTTCAGCAGGCTATTCCAACAATCTATCAGGATGAAAGCTTCTGAATAATGATGTATCCAATACAACCAGTAGATCCCAAGGTCAGCTGTCTACTCCAACACCTCCTTGACTAGAAATTTGGTTCTCTGGTCAAATGCTATGTTATATGAAATTCTATGGATAATTATCTGACTAAAGTTTGCGGGTTAGAAAGACGATCCTTAGATATCCACTGTTGAGAGGATAAACTTCTAGCTCTTCCAGAATAGAGAGGAACAATGTAGTCAACTTACTACCAAGTAAAAGACTAATCTCTTCAAAGAATACCATCATCCCAGGAGCAGAGCATAGGTTCTCTTGCTGGTAAGTAGGACATCCAGAGGAGACAGTTGCTTGACTGGTCACTTTAAATCTTAGTCCATGACGCCTTATAGAGCCTCCATGTCTCTGTCATTGTGGCCACCTCATTTGTGTTTCCATTATGCCAGCACTGTGGTCAGCTGCAAATAAAACTAACATCAGCTGGTTGAGTAATTTTGTCTAATTAGTGGCCTAGTGCCTCTTCTAAGGTGGCATCTCCTGTTCTAAAGGGGAGCTATGTTGAGATTTTGGGTATATCAGTGGCAACTCAGACCCTTTTTCCAAAACTCCCCAAAATGCCTGGGTCCTTCCTTTTTCCCAGTGTGCAGTCATTGGCCACTCTATAGACATCGGCCCTTTGGAAAGGATACAAGATGGATTTCAGTGCCTACTTGTTAGTGTTTTACTGTCCTTCTCCTAGTGTCCTGACTACCTCTTCAGGAAAGAGGTCTAAAACTGAAAAAGCCCACTCAGATCCAGAAACTGAGAAAAGATTGGTGTTGTTTATTGCAGCAACCTCAGGTTCTTGCTTCTCCATTTTTGTCTTCTGGCAAAGTGGTCAAGTAGTGCCCTTCTCAGCTGCCCAACTACAATGGCTTTAAAGATGCAATAAATAAATATATTCTGTTAACCACATCCACAACTTTCTGCAGGTCAAGTTTTCTTAGCTGCCACTCCTGTCTTCTAATTGTTATGTCAATGACAGCTCCACCCCCCCCACCCCTACTTCTGAAGTTTAACACCAGGACCACCATCTGTCCTCTATTGCTTTGTGAGGAGGGGAGGGCAATCATCTCCATGGTCGTTAGTGACCTGAATCCTGTGACAGCCTCTCCAACTATTATCCCAGCCTGCAGAGGAAGCCATACATGAACTTCTTAGTAATTCCAGTGTTCGTCTCATCGGTGCATTCCTGGTAGTCTGAGTGAATTGTATGTCCCCAAGGCCTTTTCATAGAACAGAATTCTCTAGTGACCTTCGAGCCCCAGATAAAGAATCTACTCCAGCATGCTCACTTCCCTTATCCATTCAGTCCCTTCCTGTACCATCTGCTACAGAAGTCCAGGTATTTCAATATCATGCATTGTGGACCATTGCTTTTTCCAGACTTCTAGGAGTTATGGTAATAGGAGTTTGCATTAATTCCTAGTTTCTTTCCAGACATTAAACTCTGTATCCCTTATCAAACTTTATGCTATACCAGCCCATTGGATCAAGCATATTGAGAACTCAGTCTCACAGATACTCCCCTGGCTCCTGACCAGGCTACGCAACTCCCTAGGTATAACTGTTTTCTTCCTTTCTGAGGTGCAGCACATCCCTACTGATTATGGTGCAACCCAGTGCTGGTTATAGGCCTGGCAGCCAGGAGAGAAAGTGGGTCAGCTCCTGAGGGAGGAATTGTTCCATTGAAGGAGAAAGAGCACTGTATTCCCATCACACATTTGGCAAGGACGGGGAGTAGCTTTTAATGGGTAACACTGGGACACTTCTGCCAGCTCAGAAGATTTATAGAAATCTGGAAATCAATCATCTGAGGCATCCATCCAGATTGTCCCCATCTTGTGTGTCAGAGTCCTAGGCTCCCCCAATCAGGGTTCTGACTTTGGCATAAAAAACCTGCTTTAGTAGAACATTCAATCAACTTTGAAATATAACCACTCTATTAGATCTTGAGTTTGGTCTTCAGCTTTTTCTTTGCTCCTTACATGAGATAAAAGCTTTTTTGTAAACTAGCAAGGAGACTCTCTGGCTCTAACATTTAACGTTCAATTGCTTCTTAGTTGTTCTCAGTCTTTCATTATCTATCTGTTGGGTGTCCATAAAACTTAGTAACAATAACCCATTTCCATTACCCTAATAGTTATCATTCCTGAATCATCACACTGATATCAGTGCATGCTCATATACTGGGGCAATTCTCCCAAGTTACCACACTGAAATTTTAACAATGGGTCTGTCATTTTTCCACCTACCACCTGGAATGGAGTATCATGGTCAGCTGGGCAGTGGTTCAGTCACAAAACTCCATCTACTGCTTGATTTCTAGGAGGCAACAAGGTCACTTAGGAAGCAGATACTGAGATGGAGATAGAAGTGAAAACGATGTATTGGACAATTACACTTATGGAAAAATAAAAGACAGGAAGTGAGATCAGGCCTGGGGATTAGGCAAGTGGCAATGCTGAGGTGAAGTCTTTACCAGTCCATTAAGAAGTTGCAGAACTAAGATGCATTAGAGGAGACCTAGGCTAGGCAGAAATTTCTAGGTTCTTGTACAACTGCCTTGCTTAGTCATTGGCTGAAGGTTACCCCAAGAACAGCATGACCTCAGCTACCACTGCCTTTTTCATTTATTGGCTGGGACTATCTTAAGAGTGTGATCTCAGTTCAAAAGCTGAGGTGGGCCCCAAAAGAGCTAATAGCTGGTGGTTGTCTACTCGTCACACTCCTCCCAGCTAAGCAATGAATCCTTTCTTTACAGAAGATCTGAGTATCACATTTCCATGTCTATCATAGCCAAAAATTTAGAAAATGTAAAGAACAAGAATAAAGCTGTAAGACTTAGAACACTTATTTTGCCTATTATTGTTAATAGATGTATTATCAATACCTATAATAAATCTACAAAATAAGAGAGGGTAATATAGAAACAATAATAGTCAAATAGACGAATGAAACAAAATAAGTCCACTTAATACCCCCAATTAATTTCTTTAAATGCACTAATGTATAGCAGATGAGAAAGGAAACTTTTTTTCATCACATGGTAATGGGACAGTGGATATCCACTTAGAAAAAAATAAGTCTAATCTCTACCTCAAAACGTACACAAAAGTTATTTTCAAATAGATGAAAAACCCAAACTTAAAATCTGAAGCCATAATGCTTCTAGAAGAAAGTATAAGAGAATGTCTTTACAACTTGAGATAAAGCAAAGATTTCTTAGGCAGGATCCAGAAAGCAATAAGCGATTAAATGAAATCTTCATAAATTACACTACATTAAAATTTAAAACTTCTGCTCATCAGAAACACTGTAAAGAAGAATAGAAAACTGACACGCTGGGTTAAAATGTTGCAACATATATGCCTGATAAATCGCTCATACCCAGAGAATACAGATATGTAGATATACCAATAAAAAGAAAAAATAATTAAAAATGGACAAAAGTCTTAGACACTTCATGATGGAATATATGTAAATGACCAATAAGCACAATAAAAAGTTATCAACATCATTAGTCATTAGGGAAAATGCAAATTAAAATCACAATGAGACACTATTACACACCCATTAAAATGGCTAAAATGAAAAAGACAGATGACATTGAATTTTGGCAAGAATGTGGAGCAATCAGAATTCTCATACATTACTGGAAGGAGTATAAAATGGTACCACTTTATAAAACAATTTGGCAGTTTCTTTCAATGTTAAATATACACCTACTCTGAGATCAAGACTCACTGAAGCAACTAGGTTCCCCTGCCTCTTATAGAACCAATTGCTACAGTCAGGAAGAAAGAAGGCCTTAATTGGCTAGGCCCCTATCATGTGCTAACCCATGGCATCTCACCCAAACCGCATGAGCTGAGAGTGGAGGAGGGGTAATTTTCCAAAATAAAACAGAGATGCTGTTACCAAACACATAAGAAATGGGGCATCAAAGACTAAATTCTACTATTACCCAAGAGCACGTATAGGTCTGATGACCTTCCAGAGACTAGGTAGAGCCTGTCGTGCTTTATTTGGTTTTATAAAAATTATTTATGTATTTATTTATCTGCTTATTTTTAATTGACAAATAAAAATTGTGTATATGTATGCTATAACACGATATTTTGAAACATGTATACATTGTGGAATAGCTAAATCAGATCAATAAATATGCATTACCTCACGTGCTTATCATTTTTTCTTTTGGTGCAAACACTTAAAATCTACTGTCTTAGCAATTTTTATGTACAGAACACATTGCTGTTAACTATAATCATTGTGTTGTACAATAGAATTTATTCTGCCTGTCAAACTGGAATTTTGTATCCTTAGACCAACTTCTCCCTAACTCACTCCCCAACTCCAGTCCAGCCCCTAGTAACAACCATTCTACTCTCTATATCTATGAGTTCAATTTTTTTAGGTTCTACATGTGCGTAAGTGATGCAGTATTTGTTTTTATGTACCTAGTTTATTTCATTTACCATAATGTCCTCTAGGTTTATCTACATTGTCACAAATGACAGTTTCCTTTTTAAATGCTGTATGGTATTACACTGTGTGAAAATATACCACATCATCTGCATCCATTTATTTATTTGTGGATACTTAGGTTGATTCCATATCTTGGTTATTGTGAACCAGGAATGTAGATACCTCTTTCACATACTAATTATCTTTCCTTTGGATATATACCCAGCAATGGGATTGCTGGATCATATGGTAGTTTTATTTTTAATTGTTGGGAAATCGCCACACTGTTTGTCATAATAGCTGTACTAATTTACATTCCCTCCAGCAATGTACAAGGGATTCAATTTCTCCACATCTTTGCCAACACTTATCCTTCTTCATTTTGATAATAGCCATTCCAGCAGGTGATATTTCACTGTGGTTTTAGTTTACATTTCTCTGGTGATTAGTGAGGCTGAGTATTTTAATATACCTCCTGGCCATTTGTATGTCTTCTTTTGAAAATGTTCTCTTGCTTCTTTGCCCATTTTTAATTGAGTTGTTTTCTTACTATTGAGTGTCAGTTCCTCATATATTTCGGATATTAACCCCCTATCAGATATATAGCCTGCAAATATTTTCCCCAATTTCATAAGTTGTCTCTTCACTATCTTGATTATTTCTTTGGCTCTTCACTATCTTGATTATTTCTTTGGCATAAGGTTTTTAGTTTGATGTAATCCCATTTATCTATTTTGCTTTTGTTGCCTGCGTTTGGTGTTTGTTTGTTTGTTCATTTGTTTGTTTGTTTTTTGAGATGGAGTCTCTCTTTGTTGCCCAGGTTGGAGCGCAATGGCGCCACCTCTCTTCACTGCAATCTCCACCTCCTGGGTTCAAGTAACTCTCCTGCCTCAGCTTCCGTAATAGCTGGGACTATAGGCGAATGCCACCATGCCTGGCTAATTTTTGTACTTTTTTGTAGAGATGGGATTTCACCATGTTGGCTAGGCTAGTCTTGAACTCTTGACCTCAGGTGATCCTCCTGCCTTGGCCTCTCAAAGTGCTGGTATTACAGGCATGAGCCACCATGCCCAGCTGCCTGTATTTTTTGGTTCATATTCAAACGTCATTGCCCAGACCAAAGTCATGGTACATTTTCCTATGTTTTCTTCTGGTAGTTTTACAGTTTCAGGTCTTACATTTAAATCTTCAATCCATTTTGAGTTGATTTTTGTATCTGGGGTGAGATAAGTGTCTAATTTCATTCTGCATGTGGATATCCAGTTTTACCAACACCATTTGTTGAAGAGGCTGTCCTTTCCTTATTATGGGTTACTGGCAACATTGACAAAAACATTGTTCCTGATCTTAGAGGAAAAGCTCTCAACTTTTCACCATTGAGTATATGGGTTTCTCATATATGCCATATATTATGTTGTGGTACAGTCCTTCTATAACTAGTTTGTTGAGAATTTTTATCATAAAAGCCTGCTGAATTTTGTCAAGTGCTTTTCCTGCATCTGTTGAGATAATACTGTTTTTGTCCTTCATTCTGTTAATGTGTATCACATAGATTTGCATATGTTGAACCATTCTTGCATCCTTGGGATAAATCCCAGTTGATTATGACAAATGATCCTTCTAATGTGTATTGAATTCAGTTTGCTGCTATTCTGTTGAGGATTTTTGCATCTATATTCATCAGGGATATTGCCCTGTAATTTTCTTTCATTGAAGTATCCTTGTTTGGCTTTGGTATTACGGTAAGTGCTGGCCTTATAAAATAAATATGGAAATATTCCCTCTTCCTCAATGTTTTAGAAGAGTTTAAAAAGGATTGGTATTAGTTCTACTTTAATGTTTGGTAGAATTCAGCAATGAGAAGTCATCAGGTCCCAGGTTTTCCTTTCATAGAAGAACTTTTATTACTGATTCAAATTTTATATTCATTATATTTTCAGATTTTCTTTTTTTATGATTTAGTCTTAGTAGGTTGTACGTGTTTAGGAATTTTTCCGTTCTTCTAGGTTATCCGATTTTTTGGTATATAATTGTTCATAGTAGCCTCTTATGGTCCTTTGCATTTCTGTGGTATCAGTTGTAATATATTTTCTTTCATTTCTGATTTTATTTATTTCATTCTCCTCTCTTCTTTTCTTAGTTAGTTTAGCTAAGGGTCTGTTGACTTTGTTTATTTTTCAAAAAAAAAAAATTATTCTAGTTTCATTGATCTTTTCTCTTGTTTTATAGTCTTTGTTTCATTTATTTCTGCTTTGATATTTTCCATTTCCAGCCTTCTACTAACTTTGACTTATTTTTTTCTTATTTTTCTAGTTTCTTGAGGTGTGACATTTGGTTTTGTAATTGAGATATTTGTTTTTTTGATGTAGGTGTTTATTGCTATAAACTTCCCTGTGGAACTGCTTTTGCTGCATTCCATAAATTTGGTATATTATGCTTCCATTTTCATTTGTCTCCGGATTTTTTTTAATTTTCCTTTTAATTTTTCATTGACCTTTTGGTGGTTCAGGAGCATGTTGTTTAATTTTCATGTATTTGTGAATTTTCCAGAACTCCTCCTGTTATTGATTTCTAGTTTCATACTACTGTGGCTAGAAAAGGTACTTAATATAATTTCAGTCTTTGCAATTTTCTCAAGACTTGTTTTGTGCCATGACAAATGATTTATCCTGGAGAATGTGCACTTGAGAAGAATGTACATTCTGCAGCTATAGGATGGAATGTTCTGTATATGCCTGTTAGGTTCATTTCATCTAAATGTGCAGTTTAGGTCCAATATTTTCGTTATTGATTTTCTGTCTGGATGATCTGTCCATTGCTGAAAGTGGAGCGTTGAAATCCCCTACTATCATTGTATTACAGTCTATTTCTTCATTCAGATCTATTAATATTTGCCTGACACATTTAGGTTCCCATTGTTGGGTGCATAAACATTTAAAATTTTATATCCTCTTGATGAATCAACTCCTTGATGGTTATATAATGACCATCTTTGTCCCATTTCACAGTTTTTGACTTAAAGTCTAATTTAGCTGATAAGCATAGCTAGTCTTGCTCTCTTTTGGTTTCCTTTTGCATGAAATATCTTTTTCCACCCTTCCACCCTCAGTTTATGTGTGTTTGTACAGGTGTGGTGAATCTCTTGTAGGCAGCATATAGTTGAGTCTTTTTTATTATTATTCATTCAGCTATTTTATCTTTTGATTGGAGAGTTTAATCCATTTACTTTCAAGGATATGTATGAGTGGAAAATCAAACTCAGTTTCTCCTACTACATTCTCACAACACAACACTGACACCAGATGTGTGTGAGTTTTTTCCCATATATTATGGAAGCAATTAATTCTGTAGCAGAACACCAGCTGGATGCTCTCCAATTCATTTCCAATACTATCTACCTGGAGAAAGCATCAGATCTCTTAGAGGTTGAGGAATCAGTCCCTAAACTGCCTCCTACTTCCAACACCAATTACAAGCCCACCCCAGGTTGTTTTACCTGTGCTTCTGACCAACTGGCTATAAATCAAGATTCCCATGACTCTCTTAGGGTTTGAATAATTTGCAAGCTCAGCACACAGAACTCAGGGAGGCACTTAACGCTTACTTGTCTATCATAAAGTGTATTTTAAAGGATAAAAATGAACAGCCAGTTGAAGAGATACATAAGTCGAGGTCTGGAAGGGTCTCAAGAAAAGGACCTTTCATCCCCATGGAGTTGACATGTGAACACTCTCCTGGTGCATGAAGATGTTCTTGTTCACCTTCCTAGAAGCTCCTAGAATTCAGTCCTTTAAAGTTGTTATAGAGGCTTCATTATGCAGGTATGATTAATTAAATCATCATCCACTGGTAGTCAATTCAGTCTTCAGCCCCTTTTCTCCTCCCCTGAGGTGAGGATGGTGCTATGAGTTCCAATCCTTTTAGCATATTGTGGGTGCTACAAACCACAAACCTATGGTTATCTAGGAAATTTGCAAAACTCACCTCATTAACATAAACTCAGATATGGTTGAAAGAGGTCTGTTACAAACAGTAAAAGACTATATCTCACCTATATTGCTCTGGAGCTGTTCTGGAGCTGTCTCAAACTGTCTCAAGAACCAAGGAAAAAAGGCAAAATATTTTAACAAAAGATACTCTTTTTTTTTTTTTTTTTAGATGAAGTTTCACTCTTCTTGCTCAGGCTGGAGCACAATGGTGCAATCTCAGCTCACTGCAACTTCTGCCTCCCCAGTTCAAGCAATTCTCCTCCCTCAGCCTCCCAAGTAGCTGTGATTACAGGGATGTACCACCATGCCCAACTAATTTTGTATTTTTAGTAGAGACAGGGTTTCAACATGTTGGCCAGGCCGATCTCGAACTCCTGACCTCAGGTGATCCACCTGCCTTGGCCTCCCAAAGTGCTGGGATTACAGGCATGAGACACCATGCCTGGCAGCAAAAGATACTCTTATTGCTCTTATCACCTAGGAAATTATGAGGGTTATAGGAGCTGTGAGCCAGAAACCATTGATGAAAATCAAAAAATTTATATCTTGATATCACAAAGGTAATTATTAATAGGTAAGAACTTACTACTGCCATTTTGTTCATTGTTTCCTGGTTGTTTTGTAGATCCTTTTTTTCATTTTTTCTCTTGTTGTCTTTCTTTATGATTAGGTGATTTTCTCTAGGGGTATGCTTTGAATCCTGGCTTTTTATCTTTTGTGTATCCACCGTAGGTCTTTGCTTTGTGGCTACCATGAGGCTTTCAAAAAACATCTGATAGAACAGGCTATTTTAGTCTGATAACAACTTAACATTGATGGCATAAAAACAACTCTGCACTTTTACACCACCACTTCCCGAACTTTAAATATTTGTTGGTACAATTTATATTTTATATTGTGTATTTCTTAACAAATTATTGTAGCTATTGTTATTTTTAATTGTTTTGTCTTT
Source organism: Trachypithecus francoisi (assembly GCF_009764315.1). Taxonomy (NCBI): domain Eukaryota; kingdom Metazoa; phylum Chordata; class Mammalia; order Primates; family Cercopithecidae; genus Trachypithecus; species Trachypithecus francoisi. Next base: position 48,965,881 of record NW_022681474.1, on the reverse strand, counting down.
TAACCTTCAAACTAACAGAGTAGCTGTGACCTGATGACTTTTTAAGAGGCTGGGTACAGTTTGTCTTGCTTTTACTCCATTTTAAAGTGGCTCTTTTTTCCCCAAAAAACACATTCTCACCTGCTTCTCAGGATGGTTGGATACCTTTTCTTCAATGATATGACAGAACAAACATGTTAGACTCTTTATCTATTATAATGTTTCTTATTATTTCTTATCTAAATCATAATTCTATAGTAAATTTTTTGAGTCTTTTCTCAAAGAGAAGCCCCTAAGGGTTTCTCTCTGTTCTTCTACTTAACAGTGGAAATTCACGGAGTTATTCAGGATTTGCTGTTTAAGCTATAAGGATCCAAAATCAGAACAGTGCCAGAATTAAGTTATGTAATAGCTTTCATCACCCTGGTTTTCCTTATCTATTAGTGACCCAGTAATTACCTGGGTTTCAGAAAATTATCTTAAAATAACCAGAAATACTTTATCTCAGAATTATTTTGTATTTCCCCTTTTAGATGTATAGTAATGATATAATTTGAAGTGTTTTTCACTCCATTGATCTCAGATATAGAGGAGGAAAAAAGTGCTAAGATATTGATTTGACCATCATAATATGTGGAGGACCCATAACCCCCCTCTTCAGTTCCACTTGCAGTAGGGCTCAGCTCTCTTTGCCCTCCCTCAGTCACTTTGCCTTCCTTGGGAATGTGCATGTTTCACAAGACCTGGCCCATCCTTAGGACTTTAAACCAAGGCAAGGTCAGGATTAGTGCCGGGGCCACTAATGAAGGCATGACCCCTGACCCAGGAAGGTGTGGAGTTAGCCAGGGTTGGAAGTGACTCAGTGCCTCAGTCTGTTTGGGCTACTACAGCACAAATACCATAAACTGGATCACTTATAAAACAACAGAAATTTTTTTCTCACAGTTCTAGAATCTGTGAAGTCCAGGATCAAAGTGCCAGCAGATTCAGCATCTAGTAAGAGCCCACTTCCTGGTTTATTAACAGCATCTCATTGTGTTCTCAAATGGCAGAAGGGGCAAAGCAGCTCTCCGAGATCTCTTTTCTAGGGACACTAATATTCTCTAGTGCTCTTTTATAAGGGCACTAATCCTATTGATGATGGCTTTGCCCTCATGGTTAATTACTTCCCACATTGGAGATTAGGTTTCAACACATTAATTTTGGGGTGATACAAACATTCAGATCATAGCACTCAGAAATCCAGCCTATCCCTTCTCTAGAGAACACTAGTCCTAAAATTTCAGAACAGTGACTTTAGAAAGATTAATGCTGTTTCCACTGGCTCCCAATATTTAACCTTGGATTCTCAAGAGTTTCTATAGGAATGCTTTGGCATTGATTGTCCCTCACCCAATTGACTGTACATTGCAGAGGAAACACCTCCTTTCTTTCTGGGGCATTCCCAGCCTAAGAGTCTCATTGAGGAATAGGAGGAAACAGTCCAGTATGCTCCACACTTCTGGCCATATTTTTTCAAAAATATTGTTTTTTTTTTATTGTCTCCTCTGTGGGCATCAGGACCGGACATTAACATCCCCTATTGAGGCCCCAGTTAAGGCAGAATGGAGCATGAATGAAAGCTTGGGTGTGCTAAACACTCTGCTGAGTGCATCACTAACATTTTCACACTTACTCCTCACAATGACTCTATGAGGCAGATTATCCCTAATTTATAAATAAACAAAGGCTTAGCATAATGATTGTAAATTCATCCATGAGTTACAGAGCAGCAGTCCGAGCATGGGTACACCTAACCCTAAAGCCATGCCTCTGCATTCATCAGCCAATAAGTATTTGTATTTCTTTCTAAGGGCCAAACATTGTTAGAATAATAATAAACCAGATGAACCTAATGCCTGCACTGGCCTCAGGAAGTCAGCTGGAGAAGGTAGAAAAAAGAGGAAAGCCTTAATTTAGATATGAGGACAGGTGGAGCTCAAGGAAGTTGGCTTTCAAGTTGGATTTTAAAACAAACTTTCATTGAGGTATTATTCACATACCATAAGATGCACATGTTCAAAATATGATTTGGTAAGTTTTGACAAGTGTTTACTCCCATGAAACCATCACCTCATCAAAATTATGAACATATTCAACATCTCAACATCCTCCAAAGTTTCTTCTTGCTCCTTTATAATTTCTTCCTCCATCCCTTTCCTGGTCCCTGCCATGTCCAGCCTTCTGTCATAGTAGCTTAGTCTGCATTTTCTATAACTTTATGTAATAAGAATCACCAACTATGTACTCACTTTTTGTCTGGCTTCCTTCACTCAACATAATTACTTTGCAATTCATCCATGCTGTCCCGTGGATCAGTAGTTTATTCATTATTATTGCTACATAGTATTCCATTGTATGGGTGTACCCCATTTTGTTTACACACTCGTCTATTGATGAATATTTGGATTGTTTCCAGTTTGCGGTTATTACAAATAAAGATACTATTGGACATTTATATATACTAAAGTGAGATGAACCCAGGAAGCTAGAGGTGAATTCTCTATTCTCAAGAACTGTGATCAGGAGGAGGCCTGCTATTGTTTAATCACTTCCCCCAGGTCTCATCCTATACTATTTTCAGTTAACTCATATCTGCCCCTGAGCCAGAGCACCCAACATGTGTTGTTGTGAAGGCTCTGCCAGTTATCACAGCCACCAATTCCCATGGTGTGGTGGTTCATTTTACGTGTCATCTTGGCTGGGCTAAGGAATTCCGAATAGCTGGTAAAACATTATTCCTGGGTGTGTCTATGAGAGTGTTTTTGGAAGAGATAAGCATTTTCATTGGTAGGCTGAGAAGATCCACCCTCATTAACGTCAGTGAGCATCATCCATTCTGTTGAGAGTCTGAATAGAACAGAAAAGTAAAGGACGGTCAGCTTCAATCTCTCTGCTTGAGCTGAGACATCCATCTTCTCTTGCCTGAAGACATGGGAACTTCTTGTCCTCAGGCTTCAGATTTGGACTGAATTACACCAGCAGCTTTTCTGGGTAGCTGGTTTACAGACAGCAGATCATGGGACTTCTGAGTCTCCATAACCACATGAGACAATTCCTGTAATAAACCTCCCCATATGTATATCTGTATATATCCTATTGGTTCTGTTTTCTGGGGACTCCTGATGAATACATCTGGTGGTGAGCATTTATGCATCATAGTTTCCTTTCTACCATCCCACGGAGATACTCATATGGACACCACCCATCAAAAGCACAAATCCAAGTCAAAGCAGAGTCAACATTCAGTCACTTCTGTGGGAAGGATCAGGGCGGTCAGAGGTCAAAGCCAAGCAAAATATCAGTCCCAAGATGAGAGAGCTGGCTGTCAGTGTCAGGGGCCTCAGCACTAAGTCTAATGGTTTTGATCAAGAGTGGAGTGTACACCCAGAATCTGCTCCCGCCTGCCACATACATGTCCTGGGAATTCAGTGAGCAGGCACTGCAATAATCTTCAACAACAGAGACTTGCCAGAAAGCACAGAGGAAGTCACCCGGTCAGCCACAACCACAGCCCCACTTCCCACCTAGTTCTTCCGTAACTGTCATCTGTCAAACTAGCTTCCTTGGAAGCCAGAACAAATCTTCACATCCTCAAAGATAAGAATCTTAACTCAAAAAAAAAAAAAAAAAAACTTCTTTCTCATAGTTCACCTAGCATTCATTGTCCCCAAGAGAGCAGATTTGATCAGATCTGATGCCTACTACTCCACCAGAACCATCAAAATTTCAGCTCACCCATCATTTTAGAGTTGGTAGGCCTGCCTTCTGCTCATCCCATACATGGCTTCTTTCATGTTCATTTTACATATGGTCAGTCCCTGATTTGACCAGCTGATACAGTACAATGCCATTGATTTTAATAATAAATCATGCAGAGAGCATATGAGAAAAGAACTTGTTGAGAACAATTCTGCAAAAGTTGGCTCTGTACTAGTCATGTAGGCATTTGAGTTTCATGGACTCTACTCTCTTTCTACACAACCCTCTCTGAATATGGTTGCTCCAAAGGTCTAAGGTTGAGCTACAAGGAGTGGATAAGTTAGTCCAGCTACCAGAATGGAGAAATATGGGCCTGCAAAAATCTATGCCATACCTTGCACTCAGCAAGAAGACAGCTTACTTCATTTCTATCACTAAGAGCTGCTCTGAGTTGTTAAATCATTGGCAGGACTTCCACCCAGTTACCTGGGCCAAGAGCCCTTGGTTTTGTCAACCCTTTAGTTCTTCAAGTGAACATCTAGGCACAAGAGCATCCCAGCCCCAAGCACCTGCACCCCAATGTGGTCACTGAATAGAGACATAGCTTCTCTCATGTTCTAGTGTAACAACTTGAAAGGGAGCTGGTTTCACACTTAAATTTCAGCACGTATCTACACTTGATAGCAGTGTCATACACTCCTTCACATGCAGAAGAAACTGACTCAGTGCCACAGGGACTTCATTTGCAGACATGCCAAGTAGCAGGCATGTCTCAGTGAGAGGTAGAAAGAACTGCACAGGCCTTAGTGTTGTCTTTCTGGGATTTTCTTGCTGGCTACCCTTCATGCTATCCATATAACTTTGGGTAAGATATATATTGTCTCTGATTCTTCAGAAAGATAAAGACAACAGCATTTACTCAAAGACTCTGAGGATTGCATGAGAGAGAATGCAAAGTACCTACCAAGGGGCCTGGCATCAGCAGGTGCTGGCTGGCTGTGAACTTTCCTCCCCCGCTACCCTTCCGTCTCTTCTCAGTTCTCATACATCTAAGCTGGAATCAGCCTAATGATATATTCCTGTTGTCTTGACTATGAAAAGAAAACTGTTAAAAAACAAAATAGGACATGCTGGGCATACTTGATGCTCTGCACCACACAGCTTGTTTACACACCCACAAGCCCAGCTGGGGTTGGGAAGAGCTGCTCGGGTCCCTCTCCCATTGGGCCTGGCACCATAGATCGCCCCAAGATGCATTACACCAACAAGCAGCCTGCTTAGAGAGGCATAGTCATGAGATCAATGCTAGCAATGGGCAATAATAATAGGATTTCATAACTCCTGATGACGCAGGGCTGAGAAGGACTCTGGAAATGCTGTACATCTATGTACAAGGGCAAGGAGGGCAAAGGTGACTCTGAACAGCTGACCTACCTTGATCATGACAAAAAAATTATAGGCAAAGTGAGAGGTTATTTTCCATGCTTGCTATGTTGACCAAATCAAGGAATTCAGGAGGCACACGAAGAAAGGTGAGAGACACTTAGCAGTGAGAGGAGACCACCCTCAGTTTCCTTGCATTTTTCCCTCATTTCATTTCTGCTGTCTTTCCCCAACCAGCCACCAACCTCCCTCTCTTTCCATTCAGTTATGTTTCTCTTAGCAGGGGTCAGCAAACTATGGCCCATGGGCCAAATTCACTCCACCACCTTATTTTGCAAATAAAGCTATGCCCATTCATGTCTGCATTATCTATGCCTACTTCTGGCTATAATGCTGGAGTTGAGTAGTGGCGACAGAGACCTTATGGCCTGCAAAGCCTAAAATATTTACTGTATGACCCATTATATGGAAATGTTTGCTGATCCCTACCCTTGGAAATAGACTACACAAGCTAAACTCAATCTATGTCCCATAGATTGCAGAACACTATAATCCTTGGAGTTGAATTATTGTAATATTTAAAAACAAACAAACAAAAAAGAGACTCAAAGTTTCTTTGAGTCAAAAGAGAGAAATAAGCTTAAGGCTCTCTGGATTATGCAGAGGCTTTTTCTGTAAAAATTCTTAGAAACTATATTATGCTTACATACACTGTGAATCTCTAAAGGAAGGGGTGTTATGGCCTGCATGTATAAGCTTCATTTTCAAAAGAAATGAGCCTGAGGCAGAAGCCTTCTGCACTATTTAGGAAGACTTATGTGCCTTGTTAGGAAGTACAATCCCAAGGAGCATGACAGGGACAAGAGGGGAAAGCAGGGGAAGCAGAAAGGGAAAATGAGGCTGCACTGCCAAGTTGGCTGCCACCAGCGGGCAGATGCTGGCTCCTATGTACACCACATTGCAGGATTGTGTGTAATGCAGGAGTCGGGGGAAATGTATCCAACAACCTGTGGGAACCAGAGAAGAGACCCATGGTGACAGCAGGCAGCATCAGATACAGGTGCACGCTTGAGGTGAGGTGCTATTGGGTTGCACCTGCCTGCAGTCAAAACCCATGCAGAGCTTTTGGCCAGCGATGCAGCTCCAATAAGCGAGGGTAGGCCAGAAAATATCTAATGTTGTGCACGTGCGTTCTGATACCAAGAAACACAGAATGCTGGGCTTCCTAGACCTGTCTGACTATAGAGTCATCTTTCCCATGAGTAGACAACATGTCAGAGGGCACCTACATTTCTCACAATTGTCTAAGATTTACCGGGCTGCACCTCTCCACTTCCCTATATAACCTACATCCTGAAACCTGCCCTTCTTTTTCTCATACTACCATTGACACATCCCTAACCAGCCACTAACCTCCCTCTCTCTTTACAGTCACAGTTATGTTTCTCCTAGCAGGGGTCAGAAACTATAGTCCATGGGCCTAAGTCAGACCAGCACCCTTCTTCTCATAACTTCATTGACCCATCCCAAAACCCTTCCAACCCTGTGACCTCTTCTTAACATCAACCTCCTGCCAGGAGAACAACTGAGCACAGTGGAAACCACACACACCTTGGGATCAGAAACCCATGTTTGAACACTGGCTCTCCACTAACCAACTGGGGAAGCTCCATCACATTACTCAGTTTCTACCAACTTTAGTTTCTTGAACTCAGAACAGGGCTGATAGCACAACATGAATGAGGAATTATGAAGTAGCTCATGTAAAGCGTTACCCACAATAGTTACATACGACATTATAGCTATTCTTTTTATTATTACTATCATTGCATCTTTTTGTGTCGGAATTGGTGGGTTCTTGATCTCACTGACTTCAATAATGAAGCCACGGACTCTCGTAGTGAGTATTACAGTTCTTAAAGATGGTGTGTCCGGAGTTTATTCCTTCTGGTGGGTTCCTGGTCTTGCTGACTTCAGGAGTAAAGTTGCAGACCTTCCCGGTGAGTGTCACAGCTCATAAAGGTAGTGCTGACCCAAAGAGTGAGCAGCAGCAAGATTCATTGCAAAGAGCAAAAGAACAAACCTTCTACAGCGTGGAAGGGGACCCAAGCGGGTTGCCCTCAGGTGGCCAGCTTTTAGTCCCTTATTTGGCCCCACCCACATCCTACTGATTGGTCCATTTTACAGAGAGCTGATTGGTCCATTTTACAGAGTGCTGATTGGTCCATTTTCACAGAGTGCTTATTGGTGCATTTACAAACCTTTAGCTAGACACAGAGCACTGATTGGTGCATTTACAATCCTTTGGCTAGACAGAAAAGTTCTCCAAGTCCCCATCCGATTAGCTAGACATGGAGCACCGATTGGTGCGTTTACAAACCTTTAGCTAGACACAGAGCACTGATTGGTGCATTTGCAATCCTTTAGCCAGACAGCGCTGATTGGTGCATTTACAATTCTTTAGCTATACAGAAAAGTTCTCCAAGTCCCCACCCGCCCCAGAAGCCCAGCCAGCTTTATCTCTCATTTTGACATTGTTGGCCTTGCATTTTCAAGAACTTCTCTCATCCCCCAGTTTCCCTGCTGTCCCTCAAATTTTCCCTTACCTCTTCTTTCTATTCTTCTAAGTCACATTCTGCTATGAGCTGAATTGGGTCCCCTCTCCCCTAATATGAGTTAGGGGAGAGGGTACACAATTCAAGTTCCAACCTCCAATGTGATTGTGTTTGAAGATAGGAACTTCTTCAAGGGAGTCAAGGTTAAATGAGGTAATAAGGGTGGGGCCCCAAGCAGATGTGGTTAGTGTTCCTATGAGAAGAGACACCAGAGAGCTCTTTCTCTCCCACTTTCTCTTTCTTCCTGCTTCTCCCTCCATCTCCTTGTTTGCACACCACAAAAACAGGCCACATGAGGATGCAGTGAGAAGATGGCCATCTGCAAGCCAAGAAAAGAGTCCTCAACAGAACCTGACCCTGTGGACCTTGATTTTTGGACTTTCAGCCTCCAGAGCTGTGAGACAAGACACTCTTGTTGTTTATGCTACCCAGTTTTTGGTATTTTGTTACGGCAGCCCAAGCAGAATAATACACCTTCCTTCTCTCCTCTTCCTCTTTCTACTTTGAAACGGAGAAGTTCCTCAAGATATTAATTAATGCCCTAGACTTCTTCATTCTCAATCTCTCCTCCAATTCTAATCTCATTCCTTCCATTGACTTCACCTGTCACTCACAAATCCACGTCTCCAACTCTGACCTCTCCTCTGAACACCTGGAACCAAATTTTCAAAATCTCTGTTTGACATCACCACTTGAGTATCCCACAGGCACAGCAAACTCATAACATCTAAAATTGAACTCATTGTACTCTCCCTGAGAGCCCTTCAATACCTTTTTCTTTCTGCCAAATCCTTTGTACAACAAGAGAAGACATAAAGAGAGGTGGATCATTGAGTAGAAGGATGAAAAGATAAACAGGCGTATAAAATTTAAAGCCAACATTTGAACACTTATCCTATGTGTCATATACTGTGCAAAAGTATTTACATGCATCAGTTTGCTTTATTTGTATAATCTCTCCTGCTTTACAGATAAGGAAACTGAAGAAAGGGTATCTTAGTCCATTCTTGCACTGCTATAAAGAAATTCCTGAAACTGGGTAATTGGTAAAGAAAATAGTTTTAGCTGGCTCATGGTTCCATAGGCTGTATGGGAAGCATGGCTGAGGATGCCTTAGGAAACTTACAATCATGGCAGAATGGGAAGGGGAATGTCTTACACGTGGCTGGAGCTGGAGGAAGAGAGCAAAGCAAGAGGCACTACAAACTTTTAAACTACCAGATTTCCTGAGAGCTCACTCACTATAACGGGAACAGCAAGGGAGAATCTGCCCCCATGATCCAATCACCTCCCACCAGGCCCCTCCTTCAACAATGGGGATTACAACTGGACATGAGATATAAGCACGGACACAGAGTGAAACCATATCAAAGGGTAAAACAACTTTCCAAGAGTCACAGGGTCTGTAAGTGAAAAAACTAAGTTTGCAAACCAGGCAATCAAACTCCAGAATAAGGCTTCAACCAGGTAACTAGCTTTTGCTCAGCCAACCTTCTCTCTTCTCTCAGGATAACCCCTTTGCCACCATGCCTATCTATGCTCCTGACATGCAGGAAGTAGCAACACATATTCACTGTGCTTCACTGCCTGCTCTCCCTCTTCTCCCACTCTCCCACATCATCCCCTCTTTGCCAACACTATTTCCATAGCCTAGAACATTCATACTTTCCCATGAGAACTGATGCATGTGTCACAGTGTGTATGAAGCTTTCCCTCATCCCTACAGGCAAAATTCATCACTCCTTTCCTGTGCTCCTTCCAGCACATTTTATTTTCACTGCTATCAAAGAATCTATTTCTTAGTATGATACTGAGCTATGTGTTTGTCTTCCCTGCTGGATCACTAGCATCTGGACAGCAGGACTTGACTAGTTCATCTCTGTGTGCTGCATGTGTTAAAAGAGCACCTGCCACTGAGTAGAAGGTCAGTTAGTGGCTGTAACTGAGGTTGAATTCAGCACAAAACCTGCCAAGACATTAGTTTTTCTGGCCAGTGGAATGAGAAGGAGCCTGACTGCTGGCAAGGACGTCTGCCTGTGCCCAGGAAACAAAGGGACCACACATGGGAAACCTCCACCAGAGGGAAAAATTGCAAACATGGGGTGCACTATATACTAAGTAACCTCACAGACTCATAAAATCAAGCATGCCAGGGGCAGAAGGATGCCAGATGCATGGGCCAGCTTCTTCCTTAAGGAAAAGAGGATATTGCCAATAAGGAAGCTAAAGCCACAGAGGTTAATATTCTTCACAAGATCAGGTAGCTCATTAATGTGTATGTGGGGGGTGAGTGGTTGAGGAGTCATTTTCTGCTTAAGAAACATGAACACATCCCCAAAATATTCACATTACAAAGACACACATGTGAATTCCTCAGAGACATAAGAATATGTATCAGAGCATATGAAATAGAATAAGTTGTATCCACAAATTTAGGAGTGCAAGAAACATTCATTTCTCCATAACCTGTGATTCAAATTAAATCTGTCTTCACACCAGGGTGGTGGAAACTTCCATCCCAAGATTTTAAGTCAAAGATGGCAGATTGGGCACATGCATCTAAAGCACCCTCTCTCGTAATCCCACTGAAACTACAGCAAAGAGATTTTGTTTAAAAAGAATAAACTCAAAAGGCAGGGAGATGAAGAGAGAAGACAACATCCCCCTGATATTGGAGGCTGGAAAGCAGATGGGTGAATGGTAACTGACTTGGCAGTTCTAAGCCAACAGTAGGGAGAGCCAAGAAACAATCCAAAGAAGAATGCAGAATCCTCAAAAGGCTTCAGAGTTGGCAGCACCAGGTGTCACCTCTGGAAGTGGGGTAGAATGGAGAAGTTAGCTAAGAAAAGGAGGATCATTTGAAAGCTGTGTAACTGTCAGATCTGGAGCTGACTGTGTGGTATTGTCAGGAAGACACATTAAGGAGCCCAGTTCCAGCTGGCCATTTACTGGCTGAGAAGTGTTGGGCAAGTTACTTTACCATTCTGTGCTTTAGTTCTTGTATCTAAGAAACGGGATAGTAACACTTCTCTCTTTGTAAGTCAAGATTTGTAAAGAATGTATACTCATGCCTGGCACCTAATAAGTTCTTTAAAAAAAAAATAGATCCCCACTCCCAATCACAAACCATTAGGAAATTGCTTCTTCCCTATCTCAGCTGGTCTGAAGACTTATTACCTGGAGAGAATAAGAAAGATTATCTGTGAATAGGAAACACCATGCACACTTAAGGGCACAGTAGCACAAGGGGAAAAGATGCATTAAGGAAACTTGCATATTAAACATTGACCACCCTCTTTCTTCCTGGATTCCAGAACACCAGTAACCAGCCACACCTTCCCTGCAGAAGTTTAGAAGAGCCTTTTCTGGAGAACCCAACCAGCCCAAAGGAAGACACTGATGACACCAATCCCAGAGGTTCCCAGGTAAATATTTCAAGTGGATCCTTTTACAATGAAGCTCACAGTCCAGAAGTATTCAGAGCAAGTGATTGTCTCTTAAGTCACTCGACTCTTAAGCCTGAGCAAACAACCAAGGACTACCAGACATATGAAGACAGCCTCTAACATGGAATGCAGAGAACTAAGTGACAAGCAAACAGAAAGGAGCAACTGACAGAAAAGGAAAAGACATTGCATCCATCTTTGAAAAAAATAAGACAGGAGAAGAAGGAGGAAGAAGAAGAAGAAGAAGGAGGAAGAAGAAGGAATAAGAAAGAAGAAGAGAGAAGAAGGAATAAGAAAGAAGAAGAAGAAGAAAGAAGAAGAAGAAGAAGAAGAAGAAGAAGAAGAGAAGAAGAAGAAGAAGAAGAAGAAGAAGAGGAGGAGGAGGAGGAGGAGGAGGAGGAGGAGGAGGAGGAGAGGAGGAGGAGGAGGAGGAGGAGGAGGAGGAGGAGAGGAGGAGGGAGAAGGAGGAAAGAGGAGGAGGAAGAAAGAGGAGGAGGAGGAAGGAGAGGAGAAAAGAGGAGGAGGAGGAGTGGGAAGAGTAAGAAGAGGAGGAAGAAGGAGGAGAAAAGAGAAGGAGGAGGAGGAGTGGGAAGATGAAGAGGAATAAGGAGGAGGAGGAGGAGATTAGAAAACAAAAGAGAGCTTTTAGAAATGGGAAACATCATAGCAGAAACAAAGAAACCTAACTCATTTCCCATTTAGAAAAAAAAAAAGTGCAGCTTGCTGCCAGTGCAGCTTTCTTGGGGCAAATGGGAAATGAGGTAATAGAAAGTTTAGAAGATAACTTTTTTAAATCACAGAAATTAAAGAGAAAAGATATGAAAAATATCATTTTAATATAAAAAGATAAATATCATTTTAATATAAAAAGATAAAATTACTATGTCATGAGGTCTAACATCCAAACAATTTGATTTCCAGAAAAACAAATGACAGACAAATTATTAGCAAAATAATTCAAGCAAATTTTTAAGAACTAAAGGACATGAATTTCAGATAGAAAGCATTTACCAAATGCCCAGGGAAATGGATAATGATAGAAACACCCTTATATTCAGCATAATAAAATTTTAGAGAAGTGAGAACAAATAGACAATTCTAAATCATTTCAGGAAGAAATAGGTCACACAGAAAGGGTTAGGAAGAGGATGAGTTTGGAATTTTTACAAGCAGCACCAGAAGCTAGAAGCAATAGGATGATACTTTCAGATCCTGAGAGAAATTTTTTCCCAATTTCTACTAGAGCTTATACTCAGAAAAACTATCAACCAAATATAAGGGTAGGATAAAACTTGTTTTAGGATATGTAAGTTCTCAAATACCTTCCCTTCTTAGTAAACTACTGGAGGATGCATCCCCACCAGGGTAAGAAGGTCAAGCTTGTAATTCACAAGACATTAGTAGAGTACACAGAAGAATTTTACCTCAGTGGTGGGAACAATTAGCCCTAGAATAAATTCCAATCTGTCTGGTCCTGTCTAACAAAGATTAAAAGCAAGAACCAAAAGAATCAAACTGCTTCCGAGTAATTTAACTGCACCCCTGAAAAAGCTTAAGACATTCATAGGGACACAAAAATACCTGGTTTCAATGGATAAAATCTATAATTCCTGACATCTAATCAAAAATTAGCAAGCATCTAAAGAAGTAGAAAAACATAACCCAAAATGAGCAGAAAAGTCAACTAAAAAATAACTGAAAAATGACAAAGATGATAGAATTAGCAGTCAATGACATTAAAATAGGTATTGTGATTGTATTTTAAATGTTCAGTAAGACAATGGAAAGATTTGGTGTATTAGGTAGAAATACAGAAGTACAAAAAGCCAAATAAAACTTCTACAGATAAACACTATAATGACTGAGTCGAAATATCTGTTAAATGGGCTTAACAGTAGATTAAGTTCTAGGGGAAGAGGTGCGAAACGCAAAGCGTTAGTGATTTGAAAATGCATCAATAGACAATGTCCAAAATGAAACCCAAAGGGAAAAAATACTGAGAAAATGAATAGCACATTAATGAGCTCTGTGACAATTTCACATAGAATACTACTCATGTAATTCGAGTCCCCAAAGAAAAGGAGAAAGAACAGTAGATAAAAATATATATTTGAAGAACTAGTTATCAAAAAATTTCCAAATAGATAAAACTACCAATCTACAGATCCAAGAAGCTCAAAGAACTCCAAGGAGGCACAAGAAAACTACACCATAGCACACTACTATTAAAAACCAAAAATAAAGACAAGAGCTTAAGAGAAATAAAGATGTACACATAAAGAGAAACAAGGATAAGATGGCAGTGGATTTTTAAGTCAGAAACAATGGAACCCAGAAAACAATGGAGCAACAGCTTTATTCCATTTTATTATTATTATCATTATTATTTGAGACAGAGTTTCGCTCTTGTTGCCCAGGCTGGAGTGCAGTGGCACGATCTTGGCTCACTGAAACCTCCACCTTTCAGGTTCAAGCAATTCTCCTGCCTCAGCCTCCTGAGTAGCTGGGATTACACGTGCACACCACCATACCCAGCTGATTTTTTGTATTTTTAGTAGAGACTGTGTTTTGCCATGTTGGCCAGGCTAGTCTCGAACTCCTGACCTCAGGTGATCCACGCACCTCAGCCTCCCAAAGTGCTGGGATTACAGGCGTGAGGCACCGCGCCCAGCCAGCAACAGCTTTATACTACTGAAAGGTAAACAAAAACAAAAACAAGTCAACCTAGAATTCCATAACCAGTGAAAATGTCACTCAAAAATGAAGGCAAAATAAAAACATGCTAAACATACAAATGCTGAAAGAATCCATTATCAGCAGACCTGCATTATAATAAAGGTGAAAGAATATTTGTCACATAGAAGAAAAATTATTTCAGATAGAAATCTGGATGTACACAAAGAACAAAAGAGCCCTGAAAATAGCAACCTTGTGGAAAAACATTTTTTAAAAAATCTTATGATTTAAATCTATATGAAAGATTACTGATTAAAGTAAAAAATGGGCCAGGCACAGTGTCTCACACCTGTGATCACAGCACTTTGGGAGGTCAAGGCAGGTGGATTATCTGAGGTCAAGAGTTCGAGACCAGCCTGGCCAACATGGTGAAACCCTCTCCCTACTAAAAATAGAAAAAATTGGCCCCTGTAATCCCAGCTACTCGGGAGGCTGAGGCAGGAGAACTGCCTGAACCCGGCAGGTGGAGGTTGCAGTGAGTCAAGGTCACGAGACTGCACTCCAGTCTGGAGGACAAGAGTGAGACTCTGTCTCAAAAAATAATAATAATGATAGTAACAATGTAGTAGGTAGTTTTAACATATGTAGAAGTAAAATGTTTGACAACAAAAGTGCAAAGGCTAAGAGGGAAAAAATGAAAGTATTATAGTGTTACAAGGTTCTTATACTACCCACAAAGTGGTTTATATATTCTACTTGAAGGTAGAATATGATAGGTTATAGATGTATACTATAAATTAATTCTAAAGTAACTACCAAAATACTACGACAAACAGTTAAAGCTAATAAGATAAGAAAGGAAGTAAAAATGGAATCATAAAATATACTCAACCCAAAAGAAGGCAGAAAAATAAGGTGAACAAAGAACAGATGAGAAAAATACAAAATCCTGGAACTACCAAACCCTTGTCATAGAGACTACAGAGGGGATGGAGTGACCACCTGGTAGCCAGTGATGAGGAAGTGTATAGCATAGAGAACCCCCACCAACATTCCTGCTCCCACTGGGTACCGCAGACCAGCGGCAGCTGTGATTGGAACATGCACGATGTACATGGACCCACATACACAAGTCAAATGCAAGAATCAGCAGTGGGCTGTCAGTAGCCTAGATCCCTGAATTCATCCTGTATCTAATATGAGTAAGAGTCACCCCAAATCATCATTTTCATACCACTCTGGTGCCCCAGTGCCCATAAAACAAGCACCATGGTGGCCAACTGGAGCGGTCCACTTTCCAGACCTCTCTCCTGGAACCTGGGTCTGGCTGCTGGGTTCAGCACGAACCCATAGGCGCAAGGCTGAGATGAGATGGTCCTCAGGGCATCTGGTTGACCCCATAAACTTGATAGATGGTCAGCAAGTACTCTCACAAAAGGAAACAGGGACTAGGACCAACATTCATCTCAGAGGTGTCCTCAGAGTATACCACCAAGATAGCTCTGCCAGCTCTGGCCCCACCCATCCCAGGTACTGCATGGGGATGTAGAAAATTTCAAGGTATGGGCCGGGCGCGGTGGCTCAAGCCTGTAATCCCAGCACTTTGGGAGGCCGAGACGGGCGGATCACGAGGTCAGGAGATCCAGACCATCCTGGCGAACACGGTGAAACCCCGTCTCTACTAAAAAATACAAAAAACTAGCCGGGCGAGGTGGCAGGCGCCTGTAGTCCCAGCTACTCCGGAGGCTGAGGCAGGAGAATGGCGTAAACCCGGGAGGCGGAGCTTGCAGTGAGCTGAGATCCGGCCACTGCACTCCAGCCTGGGCGACAGAGCGAGACTCCGTCTCAAAAAAAAAAAAAAAAAAAAAGAAAATTTCAAGGTATGCATTTCCAATACCTGGAACCCATGTGGCAGCAGATCCAAACTCAGGGAACCCTGCCAGCCCTTGCTGGTCACAGCCACCAGAGTGGGACACAGACAATTTCAAGGAAGGCACTCCAAAGCTTGGGGCTCTAAAGTGTTGAAAGCAGGACAGTGGCCTACTTCCCAGGGAAGCATGAAGAAGGAACCTTCCTGCCTGCCTGAGTGAGGTTGACACGAAGCGGAGTCTCCAGTCCACATGCAATGAGGATGTCACGTGAGAGAGAAAGAAATGTTATTGTTTTAAGCCACTAAGATATGATATTACTGTTACCACAGTAACTGAGCCCATCCTGACT
Organism: Trachypithecus francoisi; assembly: GCF_009764315.1. Lineage (NCBI taxonomy): Eukaryota > Metazoa > Chordata > Mammalia > Primates > Cercopithecidae > Trachypithecus > Trachypithecus francoisi. Next base: position 48,949,821 of record NW_022681474.1, on the reverse strand, counting down.
GATGCTCAGGGCAGTCTCCGTGCCCCGCGTAAAGCTGTCAGCACACAGAAGCACGGGGATTCAAAAGGAAGACACGTGGAGGGCTGGCAACACCAGCGTGTCTTCTGTTGCTGTCAATTCTTAAATGTTTTAAACTGATAATGTTTGGCTGAGCCTAGCCCAGATTCTTATTCTTATTTTACGGGACAGAATCATGAGATGATGGAGTTCTCTCATTAGGATTTTAATGTCACCCCCATTGAAGTGTTCTGCTTTGTCCTTACCCTGAAAGCCCATGGTGATGGTGAATTTAAAAGCAGAAAATTGAGAGCAGTCCAATCCTCCTGACCACATGTCTGAGAACACGCAGCACTTTGTCCACACTGCACCCTTGCTACGTGCCCCTGAAGGCCCTGGAGCCTCCCATGTGGCCTTTCCCACTGACTTCCCCAGAAGATTCTGTTATAAAACCTTGAAGACATAGAAGCCAAAAGATGAACCAGAAATCCCACTCAACTGATCTCCTCCTGAAGGCCTTCATCTTTTGAGGATCCAAATACCTTTCCTCACCCAGCTTGCTATTCCATATTTTTATTAATTGGCCTTCACATCAATTTAAATATAGTTTCGAAAAAGTAAGAAAATAGTTGTCAAAAAAAATTTAGTCTCATTTGTTACTGAAGCCTCCTTCCCTCCCAAGTTTATAATAAATGGACACATAAATGATGTTTCTAAAACAGCAGGGAAACCTCCAACTCCCATTATGGTTGCTACTGACATCTTCATGGTTTCATGCCAAAAAGTAGGCCCGTGGGATCCAGCAATACTTCCTTCCATGGTGCATGACAGGTAAGGGAATTTCTGCTAAGGCTGGGAATTGTATGCAACTTTTCCACACAAAGCAATGATTTCCCCTGAGGTCTTGCTCCTTCTACAGGGCTACCACCAGGCTGGGAGCACTCCTACTCTAACTAACCCTGTCATTCCTGTCCTGAGCGACTGATCTCTAATTTCATTTCTCCGACTACAGAAAACACTTCTTCCCTCCGCTTGTTATCCCAAAAGGCCTTTAACAACATTTCTTCAGGGCTTCAGGCTACAGAAAATTCAAAGCCAGATAAGGCAATGTCTTCAAAGCCTCTTTTGCTTTGGGCCCTGGAACGAACTCTCTCCCACCCACCACATCCACCAATCAGTCAGGGGACAGAATCGCCTGTCTACCTTCATACATTGGTGGGCAAGGGTAGAGAAACGTGGAAAACTCAGAAATGAATATTCCACTCAGAAGCAAAAAAATAAATAATAATAATAATAATAATGTAAAAGTGCCTTGGATGAGTATACATAAAATATACACAACTTGGAGATTCACATAAATAAGCATGAGAGAGGAAAGAACAAATCATTTGTACCCGTAATTTCCAAGTGCAATCAAAATCAGGCAGAATTCCTTGGACTGTCTCCTATGAATTTGCATAAATAATCTAAGCACTCAGCACATGTTCCGGGGAATTCAGAGCATTTAACAGGTAACCATTTTAAGTGGTTCTAGAAACCACCGTCCCTTTGTCTAATGCAGTAACTTCCCTGGATCGAATCCCATTTTGGGGCTGTGAAGTGCAGAGTCAACAATGTAAAGTGTGCCTGCAAAGTGATGTGAAATAAGGTTTATTCAGGGTCATCTGAGCCCAATTGTCTGTAATGAAACTCTCACTTCTACCTCTCCCTGGCCTCAGTTCCGACTCCAGAACATCACTGCACAGCCTGTGCGCTCCCTCTGCACTTAGGCTATCATTAGTTGCAGCCGTTTTTGCCGCAAGTTCTGTACTTCTGGGCTTCCCGCATTTCCCAGTGAATGGCTCAAAGAAAGAACATTTTGCAAATTACTACTCTGTAGGTCAAAATTGTCAATTCCTCCTTAAAAACAACTGCAGCACCCCATTTTGAAAATGACTATTGTTATATAGCACTGTAAGGAAAAGACCAACATTATTGAATAGAGCCATCAAGAGCAATTTAGACCCATTTCATACCTGCCATATTTATCCTTGCTCCTTGGCAGAGCTGTGGCATGTGAGTATTTAACACCCTTCACAGAGCGGAAGATCAGGCTGGCTATGCATTCTTAACGAGTCTGCCTCTAGAGTCCCAGGAATGAATGGAGAACCTCATTTCAAGTGAAAGCACTGTCCTTGATACACACAGGAAATGAGCTGCCACAAAGCTAGGCAGAGCCTGATGTGTGTTTATGTAAAAGTGTATGCAAATAAACACAACTGACTCTGTGTATGGAAGCAGGAATGACTGGGCAGGTGTGACTCCTGCATGCAAGGGAGCCTGAAGTTCAGGAAAATCAGAGGTTGTATGGGACTGCTGTCCAGATAGCACACCAGAAGTGTAGCACATTGCCTGGTCCACATAACAAATTACTGTATAGAGTCAACCTACCTTTTGCTGTGTGCAGACAAACAAGTCATGGCGGAGAGGCCCCACAACAGCCATTGCAGATTAACTTTATCCCCCATCTTTAGGAGATGAGAAGGTGAGAAAGCATGTCCAACAGCCAGGTCCCTGGGGAAGCCTATGATGGAAAGCCTGGTACTTCTCAAATTTTAGAGAAGAAAGCTCTATGCCTCTGTGGTCATGGAAAGTCAGCTGGTGGCTGGTTTGTATCTGATGCCTCATTCACGTGTCTGGCACTTGTGGCTGGGCTGTGGGGCATCTCAGTTCTCCTGCATGTGATCTCTCTGCATGGCTGCCTTGGCCTCATCCCACGCTAGGCCCCGGGAGGGCTGCCATGATACACATTTATCAACTGAGCCTCTGCTTACGTCACATTTTGGCCAAAGCAAAGTCATACACCTGGGAGGATTCTACACAAGAACATGAATACAGGAAGGTAGGACTCACCAGAGACTGTGAATCCTGGAAGAATTAATCCCTCAAGATGGATTCTGAATGGCTAACGGGACCTAAATTCAAAATAAAGCCAAGAAGTCATTGCTTCCTAGAAGTCACACATGTAGTCTGCATTCAGCGTAAAACCCCAGGCTTGCTTAACTTTGGGACATTCATAGCTATCTGTTCCTGTTTATGCCACCTGAATCAACCAAGATGGTGACCTGCCTTGACCAATCAGAAATCTGCAAGCCTCAACCAATCAGAACTCACCAAGTTGACATTCCTTATTTGCATAATCAGACCAGAGTGGGAACCTGGGTGGGAACTTTCTTTCTAAAAGACAAAAGCTGTCTTTGTTCACTTGGAATGTGCATTTGTTTAATACTGAAGTCTCCATCTTTCTAGTTTGCAAAACAGTTCACTGGAATAGTCTTTTTCCTTTTTTAAAGAAAATTATTTTCAGTGCATTTGTTGACGAGGCCACTCTTGTAACAACCCACACTGTATGGTGCTGTCTCCCATTGCCTGGGAAGCCCCTTTGGAACAGGCCTGGGCCTATCTCCTCCTTACCACTCAACATTTGGCTTGTTGTCCAGCTGTCTGGGGACCAGCAGAAGCTGCTGCAAAAAGCTAGAGTTTTTCCAAGGGGCTGTACAGAAGAGACTCTCTGTAATGATGCTTTCCTGAGTCTTCTGTCATAGCATATGGGTAATTATTAGCAAGGAGAGATATTTCCATGGCATTTGCCCAGGGTTGCCTCCAGCAGAAGCAAAAGTAGCCTGGAACAACAACTTGCTACAAAGGCTGTAGCTTCCTGTGCATCTCAGTAATAAGAGCTTTCAGCCATTGCGCTTTCATGATAAACATTTCAGGTACCATGTTCAAAGTTTTTATTTCACACAAAACCCTGGAAAATACCAGTTATTAAGCCCATTTTATAGATGGATAAACTGAGGTTCAGAGTATAACAACTTGCCCAGAACCACAAGGCTGCTGATTTCAAAGCATGTTTGTTTCACTCCAAAGCCTGCATTCTAGACTGCACCCTTCTTTGCTTTTGAAAGGCTGCTCTGGATCAGAGTTTCTGTCTAATCTCCAGGAATGCTTGATGTTCTCCTTTCCCATGGCCCAACCTGCATTTGCGCAGGATTTATGTGCAGGGAAATGGAGCAGACAAAAGTTCTGGCTTGGGAGTAAGACTGCCAGGGTTTGAATCCTGCCTCTACCAGATCTCAGCTGGATGACCATGGGTAGTGTTCTCATCTGTAAAATGAGGATCATCAGAGCCAGAAGGCTGCAATAAGTTAGATGACAAAAGTATTTAGAAAAGACCTCAGGACACTCAGGAGAACCAATAAATATATATCATTACAATCATTATATTCAGAGTTCCATCCTGTCACTGAGGGCAGGTGAATGGCATCATATTCCAAGACACAGTCAAGTTCAGCAAGGTCAGCAGCAAAAGAATTGGTGCAGAGCAAGTGTTTATGAGGATGATGTTGAAGATAGTTTCTGCCTGCAGCATGGGCAGTGCCCATTCTGAATGGACCTCAGTGCCGACAATCAGCATGTCAGGCTCCTGCTGACCACTAGACATGAACACTCAAACTACAGACCTGACCTGGAGGAGGGGCTGGAGGGCAGGGCTGGCCAGACAGTTTGGGAAAGGGACTTCTCAAAGGCTTCTGGAGTTTAGAGCCAGCCCCAATAAAGGAGAAAGAGTTTGGGACCAGAGCCCCAGGCCTGAGGGGCAGGTGTCCTGGGCAGGGACCCTTTTCAAAGGAAGGATGGGGTGGTCTCAGAAAAAGATAAGATCCACTCACCTGAACTGAGTCCTGGATCAGTCTCGGACTGAGAACAAAGCTGGAACCACACCAAACGGGATCCAGAAATGAGCCCCGAGGAATGGTGGTTCCTTTGTCCTACCTGGCTCTGGATTGCCTCCAGACAGAGGCAGAGCTTGGTGGCAAGACATGGAGAAGAGTGGGCTTCAGGGCTGGAAATGCTCCGAGTAAACAGGCCCATGACATGCAGATCTCTCCTCTGAGAAGCCACCTTGGGGCAGCAGACCCTGTGCAGGTGGGGACCTCAGGGGCCCAGCTTAACCAGGACAAGGTCTACCATGTCCTTTCCTTCCTCCTTCATGTAAATAAGTCCCAGTCTCCCAGAGTAGAAGCCTTCTGTGAATTGTAAAAATAACAGGAGCTTCAACAGGACAGCTTCAGAATTTCTCCTGACCACTCCCCTTTGCCCACTCTGGCCTTTCCTTCTCCCTCCCTCTGCACTGTAACTCCCACCCATCATCTGGTCTTACTTAACTGATGACCTTCCTCAGAGTCATCAGTCTTTCCCATGAGGGCAGGCCTCTGGAGGGTGCCTTGTCCCCCAGCCCTGCCAATCTCTCCATTAAGCTCATAGGCCTGGAGACACTCTGATGCCTCAGTGGGCTCTTCCTTCCCAGGTCAACAGAGCTGCTCAGCTTCTTGCCAGTAAGGGTATCCCACCGTCCATTTGCAATGAGGTTGAGTGGAAGCCTCCTACTCCAGCCAAATTGCCTCGGCAGTGCCTTGGTCCTTGCTGACTGTCTTCTGCATCCTTCCCACCTAGTCTTCAGACTGACAGCTCTTGGTATTCGGGTAAGGAATAGAGATTGTCAAAGAGAAGAAGACCCGGGAATGGACCTTTACATTTTCCTCTAGATGCATTTAAGAAAACCTGCCTTGGCTGAGCTCCTCCTGCTGCTGCAGATGCTGATGATAAACAACTGGCAGGGACTGGAGCCCTTGAAGATCATTCAGCCACCATCTCCAGGAGAAAATGCAGGACAGCCTCGCCAGCAGGCTAGCCCTCAGCACATGCAAAGGGGCCCACTTCACATCCTCTATTCATGGGGCAGGACTTGGAGTCATATGCATCTGGGCTCCAGGCCCAAGCAGTATGACCTTTAGCGTGTTACTTTGCTCTGAACCTTTCCTTTGTTAGCAAAATAGAGATAAAAATGCCACCCTCCAAGGATCTGAGGAGAATTAAAGAAGATAACCTAGATGAAGTGTCTGTCCTGCAGTTGGTACCCAATATAGTTTCACTCCCTCCCCTCTGTTCTCCCTTCCCATCCCTATGGCAGTGGCAACAAATCCTTCCCTTTCTCTCCTGGAAAGTGCCATGGAGCCAGAATGTTAAACAGCATCTCGGGCTTATGCTGGCCGGTATTCCACTGCCCACACTATTCATCTGGCTCAGCAGAGGCTCCCCCACCCTTCCCCCTCCCATTATTTAGCATAGCTTTCATCTCCCATCCAGGCCATTTGTATAGTGCCCTGTGAATGCATTTTACCTCCCTAACCCCTCCTAAGCCACAAACCAAAAAGAACTGTCTCTTTTTTCACTCTCCCTGACCACCTCTGAATGTAAAAGTCACTTAGCACCAGGAGAAATAATGATTTTTCTCCTATTCTGCTGAGGTTACCCATATGGGCCATTAAAAAGATACTCATTTCTAAAATATACTTGACAGCCTGGAAGATATATTTGAGATATCAGAAAACTGAGCCCATTATGTGACATTTAGAATATATAGTGAGGCGATATATTTCTAAAATGTGCAATATACCTTATGAATTTATATTGCATACATGGCACTTAGATATTTGTATTATTTTCCCTCTGTGGATTCAAAGTTTCTAGATGATTCCCTGTCTTAGCTTCTTATTATTGAGTACCTTGCCAACATAGCAGAAAAATATTAAAAAGACATGAACACAGAGTTCAAGGTCAGTTAGTTCTTTGTTTCACACCAAACAGCACCACAGGAACCCAGAGGCACAGAGAATAAGGGGAGGTACTTCGGTTTCCCAGGCAAGCTCACACGCGCACCATCACTGACGATACATGTTATGTGGATGCTAATTTCCCCATTTTAAAGATGAGATCACTGAGGCTGGAGCAGTAAAGTCCTTGCTTATGGTCATGAAACTAATGAGGGGCAGGGGCAGGATGACAACCCAGGTCAGCCAGGTTCCCAACCTGCGCGTCTGCCCACTGCACTTCCCTGCCTTTGTGGAAGAACCCAGGGTCTGAAGGCCATCACCTTATAGAAAAGATGGTGATAGTGGAATAGAACTCAAGTCTAAGACACAAGGGCACATGAAAACCGCTCATCAGGACTTATGGAGGAGGAAACTGCCTCCCAACAGAGGAGCTGGAAGGAAATTGATGGAGTGGCTAAACATGAGATGCAAACACCTTCAGGCAGCAGGCAAAATTTTTCCCCATTTGGCCCCAACTTTCCTGTCTGCCTCCTCTCTCTTTTGCATCCATTATACCCAGATGGGTCTTTCAGTCTCTCAGAAATGCTTTGTCAAGTGCTGTGGTTGAGCCTTGCTTGGTGTCATTTCTACCTCTGAAAGGCCTCTTCTACCCTCTCCCTATGTGGGTCCTGCTCATCATTCTCACTCCTGCTCTAAGTCTTTGCAAACCCTCCATCCACGGTTGCGATGTTTGTCCCATTAAGGTGGCACCTATACTCCATTCCTGCTGTCAGTACTTAACTTTCACACATCAGTGGGTCATAACCCTGAGATCCCATTCACCCATCCAAGGACCACGGTTAAAACGTGTTCTTGATAAACACATATCAGCTAAAATGAATAAACTTCTGGAAACTGACAAGCTTGTCTTCACATTCTTTGGTTTCTCTATTCTCTCTCAGTTTTCCAGAATGGTTCTCCAGGGCTACCCAGAGCAATGTATATATTTTAGCAAGACCTTTCCTTCTCTGGGTGGTGTATTCCACTCCAGCTTCTTCCTTGGTTGCAGCAAAGACACGCTCTTACTATCCCACAGGGACTAGAATTCAAGGCTAGTGGAAATGGAGAGATGGAAGGTATAGTGTGTGGTGGGAAAACCATCCTGACTGCCCCCGCATGGTTCTTCTGTCCCACAGCCATTCCCCAGCTCAGTGGAAGTTGCCTTGTCCTGCAGAAAAGGAACTCAGCCACTAGTTCCCATACTCCCCCGGCAGTTCACTCCATCTCTGTTTGCTATGTATGAACCCTACTTCATTGGTCCAACCTCTTCTTCCCTAAATTGGCCTGTGTTGCTGAAGGCTCAGGATGCTTTTAGGGTCCCTTGGCTACCAGAATTGTGACAAATGAGCTGCTTCATGATGCAGTGAACTCTCCATCATTGTGGATCTGGAGAATATGTCATGGGACGTAGACAGCATAGGGAAGTAGAGTTGTATTGAATTCACCTTCAAGCTCCCTGAGACTCTTGGCTGGAACAGAGATTGGACTCAGACATTTCTGGCGAGTAGAATCAGGTTTGATATCCCAAATTCTCCATGAGAATAGAAGCTCCACAAGGGCAGGGTCTTTCGTCTTAGCCTGCTTAGAACACCAAGCAGCGTTAGACAAGAAGAAATCACCTCCCTCCTGCCTCTTCTGCATCCTACACAACATTTGGGCTTTTGCTATTGTGTCTTTGTCTCTCTCTGAGCCTCACCATGTGACTGAGTCAACATACACACATCTTCATCCTCATTCCTCTATTGGTGATCTTCTCAGTTATATTTGGCTACACCATGCTCTCTGCTCCTAGAAGCAACACTGCTGAACTCACAACAGGGCCTTGGTCCAAGGCATCTTCTGGATTCCCTTACTTTCCCCAGCTTCAGACATTCCCTGCCCTTTTCTCCTAAAGCAGTGAGCCATCAGTAGCTCAAGACCATGTTCTCCCAGACTCAGTTCTCTCCAAAGGCAGGCACGAGCCCATGCCTTCTAAATTCAAATATTAGATAAGCTAACTTGCTCAAAATTTCAGTCTGTTCCTTTCTCTGTCTCTCTCTGTCTCTCTGTCTCTCTCTCTCACCCAGGATTTTTCTTCTCAGCCCCACTTTTCACTAGAACAGCTTATTTTTTTTTTTTTTTAGACAGAGCCTCACTCTGTTGCCCAGACTGGAGTGCAGTGGCGTGATCTCAATTCACTGCAACCTCCGCCTCCCAGGTTCAAGTCATTCTCCTGCCTCAGTCTCCCAAGTAGCTGGGATGACAGGCACCTGCCACCATACCCAGCTAATTTTTGTATTTTTAGTAGTGATGTGGTTTCATCATTGTTGGTCAGGCTGGTCTCGAACTCCTGACCTCGTGATCCCCCCGCCTTGCCCTCCCAACCTGCTGGGATTACAGGCATGAGCCACTGTGCCCAGCAGAGAACAGCCTGTTTCTAAAGCCTAGCTCATTAGCCCCATCTCTCTGTCTCTGAGGTCTATGCCTGTCATGGCCAAAGCCACAGCAGAGGAATGCTTGAGCCACTGCCATTCCCAGAAGGGCCCTGCTCACCCCAGGGTTCACCTCTCTAAGAATGTTACCGGGCTTCAGTCTGGTTCTGCCAGACCCTGACCTGGCCTACTTTCTACTTGGTTTTCTGTAATCATAGAGATAGCAGCAGTTTAGACATTGGGCACTAGAGTGAACCTCAGATTCTCAATTGAAATGGACCAAGATAGCATGTAGACACTCCACTCTCAGTCACAAGCTGATACAACTGTCATTTCTGGTGGTTTTGAAAAATTCCAAATTTCCCAAATATAACATTGAGCCCAAATCCAAAGCTGGACACTTCCTAAAGCTCTCAACCCCAACAGCAAGATCAATCAATCTTAACACTATAAAGTGTATAGGAACTGAGGATTAGATTGCAAGAGACTTGCCACAGGTGACAAACCACTTACTGACTGTGTGCCAGGCAGTGTTCTAGATACTGGGGATACAGCCATGAACAAGATATATACAACATTAAAAAGCCCATAATGTAAAACATTGTGTAATGTTAATGTAAAACAAAAACATACACACATACAAAAGTCCATAATGTAGAAACATTGTATGTATAGAAACATTATTTCTATGTTTCCACATGTAATATATATATTATATTATACATATAATGCTTCTATTAATAACACACTATCCAAAACAGATATTGAAAAAACAATCCCATTTGCAATAGCTATCTTTACAGAGCTCCCATTCCAGGAAAGTACCCAAAAGAGGCTCCCATTCCAGGAAAGTACCCAAGCTGAACCCAGAGAAAAAAAAGGAGGATAAAGTTCTACTCGGCCCCCAGAAGGGTACCAGTCAAGAGAGAAAAGGGCATGCACATCTGAGGCCATAGGTAGCTGCAGACAAGGCAGGAGGTAGAGCAGCACTGAGCCCCTCAGCTATGAGAGCCGTAGGGGTGGACAATGACTCTTAACTCACATAGAGGGCTTTGCCTGGCACCCATCTCAACACTTGAAAAGGCCTCAAGTCTCAAAGAATTTCTTGCTGCTTTGTCCTTAAAGTACACTCTGCTACTGTTGCTGTTTACAAAGGATGGAAAGTAAAGCTAAATGCCCAGAACTGGTACTCAAAAACCTTTTAGGCCTTCTCCACTACACAATTGGCAGCGCTTCGGGAAAACGCAAGCTTAGTTTTCAGCAAAGCCACTCATCTGAAGCTTCAGGAAGAGCTGACCTGGGTAGTCTCATTATACAATCAAAGAGGAGAGGAAGGACACACGGACAAGGTGGGCTTTGAGGCAGCTCTCAGACTCCAGGAAGATGGGTAGATTGGTCCTAATGGGACTCTCCCGCAGAGTTCACACTCAGATCTGAGCCCTGGCGATGGCAGAGGGGAAGAGGCCCCATCCTCCTTCCATTTTATGGCATTGTTCTATCCCCAAACTCCAAATGCAACATCCCAAGGCATTATTTCCTTCCCTTGACATAGAACTGGAGTCACAGGTCAGCCCAGGAACGGGGGTATTTGTGGGGAGGACCCTGTACCAGCTCCAGAGAAAGAAGCCATGGCTGGTGTCAGCAGGGTCTTATAAATAGCCAGAAAGGTGTCAGCCAGGAGAAGTATGAGACACAACTGCAAGAACAGAAGGAAGACAATGCACAAAAGTGATATGTGGAACAATAATCCATGAAGCACAAAGCTGTGAAGCCATCAGGAGCTGCTGAAGAATCTGTCAGCAAAAGGGAAAGACTCAGAGCTGTCCTCCCAGGGGCTCACAGCTGATGAGCACATTACTGTCCATGACATCATGTTCTTTCTGCAGAAGTAGGGTGAGCAGAACTCCTGTTCCTGGGATTCATAAATGGTTTCCAGGAAGGATTTCAACAGAGCATTGGGAATATCTAATTACTGTGCCAACGTTGCATGTTACTGATTTTAAGAACCTAAGCACACATTTTTACATTGTCTTCTCTTAAGCATCATTTTTAAAAATTATGCTCAAGACCTCCAATCATATCTAACCACGACTCTTACCCATATGTGTGTAAAACCATTCTGCTGGATTTTTGTTGGCTGTTTACAGGGAATAGTCTGGAAAATCTCTACTAGAGGCAGCATTCAATTTGCAAAGAGTCAGTATCACCTGCCCCTTCTAGTCTTCTCATTTCTATGGATACAGAAAAGGAACCTGAGATGTTTCTTGAGTGATTCAAAGTCCTGATTAAGTCCCAGAGGCCATGAGCAGTGTTGCTAAGTTGTATCTCTTCTCTTCATCCACAGTCAGCCCTAAAAGAGAAATAAGACTGGGGAGCCTCAATGGCCAGCTTTGGTTTTCTAGAGACCTAAACTAAAATGCTGAAATGAGGAACACCTAATGCTTTGGGGGAGAATATTTATCAGAAACTCATCAAGCAGATCAAGGGGCACTAAGCTAAAATTTGAGGAGGGTGAAGAAAAATACAATCTAGTAAAACTAAATCTAATACTCTGGGAGGACAAAAACTTTGCCAGAGAAAGAAAAGTCCACTTGTATCTTCAACCAAATTAATAATGTTGAATCGCTTAAGCTGGATGGATACCTACACGGTCATTCATTGTATAATTTCATATTTTGTGAATACCCAAAATATTTCAAAGTAAAACTTCAAAAGAAAAAGAAAACACTTTAAAAGGAAGAAAAATCGAGGAAAAGAAAGCAAGAAAGAAGGGGGAAAAGTTACTCAAGGTTTTGAGGAAAATGTCACTGGTTAGAAGTTTTGAACCTCCCATAGCAATATACTCACAACCCAAAATGGGGATCAAACCTCACAGATGAGGCAAGAATTCACATTAAACCTAAACCATGCACCTCTTCTGTTTTTCCTAATCACTAGTTAATTCAAATACCACAAAATTTACCTATCTAAAGAGTAGAATTTAGTAAAGTTGTAGGATATAAAATCATGCAATATCAGTAGCATTTCTACGCACTAACAACAAACTATCTGAAAAAGACATCAAGAAAATAATCCAATTTACAATAACTACAAAAAAATTCTTAGGAATAAATTTAACCAAGGAGGTAAAAAAACCTTTACATTAAAAACTGTAAAACATTAATGAAAGAAATTGAAAAAGACATAAATAAATGAAAACATATCCTGTGTTCATGGGTTAGAAGAATTAGTATTGTTAAACATCCTCATTACCCAAAGGGATTTGCAGATTCAATGCATCCCTATCAAAATTTCAACGACATTGTTCAATTAAATAGAAAAACAACCATAAAATTTGTATGGAAGCACAAAAGACCACAAAAAAAGGCACCTAGAATTTTTATATCATGTTGAATCTATAGTTTATTTGAGAGGTTTGTCATCTTAATATTAAGCCTTCTGATCCATGGATATGAAATGTTATTTCTTTATTGGGCTTTCTTTAATTTCTTCCAGCAATGTTTTGTAGTTCTCAGTGTATAAGTCTTGTAGTTCTTTTTGTTAAATTTATTCCTAAGAATTCTGTGTATATAGAATATGCTGTTATATTATTTTTCTTACTATAAATAGAATTATATTTATTCCACTTTCAGATTGTGTATTGCTCTTGTATAAATGTATTGGATTTTGTATACTGATCATAAATCTACAACCTAGCTAAATTTGTCTTTGGCTTGTGATCATTTATGATACGTCTAGGTTTTTAATTTTTTCATCTTTAATCTGGGGTTTGGTGAGCTTCTTGGATGTGTAGATTAATGTTTTTCATCACATTTGGGGAGTTCGGGGCCATTATCCAAATGTGCTTTCTCCACCCTTTCTCTCTCCTCTCCTTCTGAGACTCCTGTTATGTGTTGTTGTGCTTCGTGTTGTCATATGAGTCACTAAGGATCTATTCATTTTCATTATTTTATCTTTCTTTTTCTCAAACTCTATAATCTCAGTTGGTCTATTTTCACGTTTGCTGATTTTTTTCTTTTGCTAGCTCATATCTGATGAGCTCCTCTAGTAAATGTTTTATTTCATTATTGAACTTTCCACCTCCAGAATTTCTATTTGCTTCTTTTCAATTTTTGTCTCTTTGTTGATATTCTCTATTTGGTGAGACACAGTGCTTGTAATTCTCTTTAATTTTTTAGACATGGTTTTCTTTACTTCTTTGAACATACTCATGATAGCTGATATAAAGTGCTTGCCTAGGAAGCCCCAACATCTGGCTACTCTCAGAGACAGTTTCTATTGATAGCTGTTTTTCTTATGTATGGACCACAATTTCTTGTTTCTTTACCTGCCTCATAAGTAATTTTTAGTTGCCTAGGAAGCCCAACATCTGGGTACCCTCAGAGACAGCTTCTATTGATAGTTGTTTTTCTCATGTATGGACCATAATTATTCAAACTTACTCATAACTTACTCAAATTCTCTCTGTCTCAATTTTCTTACATGCAAAATGGTTAAAAATGTAGTGGTGCTTTGCTCATAGTGTCATATGTGGATTCAGGAAGCTAATTCATCTAAAACGATTAGGAAATACAGAGGATATAGCTCTAATATATAGGACTCACTCATTAAATAGAGTGAATGGTATAAAAAAGACTCAATCACCAAGTCTTGGTAGAGTGGTCCCCAAGAGAGAGGAGAGCAGCAAAAGTGATTAGAAATATTTTAATATTGTGTGTATAAAATCCATTAAAAAATAAACATAAGGGATCTATATGAAGACAACTATAAAATTTAATGAGGAACATAGAATAAAGGAAAACATGAATAAATGGAAAGACATGCCATATTGTATGATTCAATGTTGTGTAGATATCAATTAAGAGAGAATATGTACATATATATGAAACTACATGAATTGGGTGGCGAGTGACCACAATAAATGTAGATCACTTGTATGGGGGATGATCACAGAAGTCTTCAAAAAAGCAGTAACCTTTGAAAAGTGCTAGGAATTTTGATAGACAGAAATGGGACAGAACAGCACCTTGGAATAAGAGAGCGGGTACAGAAATACAGCAGCAACCAGATTTTTTAACTGGAAGGATCTTTAAATGTTATAAATGTAGCCAGCATGTTTTTAGCTTTGAGGAATAGAAAACCAAATACAAATGCTTTAAAAACAAAGGATATTAGGCCGGGTGCGGTGGCTCACACCTGTAATCCCAGCACTTTGGGAGGCCGAGGTGGGCAGATCACAAGGTCAGGAGCTCAAGACCATCCTGACCAACATGGTGAAACCCCATCTCTACTAAAAATATAAAAAAAAAAGAAAAAAAAAGAAAACCCACAAAGGATATTTAATCTCTCACTTAACAAGAAATTCCAAAGAAGGTCCCAGCGCCTGAACACGGTTAGGGCTGTGAAAGGCTTTCCTACTGCTCCCTCACATCAGGCCACATTGGTTTGAGCAAAGGATGGAAAATGGGAAAATGTAGGAAGGTGAGATAAAAGGATGGGCTACTTGATCTGTGCCATCAGATCCTCAAATGGTGTGGACATTTAAGAATTGCAGCTTGGTGGAATGCAGGGTCCTTTGTCTCCGTCACAGCCATAACCAGTGTCCATTTTACATTTAAATAAATAAATAAACTACATTTTAAATAAATCAGTCTAGATTTTATTCACTAGCCATCAACACTGCACTTACAATGTGGCCTTGAAAAGGCCATCAGTCTCCCTCTAATCCTCTCGGTGCAGGGAACTGTCAGGTTTTGTAGTGGCGTCCAGAGCAGGCAGGGGAGACACACCAGACACAACTTCAGTCCTTTGCATTTTCCTCCTAACCAATTCCTCGGGTATTTGAAGACGTGAGAGTAAGAGTAGTGTCTTCCTTGGGTGGCCTGCAGCCCACTCTTACTGCACATCCCAAGCAGAATTCATTATCCTCATTATGGACACCTGCCCAGGCTCCTGTACCTATAATCTAAGCACCATCCCTTCTACCTGGCAGCCCAGCCAGAAATTCTGGAGTGGTTTTTACATTCTCCCTCTCTCCTTACCTGCCGATATTTAATCTGTCCCTAAATCCTGTCCAGACTGCATCAGCAACACTGAGTGAGTAATCCCCACATTCACTGGTGGTCCAAGGTGTCATCATCTCCCTGCAGGGCTCTTGCTGAGACTTCATGCCCAGGCTGCCTCCTCCAGGGCCTGCCCTTTCATGCAACTGCCAGCAGAACCCAATGCCATCACTTCCCCACAGACTGTTGCCTATCCTGGTGCCTATGAGATGAAGTCTCAACTCTTTGGCTCTATACATACGACCCTTGACATATGGTCTGGTCACAACCCTCTTCACCACCTCATCTACCAATACTTCTACCCTGGGCCTTCATACCATTTGTCAGATAAACTTGGTTTCCAATGCTTGCTTTTACATACAGCTGCCTATTATCTCTGTCTGAAAATATGTCTTTTTTTTTTTTTTTTTGACAGAGTTTCACTCTTTGTTGCCCAGCCTAAAGTACTATATGAGATCTCAGCTCACTGCAACCTCCACCTCCCAGGCTCAAGAGATTCTACTGCCTCAGCCTCCTGAGTAGCTGGGATTACAAGGCACCCACCACCATGCCCGGCTAATTTTTTGTATTTTTAGTAGAGATGGGGTTTCACCATGTTGGTCAGGCTGGTCTCAAACTCCTGACCTCAGGTGATCCACCTGCCTCAACTTCCCGAAGTGCTGGGATTACAGGCATGAGTCATTATGCCTGACTGAAAATATGTCTTAATTCTGTTTTACCTTGCACACGCCTGCATGGTTGCAGATCTAAATTAAATGTCATCACTTTTTGTTTTACTATTGTTATTATAATTATATTCAGAAGGGTTTTTTGTTTTTGTTTTTGTTTTTTTTTTGAGATGGGTTCTTTTTATGTTGCACAGGCTGGTCTTGACCTCCTGGGCTCAAACAATCCTCCCACTTCTGCCTCCCAAGTAGCTGGAACTACAGACACGTACCACTGCACCTGGCTGTATTCAGAATTACTGAGCACTTACTGTGAGCCTATGTGCCAAGTGCTGTATGTCATCTCATTTAAGATCCCAGCAATCTTGTGGGTTATGCACATGAAGAGCTGAGCTGAGACTTGGAGGGGTGAACTTGCTCATTTCACACAGATGGGATTTGAAAGACAGTTCCTAGAGCTCATGCTCATAAACCCTGTGAGCACCCAGAGATAGATTCAGGGAGCCTCTTCTAGGTTCTGTGCCATAAAACTCCACTCCATGCCCTCTGTTCACACTTCTGCTACAGCTCCATGCATTAAGATGTACCTGTTTAATTTTGTTTGAATCCCAATCTTTAAAAACAAACTGTTCAAAAACACACGTATTTGTAGGACAACCAAGAAAAATCTGAACTCTCACTAGATGTTTGATGATACTGAGGAATTATTATTTGTATTGTGATTATTTTTTGAAGTTTTGATCATATAGAGTATTTAGAGATGAAATTATATGAAGTCAAGAGATTCTTGAATGAACAATATGAGGAGATGGACAGGAAATAACTTTTGGCATTATGTTGATATTTATTTTAAATGAGTGGCACATTCATGGAGGTTCATTCTCTCTCTCTTTTTTTAAGCAATGGGATCTCACTCTGTTGCCCAAGCTGGAGTGCAGTGGTACAATCACGGCTCACTGCAGCCTGGACCTCCCAGGATCAAATGATCCCCCACCTCAGCCTCCAGGATAGCTGTGTCTGTAGGTGTGCACCACCATGCCCAGCTTCTTTTTTTTTTTTTTTTTTTTTTTTGGAGAGACAGGGTTTCAGTATGTTGCTGACTGTGGTCTTGAACTCAAGCAATCTGCCCACCTCAGCCTCTAAAACGTGCTGAGATTACAGGCATAAGCCACCATGTCCAGGCTCATTTCATTATTTAGCCTACTTCTGTATTTGTTGGAAATTCTCTGTAATGGAAATTTTCTATGGACCCCCTCAAACAAAGGGATTTGAGTGTTTATCCTCCTGCTTTTTGGTTGTTGGAGAGCAGAGTACATTTGCATATCAGTCAGCTGTGAATCTGTACCACAAGCACAGTAACTGGCATGAAGTAGAAAGTCAGTGTTTCTTGAATGATGAGGTAGTTACCATGAAGGTCCCTTCCAAAGGTGGGGAACGATGCTTCCTTTTCTCCTGACTGTCCTACTGCAGCCACTGGCACAATGGATGGGCCCTCAGAGAAAGCTGAGGCCAGCCACTGAAGGTGGACAGGCTGTTCCATCCCAGCTTCCTTGCTTCTAAGCTATTTCTTTCTGGCTCACCTTGGGTTCCTGTGTCAGAGCTCTCTTCCTTGGGACACTGAGCCAGCTGCTTCTTGACTCAGTGGCTTGGATTTCTCTACGTGCTCTTTTTGCTTTTGTGAGGTAGCCCTCAGGTCCCAGTCAGGCTCAGCTAACACCACAGTTTAACAAGGAAGGGATTAGGCCTTACCCTTTAAAATGTGACTGCTGGCCTCATGCCTGTGGCTTGGTTTGACAGCTGGACCTATTCTGGATGAGAGTAATTTGAAGCTGGGTGTATTCTTTACAGTGACACAAATTTATGAGCAAAAGGCAGAGACTGAGTTTCAGAGAAGAATAGGTTCATTCAGCACATCCGGCCTCCACTTTCACCTTGGGTCCTTTGTCAGAGGGCCAGAGCCCCCTTCGCTGGTGCATGGGAACTCCCAAGGCTCACAGCTGAGGCTGCCTGAGGAATTGAAGGCAGCCTTGGTGTTGCTCCAGCAGTGAGAGGGATCAGGCTTTTGCTGCACTCAATTCTCCATGCTCCCTGGTCACCCACAACCACCCTGCGGAGCAAGACAGGGCCCTCCACGTTCAGGGGGAAGTGGTGGAGAGCAGTGACGGACTGGCTGGCTGGGGTCAGAAATCACAGCACTCCTCCAACCCATCAGACTCTGAGGGGTATTCACAACAGTCTCCAAAGATTCACAACAGTCTCCAAAGCAGGAGGAGACAGCCTCAATGGGGAGGAGAAAGTGGCAAGCTGAAAAACACCCAAATCAGGAAAGAAACCCAAGTAAGTGAGGCATTCTCAGGGGCTCCTGTTGGGGTGATCAGACCCAACACCAGGTCATGGGGGTGACAAAGTCCAGCGGAGTCAAAGGATTGAGAAAAAGACAGTTTGAGAGGTAAAGTGGGACCAGGGGGCCATCGCGATTGTGGAGGCTGCAAAGGCCCCAAGCTCTGGGAGCCCACGCTATTTATTGGTAATCCAATAGAGAAACAGATGGTGAGAATGTGGAGGTCAAAAGGGCAGGCACATGATCTACAGCTGTGATGGTTTAGCATTTATAAGGAACATGTTCTGCTACTTGAGATAATGGGAATACAATTGATCTAGGAGCCTAGGAGGGCTAGAAGCAAGAAGCCAGCAAGTCTAGACACATTCCAGAGGACCATTATGTCAGACACGCAAGCCCTGCTTCAGCTTTCTTCTCAACACTCAGCTTTTTCCCAACAGGCTCCCACAGTTTGAGGATTCATCCTCCTTGATGCTGAGCAAAGAACATGTGCGCTAGTTATATCATGTCCGAATCTCCCTCTGAGAGAGACAGCAGCAGCTCAGAAGTAGCAAAAGTGATGGCATGGGCAGGGGAGGGTGTTCTAGAGAGAACCAGCTACACAGTAGTATAGACATGGTAGAGGCTGTGAGGCACCACGAAAAACCCTCCAGAATGAAGGACTTACTCCTCTAACTGCTGGGAACGCTGCAGCCCAATGTCTTCAGCTGACAGCCTCTTCAGGGAGTGACTTCACTGAAGAAAGACTCCTTGCTCAGGACATGCCCCCTTTGCAGGGTAGCCCACATCCTATAACTGACACACATGGTGGTATAGGAGCTTCACTCAGCTGGACAACTCAACCCAACTGGGCACAACCCTGCAGACTCATCCCACCTTCAAAGCTCCCTGTAGGGTCAGCTGAGGTTTTCATCAGGAGACTGAATCACAGATTGACTTCTTCTGCCCAATCCTGCTTTCTTCCCTTCCCTTCCCTGTCCTTCCTTTCACTTTCCTTTTTAATAAGAATGCACATGCTGGATATGGGGTGGCAAAGTTGGTGCAGCCACAGAAGGAAATGAGAAAAAGGCTTGGAAAGAAGAAGTTGATTACACTTACAGGTCCCAGAGAAAAGCCCAGGCATGAAGTCTCAGCAAGAGCCCTGTAGGGAGATGATGACACCTTGGACCACCAGTGAGTGTGGGGATTACTCACTCAGCGCTGCTGATGCAGTCTGGACAGGATTTAGGGACAGATTAAATGTTGGCAGGTAAGGAGAGAGGGAGAATGTGAAAACCACTCCAGAATTTCTGGCTGGGCTGCCAGGTAGAAGGGATGGTGATTAGATTATAGGTACAGGGGCCTGGGGAGGTGTCCATGATGAGAAGAATGAATTTTGCTTGGGATGTACAGTAAGAGCAGCCAGCAGGCCACCCAGGGAATCTGTGAGTGTAATAAATGCCATGTAGGGCCACAGGGAAAGCATTAGGCTTTGGTCAAGTAGGAGAAGGCAGGAATGAGACAAAATCCAGGCCATGGCCTTCACTGGGGTTTCCATGGGGAAGGCAAGGCAGGGCAGGATGAACAGTTTAGGACTGGCTAATCTGAATCATTCTAGTGGCCTTTCAGTTATAGGAATGGTTTCTAGTTGCTTGATACCTGGCCCTGGGATGATTTGGGGCAGAGACAATGTGGGCTTGTGAGTGCATTAGCTAAGAAGGTGGCAGGGGATATAAACTTGGGATGGATCGATTTACATATGAAAAGAGTGTTCATAGGTAAATTGTGATTGTTCTTAGGAATTAGCTAGCCCTGGGAGAAGCAGCCTCTCCTCTGGTCTGTAAGGTCCCCAAATACCAAAGCATCGAGAACACAGAAAATAAGAACACATAGTTAATACAATTGGCCCTACAGTGAGTGGATGCCAAATAGACAAAATACAGAATCTAAGACAACACAATTAAAACACCCTTCTCCTTCCCCCCAAATAGCTGTTGATGCCCAAAGCACTGCCTAACAAACCTTCTGAGCTCAACATTCCCATCCTGCATGTCTCCTATGTGCCAAAGACTGCAAACAGTTCAGGTAGTAGAGAGTGAGCAAGAAGCTCACCTTCAAGATGCTCACCAGAGAAACACATGTATGTGCTCAATTGTTTGATACAATACACAGCATGTTATTAAGAGCAAAGCTTTCAGGTGAGATAGACCTAGTTTCAAATACCACCACTGCTATTTACTAGCTGTGTAATTTGGGGAAAGTCACTTAACCTTTCTATGCTTCAATTTCCTCACCTGTAAAATGTCAATAATTACACCAACTGAACTGGTTGTCCTAGAGATTAAATGAGATGTGTATATGAAAAGAGTTTATTACAGTGTTTAGTCTAATAAATGATGCTACACAACAAAAAAAAAGCAAAGTATTCATAAGAAAAAAATAGCACAAATGGAGGTTTAATTCTATCTGAGGATAGGAAAGCAAGGCTTCTCAGAGGCAGTAAAGCCTGATCTTGGAAATGAAGGACAAGTACGGATTTGTTTATGCAGACACACAGCAGGAGAATGTGATGGGAATTTTGGCCTAAAATGTCATTAGGTTGTCCATGATACAGCTTCTCTCAATCCAGCATTAAAATCCCATAACAGTGGAGAAAAGCACAAAAATATACAGCAAGGGATTCCAGGGTACCACGGAGTCTGAGAAGAATCCTCTCTTAATAATAGTGACATGGAACCACCACTATCAATGAGGCTCAGGCTGGAAAGAGACCCTCGTGCAGATCAAATGGGACTACAGTAAAGGAGCTGCATCAGTAGGAGGTGCTCAGCTACAAATGACAGAAGGCCCCACAACCACTCCAAGGCTGAGGAAATGCATTTTCACAAGACAACAGCCCAAGGGCTAGGCATTCCACCCCTGTGGAATTCCTCAAAGCCCTGACTTGGCCTCCTACACACCTTGGCTCTGTCCTCAGGAAGTCTTCCCTAACCACAAGGGAGCTTCAGCAACTCTGTGCAT
The DNA here is from genome assembly GCF_009764315.1 of Trachypithecus francoisi. Lineage (NCBI taxonomy): Eukaryota > Metazoa > Chordata > Mammalia > Primates > Cercopithecidae > Trachypithecus > Trachypithecus francoisi. The sequence goes on along the minus strand of NW_022681474.1, from coordinate 48,928,653 downwards.
TGTGTCTGATACAGCAAAGTCTGGAGACAGAGAAGGAGAGCTGTTTCTTCCTTGTGTCTCTTTTTCAAGAACAAAGAAATCTTTCCTGTAAGTTTTCCACACCCCACTGATCAAAATTATGCTTCCTGCCTCTGTCAATAACTAATGGTAGTAATTTAGCATGTGTGTATGTCATCTCTTTCCCTTAACTAGCCATGTCTTCCTTTATTAAGTCAGCCCATTCTTGTTAACAGCTGCACAGGGCTCCATTAGTGGAATGAAAGTAAAATTACCAGTATAGACAAATCAAACTCCACCTTCCAGGGGCAGGGGATTGAGTCCATCTTACTTAAACCGGAGATCTCATGCAGAGTGGGGTGGACAGCTGCACAAAACCAGAAATGTGCATATCAGGAAGACACTGTTTTAAAAAATGAGCCAGCCCAATATATAAAAACAGAAAGTTAGGAGGAAATGTAACATAAGACACATGCTAAGTTACCTTTTATGTAAAACAAACAAAACTCCATCTATATATATGTGTGTATGTATGTAAGAACATCCATGTATATATGTGTAAGTATATATGTACATGTGTGTGCATGCATGTGTCTAAGTATATATGTAGATGTTGTGTATGTGTCTAAGTATATATGTGTATGTATATGTTGTGTGTGTGTGTGTGTTTATTTCCATAGTAAAGAATGAAATGAAGTCTTGAATGTAGGGCAAAAGGGTTTAGATTGAAAACTGATAAAATAAGGAAATCACTAGAGCATAGCTGCGCTTTTCAAATAGTTGGTATGGAAAATTATCCAAGTTGAGGTTTGAATCAGGGAGACTGAGGATTATGAGGCACCTGTAGGGTTATACTGAGTGTTGATGAGACATGATGGATTTGGATGACATATATTTAGAGGAGAGATTAAGAGTGATCCGGTGACTGTATATAAAGTCTCAGGAAAAAAAAAAAAACGACAATGACCAACATTAACCAAAAGTGGTTATATAGTGCCTGATGATATTGGAAGACAGTAGATAGAGGATAGATAGATAGATAGATAGATAGATAGATTGATGGATAGATGATGGATAGATAATAGATAGATGATTGATAGAGATACAGATAGATAGATAGATAGATAGATAGATAGATAGATAGATAGATAGATATTCATTTAAACCTTACTCATATTCCTAGACAGAAGATACTGGTTTTGACCCATCTCACAAATGAAGAAGCTGAGGCACAGATAGATTTAGCAACTTATTCAACATCACAGCTAAGGAATGAAATTAGAAGGTTGTACCCAAACAGCCTCCGGCTTGATCCAAGCATTTTCTCGTTAGGGAGTTGGTCTTTGAAGGTTGGAGAAAAGATAGGGACACAGCTCTCACAGGATACCTCTGGAAAATGTCCTATCTCTTTGATTTTTGTTTACTCACTTATTCATTCAGGTATTTCTTCTTTACGGCCTAAACATTCGCAAAAACAATTCCCCGCTGACTGCCACTGTCCTTCTAAAGTGTAAGCAGTGCTGACTTCAGAGTGAATTGTCAAGTGTGATTCTTTTTAAGGTGCAGACCGCCTGATCAAGCACCAACAATGTCACAGGCACCTCAAAGTCTTTTGTGAGGCCCAAACCAGTTTCTCCCTTGGCCTTCAGCCACTCTTTCCCTGAACAGGTATTCTGTGTTTCGGGCCTCGAGGCCTCTTTTGCTCCCTGTGGATGGTGGATGCTTTCCCCTGGGCTCTGACACATCTCTCAAGGAAGCTGAATTGTTTCTCTCCCAAGGCCACTGAAGGATTTCTTACCAGTATCAGGGTGACTCGAAGCCCTCACCCCTAACCTGGGCTGGTTGGTCTAACCCAGACTGCCTTAGAGCTATAACAGAAACTGCACCCACCTCCCAGTCCCATTCCCCACCCCTAATCCACACCACCCATTCTCTACTCCAGCTAAAATTGCTGAACTGAGTCCAGTCAACTTGCATTCATGAGCAAAATAAATGATGGCTATTGTTTCCAGCCACTGGGGAAGTTCATTTTATAGCAATAGATGTAATTAGAACATGTCATCATCAAACATAGTCAATCAATTAATATAATTATATGTGATAATATTCATATGTGACCCCCCAACAGGCATTTGATAGAACTAAACATTTATTCCTCATTAAGGACTCTTTGTAAGTGATGAACAAGAGTCCCTCATTATGGTCATGAACCTCTGTCCAAAACTGTGAATTAATATTAATATCCTACACACTGTGGACCACTGTAGACATTCATTCCCATTGAAATCTGAAGAAAAAAGACATCAGAATTACATTATAGCATCCTGGAAGTCTGAGCCAATACATTAAAATATGAAAAATAAATTAGAGTTATTATATCATCAATGTGATCAAATTAACAATATTCACAGATTATATGGTTGTCTACCTCAAAAACTTAAAATTGAAATCCCATGGGAAAAGGACTAAAGTGTCACAAGTGGCAAAATTTTTAAAAAATTTTAAGGTGTACCTTTGGGCTTATAAAAATTAGCATATGGTCTATCATTAAGTCACATGCATCTAAGGACCATTCCCTTAAGCACCAAACAAACTAGACAAAGATTCGGAATTACTACTTAAAAGAATGAGCTCAGTCTACTTGGTAGTGTAGCAGAATACCTAACTGCTTAGGCTCTGAAGCTAGACAACCTGGATTCAGATTCCAGCTCCCCCACTCACTGCCCCTAATGGCCTTAGGCATGTTATTTAAACTCTTATGCCTCAGCTTTCTCTACAGAAACATGAAAATGTTAACAATGATACCTAGTGCATGTGGCTGTGATAACAATTAAATAATTTTTATAGAGAAAGTGCTCAGAACATTGAGTAGAACATAATAAACATTATTATTTGTCAGAGTTTTTCAGAGAAGCAGAACCAATAGGAGATAAGATAGTGTTAAATAAACTTTGTGGGAGGCCGTTGATTTGGACTAGACTCCTGCACTGGGCCCAGGACATCTCCAAGGCAGTTAACTGATTCAAATAAGACAAAACACCATGCTGTAACCAATTTGGTTGTACTCTTCACCCCACTTCCATTTTCTGTCCATAAATGCTGCCTGACCATGTACCAGGCAGGAGTTTTTAGAGCCTAAATTCTCATTCTGAAGGCTGCTCAATTCATGAATCGTTGTTGGTTTTTTTGTTTTTTCTCAAAAGACTGATAAATTTAAACTTGCTTAAAGTTTTCCCTTTTTAACAATAGATAGAGAGATACATAGATAATAAGGAATTGGCTGGCACAACTTTGGAGGCTGAGAAATTCCATGTTCTGCCATCAGCAACTGGAGACCCAGAAAAGGCAGTGATGTAATGCAGACTGAGTCCAAAGGCCCTGCACTCCAGGGGAGCCAATGGTGTAAATACTAGTCCAAGAGCAGAAGATGAGATGCTCTGGCAGTAGCAGTGAGGCAGGAAAAAAAGGGGTGAATTCCTTCTCTCTCTGCCTTTTGTTCTAATCAGGCCCTCAACAAATTGCATGAGCCTCCACATTGTTGAGGGCAATGGATACTTTCCTGAGTCCCCTGATTCAAATGCTAATCTCATCCAAAACATCCTCACAGGCACACCCAGAAATAATGTTTAATCTGGGCACCCCACAGACCAGTTAAATTGACACATAAAATCAGCCATTGCAGCCATTACTATTAGGATAAATTCTTAGGCTACAGTCCCCATGTGACTCAAAGAAGAATAGTTGTTTTCTTCTAATAAAAAGCACTAGTGACTTTACAATTAAACTAAAAATAACTGTGCATATATCCGTTAAAATGTAATATACATAAAATTTATGCTTAAGCCCTTCTAATTCTAGGAATTCATCTTACACATATGCACTTATGTCTGCAAAATTAGTAGACCCAAAGTTACTCATCACAGCATGGATTCTAATAATCAAAAACAACCGAAAATGACCATCAATAGTGAACTGATTAAATAAATCATAGCAAATGGCTAATATATGGAAAGTCCTCTAATTTACATTGATAAAAAGATTACAGAATAGTATGCATAGTATTCTACCCCTTGGTAAAAATTATAAATGTATGTGGATTTATATTCACATATATTCATACATATACATTTTACCTTACATAAACGTACAGCATCTCTGGAGTACACACTAAAAATAGGCAAATGCTTGCCTCCTGGGAGATAAACTGATTGATTGAAGCAGAGGGGTGAAAAGCCAGCCTTATTTCTCACTGTCTGTCATTTTGTTCATTTTGAGTTTTGTACCTTGAGTTTATATCACCTATACCATAATAAATATTTTTAAGGCATGTGCAGAATCTAAATAAAAAAACTCACATAGTAAAACCAAAGAAATGCAAAACTATACAACAATAAAATAATATTTGCCTATAAAAATGGTCGTCTTTTTGTTTGATTTGGTGTGAAGATAAACAGTTTGACCTCAGTGTTCATAAAGTAGCAGAAAACAGGAACTTTCATATGCCGCTGGTGGTAACTAATCACTCCAAACATTTGGTACAGCAATTAATTACAGTTTTAGATGAGTTAGCGGCTTCTAAAAACTATCCTAAGGCATTAACTAAAGTTGGGGACAAAGATTTATGTGCAAATGTTAAATCCACATGATTAAATAATATAGAGCCTTTAAAATAATGTTTTTGAAATATATATATAGCAAAATGAATATTATACATTGGATTTTTTAATAGCAGTAATACTTTTTCAAGTTTATTAGGCTTATTTTTCATGATAAAAGTAACACTTGAATATTTTAAATAATGGCTACTAGAAGGAACATTATGAGATAACATCAAATAAATAAATCAATAGCACATGAAGCTATCTATGCAGTACCATCCTAATTTTTATATATTTTTATGCAATGGTAGGTTTGCTTGTCTTACTGGCACCAGGAAACTTCATCCATCCCACACATCCCATAGCTTTAGCTTCTATAGTGTCTTCACAATGTACAAGACACGATAATCAGATAAAGAAGCTTCAGGATATTTTATCAATATAGCATCACTGGAGTAGGCTATCCCCCTTGTCAAATCTAATGCTAACAAAAGACACTTTAATAATTGCTCCTGGAGGGCGGAGCAAAATGGCCGAATAGGAACAGCTCCAGTCTCCAACTCCCAGCGCAAGCGACACAGAAGACCGGTGATTTCTGCATTTTCAACTGAGGTACTGGGGTCATCTCACTAGGGAGTGCCGGACAATCGGTGCTGGTCAGCTGCTGCAGCCCGACCAGCAAGAGCTGAAGCAGGGCGAGGCATCGCCTCACCTGGGAAGTGCAAGGGGGAAGGGAATCCCTTTTCCTAGCCAGGGGAACTGAGACACACAACACCTGGAAAAGCGGGTAACTCCCACCCCAATACTGCGCTTTAAGCAAACGGGTACACCAGGAGATTATATCCCACACCTGACCGGGAAGGTCCCATGACCACCGAGCCTCCCTCCTTGCTAGCACAGCAGTCTGCCATCTAACTGCAAGGCAGCAGCGAGGCTGGGGGAGGGGCTCCCGCCATTGCTGAGGCTTAAGTAGGTAAACAAAGCCGCTGGGAAGCTCGAACTGGGTGGAGCTCACAGCAGCTCAAGGGAACCTGCCTGTCTCTGTAGACTCCACCTCTGGGGACAGGGCACAGATAAAAAACAACAACAAAAAAAGCAGCAGAAACCTCTGCAGACGCAAAAGACTCTGTCTGACACCTTTGAAGAGAGCAGTGGATCTCCCCACATGGAGGTTGAGATCTGAGAAGGGACAGACTGCCTGCTCAAGTGGGTCCCTGACCCCTGAGTAGCCTAACTGGGAGACATCCCCCACTAGGGGCAGTCTGGCACCCCACACCTCACAGGGTGGAGTACACCCCACACCTCACAGGGTGGAGTACACCCCTGAGAGGAAGCTTCCAAAGTAAGAATCAGACAGGTACACTCGCTGTTCAGCAATATTCTATCTTCTGCAACCTCTGCTGCTGATACCCAGGCAAGCAGGGTCTGGAGTGGACCTCAAGCAATCTCCAACAGACCTGCAGCTGAGGGTCCTGACTGTTAGAAGGAAAACTATCAAACAGGAAGGACACCTATACCAAAACCCCATCAGTACATCACCATCATCAAAGACCAGAGGCAGATAAAACCACAAAGATGGGGGAAAAGCAGGGCAGAAAAGCTGGAAATTCAAAAAATAAGAGCGCATCTCCCCCTGCAAAGGAGTGCAGCTCATCACCAGCAACCGATCGAAGCTGGTCAGAGAATGACTTTGACGAGACGAGAGAAGAAGGCTTCAGTCCATCAAACTTCTCAGAGCTAAAGGAGGAATTACGTACCCAGTGCAAAGAAACTAAAAATCTTGAAAAAAGAGTGGAAGAATTGACAGCTAGAATAATTAATGCACAGAAGGTCATAAACGAAATGACAGAGATGAAAACCATGACACGAGAAATACGTGACAAATGCACAAGCTTCAGTAACCGACTCGATCAACTGGAAGAAAGAGTATCAGCGATTGAGGATCAAATGAATGAAATGAAGCGAGAAGAGAAACCAAAAGAAAAAAGAAGAAAAAGAAATGAACAAAGCCTGTAAGAAGTATGGGATTATGTAAAAAGACCAAATCTACGTCTGATTGGGGTGCCTGAAAGTGAGGAGGAAAATGGAACCAAGTTGGAAAACACTCTTCAGGATATCATCCAGGAGAACTTCCCCAACCTAGTAGGGGAGGCCAACATTCAAATTCAGGAAATACAGAGAATGCCACGAAGATACTCCTCGAGAAGAGCAACTCCAAGACACATAATTGCCAGATTCACCAAAGTTGAAATGAAGGAAAAAGTCTTAAGGGCAGCCAGAGAGAAAGGTTGGGTTACCCACAAAGGGAAGCCCATCAGACTAACAGCAGATCTCTCGGCAGAAACTCTACAAGCCAGAAGAGAGTAGGGGCCAACATTCAACATTCTTAAAGAAAAGAATTTTCAACCCAGAATTTCATATCCAGCCAAACTAAGTTTCATAAGTGAAAGAGAAATAAAATCCTTTACAGATAAGCAAATGCTTAGAGATTTTGTCACCACCAGGCCTGCCTTACAAGAGACCCTGAAGGAAGCCCTAAACATGGAAAGGAACAACCGGTACCAGCCATTGCAAAAGCATGCCAAAATGTAAAGACCATTGAGGCTAGGAAGGAACTGAATCTAATAACGAGCAAAATAACCAGTTAATATCATAATGGCAGGATCAAGTTCACACATAACAATATTAACCTTAAATGTCAATGGACTAAATGCTCCAATTAAAAGACACAGACTGGCAAACTGTATAAAGAGTCAAGACCCATCAGTCTGCTGTATTCAGGAGACCCATCTCACATGCAGAGACATACATAGGCTCAAAAGAAAGGGATGGTGGAAGATCTACCAAGCAAATGGAGAACAAAAAAAAGCAGGGTTTGCAATCCTAGTCTCTGATAAAACATACTTTAAACCATCAAAGATCAAAAGAGACAAAGAAGGCCATTACATAATGGTAAAGGGATCAATTCAACAGGAAGAGCTAACTCTCCTAAATATATATGCACTCAATACAGGAGCACCCAGATTCATAAAGCAAGTCCTTAGAGACTTATAAAGAGACTTAGACTCCCATACAATATTAATGGGAGACTTCAACACTCCACTGTCAACATTAGACAGATCAACGAGACAGAAAGTTAACAAGGATATCCAGGAATTGAACTCATCTCTGCACCAAGTGGACCTAATAGACATCTATAGAACTCCACCCCAAATCAACAGAATATACATTCTTCTCAGCACCACATCGCACTTATTCCAAACTTGACCACATAATTGGAAGTAAAGCACTCCTCAGCAAATGTACAAGAACAGAAACTATAACAAACTGTCTCTCAGACCACAGTGCAATCAAACTAGAACTCAGGACTAAGAAACTCACTCAAAACCGCTCAACTACATGGAAACTGAACAACCTGCTCCTGAATGACTACTGGGTACATAACGAAATGAAGGCAGAAATAAAGATGTTCTTTGAAACCAATGAGAACAAAGATACAACATACCAGAATCTCTGGGACACATTTAAAGCAGTGTGTAGAGGGAAATTTATAGCACTAAATGCCCACAAGAGAAAGCAGGAAAGATCTAAAATGGACACTCTAACATCACAATTAAAAGAACTAGAGAGGCAAGAGCAAACACATTCAAAAGCTAGCAGAAGGCAAGAAATAACTAAGATCAGAGCAGAACTGAAGGAGATAGAGACACAAAAAACCCTCCAAAAAATCAATGAATCCAGGAGTTGGTTTTTTGAAAAGATCAACAAAATTGACAGACCGCTAGCAAGACTAATAAAGAAGAAAAGAGAGAGGAATCAAATAGACGCAATAAAAAATGATAAAGGGGATATCACCACCGACCCCACAGAAATACAAACTACCATCAGAGAATACTATAAACACCTCTACGCAAATCAACTAGAAAATCTAGAAGAAATGGATAATTTCCTGGGCACTTACACTCTTCCAAGACTAAACCAGGAAAAAGTTGAATCCCTGAATAGACCAATAGCAGGCTCTGAAATTGAGGCAATAATTAATAGCTTACCAACCAAATAAAGTCCAAGACCAGATGGATTCACAGCTGAATTCTACCAGAGGTACAAGGAGGAGCTGGTACCATTCCTTCTGAAACTATTCCAATCAATAGAAAAAGAGGGAATCCTCCCTAACTCTTTTTATGAGGCCAACATCATCCTGATACCAAAGCCTGCCAGAGACACAACAAAAAAAGAGAATTTTAGACCAATATCCCTGATGAACATCGATGCGAAAATCCTCAATAAAATACTGGCAAACCGGATTCAGCAGCACATCAAAAAGCTTATCCACCATGATCAAGTGGGCTTCATCCCTGAGATCCAAGGCTGGTTCAACATTCGCAAATCAATAAACGTAATCCAGCATATAAACAGAACCAAAGACAAGAACCACATGATTATCTCAATAGATGCAGAAAAGGCTTTTGACAAAATTCAACAGCCCTTCATGCTAAAAACTCTCAATAAATTCGGTATTGATGGAACGTACCTCAAAACAATAAGAGCTATTTATGACAAACCCATAGCCAATATCATACTGAATGGGCAAAAACTGGAAAAATTCCCTTTGAAAACTGGCACAAAACAGGGATGCCCTCTCTCACCACTCCTATTCAACATAGTGTTGGAAGTTCTGGCTAGGGCAATCAGGCAAGAGAAAGAAATCAAGGGTATTCAGTTAGGAAAAGAAGAAGTCAAACTGTCCCTGTTTGCAGATAACATGATTGTATATTTAGAAAACCCCATTGTCTCAGCCCAAAATCTCCTTAAGCTGATAAGCAACTTCAGCAAAGTCTCAGGATACAAAATTAATGTGCAAAAATCACAAGCATTCTTATACACCAGTAACAGACAAGCAGAAAGCCAAATCATGAATGAACTTCCATTCACAATTGCTTCAAAGAGGATAAAATACCTAGGAATCCAACTTACAAGGGATGGAAAGGACCTCTTCAAGGAGAACTACAAACCACTGCTCAGTGAAATAAAAGAGGACACAAACAAATGGAAGAACATACCATGCTCATGGATAGGAAGAATCAATATCATGAAAATGGCCATACTGCCCAAGGTTATTTATAGATTCAATGCCATCCCCATCAAGCTACCAATGAGTTTCTTCACAGAATTGGAAAAAACTGCTTTAAAGTTCATATGGAACCAAAAAAGAGCCCACATTGCCAAGACAATCCTAAGTCAAAAGAACAAAGGTGGAGGCATCACGCTACCTGACTTCAAACTATACTACAAGGCTACAGTAACCAAAACAGCATGGTACTGGTACCAAAACAGAGATATAGACCAATGGAACAGAACAGAGTCCTCAGAAATAATACCACACATCTACAGCCATCTGATCTTTGACAAACCTGAGAGAAACAAGAAATGGGGATAGGATTCCCTATTTAATAAATCGTGCTGGGAAAATTGGCTAGCCATAAGTAGAAAGCTGAAACTGGATCCTTTCCTTACTCCTTATACGAAAATTAATTCAAGATGGATTAGAGACTTAAATGTTAGACCTAATACCATAAAATCCCTAGAAGAAAACCTAGGTAGTACCATTCAGGACATAGGCATGGGCAAGGACTTCATGTCTAAAACACCAAAAGCAATGGCAACAAAAGCCAAAATTGACAAATGGGATCTAATTAACTAAAGAGCTTCTGCACAGCAAAAGAAACTACCATCAGAGTGAACAGGCAACCTACAGAATGGGAGAAAATTTTTGCAATCTACTCATCTGACAAAGGGCTGATATCCAGAACCTACAAATAACTCAAACAAATTTACAAGAAAAAACAAACAACCCCATCAAAAAGTGGGCAAAGGATATGAACAGACATTTCTCAAAAGAAGACATTCATACAGCCAACAGACACATGAAAAAATGCTCATCATCACTGGCCATCAGAGAAATGCAAATCAAAACCACAATGAGATGCCATCTCACACCAGTTAGAATGGCAATCATTAAAAAGTCAGGAAACAACAGGTGCTGGAGACGATGTGGAGAAATAGGAACACTTTTACACTGTTGGTGGGATTGTAAACTAGTTCAACCATTATGGAAAACAGTATGGCGATTCCTCAAGGATCTAGAACTAGATGTACCCTATGACCCAGCCATCCCACTACTGGGTACATACCCAAAGGATTATAAATCATGCTGCTATAAAGACACCTGCACACGTATGTTTATTGCGGCACTATTCACAATAGCAAAGACTTGGAATCAACCCAAATGTCCATCTGTGACAGACTGGATTAAGAAGATGTGGCACATATACACCATGGAATACTATGCAGCCATGAAAAAGGATGAGTTTGCATCCTTTGTAGGGACATGGATGCAGCTGGAAACCATCATTCTTAGCAAACTATCACAAGAACAGAAAACCAACACCGCATGTTCTCACTCATAGGTGGGAACTGAACAATGAGATCACTTGGACTCGGGAAGGGGAACATCACACACCAGGGCTATCATGGGGAGGGGGGAGGGGGGAGGGATTGCATTGGGAGTTATACCTGATATAAATGACGAATTGATGGGTGCTGACGAGTTGATGGGTGCAGCACACCAACATGGCACAAGTATACATATGTAACAAACCTGCATGTTATGCACATGTACCCTAGAACTTAAAGTATAATAATAAAGTAAAAAATAAAAATACAAATAAAATTTTAAAAAAAATGATAATAATTGCCCCTTTGCCATATCACAATATCTTCTCGACCATCTCAGTCATATCCCTGTTCTCAGCACCTTCTGGGGCTGCAGGGCTGAAAGCCTAGAATCTACATTTCCAAGACTCCCTTGCCAACAGGATTTTAGTTAGATTTGGCCACTGAAGGGCATTCATGTGAGATCCCGGAAACACAAGAGGAGGCGGAGCCATTGTCTCCACCTCATCCCGCAGCAGCTAGAGATAGGCTTTCCGGTGTCAGCAGATGGCAAATAATGTTGAGAGCCAGTAGCTTCCAGGTTTCTTTCTAAAAAATGACTCAAATTGCTTCTACAAGTTATTGAGATTATCAGTAGCAAACCCTATGGGATTCCTGCAACCTTCTGATCTAGAAAGCTTTTCCATGACTCCAGCTTTCTAGATTTCCTGAAAGCCAGTAGTCCTCCCTGACCTTCACTCTCCTGTCCAGCTCTTTTAAGGGTTCTGAAAGCTCCTAGTTCCCTGTATTAACTCCCTTTCTAATTGAAATATCTAAAGTGGTTGCTCTGCCCTTGACGAACTCCTGACTGATAAGACTCACATTCAGGCCTCTCAAGTCTTCATAACAATGCACATCTCATTGAAAAAGGAACAATAGGAACACAAGCTATTGATAAAATTTGTGTTTTCAGAAATTTCATTAAAATGCTTATCTTCGTGACATTTCATATTTCAAACGTGACCAATTGAAAGTCCAGAGACTCTGGCACTTCTAACTTCTAGGTGTGTGTGACAGTGGTTCTCTCCAAGGGCAACTTCACCCCCTCTCATCCAGTGAACATTTGGCAATTTCTAGAGACATTTTTGATTGTTATAACTCAGGCAAAGAGATTTTGCCACTGGTATCTAGGGCGTAGAAGCCTGAGATGCTGATCAACATCCTACAATGCACAGGGAAGCCCACAACAAAATCCTCTGATCTGAAATGACCTTAGTGCCAAGATTGAGCAGTGCTGCCTTAAATCTTACTCATTAATTCTCCAGGATCACTACATCAAAAACACAAGTTACATAAATTTTATCTTCCATATGAGAAGGTGAGAGAAATCTTTGCAATTAATTCCAAAAATGTGCCCTAGTCAAGACCTGTGATACCAATGAGTGTATCTACAACCGAGTTGTAGAAGAGGGCACCTTCTTTCAAAACTGCTTTTAACCTGGGTAACCAACAAACTAGAGGAAGGCTAATAAGAGAACAAAGTGAAGAGAAAGAGACTCTTAAGCATAGAAATTAGGCCTTCTCTCTCCTGCAAAATAATGAGATCAATTATGGATGCCTTTTCTTTCCCTCTTTACATTTGCTATATTTCCCAAATCTTATATAATGGTCATACATTACTTCTATAACTATACAAGAAAATCAATAAGCATTATATTGTAAAATAGACAGAATGAGAATAAGCAACCACTTTGAGGAAATATTCTAGTCACGTTGCTGCAAGTACTTTGCATCCTCTCTAAAATCCTCCTGGGAAATAGAGACAAATAGAAAAATTATTCAACTCCCACCAGCCTTATTGTTCTGCTTTATAACTACTTACCCTCCCACCAAATCTTATTAACAAGGTTTCTTAAAGATGCTCAAGATGGCCAGGAGTGAGTTGTACATTTTCCCTCACAGTGACAACGGTTTGCATGAGCAAGGATCTCACCCTGTTTAGATCAAAAGATTGCTGTTCTAAGGACGCGGAACCATCAGGAGACAAGAAAAGGCAGCCTCCTCCCCAGCATTCCACATGAGGCAGTCCAGCTGGATTGTGAAGGCCCCTGAGTGTGAAATTCTGTCAGCTCTGAATTATGGGTGCCGGCTAGTAGCAACATTTCACTGTGCAATCGTATTTGTGACTAAAGTCTAGTTTTTAATCTGTGGGTTTCAAGGGTACAGCTCATTCCTGAAATTTAAACACTCATAAAATATTTATTTTGTTATTTTAAATATATGAATTATTTAAATACCATTTGGTCCATACCTAGAACTAGGCCAACTGCCTCTCTCTCTTCTCTCCCAGCAATTTCATCTCAGTTTTGACAGGGAAAGATTAGCCATAGCAAGAGTTCCTAGCCATGAAACATTTCATAAGATCCTTTACAAGCACTGCTGATACCAGCTTCAGGCTCTCTTGAAAACTCATGAGGAGTGCTACAGTTTAAATGTTGGTTTCCCCAAACCTCAAGTTGAAATCTGACCCTCAGTATGGAGGGCGGAGCCTAATGGAAAGTGTTTGGATCATGGGGGTGGTTCCCTCATGAATAGATTAATGCCCTCCCTGGGGGTGGAGGAGAGCAAATTAATTCTTATTCTGTTAGTTCCCATGAGTGCTGGTTGTTAAAAAGAGTCCAGAGTCTCTCTTCACTCACTTTCTCTCTCACCAAATGTTTTCCACACATGCCAGCTCCTCTTCCCCTTCCACCATGAGTGGAAGCAGCCTGGGGCTCTCACTAGAAGCAGATGCTGGTGCCATGCTTCTTTACAGCCTGCAAAACTGTGAGCCAAATAAACCTCTTTTCTTTAGAAATTGCCCAGCCTCCAGATATACCCTGGAATATCTTTACAGCAATGCAAAAGGACAAAGACAAATAGTGTTCAGCCTGTATCAGAAAGGTGGCTGCACAGGGGACTTCATGTTCTTGTACCCATTGTACCATATTGAGCTTAGAGAGGTCTGAGATCCACAATGACCAATAATTCCAGTAAGGTGTCTTGCCCCCAGTGCATATCTATGCCAGAGTAGAAGTACTATGGCAGAGAAACATAATTTGTTATTTATAATTTCTCTACTGCCTTTCAAGAAAAACAAACTCTAAAAAACATTTTTGGCAGGACACAGTGGCTCATGCCTACAATCCCAGCATTTTGGGAGGCTGAGGAAGGTAGATCACTTGAGGTCAGGAGTTGGAGACTGGCCTGGTCAACATGGTGAAACCCCACCTCCATTAAAAATACAAAAATTAGCTGGGCCCAGCCAGGCATGGTGGCTCACGTCTGTAATCCCAGCACTTTGGGAGACCGAGGCCATCGGATCACCATAGGTTAGCAGTTCGAGACCAGCCTGGCCAACATGGTGAAACCCCATCTCTACTAAAAATACAAAAATTGGCCAAGTGTGGTGGTACATGTCTGTAATCCCAGCTACGTGGTAAGCTGAGGTAGGAGAATTGCTTGAACCTGGGAGGCAGAGGTTGCAGTGAGCCAAGATTGTACCACTGCACTCCAACCTGGGTGACAGGGGCCGAGACAGGTGGACCGCAAGGTCAAGAGATCGAGACCATCCTGGTCAAAATGGTGAAACCCCATCCCTACTAAAAATACAAAAATTAGCTGGGCACAGTGGCGGGCGCCTGTAGTCCCAGCTACTCGGGAGGCTAAGGCAGGAAAATCACTTGAACCCGGGAGGCGGAGGTTACAGTGAGCCGAGAATGCACCACCACACTCCAGCCTGGGTGACAGAGCAAGACTCCATCTCAAAAAAAAAAAAAAAAAAATAGCCGAATGTGGTGGTGGGCACCTGTAATCCCAGCCACTCAGGAAGCTGAGTCAGGAGAATCACTTGCATGCAGGAGGCAGAGGTTCCAGTGAGCCAAGATTGCACCATTGCACTCCAGACTGGGTGACAGAGTGAAACTCTGTCTCAAAAAATTAAAGTAAATCAAATTAAATTAAACAATAAAAAATGTTTACTGAGAGGGGTAATGGGTACGAGGATGCAAGACTTATGGAACTTTAATAATGATAGATAAATTGCTCACTTAAGACAAGAAGGAATATAAGGAGATAGTAATTGATAGAAGGGGAGAAAGGTGAGGCTAGATCACAAGGGAGACAAGG
This sequence comes from Trachypithecus francoisi, assembly GCF_009764315.1. Lineage (NCBI taxonomy): Eukaryota > Metazoa > Chordata > Mammalia > Primates > Cercopithecidae > Trachypithecus > Trachypithecus francoisi. Next base: position 48,913,459 of record NW_022681474.1, on the reverse strand, counting down.
GAGGAGAAGGTTTTAAGAAATTTTAATTTTAAAAGTAATTTTGTAAGGGGTAAAATAGTGCATGAGGCTACCGCTAAATGAAATGTTGTATAATGAGTGATATAGTCCTATCTTCCATTTCCCCTGGAAATCCTAATTAAAATACAGACTTCTTGCTAATGAGCAGAGCTTTGTACATCATAAGTATTCAATAAACATTTGTGAACTAATGAATGAATAAACAGAAGAAGGGTTGTTTAATGAAATTGTATTTTCTCTTTGAGGGTGCACAGAAAGTACTGAGTCTTTTTTCTTTGAGGCTGTTAGACTGTCTTCATAATCACGGTTAAGACTGCATAAATTTCAGCTCATTGGCATGCTATAATTTACATATTCATTGTAATTTGATTATTTCTTCTGCTTTTTTAATCTGAGGCCATACTGCAATGAACATCTTGGGAAAACAGCTTATTTCAGCATACATACTGACAAATTGCTTCTTAAAGGTGTGAGTCCCAGCCTAAGTTGACATAGCCATGAAGTGGTTGGGGAACCACAGTTTAAATCAGATAGGAACCTCAGAGTAGGCAGATTTGGTTTGAGCCCCCGTTTCCACCAATAATCTTCATAGAAGCTGGGTAGACCCAGGCATTGGTCATTGCATAAATCTTTCTGAGGCCCACCCCAGTGTTGTGCCCTGAGGATACAGAATGCCTTCAATAATTTATGGTATAATGGGAAGGCAAACATGTAAACAAGTTATTAAAATGTAGTAATATAGGTGCCATTATGGAGATGCCGGTAATGCTTTTGAAAATTCAAGATACCAGCATCTAATCCAACCAAGAATTAAGATAAGTGAGAATATCAGGGATGATTCTTGGAGGAGGTGATGTCTACACTCTTTCTTGGAGGAGAAATAGAAGGATTGAATTGAAGAATGGGAAAGGTAGAGATTTCACATGCGTAAAAGCACAGATGTGAAAGAGAAAGCATTATGGTGCAAAGTACATAAAATGTCATGTATGTAAGGGAGATCGGGGAAAGAGATGGGGATGGCTGAAAAGATAGATAAGCAAAAGATAGGATATAAAGGTTTCTGAAAACACCAATGGGAGTTTGGCCATCACATTACGGGCAAAAGATGTTTCAAACTGGGGCTTAACTGTTTCAAACTGGGGCTTAACTGCCGTGATTAGATTTGCCTCGTATAAAGATCACTGGAGGGCAAGGAGAAGCTGGAGGCAGGGAGGCAAACAGGAGTAATCCCAGAGACGAATGTTGAAGGATGGCCTCTGTAATAAAAGTGTCATGGAAGGCAGTGACCTCCTAATAGTTCCTAAGAAGGCACACCCCGAATTAAACAGAACTGCAAAGCTCAGCCACACCCACAGAAAGTAGTTTTCTCAACCCCCATAAGGCGAGTATTTTTCTCTCACTTTTCTGTTTCAGTCCTAGCATAATCCCTCATATTTCCAGTTTTTTGGATTTCTGGCTTAATTCCTACATTCCATCTTCTGCTGATGGCTTCTTGATGCCACTTTTTTCCTCGGATCACACTCCACAATTAGCTACTAATTTCTCCCTGGATCCTGACTCAGAGTAGCTCAGAATGCTGCCTGTGTTGCACCTTGACGTAAGAATATGGAACCTACTGAATGGTATCTTCATAATATGTTTGGTCATCAATGTTGTATTTCCATATGCTCAGCCTATGAAAAACTGTATTAGTCTGGATTCTCCAGAGAAACAAACAAACAGGACACATGTGCACTACAAGGAATTGGTTCATGTATTTGCAGAGACTGAGAAGTCCCAAGATCTGCAATCTGCAAGCTGGTGACCAGGGAAAATCAATGGAGAAGTTTCTATCTGAATCTAAAGACCTGAGAGCCAGGACAGCTAATGGTATCAGTTCCAGTCTGAGTCCAAGTCTGAAACAGGAGAAAACTCATGTCTTCTTAAAGACAGTCAGTCAGACAGAAGTAATTATTTCTTAGTTAGACATATTCTGTTCAGGCCTTTAACAGACTGAATGCTGTCCACCCACAATAGGGAGGCCAATCCGCTTTGCTCGGTTCATCAATTCAGATGCTGATTGCATCCAGAGACACCCTCACAGACACATCCAGAAATGATATTTGACCAAATATCTGGGAGCCCCTTAACCCAATGAAGTTGACAATAAAATTAACTATCACAGGAGCCATCTGTACCCCAGCTAGGATTTGGAGGTCTTGTAGATGCCAGCATCTATAGCTGTGTTCAACAGGGTGGACACATGCTTGAAATATGTCTAGTCTGGATTGAGAAGTGCTGTAATAGCAAAATATCAGATTTCAAATACTCAGTACCAAACAAAAAAAGGTAAAATCTTCTCATTGTGATAGTTTTTGGGTGTCAACTTGACTGAATCAATGGATACCAAGACAGCCGGTAAAGCATTATTTGTTCTCAGTCATTGCATTAATTATTTTCAGTGCTTCAGTAAGCACTGAGCCCGTTCCTCTTCTGCTGAAAGAGAAACCCAGCTTGTCTGGCATTTGATTAGAATGATTGGATTGCCCAGGTATGCCTATGACGGTGTTTCTGTGGGAGAGTGTCATGTAAGTTCGTGGACTAAGTGTGAAAATCTGCCCTCAGTATGGCTGGGCACCATCCATTTGACTGGGGACCCAGATAGAACAAAGGACAGAAGAAGGATAAATTCTTTTTCTTTCGCATCCAGAGCCTGGGTGCCCTTCTTCTCCTGCTCATGGATGTCAAAATTCCATGTTCTCTGGCTCTTGGACCCTGAAGCTCATACAGCATCCCTCCAGGCCTTTGGCCTCAAATTGAGAGTTCGACCATTAGATTCCTTGGTTCTGAGGTCTCCAGACTAGGACTGAGGCAGGCTCCTGGCTTCCATGGTTCTCCAGCTTGCAGACGGCCAACCATGGGTGGGACTTCTCAGCCTCCATGATCAAGTAAGTCAATTTTCCTTTTTAAAAAAATCCCGTTTCATGTACGTATCCTATTGGTTCTCTCTCTAGAGATCCATGACAGAAACACTTATAAATAATTTTATATTGATTACATCTTGAATGACAATATTGTAATATATTGGGTTAAATAAAATATATCACTAAATTAATTTTACCTGTTTCCTCTTACTTCTTTAATGTGACTGATAGAAAATTTCAATTTCCTGATATGGCTGTCATTTTCATTTCCATTAGATATTGGTGCTCTGGAAGGCTGGATAGAGGTATCAGTTAACAAGGGTTAGCGATAGCATCAGGGGCCCAGAAAAAAAAGTGTTTAAAATCCAGGACACAGTTTTAGTCTTTTTTTTTTCTTTAGTAGTTAAACGTTTTCATTGATTAGCTGCTTGCATTCTTTTTTATTTTTTAACTTCTATTTTAAGTTCAGGGATACATGTAAAGGTTTGTTACAGAAGTAAACTCATGTCACTGGGGTTTGTTGCTCAGATTATTTCATCACCCAGGTATTAAGCCCAGTACCCAATAGTTATCCTTTCTGCTCCTCCCTCTCCTCCCACCCTCCACCCTCAAGTAGTCCCCAGTGTCTGTTGTTCCCTTCTTTGTGTTCATGAGTTCTCATCATTTAGCTCACACTTATAAGTGAGAACATGCAGTATTTTGTTTTCTGTTTCTGCTTTAGTTTGCTAAGGATGATAGCCTCCAGCTCCATCCATGTTCCCATAAAACACATGATCTCATTCTTTCTTGTGACCACGTAGTATTCCATGGTGTATATGTACCACATTTTCTTTACCCAATCTGTCATTGATGGGCATTTAGGCAAATTCCATGTCTTCGCTATTGTGAAGAGTGCTGCAATGAACATTCACGTGCATGTGTCTTTATGGTAGAACAATTTATATTTCTCTGGGTATATACCTAGTAATGGAATTGCCAAGCCAAATGGTATTTCTGTCTTTAGGTCTTTGAGGAATCGCCACACTGCTTTCCACAACGGTTGAACTAATTTAAACTCCTACCAACAGTCTATAAGCGTTCCCTTGTCTCTGCAACCTCGCTAATATCTGCTATTTTTTTTACTTTTCAAGTAATAGCCATTCCGACTGGTGTGTGAGATCATTTTGATTTTGATTTGCATATCTCTAATGATCAGCGATATTGAGCTATTTTTCATACTTGTTGGCTGCATGTATGTCTTCTTTTGTAAAGTGTCTGTTCATGTTCTTTGCCTGCTTTATAATGGGGTTGTTTTGTTTGTTTTTCTCTTGTAAATTTAAGTCCTTTATGAATGCTGGATATTAGACCTTTGTCAGATGCATAGTTTGCAAATAGTTTCTCCCATTCTGTAGAATGCCTGTTTACTCTGTTGATAATTTCTTTTGCTGTGCAGAAGCTCTTAAACTTAATTAGATTGTTTTAGTCTTAATGAATCCCAGCGGCACTAATGGATAAACTGAGGCATTAGCCAATGACATAGGTTACGCTCACATTGCATTGTGGGGGTAAGGGGTCACTGTGACTCCCTGGCATTGGACTTCCTGAGTGCAAGTTATATAGGCTTCCACCTGACAACAAAGATCAGATCCTAGTCCAGATGGAATGGAAACTGGTCTGGCTCAGGAACAGCACTGGCTACACTTCCAGGAGGAGTCTCCATGACAGCATGAGTGCCCAGCCATGGAAGAAGGGTGCTGGCACTCCTGCTGTCTACTTCCTTGCTTCTTTGAGTCAGGTAAATTCTACTCAGGAGAAATAATCCTCTCTAAGTCAATTCTCATTCCCTCTGATCAAATGCATTCTAAAGTTTTTATTTCCAACTGGATAAAATCCTCAGGCTGTCTAATTTGGGCCAGAGGCCCTATTGCCCATATCACTGGACAAATATAAGCCTTCTTTCTCTTTTGTTTGCTTTCCTAGGCACTGAGAGGCAACAGAAGTAATTCCTTTTACAGAGAACATTTCAAATCCATTTGTAAATACTGGTTTGGTAGTTAAATGGTCCTTGAGAGGTGATATATAATTACAGGCTGTTTAGATTTCACTTAACAAGAAGTTTCCAAGGCAGGCAAGAGTGATGCTGCTGGAAGTGCATGTTTACAGATCTTATTAAGGTCTTTGAGGTACCTACAAGTGCCCACCAGGCAAACACGCAAAGCATGAAGCAGGAGGATCCAGAAGGAAGGCAAGCTGGGGGTGGAGGAGCTCCCCCAAAGAGTAAGAAGAAAGGAAGAAATGAACAAATACCAGGTGAGACTGAAAAACATTACCAGAAAGCCCTGTTCCAGCTCACCCCTGCCATTTTGGAGAGGCCTGAGCCACGGTGGTCTGGACAGTCTGAGTCTGGCTATGATGGGACTCAGAGAGGTCTCGGTGAAGGAAGTCCCCAAGAGGCCCTGACTGTCTTCCTTGTCAAGCAGTCATCACCACAAAAGAGATCTCCTTGGCCTCTTCACTGACTCCCTGGCCCTGCTGGCTCTTCCCTGACAAGCCTCTGTCCCTTTTCTTGCCACTTCACTGAGACTTCTTTGATTGTAACTATCAACCTGTTGGCATTTCCAGCTTCAGCCCTTGGCAAGTTTGCTAGAGATTCGGTCTCTATGTGTCCTACTCAGACGCCTCCAATAAATACCCTGCTTTGCCAGGCCAATCCTCCAGCTACTGTGATAGAAAATCAGAGGGCAGTGGAGGAAGTCAACAAGATGCATGTGGAATAAGCACTGGAGGAGGAGATGAGAGCTGAGGGAGCCAACTGAGAGGGATCTGATGCTGAGAAGTTGAGCTGGGGACTGTGCCCACAGCTGGACTTTAAATTAAGAATATTCAACTATGAGCGGCCTGAAAGCCCGTGTTCTCCATCAGAGCACAAAAGCTGCATTCAAGGGGTAAAGACCTGAAGCAAAGGTGGCCCAGCATTGGCCATGAGGACTCCTAGAATATTCCCAGAGTCACAAGGACACTCTTGATTTCACTTTAGGTGGAAATAAAATTAGGGGGTGACTGAAATGTCCAGGCTGACACATGCCACTCAAAGCACCAAATCTACATGTTTTAACAGACATTGCAGTTTGCCCATCCAGTGTTCATTACCCCCTTTTCTCTTATTACTAAATCTTTTTTATGGAGGGGGCAATGTAAAAGCTAGACTGCTACATTCCAATCTCCTTTGCAGCTAAAAGTGGCCAGATGCCACAGCTCTGCCCAATGAGAGACGAAAGAAAGTCTGTTGGGAATACCTGGGAAAGTGTCCTTTCCCCATTTCCCATTCATTGCACTGCCCCATCCCATATGTGTCCTTCCTCTTCCTGCCTGGGATATGAACAGGAGACTGGAGAAGGAGCGGCCACTATTTTGCCACCTGATAGTAACATGAGAATGAAAGTTGTAAACTGAGATCAGCAGAGCAGAAAGAGAAGGAGTTCAGGGTACAAATGCCAGTTTGCGGGGCCACCCCCATCTAGACTCCTGTCCCAGATGTCTAGTCCCATGAAAAATAAATATACTCCTACCCTACTTGAAGTCATTTCTTTTTAGATTTCTATAGGTGCATCTGACAAATAGACATGACATTGTGTGAGTTCACTAAGCAGAGGAAGTCTAAAATAATTGATATTTAAGTTGCCAGCCCCACAGACACCCGAGTTCTGTAAAACTCAAAGTTCTTTTGGGCTGCTGGGAGTTAGTCTACACCAAACAAATTCTGACCCCCAAATCCATGACCTGGGAATATCCGCCAGGTCTGGATTCCCTGGAGGCTTGGCTGTGGCCATAAAACTCTCTATAGAAGCCTTGGCATAAAGTTTAAGAAATCAATGGGAAGTAGAACACCTGGGTCTATAGAAGATTTAAAGCCATGTTTAGAATGTAGGGATGAAGTGACATGGAGACAGCAATATGCCACCCCACAGCACTGCTGATGTGTCCTAGCACTCAAGGATGTCCATGAACATGAAGCCATAAAGACTGCAAGTTCTGTGCATGGACAGCTCCTGCGGCTCATCAGTCAAACTATTATCTGCATGAGGATCCCATCAAGATCAAACCCATATCAGTCATATGAACAGAGATAATTTAGTATAAAAAAATTGCTAACTAGGTGTAAAGTCATTAACTAGGTAACAGAAAAGGTAAAAAGAGAACTCTAAGGTATTACAGAGATAGTCACTATAGGAACAGCGATTTTCACTAGGCCCAGAGGAACAAAGGGAGAGAGGTTGGAATTATTAAAACAGAAACGTAGAGAAGTTCTTTGAGATGAAACTCAGACTTCAGAGGGGACCAGCCACTGCTGGGTCTCCATGGCAATGGAGTGGTGTGGGGGTGTGGGGTGCAATGACTCCAGCTCCTCTAGGGTTGGAAAAACTGCAGACTGAGTTCCGCTGCCTGTGGGGCAGTGGAGCATTGCAGGTTGCGGTGGGGAGGAGCATGCTCCCCTCTCCCGCCTCTCCTCCTGCCCTACAGGCACCTTCCAGCGCCCTGTACTGGCAAAGCCCAGCACAGCAAAGTAGGGGGCAAAGCAGGAATGTGGGACTTGCAGAGTCCCAGATCCAACGTCAGCTGAGAGGCATTGGAGCTGAGAGACAAGTATTTAGTCACTCGCGCAAGATCACTGTAGCAGATACTCAGTGAACAGTGTTTGCCTATATATTCAGAAAGTTACTAATAAGCAGAAGCCGGAAAATAGATCTTAGATGTTCAGAAGCATCTAAACACATTGAGGGGATGGGAGAGGGGACTACAGGGGGATTTGGTTACCAGGCAGAAATTAATAAAGAGTATTGAACTTGATTCCCAGAAGCCAGCCCATTCTGGCCCATATTGACAGATCAGAGCAGGGCTGAGCAAACAGGAGAGGGGATGGACCTGCCGCAGGAAATAGCCTGTCATAGGGCACGTGTGAATTTCTTCTGGGGGTGTGGCAACCGGAGGCTTCAAGTGGTTGCTCCTTCTCGGGGTCCTTTTTTCCCCTCACATTAAAGACGTTGATCTCAGAGGGGAAGGGGATCACAAATGCTTCATCTCAGGAGTATGAGGTTGCTCGTTCCCCGGTCCTGAGATTTGTAACAAGAGTCCAAGTCAATTCAGCCTGGTTCCTGGGACTCCCAAGATGCTAACAGGCTCTCAGAGTTAAAGGAGGCCAAGCAGGGTGGAGAGGCATGGGCAGGTGAGCAGAAGGAATCTGGAGGGGTTCACTGAGGCATTGGACTTCTCCATGTGGTGCCCCTCACATTGCTTAGGCAGAAGGTGATAGACTAAAATGTTAATATAACTACATCTCCAGCTTTGCCCTAACTCCCTACCCATCCCCACTAAACAGCACCCTAGCCTGCCCTTATGCCATTTCCTCCCTTCCTCCAAGGTCGCCATCCTTGTTTTTGTGTTGCAGAATGGAGAGGAAGGGTATAGAGAGGGAAGTACCAAGGGGCGAGAGCCCATAGCCATGTACAGGGGTCTTTAAGGACTAAGTCTTGGGTGCAGCTGTGGTGAGGAAGGCAATGTGAGAGAGAATAAAAGGGCTATTTAAAAAGCATTGGCAGGGACCATGTTTTCCCTTCATGGGCCTATAGAAGTACCAGCAAAGAATGTAAATTGGTTTCAAAAGATTTTGGGTTGTATACATTGTGTTCTTTTAACCACAACTCTGCTTTGAGAATAAGCCCATGGTGGCTCTGTGAAAGTCATAAAAATAATCTTGAAATTCCCCTCAGAGATGTAGGGACTGTCAGAGGATCCCTGAAGCTTTTTCTACTTCGATTTCCAGGCCCTTTCTTTGCCAGGCCTGCTCTGGCCTTGGCCTTCCTGCAATAGCTCTCACAGACTTGGCTCCCTCCCCCTCCTCCCAGAACTTCCAGTCTGTTCTCTGTCACTTGGGGTCCCTTCCCCAGCCCAGTGCAGAGGGAAACACAGTTTCCCCGGCCTCCCATGCTGTCTTCTCTCATAAAGCAACCCAGGACCTTTCTCTATTTAGGGAATTGACGGCTGATCCCTACAGGCAGGGACAGTGTTCATCTCTCAGGGTAGTTGCCATAAGCAAATCACACACATTTGTGCACACACACACACACAAATACACACACACTTTCCTGGGCATGGGTCTGCCAAGCCCACCCACACATAATAGTAGGGGGGACGTGGCAATGACTCAGGTACCACCTTTGTCCCCTGTGGGTCTGTGGCTTCTCTGAGTTCCCATCCCCACTGTGATACCATCACTTTCTTAGAAGAAGCTGGTAAAATGGGGCCTCATATGGACTTCCAGTCTGTCTCCTCGAAGAAAGACAGGCACCTTTGGAAAAACCGGGCCTGGAGGAATGGATGGCTTCTGGGATTCAGGAATAGCCGAGAGGTTGGCAATATTGGAAAACAAAGCCTAGTCCGTAATTCAAGTATCAAGCATAGTTAACCTCATCTCCTGCTGTGCCAGTTATTCATTCATTGCCTTTCAGCTCCATTATCTTGAGATATTTCAGTATCCTCACTCCACCCTACACACTACCATTACATTTCTATATCTCTTCAACTTCAGCAATCAGTATCTGAACTCCTCAAGCAATCATTTTTCCAGCCCTCACCCATGACCATGGGAGTTTTTGTCCTTAGGAAAAAAAATTCCTAAGTCTTTGGAGACTTAATTTTCTTCCAGTCCAGCAGCATCTGCTAGCCTAGTTTGCTTCAAAAGGCAGCTTAGTCTCATCATTGACTCTCTGAATCATTTTCTCCCTTTGGAACCAGAGAGACTGCCTGGTTTTGAATCCTGTCTCTAGCATATGCTACATAGGTGACTTTTGGCAAATTTGACTTAGACCTGAGACTCAGTTTTGCCACCTGCTAAATAGATTTATTACTAATTTCAACCTCCTAGAGTTGTGACAAAAATCAAACAAACAATAGACATAGAGAGCTTAGACATTTCGGTGTGGAACATAGAGTGTACTCAATAACTGTTAGGGCTTACTATTGCTGTCATTTCCCACCTTTGTCCATCAAAACCCCAATCCTGGGTCAGTGTCACAGCAGTCCCTGTACCTAGGAAACTGAACGCAGCTGAAGAAAACCTTGCAACTCTGTGATTTCATAACTGCCAATGAAACATGACTTCTCAGTTGATTCTTGGCTCTTCTGGCCATGCCATGTCTGTGGTTAGCTCCCACATTCATATTCCCTAATTTCCAACCCATAGCTTTCTAATATTTCTCAAGCCTTCTTACACAAGTCCTGAACATGACCAGCATAAAGCTTTGTCTCCTGTTTCATTAAGAGAGGGAAGCATCATTTCCCTCGACTTCTAGCTCCTGTCACCTATAAACTGATGTAGGTCCACACCCGGAACTGGCCCCTTCCCTCCATTCCCCCTTTTATCCAAAGCTAAAGGTTCTCTCTGTCCACCCTCTGCATCTTCTAAGTCCCCTCACCATCAATTGCTCTTCCTCTACCCCCAGCTGCCCACTCCACCAAGCCTCTGTACTGATTCTATAAAAGGGCATGTTCTTTTCCTCCTCCCCCACCCCAAGAATAAAACCCTGACATTGTGTTCCCTATAGTAAGATTCCTCTTCTCTTTTCACTAGAACTTCTACAAAGTATGGCCTAACTCAGTCTGCACAGTATCTCATTCAACTCCCAACCTCCTACAACCAGACTTCCATTCCCACTCTAGCGAGCCCAGTCCTTCCCTGTTTTTAACTCCCCTCTGTACTTGACACTAACAACCATTTCTTTTGATTCCAGCACCTTCATTCCCCATTCTGGCCCTTGCTACAACAGTCCACCCTCCAGTCCTTCATGGTTCCCCTCTTACTAGCCCTGCTCTGTCATGTGTATGGAACCCTCTTACTCTTACTGTTCCTTCAAGTTTGGGGAGTTTTGCTTCTGATCCACTGTTCTTCTTACATGCTAGATCCTTTCTGGGAGCCTTTATCTTCCTACATGGCTATATATTTTGAAATCTCTAGCTCCAGTTTTGATTTCTCTCCTAAACATCAGATCTTACTGGTTGTTTGAAATTGTCTTCTTGATGTCCCCAAAATCCTTAAATGTGTGTTCAGCCTTCATCATCTCCACAGGCCTCCATTTCTCAAACCAAATAGTCCTTACCCCAGTCAGTGACAACACCTTCCACATTGCCCGTAAGTCATGAAAGTAAGCTGTTCCTTCTCTCCTAACAACCATCCTATCATGCCACCTTCTAACTTTTACCTCTTAACTATTTTCCAGTCCATCTCTTCCTCCCCTGCCTGATGATTGCTGCCATCTCCTCATCGGCGTCCACTTCTGATTTTGTTCTTTTGAACACCCCCTACACATGGTTCCAGAAGGAGCTACCAAACACAAATCTGATTCATTTATCACCCTGCTTAAAACTTGTGAGTAGATTTCCATTTTTAAGCACTTTATGACAGCCTCAAAGGACCCATGTCATCTGAATTTCAGGAAACTCTCAGATCTTCCACTTCCCACTCCCCACCTTGCACATTATGTCCCATCTAGACCAAAGGTATGCAGTTCCCCATGCACTGTGCATTGTACTGACATCCATTCATCCTCTGAGCCCTAGCAGATGGAGTACGTCTCCTCTTCTATTCCCTTAGCAACCCTCGAATACTGACATCTGAGCTTTCACCACACATTGCATTTGGGCAATTCTTTGATTTCTGGCTCTCCCACAAGCATGTGAGCTCCTCGATAGCAGAGCCATGTCTTAGCCCTCTCTGTATGCCTGGCACCTGCCCAGCTCCTGGCCTATGCTGGGTCTTGAGTAAATGATGGCTGAACTGAACTGAACTGACTGTCTAAGTTGGTCACTCTGCCACTCATTCTCAGAACTCTCCATATCTGGCCTACATCAAACCTTCCTACAACTGCCTCTTCAAAGGCAGGATCATTCCTTCCAGATGAAAGTCCTCAATTCCACTGTCGCAAGCTCTTTTCCTAACTCTCGTTACATGAGTTTCCACTTCACTCATATGGTCCCAGAAGTGGAAGTCATTTTCTGATTTTAAATAAAATAAAACTAATCTGACACCCCCAAAGTCATTCAAAATGACCTTTGCGTAGTGGAAAGGACACGCAATGGGCATCAGGAGGTGTGAGTTGCAGCTGCTACTCTGCGGCTGCTCTTCATTCTGCTGGAGAGCAATGCATTGTCTGGTTCCAGCTTCCTTCTCCTCCTTTACAAAATACCCAGGCGGGGAAAGCTGAGGCTGGAGTCCTGTTGTCTTATCCATCAAAGATTTTCTTCAGGGTTTACCTGGCATCTTTACAAACTTGATAGTGAGATGGTTTGGTTGTTGGAGTGGCCAGAAAGAGACCCAGGAGCTGGTAAGTGGAGGGGTAGGGTCATGAAGAGGAAGAAAAATCTGGCTCTGAGCATCTCATCCAAGGATGAACCCAGGACAAGGGGGCCCTGAAGGAAAATATTGGCCTGAGATTCAGGCTCTGACCTGCTTACTTTGGTGCTCTTAACTCTTGGGTTCTTCACAGCCCAGACTTATCTTGCTGGAACTTGCTCACACCTCACTTCCTCTCAGCCAGTTTTTTTCAAATAAACAGTTTCCTATAAAGCTTTCACTTTAGTCTGCTCTGTTACAGATGGCCCTAAAGCCAGAAGAGCCACAGCAATGAAAAGTTCTGTCCTACCCTAAATCCTACACAGCGCCTCATCTCTCTTCCAGGAGCCTGGGCACTTTCAACTCTCCCCACACGGGCTGCCCTGTGCTCTCCCTGACTCAGTAAATCTCAGAAAAAGATGAGGGCCTGCCTGGTGCTGCACTCCCTACCTCGTCAGATGAGCTTCAGAAAGAAGTGGAGTTTGCTTGTGTTAAAAACAGCCAGCAACCGGTCGATGCTTCATAGCAGGAGAGGAGAGGAGCTGACTTTCAGTAACTCAGCAACCACTCTCTTGCCAAGAGCAGAGCGCATGGTCTACTCTATGGGGAGTGTGAAATGATTTCTTTCACACTGTTCCTTATTGGAACATTCCCTGTCAACAGCAATCACTCACCCTCCCAGAATGCCAGGCTCAGAGAAACAACAAAGGATGGAGAATATGCAGGATTATGCACAGATGCACCAATACACACATATACACACACCAAAACTCACACACGAACACCCAGGTGAGCACACACAAATCCTCAGCACCCATTCACAGAGACGTGTGGATATGCATAGATACAAAGCTGGCTTTCATCCATTTGGTCCTGCACAGCCTCAGACACGCGGATGTTCAGTTCCAGACTCAGACACCCATGGACCCATCACACTCAGGCACATGGGAGCCCAGAGAAATGTGCAGACTCTCAAAGAATTCCTTTTTTAAGTGTAGAGACCTGCATAGCCACCTCAACCTGGATGGGCAGTCAGGTGCCAAGGCAGCAGAAAGGCTTTTAGAAGGGGAGTGGCCTGCAGCTGAAGGATTAACTCTGTGGACTATAGGAGGGTGGGCTGAAGGGGAGAAATCAGCTCTGGAGTTGCTTAGTCAGTAGAGCTGCTAGTGCACTAGAAATAAAGAAAATTTGAGCTGGGGCTGCAAAGAGATGAATTTCAGAATATTTTTAGGTCAAACTGAATGAATTTAGTGACTAATTCCACCTATAGAGAAAAGGGGAAGAAGAGGAATACCTCTTGGGATAAGCCCATGACTTGGGCTTACTCATGTGATGGGTAATACCAGGAAGAGGGCGGATTGCCAGAATGATACGCTTTGGTTCTATGAGTTATGAACTGAAAGTATCCTGAGTACCAGTTCCTACAGCCTGAGCCCCAGTGGGCTTCCAGAACCTCGTCCCAGGCATTTTTGTCTGTCAGGGGAAGATGAATACACAGAAACCAGATGATTGGGAGAGCAAGGAGCCTGCCTGGAGACCAGAAGAGAGACAAAACCTCACATAGGCAGGACCTAGGGCCTTCCTGCCTGCAATGCTTCTGATTAGTCAGTGTCCTCCAGATCTTCCAGCCACTTGGGCTTCCATTAATTGTTATAATCTGATAACTTAATCCTAAACTTTCCTTAGACCCAGTCCTCTCTGGAATCAAAAAGGCACTTTTGCAGGCAAATGTCACCCTGTTCCTTGGCTCTTTGTCCAGGTTTCTCTGCTTTGGGTAAGAATTGAGTGTGCACCACAGGGTCTTGTTTCTACAGCCTTTTTTGTCTTAAAAATGTGATAGTTTTTGTAATAAAGAGGTACCTGAGGAAGGCCTTATAAGTACCTCTGTGCCACCTGGCAGTATTGACGGTCCAAGCAAACACTGGCGAGCACTCTCTGGAGAAAGTATTCCACCTCCAGGCTGAGCTGTGGTAGTCAAGGTCAAAGGACAGTCTTGCAAAGGCAGCAGCTAAGCCAGCTGCATCTCCTTCATTAAATCTTTCCTGGGAAGAATGAGAGAAATTCTCTCAAAGGCACAATTCATGGGAACTGGTATGACTTCAACAGAAACCAGATCCCAACAGAGGAAACGCTGGAGAGATTCTGAACGATTCAGATGCCCACAGCTTTTCCTAGGAGAATCGGTTTCTGTTCTGCATCTTCACTCTCGCCTCCCCACTTCCAGATGCCCTTAGCTGAGAGTGCACACAGGGATTACAGAGACTAGGGTCTCTGAGATGTCCATCCTACAGAGGACAGCCACTTTCCTGCTCTGCCTCCAGTCCCCAACGTACCAAGCAAGTTCACCCAGACAGCCAAAGGGAAGGAAAGAAGGAGAGCAGGTCCAAGAATAAAGAGACTCTGGGGATTACAGGATCCTCTTTTCTCTCCTTCCTTCTTCATTCAACAGACTTTTACTAAATGACAACAGTGCAAAGCATGAGAGAGAGACCTGGAGAAGTTCACCATCTACTGGTTCAGACAGACTCATAAACTGATACTTTATAAGGCAATGTGATAGTGCTGATAGCACTGTATACAAGGAGCTTTGGAATTGCTGTAGAAATAGTCACCACTTCTGTATTTGTGTGTGATGGGGAAGAAGAGAGTTACTTAGAAGACTCATGAATGCAGAAGGGAGTCTAGGCAGGAGGAGAGACGTGTTGAAAAGCACAGGTTGGGTGGTGAATTCTGAGGGATCCAAGCATCCAGAGCTTTGGGCGGCTTACAGCCAACTGCAGGACTCACCCCATTTCTGGGAACTGCATTTCCCCAGCTCCATCCTGGTGGTTTGCAGAGAAGCTGCCATGGTCTTTCTCAATTCTTCCTGCCTAGACCAAGTGAGGCCAATGAATCACTTTCCTGAGAGTTTGGGTCTTGAGATGGACAGAATCCTTTCACCTTCAATGGCTGAAGCTAAAAGAAAACAATAGCTCAGGAGCTATTGGTGTCCATTTTCCTCCATATGGGAAAGAACGATCTGTAGAAGAGAGAAGCCCAAAGTTAAACTCAAGAGAAGAGCAGGAATGAGAGGTAGAGGGGCCCTAACCTGACCCACTGAGGCTCTGTCATTTTAGGAGATGCCACAGGATCCTTCCAATAAAGTCCCATCTTGAATAAAGCAAGGTCCAGGTGGGTTTCTGCACTTGCAACCAAGAGGACTTGAGTAGGGAGGTGCATGGGGTTGGGGAAGCTGATAGGAGGCTGAGGACCAGAGCGTGAGGGCTCTTAGATGCCACCTGGAGTATTGGCATGAACCTCCAAAGGAGTCAGTGAGTGTTTCTGACCTTATCGAACTTTGACTGAAGCTGGTGAGACCAGAAAAGGGGACTATGTAGGAGGCATAACTTCAGGCAATTCCCTTGGGGTAAAGAGAAGAGGGAAGATTCTAACGATGTTTCCAAGGCAGAAATCAAAGTATCAGACAAAGGGTGAAGGATTAATGAGGAAGGATATTCTGAAACAATGTCATAAAAGCCAAGGAATGTGATAAGTTTAAGGAAAAAAAAATCATACTTGACAATTACTCCCACAAAAGGGGCCAACAGATAGAATAAGGTAATAATTGGAAACTGGTGATTAGGTGTGGCAACTCAGAAGCTCGTGACCAGAGGCCAATGGGTTATACAGGAAACGTGAGGAAAGAAATTAGGAAAGTGATTACTTACTTAAGCCCACCAGAAATAACCACCAGCAGTATTTCCGTCATATAACTCTGGTGTCCAATATTGTTATGTTAATTCAACTTGATGGAAGTAAAACTATTCCATTTTTTGACAACAGTTTTATGACCCCTACTTTTTAAAATAAGTTAAATATTTTATTTCATCAAAGAAACGTGTGCCTTTTTTCTCCTCAGCCACAATAACCCTACAAAAACTCTTTCTTCAATGTATATATTTATTATGTTTTTATTTTTTGAATAGTCAATGCATGCACGTGACTTTTTAAGAAAAATTCACAGAGTACAGAAGGCTATGAAGTAAAAAGTGAACCTCTTTCTCTCTCCCATTCTCCCATTAAAAACACTACCAGTTGATTGCCCATATTTCCAAGGATAGTCCACATAAACACAATCATAGGGTATATACATTCCCTTTGCTCACAAAGATTCATGTCTATACACCCAATTCCATTCCTTGCTTTTTCCATTTAATATGGTTCTGTGAGTGTTCCATCTGCCTCTCCTTTTGAAATGACTGTATGGTATTTCTGTGAATTTATTCACCATATTTTATTTCATTAGGCCCCTGAAGATGAGCTTTTAGGTTTCCATTATTTTGCTAATATAATCAGAGTTGTAGTAAATTATCTTACACTGTTCTTTGGATACATCTGTAAAACAAATTCCTATAATCAAAACTGCTAAAGTAAAGAGAATATGCATTTTAAATTGTACTAGGAATGCTCAAACTACCCTTCCAAGTTCCCATCAACAATGGACAAAGTGACAGTTCCACTACACCTTCACCTAGCACAGTGTGTTATGATGCCTGTGCTCTTTGCTAATCAATATTGCAGTCTTCAAGGTAAGGGGTAACCTCAGAGCTGGGTTAACCCAGGAATGCCTGGGACAATGACCTCAGAGTCCTATTTCCTCAGAAAGTACAAAGATAAATAAAATTGGAACACTGTATCTGCCTCATCTACAGTGCTCCTGGCCTGGGGGAATTGTGAGATGGCATACAAGTCTTGGACCACCATAAACTCGAAGGTATAAAAGAATGTCAGTGTGACATATACACCTTGGTGCTTGTCCACGGCATCCACGCATGCCACATGTGAGTGAAAGGGCCAAAGAAGTTACCTACTTCGGAAGTTGCTTAGTCTCCCAAGGAGATGAAGGTGCTGTGCAGTTTTACTTTCAAGAAATTCTTTCAAGAAACTAAGTAACTCTAATATTAGTTTAAGGCCTTTTGTATCTCATGAGTCTGGGTCTGTGCAGCTGCACAATTCATTGGTTTACATTTACATTTATTTTATTATAAGTGAAGTTGAGCATTTTCCTTAGAAATTAAAAAGAACTTTTTTGTTTCCATTTTTATGAATTATGTTTTCTGCCTACTGGAAAGGTGGTATTTATTTTCTTATTGATTTTTAATACTCTTTCTATATTATAGGATGTGTTCTTTATCATATATGTTGCAAATATTTTTCTAGGTTTTTAATTGTCTTCTAATTATGTGTATAATATTTTTTCCATAAAGAACAATTTTATTTTTATAGAGTCATATTTATCTATTTTTTTCCTCTTAAGAATTCTGGAGTTTGTGAAGTGCTTTCAAACTTCTTTTCAATTTTGAGGTTTAAAAAGTTTCCTTTTCACCGTCTGAGAAGTGAGGAGCACCTCTGTCCAGCTGCCGCCCTGTCTGGGAAGTGAGGAGCGCCTCTCCCGGCCGCTGTGCAACCTTCCAAGTGTGAAGTAACAGCCTTGTGTGTGATCTTTTCTGTCTTCTCCAAGTTTGCATTTTCAACATTAAACTTTACATTTTAATTTTAAAAATTAAATAAATAAATAAAGTTTCCTTTCATGTTTCCTACTTGTTCTTTTTTTTTTTTTTTTCATTTTTTAAGTTTTAGTATTCAATATATCTGGAATTTTTATTTTGGTGTAAAGAGTGAGGTAGAGATCCAACTTTATTTTTTCTAGATTATTACCTAAGTCAGTGCCTTGGTAATAAAGGCTTTCATACACTATTACAAGGCATTGCTATAAGCTGTTTTTCAGAGTTAGCAATATTAGGCTCTCAAAATGCTTAAAATTTCCCTCAGCAATATAGAACAGATTATGCCAATGGAAAGTCTAGATATCTAATGCTCTATTCCACCACTTTATTAACTATTCCTAAAAATACACAGTATAAAAGGCTTTGCAAAATTTCAATAAAAATTGAAACTGTAATTTAGGTAAACATCTACCTGATGTGCAAAAGATAATCAACTAGCCAAAGAAAATAAACAAAGGTTTTTGTCCATCCATTTCCAATGAATACTCCTCCCTTAAAAAATAAAATAAAAGAGGTGTTTGCTCACCGGTAGAAAAGCCATAACCAGATGAGAAGGAAGCTACTCACGAGGGCTGCAGGAAATGAATGAACAGGCTTCCTCTCCAGGTGTGCAGTTTTTTTTTTTCCAGAGAGTTCTGTACCACTGAGTTCAACAACACTAATACCCAGCTACAGAAACCAAAGCTATCAGTGGGTTCAGCGTTAAAATCTCTACCTGTGATAAAGAGGTCAGCAGTAGGCACAGGCTAGGCTTTGAAGAACACAGTGGGTAGTACACAGATGGGCATGGAGCTGGGGACAAAGAGGGGAAAAGGTGAGCATGAAATCTTCATTCCTGTTTTTAGACACAAAGCTACCATCTCACTCATATTATCCATGGGAAAAAAAATTACTCTTTTCAGCAAATAACAAAGAAGTAGAACCCAAAAGATTCTTTTTAATTCAACACTTTTGCACTAAGAAAACTTTATAAACCCCGGAGAATGTGGTTGAGGCTGTGTATGTCAATCATCCCATAGCTTAAGATCTGAGATGATAATTCTAACAGTGGCAAAATAAATGTTAAATAGTCAAGCAAATTGATTCACCAGCTAACAAGGAAACACCAGACCTCCAGAGACCTTTCACCTTCTAAATAAACCAGGAAAACGTCAGAATTTTCACAAAAGCAGATGGTATTGGTCAGGGATCTTGGTTCCATTGAATGTACAACAATTATGGATTATATTAAGCAAAACTTAGACTTAAGAGGTGGCTAGGGGATAAGGGTCAAAAAGTCACAGACACCAGCCAATTTAAGATCTAAAGAGTAGGATGCAGAACTCATCAGGCAGGCTCTTACCTAAATGCTAGACGAACTACACCTGGCTGATTTAAGCGAAAATAAATTTACCAACAGCATCTTTGGGAGCTCCAGAATTGACAGAAAAGACTGGAGAATCAGGCTCAGAAAATGATCAGGATCAAGAAGAAGAGGTACTGCTAGAAACACATGAACTTGGCCCAGTGCATTGGCCCATGCCTGTAATCCCACCACTTTGGGAGGCCGAGGTGGACAGATTGCTTGAGCTCAGGAATTTGAGACAAGCCTGGGCAACATGGCAAAACCTTGTCTCTAGAAAATGTTAGCTGGGAGTTGTGGTGCACACCTCTGGTCCCAGCTACTCAGCAGGCTGAGGTGAGAGGATCACTTGAGCCCAGGAAGCAGAGGTTGCAGTGGGCCAAGATCGTGCCACTGCACCACTCTAGCCTGGGAAACAGAACCAGACCCTCTGTCAAAAAAAAAGAAACACGTGAACTCTTCCCACAGGTCGAGTCTAGAATGGCACATGTGCTTCAGAGGCTGAACACTGGATGGTGAAGCATTAGTCCAATCCCATGTGGCAACAGTTCACATGCTGCCCCAGCACCATCACTTCTGCCCCTGGAATGAGGCAATGATTGTTACCACTGCAGACAGCTAGTGTATTCTCTGCTGGCTTATGTCTTTGCATTCCTTTGGATTGAAAACGTCAAGTAAGTTTATCTCATTGACCAGCCATTGGTTTGTGCAGGGCCTAAGATTTCATACCTGACTTTTCAGCTTCCACTGTGGGAATTTAACTCAGTACCCCAAGAAGACCACACAATGAACAGTGAAATTAATCACAAATGACCACCCCAGTGAACAACCTAACATGAATGTTCTGGGCAGGACATCCTTGCCACCCCGTTGGACACAAACACTGCCAGCACTGCACACCACTGCTACTGCTGCTGCCTCCAAAAACGAGTTGTATACATCCCTTCGAGATCCCAGGAGAGAGCATCCAAGGAACCAAGTCTTGGCTGCCAGAGAAAGGGATGGAGGAAGCCCCTGGACATACAGGCTTCCAAAGAAAAAAGCAAGCAGCAATAGATATAGTTACAAAGAAAAAAAAATACAGCACCCAAAGTTCAATAAGAAGATTTTTAAAGTGTTTTAAACCAATATCATCAGAGAAATGCATATTAAAACCACGAGATACCATCTTATGCCAGTCAGAATGGCTATTACTAAAAAATCAAAAAACAACAGATAATGACAATAATATGGAGAGAAGGGAATGATTATAACCTGTTGGTGGGAATGTAAATTAGTACAACCTTTATGGAAAAGAGTGTAGAGATTTCTCAAAGAACTGAAAATAAAATACCATTCAATCTAGCAACCCCACTACTGGGTATCTACGCAAAGGAAAAGAAATCATTATGTTAAAAATAAACCTGCAAGTTTATTGTCACACTCTTCATAACAGCAAAGTCATGGAATAAACCTAAGTGTTCATCAATGGATGATTGGATAAAGAAAATGTGATATGTGTGCGTATACATATACACATACATACATACCATGGAATACTACTCAGCCATAGAAAAGAATAAAATAATGTCTTTTGCAGCAACATCATCATAACTGGGTGGAGGCCATTATCTTAAGTGAACAACTCAGAAACATAAAATCAAATACCACACGTTCTCACTTACAAGTGGGAGCTAAATAATGTGTACACATGGACATAGGAAGTGGAATAATAGACACTGGAGATTCGGAAGAAGCAGAGTATGGGAAGCAGAGTGTGGGAGGGGAGTGAGGAATGAGAAATTACTTAATAGTTGCAATGAGATTCCCTGGGCAAGATGGCCAAATAGGAACAGCTCCAGTCTGCAGATCCCAGCAAGACCAATGCAGAAGGCAGGTGGTTTCTGCATTTCCAACTGAGGTACCCATCTCATCTCATTGAGACTGTTAAGACAGCGGGTGTAAGGGATCGGGGAACTCCCTCCCCTAGCCAAGGGAAGCCATGAGTGAGGAACAGTGCTATCCGGCCCAGATACTATGCTTTTCCCGCTGTCTTCACAACCCGCAGATCAGGGTATTCCCTTGGGTGCCTACACCACTAGGGCCCTGAGTTTCAAGCACAAAACTGAGCGGCCGTTTTGGGCAGACACCGAGCTAGCTGCAAGAGTCTTCTTTCGTAGCCCAGTGGCTCCTGGAACGCAAGCAAGACAGAACCATTCACTCCCTCGGAAATGGGGCTGAAGCCAGGGAGCCCAGTGGTCTTGCCCAGTGGATTCCACCCCCAGGGAGCCCAACAATCTAAGATCCACTGGCTTGAAATTCTCGCTGCCAGCACAACAGTTTGATGTCGACCTGGGATGCTCCAGCTTGGTGGGGGGAGGGGCGCCCACCATTACTGAGGCTTGAGTAGACTATTTTCCCCTCACAGTGCAAACAAAGCTGCCAGGAAGTTTGCACTGGGTAGAGCCCACCTCAGTGCCCCAAAGCTGCTGTAGCCAGACTGCTTCTCTAAATTCCTCCTCTCTGGGAAGGGTATCTCTGAAAGAAAGGCAGCAGCCCCAGTCAGGGCTTTATGGACAAAACTCCCATCTCCCTGGGACAGGGCACCTGGGGGGAAGGATAGCTGTGGGCACAGCTTCAGCAGACTTAAACGTTCCAGTCTGCCAGCTCTGAAGAGAGCAGTGGATCTCCCACCACAGCACTGGAGCTCTGCTAAGGAACAGACTGCCTCCTCAAATGGGTCCCTGACCACCATGACTCCTGACGGGAGACACTTCCCAATTAGGGGTCAACAGATACCTCATAAAGGAAAGCTCCAGCTGGCATCTGGCAGGTGCGCTTCTGGGACAAAGCTTCTAGAGGAAGGAGCAGGCAACAATCTTTGCTCTTCTGCAGCCTCTGCTGCTGATATTAAGGCAAACAGGGTCTGGAGCAGACCTCCAGCAAACTCCAGACCTGCACAAGAGAGGCCTGACTATTAGAAGGAAAACTAACAAACAGAAAGGAATGGCATCAACATCAACAAAAAAGATGACCATGGAAAAAAAACCCATCCAAAGGTCACCAACATTAAATACCAAAGGTAGATAAATCCACAAAGATGAGGAAAAAACAGTGCAAAAAAGATGAAAATTCCAAAATCCAGAATGCTTCTTCTCCTCCAAAGGATCACAACTCCTCATCAGCAAGGGAACAAAACTGGACAGAGAATGAGTTTGATGAATTGACAGAAGTAGGCCTCAGAAGGTGGGTAATAACAAATTGCTCTGAACTAAAAAAGCATGTTCTAACCCAAGGAAGGAAAGCTAAGAACCTTGATAAAAGGTTACAGGAACTGCTAACTAGAATTACCAGTGGAGAGAAGAAAATAAATGACCTAATGGAACTGAAAAACACAGCACAAGAACATTGTGAAGCATACACAAGTATCAATAGCCAAATCAATCAAGCAGAAGAAAGGATATCAGAGATTGAAGATCAACTTAATGAAATAAAGCATGAAGACAATATTAGAGAAAAAAGAATGAAAAGAAATGATAAAGCCACCAAGAAATATGGAACTATGTGGAAAAAACAACCTTCATTTGGTTGGTGTACCTCAAAGTGATGGGGAGAATGGAAGCAAATTGGAAAACACACTTCAGGATATTATAAACCAGGAGAAGTTCCCCACCCTAGCAAGACAGGCCAGCATTCAAATTCAGGAAATACAGAGAACACCACTAAGATACTCCTTGAGAAGAGCAACCCCAAGACACATAATCGCCAGATTCACCAAGGTTGAAATGAAGGAAAAAGTTTAAGGGCAGCCAGGGAGAAAGGTCGAGTTACCCACAAAGGGAAGCCCATCAGACTAACAGTGGATCTCCCTGCAAAAACCATACAAGCCAGAAGAGAGTAGGGGCCAATATTTAGCATTCTTAAAGAAAAAGAATTTTCAACCCAGAATTTCATATCCAGCCAAATTATGTTTCTTAAGAGAAGGAGAAATAAAATCCTTTACAGGCAAGCAAATGCTGAGAGATTTTGTCACCACCGGGTCATCCTTACAAGAGCTCCTGAAGGAAGCACTAAACATGGATAGGAAAAACCAGTACCAGCCACTGCAAAAACATACCAAATTCTAAAGGCCATTGACACTGAAGAAACTGAGTGAATTAACAGGCAAAATAACCAGCAAGCATGATAATGACAGGATCAAATTCACACATAACAATATTAACCTTAAATGTAAATGGGCTAAATGCCCCAATTAAAAGACACAGACTGGCAAATTAGATAAAGAGTCAAGGCCCATCGATGTGCTGTATTCAGGAGATCCGTCTTATGTGCAAAGACACATATATGCTCAAAATAAAGGGAGGGAGGAATATTTGCCAAGCAAATGGAAATAAAAAAAAACAGGGGTTGCAATCCTAGTCTCTGATAAAACAGACTTTAAACCAACAAAGATGAAAAGGGACAAAGAAGGGCATTACATAATCCTAAAGTGTCAATGCAACAAGAAGAGCTAATTATCACAAATATATATGCACCCAACACAGGAGGACCCAGGTTTATAAAGCAAGTTCTTAGAGACCTACAGGAGACTTAGACTCCCCCACAATAATAGTGGGAGATATTAACACCCCATTGTCAATATTAAACAGATCAATGAGACAGAAAATTAACAAGGATATTCACACTTGAACTTAGCTCTGGACCAAGTGGACCTAATAGACATCTACAGAGCTCTCCACCCCACATCAACAGAATGTACATTCTTCTCAGCACCACATAGCACTTATTCTAAGATTGACCACAAAATTGGAAGTAAAACACTCCTCAGCAAATGCAAAAGAACAGAAATCACAACAAACAGTCTTTCAGGCCACAGTGCAATCAAATTAGAACTCAGGATTAAGAAACTCACTAAAAACCACACAAATACCTAGAAACTAAAAAACCTGCTCCTGAATAACTACTGGGAAATGATGAAATTAAGGCAAAAACAAATAAGTTCTTTGAAACCAATGAGAACAAATGCACAACATAACAGAATCTCTGGGACACAGCTAAAGCAGTGTTAAGAGGGATATTTATAGTACTAAATGATCTCAGAAGAAAGTGAGAAAGATCTAAAATTGGCACCCTAATATCACAATTAAAGAACTAGAGAAGCAAGAGCAAACAAATTCAATTCAAAAGCTAGCAGAAGACAAGAAATAACTAAGATCAGAGCAGAACTGAAGGAGATAGAGACATGAAAACCCCTTCAAAAAATCACTTAATCCAGGAGCTGATTTTTTGAAAATATTAACAAAATAGATAGACCACCAGCCAGAATAACAAAGAAGAAAAGAGAGAAGAATCAAATAGACACAGTAAAAAATGATAAAGAGGATATGGGATATCACCATGGATCCCACAGAAATACAAACTACCAACAAAGAATACTATAAACACCTCTATGAAAATAAATAAGATAATCTAGAAGAAACAGATTAATTCCTGGACACATACACCCTCCCAAGACTAAACCAGGAAGATGTTGAATCCCTGAATAGACCAATAGCAAGTTATGAAATTGAGGTAGTAATTAATAGCCTACCAACCAAAAAATGCTCAGGACCACACGGATTCATAGCCAAATTCTCCCAGAGGTAAAAGAGGAGCTGATACCATTCCTTCTGAAACTATTAGAAACAATAAAAAAAAGAGAAACTCTTCCCTAACTCATTGTATGAGGCCAGCATTATCCTGATATCAAAACCTGGCAAAGACACAACAAAAAAAGAAAATTTCACGCCAATATCCCTGATGAATATCAATGCAAAAATCCTTAATAAAATACTGGCAAACCAAATGCAGCTGCACATTAAAAAGCTTATCCAACACAATCAAGTTGGCTTCATCCCTAGGATGCAGGACTGGTTCAACATATCCAAATCAATAAACTTAATCCCTCACATAAACAGAACCAATGACAAAAACCACATGATTAGCTCAATAGATGCAGAAAATGCCTTCAAAAAAATTAAACAACACTTCACACTAAAAACACTCAATAAACTGGGTATTGATGGAACATGTCTCAAAATAATAAGAGCTATATATGACAAACCCACAGCCAATATCATACTGAATGGGCAAAAGCTGAAAGCATTACCTTTGAAAACCAGCAGAAGACAAGGATGCCCTCTCTCACCACTCATATTCAACATAGTATTAGAAGTTCTGGTCAGGGCAATCAGGCCAGAGAAGGAAATAAAGAGTATTCATATAGGAAGAAAGGAACTCAAATTATCTCTCTTTGCAGATGACATTATTGTATATTTACAAAATCCCATTGTCTCAGCCCAAAAACTCCTTAAACTAATAAGCAACTTCAGCAAAGTCTCAGGATACAAAATCAATGCATGAAAATCACAGGCATTCCTATACACCAATAGTAGACAAACAGAAAGCCAAATCATGAGTGAACTCGAATTCACAATTGCTACAAAGAGAATACAATACCTAGGAATACAACTTACAAGGGACATTAAGGCCCTCTTCAAGGAGAACAACAAACCACTGCTCAAAGAAATAAGAGAGAACACAAAGGGAAAAACATTCCATGCTTATTAATAGAAAGAATTAATATCGTGAAAATGGCCATACTGCCCAATGTAATTTATAGATTCAATGCTATTCCCATCAAGCTACCATTGCCTTCTTAACAGAATTAGAAAAAAAAAAAAAAAAAAACGACTTTAAATTTCATACAGAACCAAAAAAACAGCCCATGTAGCCAAGACAATCTTAAGCAAAAAGAACAAAGCTGGAGACATCATGCTACCTGACTTCAAACTATACTTCAAGGCTACAGTAACCAAAACAGCATGGTACTGATACCAAAACAGATATATAGACCCATGGAACAGAACAGAGGCCTCAGAAATAACACCACACATCTACAACCATCTGATCTTTGGCAAACCCAACCAAAACAAGCAATGTGGAAAGGATTCCCTACTCAATAAATGGTATTGGGAAAACTGGCTAGCCATATGAAGAAGACTGAAACTGGACCCCTACCTTATACCTTACACAAAAATTAACTCAAGATGGATTAAAGACTTAAACACAAAATGCAAAACCATAAAAACCCTAGAAGAAAACCTAGGCAATACCATTCGGGATATAGGCATGAGCAAAGCGTTCATGACTAAACTATCAAAAGCAATTGCAACAAAAGCCAAAACTGACAAATGGTATCTAATTAAAGAGCTTTTGCACAGCGAAAGAAACTATCATCAGAGTGAACAGTCGACCTTCAGAATGGGAGAAAATGTTTGCAATCTATCCATCTGCCAAAGGGCTGATATCCAGAATCCACAAGGAATGTGAACAAATTTACAAGAAAACAAATGAACAACCCCATCAGAAAGTGGGTGAAGGAGGCCAGCGTGGTGGCTCAAGTCTGTAATTCCAGCACTTTGGGAGGCCGAGGCGGGCAGATCACAAGGTCAGGAGATTGAGACCATCCTGGCTAACATGGTGAAACCCCGTCTCTACTAAAAATACAAAAAAAATTAGCCAGGCTTGGTGGCAGGTGCCTGTAGTCCCAGCTACTCGGGAGGCTGAGGCAGGACAATGGTGCGAACCTGGGAGGCAGAGCTTGTAGTGAGCTGAGATCACGCCACTGCACTTCAGCCTGGGCTACAGAGCAAGACTCCATCTCAAAAAAAAAGGGTGAAAGATATGAACAGACACTTTTCAAAAGAAGACATTTATGTGGTGAACAAACATGAAAAAAATCTCACCCCACTGGTCATTAGAGAAATGCAAATCAAAACCACAATGAGATACCATCTCACACCAGTTAGAATGGTGATTATTAAAAAGTCAGGAAACAACAGATGCTGGTGAGGCTGTGGAGAAATAGGAATGCTTTTACACTATTGGTGGGAGTGTAAATTAGTTCAACCATTGTGGAAGACGGTGTGATGATCCCTTAAGGATCTAGAACTAGAAATGCCATTTGACCCAGCAATCCCATTACTGGGTATATACCCAAAGGATTTCAAATAATTATACTCTAAAGACACATGCACATGTATGTTTACTGAAGCACTATTCACAATACCGAAGTCTTGGAATCAACCCAAATGCCCACAATGATAGACTGGATAAAGAAAATGTGGCACATATACAGCATGGAATCCTATGCAGCCATAAAAAAGAATGAGTTCATGTCCTTTGCAGGGACATGGATGCAGCTGGAAGCCATCATTCTCAGCAAACTAACACAGAAACAGAAATCAAAACACCACATGTTCTCACTCATAAGTGGGAGTTGAACAATGAGAACATATGGACACAGGGAGAGGAACATCATACACCAGGGCCTGTTGGGAGGTGTGGGGCACGGGGAGGGATAGCATGATGAGCAATACCTAATGTAGATGACGGGTTTATGGGTGCAGCAAATCACCATGGCACGTGTAGACCTATGTAACAAACCTGCACATTCTGCACATGCATCCCAGAACTTAAAGTATAATAATAATAAAATAAGTAAATAAATAAATAAATAAATTTAAAATTTTTTTTTAAATCTCCAGGTCAATGCAAAAAAAAAAAAAAAAGTTGCAACGTACACTCTTCAGGTTATGGCTACACTAAAAGCCCAGATTTTACCACAATGCAATATATCCATGTAACAAAGCTACACTTGTCCTCCAAAATGTATTTTAAATTTTTTTTAAAAAGGAACAATTTTAATGCTTTAGTTTCTCATCTGAATTAAGAAAAACACAAAGTCTGAAAACCAAGAGATATAGAGAATATGAGCAGGTTAATGGAAGAATATGAAAGTGTTAACAAATCATATTTGAATTTAATATTGCTTTGGAGATTGCAGAAGAGAAAGATAGCAAAGATCCGGAAGGGCTCCAAAGCTTTTTCCTGAGTGCAGAGAAAATAAATAGAGTGTTGAAAATCGTAGATGCTGTGGAATGACAGAAGCAATGCACCTGAAAGGACCTGTAATGCTTTGAAAATAAACAATTATTAGAGATAAAATGAAAGGAAACCTTTCTGAACAGAAGCAATGCCTTCTGAGATCTCAGATTAACGTTTTTCTGCTATTACAAAAGATAATTCGTGAAAGGGAATAACCATAACCTGGTGACCTTCAAAATTACAAGAATGAAAAAATATTCTGTAAACATGGAGGCAGGCAAAAACTGATGGCATGAAAGAAAAGAAATAAAATATCAAGGCAGATTCACACTTTTCCTTTCAAGTGCAACTACATGATTGGTGTATCTTTGGCAAAAGACTTGTTTTAAATGCATTGAAGCCTGTCTAAATACAAAAGAAATGAAGAAATTCAAAAGTAGAGAAACTAAGATATAAAAACATTGGTAGTGAGCAATGAAATTCCATAAGTATAAATGTCTAAATATTTGCTGTAAATGTGGTCTAAAACATGCTGAAATATATTATAAAACAGAAGATTAAAATTAGCAAAAGTAATAATAACCATCTTAATCAATTATTTTTTTAGAAAACATGAAGCTTAAAGGAAAGTAAATGTGTTTTTCCTCATGCCAAAGTTGAGAGAAAAACAGAAATATTTAATTTTATGCCAACAATTAAAATACACCATAATGAGGTGTTTTAATTAAAGATATCTATTTGTAGAATTCCAAACAGGTTGTATAATATGTAAATCACTACAGGAGAAATTTTACAATTAAATAAGACTCTACATATAGTGAAGAACTGGGAGTGGAAGTTATTGGTAGGTTTTCAACAAAGAAAAAAACAGGATGAAAAAAAGAGATTGAACACACAACTTCACAATAACTGTAAATCAGTTAAATTACCATCTTTAAACAAAGGCTCTTAAATGAGCACCAGAATGAAAGTGCAGCTACAAGTCATTTTTATGAATCTAAAACAAAGTAATATAGAAAAAGTTAAAATATTGGACAAAGGTAAATCAGACAACAAAAGTAGAGGCATGGTGTCCATTGCAACATAATGCCTCCACTTTTATTCCAACATAAATTCCAAATGTAAATTCCATATCAACAAAAAAAAAAAAATAGTAAACTGAACAAACAGGATTATTTTACATTTGGTAAAGCTATATTCTACCACGACATTCTAACATTAACAGAAAAAGGTTTACATGCCGAGTAATATAGCATTAAATATAATGAAGCAAAATCTGTTGGTAATAAAGGGGACTCTTAAAATCTATTTTACACTGTGTTAAATTCTATGCTACTTACAGTCTTTAAAAGAAAAAATGAAAAATAAATCAATAAGGCTGAAAAGTAGTGGGTTTCAAACTATCTCAAGAGTGGCCATAAAAGATGCTGAGGCGGCCAGTTTTGGACTGTCCATCCTGTGTACATCAGTGTTCCACATGACCCTGCATTTGAAGAAAATAGCCTTGAGAAAGAAGACAAGGAGTTGAACATGTTTCATCGTTTTTAAAAAAAAATCTATCTGGTGGCCGGGCACAGTGGCTCGTGCCTGTAATCCCAGCAATTTGGGAGGCCGAGGTGGGCAGATCACGAGGTCAAGAGATTGAGACCATCCTGCCCAACATGGTGAAACCCCATCTCTACTAAAACTACAAAAATAAGCTGGGTGTGGTGGTGCGCACCTGTACTCCCAGCTACTTGAGAGGCTGAGGCAGGAGAATCGCTTGAACCTGCGAGGTGGAGGGTCCAGTGAGCCGAAATCATACCACTGTACTCAAGCCTGGCAATAGAGCGAGAATCTGTCTCAAATATATATATACACACACAGACACAGACACACACACACACATATATATGGTACTATTCCAAAAGTCAGGTTCTAAATTCCGTATATGTCAATATTTGGATTTAATGGCCTTCATAGTCAAAAAGCTACTTACAAAAGCCTGCAGAACCACATAGAAGAATCACACTGTTGCTGAATCTATTTCTGATCTGTTTCTGAATCTATTATGAAAAAATTTTTGCTGCAATTCTGTTAGTAAATTTCTAACATTCCAGCTATCAACCAGTTATTCATACCAAATAATTAGAAGGTAATGTGTTTTCATTTTATTTTACTTTAAGCTCTAGGATACATGTGCAGAACATGCAGGTTTGCTGCTAGGTATACATGTACCAGGGTGGTTTGCTGCACCTACCAACCCATCATCCAGATTTTAAGCCCCATGTGCATTAGGTATTTGTCATAATGCTCTTCCTCCCCTTGCCCCCCACCCCCCAACAGGCCCCAGTGTATGATGTTCCCCTCCCTGTGTCCATATGTTCTCATTGTTCAACTCCCACTTATGAGTGAGAACATGTGGTGTTTTGATTTCTGTTTCTGTGTTAGTTTGCTGAGAATGATGGCTTCCAGCTGCATCCATGTCCCTGCAAAGGACATGAACTCATTCTTTTTTATGGCTGCATAGGATTCCATGCTGTATATGTGCCACATTTTCTTTATCCAGTCTATCATTGTGGGCATTTGGGTTGATTCCAAGACTTTGGTATTGTGAATAGTGCTTCAGTAAACATACATGTGCATGTGTCTTTAGAGTATAATTATTTGAAATCCTTTGGGTATATACCCAGTAATGGGAATGCTGGGTCAAATGGCATTTCTAGTTCTAGATCCTTAAGGAATCATCACACCGTCTTCCACAATGGTTGAACTAATTTACACTCCCACCAATAGTGTAAAAGCATTCCTATTTCTCCACAGCCTCACCAGCATCTGTTGTTTCCTGACTTTTTAATAATCACCATTCTAACTGGTGTGAGATGGTATCTCATTGTGGTTTTGATTTGCATTTCTCTAATGACCAGTGGGGTGAGATTTTTTTCATGTTTGTTCACCACATAAATGTCTTCTTTTGAAAAGTGTCGTATCTTTCACTTTTTGATGGAGTTGTTCATTTGTTTTCTTGTAAATTTGTTTAAGTTCCTTGTAGATTTTGGATATTAGACCTTTGTCAGATGGGTAGATTGCAAATATTTTCTCCCATTCTGAGGGTTGTCTGTTCACTCTGATGATAGTTTCTTTTGCTGTACAGAAGCTCTTCAGTTTAATTAGATCTCATTTGTCAATTTTGACTTTTGTTGCAATTGCTTTTGGTGTTTCAGTCATGAACACTTTGCCCATGCCTATGCCCTGAATGGTATTGTCTAGGTTTTCATGGTTTTGCGTTTTATATTTAAGTCTTTAATCCATCTTGAGTTAATTTTTGTATAAGATGTAAGGAAGGGGTCCAGTTTCAGTTTTCTGTATATGGCTAGCCGGTTTTCCCAACACCATTTATTAAATAGGGAATCCTTTCCCCATTGCTTGTTTTAGTCAGATTTGTCAAACATCAAATGGTTGTAGATGTGTGGTGTTATTTCTGAGGTCTCTGTTCTATTCCATTGGTCGATATATCTGTTTTGGCTATGTTGTTTAATTACCATGGCCTTGTAGTATAGTTTGAAGTCAGGTTAGCATGATGCCTCCAGCTTCATTCTTTTTGCTTAAGATTGTCTTGGCTATATGGGTTTTTGTTGTTGTTGTTGTTGTTGTTGTTGTTTTGGTTCCACATGAAATTTAAAGTAGTTTTTCTAATTCTGTGAAGAAAGTCAATAGTAGCTTGATTGGAATAGCATCAAATCAATAAATTACTTTGGGTAGTATGGCCATTTTCATGATATTGATTCTTCCTATCCATGAGCATGGAATGTTTTTCCATTTGTTCATGTCCTCTCTTATTTCCTTGAGTGTTTGTTTGTCATTTTCCTTGAAGAGGGCCTTAATGTCCCTTGTAAGTTGTATTCCTAGGTATTTTATTCTCTTTGTAGCAATTGTGATTGGGAGTTCACTCATGATTTAACTCTCAGCTTGCCTGTTGGTATATAGGAATGCTAGACAGTTTGCACATTGATTTTGTATCCTGAGACTTTGCTGAAGTTGCTTATCAGATTAAGAAGTTTTGGGGCTGAGATGATGGGGTTTTCTAGATATAGAATCATGTCATCTGCAAGCAAAGATAATTTGGCTTCTCTTCCTATTTGAATACCCTTTATTTCTTTCTCTGGCCTGATTGTCCTGGCCAGAACTTCCAATACCATGTTGAAAAGGAGTGGTGGAAGAAGGCAACCTTATCTTGTGCTGTTTTGCAAGGGGAATGGTTCCAGCTTTTGCCCACTTAATATGACATTGGCTGTAGGTTTGTCATATATGGCTCTTATTATTTTGAGGTATGTTCCTTTAATACCTAGTTTATTGAGTGTTTTAAACATGAAGGGATGTTGAATTTTATTGAGGGTCTTTTCTGCATCTATTGAGATATTCATGTGGTTTTTGTCTTTAGTTCAGTTTATGTGATGAATCGTATTTATTGATTTGTGTATGTTGAACCAGCCTTGCATCCCAGGGATGAAGGCTACTTGATCATTGTCAATGAGCTCTTTGATGTGCTGCTGGATTCAGTTTGCAAGTATTTTATTGAGAATTTTTGCACAGATTTTCATCAGGGATAACGGCATGAAATTTTCTTTATTTTTTGTATCTTTGCCAGGTTTTGGTATCAGGTTGATGTTGGCCTCATAAAATAAGTTAGGGGGAAGTCCCTCTCTTTCTATGTTTGGAATATTTTCAGAAGGAAAGGTACCAGCTCCACTTTGTACCTCTGATAGAATTTGACTGTGAATCCATCTGGTCCTGGGCTTTTTTTTTTTTTTTTTTTTGCTTGGTAGGTTATTAATTACTACCTCAATTTCAGAACTTGTTATTAGTCTATTCAGGGATTCAACTTCTTCCTGGTTTAATCTTGGGAGGGTGTACATGTCCAGGAATTTATCAATTTCTTCTACATTATCTGGTTTATTTGTGTAGATGTGTTTATAGTATTCTGTTGGTGGTTTGCATTTCTG
Source organism: Trachypithecus francoisi (assembly GCF_009764315.1). Classification (NCBI taxonomy): domain Eukaryota; kingdom Metazoa; phylum Chordata; class Mammalia; order Primates; family Cercopithecidae; genus Trachypithecus; species Trachypithecus francoisi. Next base: position 48,880,397 of record NW_022681474.1, on the reverse strand, counting down.
TGGAATCAGTGGTGATGTCTCCTTTGTCATTTTTTAACTGTGTCTATTTGATTTTCTCTCTTTTCTTTATTAGTCTGGCTAGCAGTCTATCTATTTTGCTAATATTAAAAGAAAAAACAGCTCCTGGATTCACTGATTTTTTTGAAGGTTTTTCATGTCTCTATCTCCTTCAGTTCTGCTCTGATCTTAGTTATTTCTTGTCTTCTGCTAGCTTTTGAATTTGTTTGCTCTTGTTTCTCTAGTTCTTTTAATTGTGATATTAGGGTATCAATTTTAGATCTTTCCTACTTTCTCCTGAGGGAATTCCTGAGGGAATATCCCTCCTAACACTGCTTTAGCTGTGTCCTAGAGATTCTGTTATGTTGTGTATTTGTTCTCATTGGTTTCAAAGAACTTATTTATTTCTGCCTTAATTTAGTTATTTACTCAGTAGTCATTCAGGAGCAGGTTGTTCAGTTTCCATATATTTGTGTGATTTTGAATGAGTTTCTTAATCCTGAGTTCTAATTTGATTGCACTGTGGCCTGAGAGACTGTTTGTTATGATTTCCTTTCTTCTGCATTTGCTGAGGAGTGTTTTACTTCCCATTATGTGGTCAATTTTAGAATAAGTGCTTTGTGGTGCTCAGAAAAATATTCTGTTGATTTGGGGTGGAGAATTCTGTAGATATCTATTATGTCCACTTGGTCCAGAGCTGAGTTCAAGTCCTGAATATCCTTGTTAATTTTCTGTCTCGTTGATCTAATATTGACAGTGTGATTTTAAAGTCTCCCACTATTATTATATGGGAGTCTAAGTCTCCTTGTAGGTCTCCAAGAACTTGCTTTATGAACCTGGGTGTTCCTGTATTGGGTGCATATCTATTTAGGATAGTTAGCTCTTCTTGCTGCATTGATCCCTTTAGCATTATGTAGTGCCCTTCTTTGTCTTTTTTGATCTTTGTTCGTTTAACATCTGTTTTTATCAGAGACTAGGATTGCAACCCCTGGGTTTTTGTTTTTGTTTTTTTTTTCTTTTTTACTTTCCATTTGCTTGGTAAATATTCCTCCCTCCTTTTATTTTGAGCCTATGTGTGTCTTTGCATGTGAGATGGGTCTCCTGAATACAGCACACCAACGGGTCTTGACTCTTTGTCCAATTTGCCAGTCTGTGTCTTTTAACTGGGGCATTTAGCCCATTTACATTTAAGGTTAATATTGTTATGTGTGAGTTTGATCCTGTCATCATTACGCTAGCTGATTATTTTGCACATTATTTAATACAGTTTCTTCATAGTGTCATTGGTCTTTATATTTTGGTGTGTTTTTGCAACGGCTGGTACTGGTTTTTCATTTCCATATTTAGTGCTTCCTTCAGGAGTTCTTGTAAGGCCGGCCTGGTGGTGACAAAACCCCTCAGCATTTGCTTGTCTGTAAAGGATTCTATTTCTCCTTTGCTTATGAAGCTTAGTTTGGCTGGATATAAAACTTGGGGTTGAAAATCCTTTTCTTTAAGAATGTTGAACACTGGCCCCCATTCTCTTCTGGCTTATAGGGTTTCTGCAGCAAGATCCACTGTTAGTCTGATGGGCTTCCCTTTGTAGGTAACCTAACATTTCTCTCTGGCTGCCCTTAACAGTTTTTCCTTTGATTCAGCCTTGGAAAATCTGACAATTATGTGTCTTGGGGTTGCTCTTCTCAAGGAGTATCTTAGTGGTGTTCTCTGTATTTCCTGAATTTGAATGTTGGCCTGTCTTGCTAGGTTGGGAAAGTTCTCCTGGATAATATCCTGAAGTGTGTTTTCCAACTTGGTTCCATTCTCCCCATCATTTTCAGGTACACCAAGCAATCATAGGTTTGGTCTTTTCACAGTTCCATATTTCTTGGAGGCTTTGTTCATTCCCTTTCATTCTTTTTTCTCCAATTTGTCTTCATACCTTATTTCAGTAAGGTGATCTTCAATCTCTGATATCCTTTCTTCTGCTTAATCAGTTCAGCTATTGATACTTGTCTGTATGCTTCATGAAGTTTTTGTGCTATGGTTTTCACTTCCATCAGGTCATTTATGTTCCTCTTTAAGCTGGTTATTCTAGTTAGCAGTTCCTGTAACCTTTTATCAAGGTTCTTAGCTTCCTTGCATTGCATTAGAACATGCTCCTTTAGCGCAGATGAGGATGTTATTACCCACCTTCTAAAGCGTACTTCTGTCAATTTGTCAATGTCATTCTCCATCCAGTTTTGTGCCCTTGCTAGAGAGGAGTTGCAATCATTTGGAGGAGAAGAGGCATTCTGGTTTTTGGAATTTTCACTGTTTTTGTGCTGGTTTTTCCTCATCCTCATTGATTTATCTACCTTTGATCTTTGAGGCTCATGACCTTTGGATGGAGCTTTTATGTGGGGGTCTTTTATGTTGATGTTATTGCTTTCTGTTTGTTAGTTTCTCTTCTAACAGTCAGGCCCCTCTTCTGCAGGTCTGATGCAGTTTGCTGGAGGTCCACTCCAGACACTCTTTACCTGGGAATCACCAGTGGAGGTTGCAGAATAGCAAAGATTGCTGCCTGTTCCTTCCTCTGGAAGCTTCATCCCAGAAGGGCACCGACCTGATACCAGCTGGGGCTCTCCTGTATGAGGTGTCTATTGATACCTTTTGGGGGGTCTCTCCCAGTCAGGAGGCATGCAGGTCAGGGACCCACTTGAGGAGGCAGTCTGTCCCTTAGCAGAGCTGGTGCACTGTGCTGGGATAATCACCCTTGTGTTTTGATTTTTTTAGCCAAATAAGTTCAAAAAGAAACAAAATTGTTTGAATGTTTTTTTTAAACAAGTGAGATTCTTTATAATTCTAGGGTTTTGAGTATACATATATGAGAAATATTGTAAGTGACACTGTTTTCAGCAACAAAATTATGTAAGAATGAAACATTCCATCTGTTTTTGAAATGTTCTTTTCTTAGCACAAGTTTCTGTATAAATCAATATCTTGCTTGTTTAAACATGACCATTACCTTGAAGGGACAGATTAAATGTTTTTTTTGTCTTCAAAATGTCAACTTGGACAAAAAGTCATCCAATTTGGATTGGTTACCTTTTTGTATATAAAAAAATATGTTTTATTTATCTTTATGTTTGAGGAATCTTAGAAACATTTTTCCAGAAGATAACTAAGTGTTCTCTTGAGCACATTATGAAGAATCAACCACTTTTTTTAAAACAGATCAATGAACTTTTTGCCATTAGTTTTAATGGCAAAAACTGCAATTACTTTTGCACCAACCTAATACAATGGTGTCAATGGATAAATTCCACATGTATAGTTTGTGATTTACCCTAGAGCCTATTTTATTCCAGTAAAAGGAGCTGTTCTATCTGTAGCTACACTTAAGCAATGTTTTGCCTCTCTCTCCCATAGAACAGTGGGATTTTAGACATCGTTATTAAATAGCAATATACTGTTGAAAAACTGTCTTCTCTAGTACCTTTAGAAAATGTATTAGTACGGCTTAACACATACACACACAGTGTACTTTGTACATCTAATTGCTGCAAGGCCATCTCATAAACACTCAAAATTGAAGCAACTTAGAGGCATCTATACTTTTATCCAACTGTATAGCAGCAAGCCTTCCATATTAAAGAATTTATTCTAGCAGGAACAGAAAACCAAATACCACATGCTCTCCCTAATAAGTAGAAGCCATACACTGAGTACAGATGGACACAAAAATGGCAACAATGCACACTGGGGACTACTAAAATGGGGAGGAAAGGTGGGAGGCAAGAGCTGAAAACCAAAGAAAAGGAATTGAATTTTTACAGTTACAGAGGCTAAGTCCAAGGTTGAGGGGCCACATCTGGTGAGGACCTTCTTGCTGCTGGTGACTCTGCAGAGCCCAAGACAGTGCAGGGCATCACATGGAAAGGAGATTGAGTGTGTTAATGTACAATTTCAGATCTCTTTCTCTTCTTATAAAGCTACTATTTGTCCTCCCATGACAAGCCATTAATTTATTAACTCATTAAACTATGAATGGATTAATCCATTCATAAGGACAGAGCCCTCATGATCCAATTACCTCTTAAAGAGCCCCCCTATTCAGCACTGCCACATTGGGGATTAAGTTTCAACATGAGTTTTGGAGGAGACATTACAACTATAACACCTGTCTTTAAATACTGTCTCTGACAAAGGAATGCCCTTTTAGTTTGTCATGATTTTCTATGTATAACTTCAGTGACTTTTACCTTGAAAGGAAGAACAAGTGTATCTCCTATAGTGTGTGAACTTTGGGGTTTTACTGTACAAAAGAAATATCAAATGGGTTATATATTTTTAATATTTAGATTAAATATCATATATCTTAAACATGGCTCAAAAAATACCAACACCTGTCTTCAGGCTGTGAATTTTTAGCTCTTAAATGCTTTGCTGTCATGAGGGCTTCCCGCTACCTGGAGATAGTATTACAAGGTACACTATACACATAGCCACCCTTCTAGTGAAATCTGTTTTCATCATCGTTGTTGTTACCTCTTTGCAGGATTCATGAATATTTATACCAGGAGTAAGAAAAGCACTGCTCTTCCATTTGGGGGATTTGTTTTGTTTTAATTGTTGCTGTTTTTTACTTTTGCTTACATTATTAGAATCATTTTAAACCTAGGATAATTTTGTAAGAGTCTTTATAATTCATCTTTCCATTTTGGGGAAATGAGTTTTATTCAAACTAGAAAATTATCTTTAAATCTACCTAGTAAGTAAGGGTAAACTGTAATGCATCACAAGATGCTAAAAGCTGATAAAAGCAGGATGACAATTCAATCAACCTTCCTGTTTGGAAACTTCCACAAATACTAGAAAACATAGACAACACTTGGCATGCAATATTTTGGTATCAGTTGTCTATAGTCAAATAAAACAGTGTAACAAACAACCACAAACCCTTAATAGCATACAAGATAGACACTTTGCTCAGAAATCTGAGGGGATCAGCTGGCTTATAGCTGAGACCACTCATGCCTCCAAGATGAGCTAGGGGTCAGCTGGGAGGCTCTGCAGACCTTGGCCAACCTTGCTCCCATGTCTAAGGGCTGACTGTTAGCTGGTCTAGGACAGCCTCAGCCGGCATTACCCAGGCAGCTCAGCTCTTCTGCAGCTGTCTCTCGTCTTCCAGCAGGCAAGCCCAGGTATGTTTTCATGGCAATGACAGAGGGTGACAGCAGGCAAGCCCAATCCTGTAAGAAATTTTCCAGCCTATTTTTTTTTTTTTTTTGACAGATTCTCACTTTGTCGCCCAGGCTACAGTGCAGTGGCACGATATTGGCTCGATGCAACCTTCACCTCCTGCGTTCAAACAATTCTCCTGCCTCAGTCTCCCAAGTAGCTGTGATTACAACTGTGTACCACCACGGTGGGCTAACTTTTTTATATTCTTAGTAGAGATGGGGTTTCACCATATTGGCCAGGCTGGTCTTGAACTCCTGACCTCAGGTGATCTGCCTGCCTTGGCCTCCCAAAGTGCTGGGATTACAGGTGTGAGCCAGTACGCCTGGCCAGAAATTTTCTGCTTTGCATAAGGTTTGCTTCCGTCCACTGGCCAAAGCAAGTCACATGGCTGAGCTCAGAGTCAGAGAAATCTAGTAACAAATGTGTGGACACAGTGACGAGTGAAGACTTGGGCTATCATTGCCATTAATCTACTGGAATTAGAGTGAGAGTGGCCTTATCAAGAGAATAGTAAATACTACTAGAGCTTAATTTGTTTTACTAAAATAAAAATATTTAACTGTTTATTTTCTAAAAACTGCATATCCTCTGAAGCATGTACAAATCACTTTTGATATTCTTTGTTCTCAAGAGCCTAAGTAATTTTAATGATTTAGTAGATATATTGGTTTATTTTTGCCCCACTAACGATATATGTTATTTTTAAGACCACAAATGCTACTTCAAGAAATGCTGCTAAGCAATCATTTATAGACCAAATGCCCTGGCAACAAGAAGAAACCAAAAATTTAGCAGCATTCTTTTAAAAAGAGTGAAAAGGCTGGACCACTTTAAGAATAATTTTTCAAAATAATTAGATAGTGTCAAAAAGAAAATCAAAATCTCAATTATAAAGTGCTTTTTAAACAACAGCATAATGTAAAATATTACTATACATATAAATACACATCAGATGTGGCTAAATTTCTACTTCAAATTTAATGCTTGAAAATAACTAAATATTTGACTTAAGGATTTATGAGAAAAGCACATCTAAGAAATGTTTTTAAAATGAAAAAATAAAGGTAGCACAAAACACAATATATGTCACTTAATGATGGGAATACGTTCTGAGAAGTGCATCCTTAGGCAATTTTGTCATTGTGCAGACATCATAGAGTGTGCTTACACAAATCTAGATGGGATAGCCTACTGCACACATAGACTATGTGATACATCCTGTTGCTCCTGGGCTACAAGCCTGTATAGCATCAATAGTATTAAATACTGTAGGCTATTATAAAATAATGGTTATGTTACCAGAAAAGGGTCCCAATCCAGACCCCAAGAGAGGGTTCTTAAATCTTGCTCAATAAAGAATTCAGGGTAAGTCCACAGAGTAAAGTGAATGCAAGTTCATTAAGAAAGTAAAGGAATGAAAGAATAGCTATTCCATAGACAGAGCAGGGCATTCCCGAAAGTAAGAGGAGGAATGCACTCATCTTAGGCACAATGCTTGTTTATATATAAGATAAAAATCATGGGAAAGTTACGCTCTACTACAAGGGTTTGTGACAAATGGTTGCTAATCTTTCTGTAACTACTGTCTTTCGCCAAGAGTCTATATTATTATCTTTGAAGCGAAACTGACTCTTAAACTAAGATCTTGATATGGGGACATAGGACATTTCCTGGGTCTGTCATGTCCTGGGTCTGTTTCTGTTTCCTTAACCATAAACATGTTGTGAATGAGAATACCTGACCTCCTGGGAATATTGCCCAGCAGATCTTAGCCTCATTCAACTCAGCCCCTACGCAAGATGGAGTCGCTCTGGTTTGAGCACCTCTCACAGTTAGTATTTGTGTAGCTAAACCTACAAAATGTACGTAAAAATACAGTTTAATAGATTAAAAATAGTTACCTGTATAGAGAACTTACCATGAACGGAGACTGCAGGACTGGAAGTCGCTCTAGGTTGAGTCAGTGAGCGAATGTGAAGGCCTAGGCCATTACTGTACACTACTATACACATTTTCTGAACACTGTACACTTAGGCTAAGTTCAATCTTTAAAATTCTTTCTTCAATAAGAAATCAACCTTAGCTTACTGTAAGTGTACACTACTATATACATTTTATAAACACTGTACACTTAGGCTAAGCTAAATTTTTAAAATTCTTCCTTCAGTATTAAATTGGCCTTAGCTTGCTCTAGTTTTTTTACTTTATAAACTTTAAATTTTTTTAACTTTTTGACCCTTTTGTAATAACACTTAGCTTAAAACAAATACATCGCACTGCTGTACAAAAATATTTTATTTCTTTACTCCTTATTAAATTATCTTTTTTCTATTTACATTTTTTTACTTTTTAAACTTTTTTATTAAAAACTAAGATGCAAATTCGCACATTAGCCTAAGCCTACACGGAGGCAGGATCACGAATATCATCATTGTCTTGCCCCCTCCACATCTTGTCCCATTGGAAGGTTTTCAGGGGCAGTAACACACTTGGAGCTGTCATCTCCTGTGATAATAATACCTACTGGAATTCCTCTTGAAAGACTGGCCAGAGGTTGCTTTAAAGCTGTTTTTTTAAAAAAATAAATAAAAGGAGTATACTCTAAAATAATGATAAAAAGTATGTATAGTAAATATATAAAGCATTAACAGTGTCATTTATTATCATTATCAATTGTACCCAGTTGGACATGCCATACTTTTATAGAACTGGCAGTGCATAGGTTTTTTTTTTCTTTACACCAGCCCTACAACAAACAGGTGAGTAATGCATTGCACTATGACATTACAATGGCTACAATGTCACTAGGTGATAGGAATTTTTCACCACGTTATAATCTTATGGGACCACTACCATATGTTTGGTCCATTGTTGACAGAAGCCTTCTTAGGTGGCGCACAACTGTAATTACAGTTGGCCCTCCATATGCACGGGTTCCTCATCTGAAAATTCAACCAACTTCAGATAAAAAATATTGAAAAATAAATATGATAATAAATAAATAAATAATATTATTTAAAAATAAATAAGATAAAAATTAAAAAAAGAATGCAAGCAAAAAGCAACACAGTATAACAACCATTTACATTGCACTAGGTATTATAAGCAAGCTAGGAAGGATTTAAAGTACTGGATATGGAAGGATGTGCACAGGTAATACACAAACACCATGCTATTTTGTATAAGGGACTCGAGCATCCTCAGATTTAGTGTGGGCAGGTAGGTAAGTCCTGAAACCAATTTCCCAAAGATGCTATGGGACAACCATATTTGCAAAACAGAAAATAGTAAAATTAACAAATAAATTCAAGAGCTGAATTTGAGGGAGAAGCAAAAATACAAAATATGCAATGAAAAACAGACAGAAAGCTGATGTGCATAATATTAGATTTAGAAAAGGTCAAATAAAGAGGCAGAGAAATTGTTTTTAAATAGAGAATTACATGATTTAAAAGTCCGTGTATATGGATTTCAAAATCTTTTAAAAATGGGAAAATTTTAAAAGCAAATATAAATTATCAAAATAGACCCAAGACTAAATGAGAAAATCTAAAAAGTTTCATCAGTGGGAAAAACTTGAAAATGTTGTTAAAGGATTAAATCCATAAAAGATCACAGGCAGAAATAATTTTCCAGGTGAGTTCTTTCAAATCGCTTACAAAGAAATACTTCAACTACTTTCCAAGCAGCTGAAAATACAGTACAAAATAAAAGAAAACCATAAATCAATTACGAATAAAAATGCAATTACTGGTAGTGTTGAATTCAAAATATAGTCAAATACATATACAACATGACTATGTAAAGAGTAGTCCATGAATATAAGGGATGTTTAATATTTGTGAATATATTAAAATATTGTGGTATATCAATAAGTTATGAAAATAAAAACCAATTTATTACCTGAACAGAAGCAGGAAAAGCATTTGATTAAATCAACACCCTATTCATGATAGGGGAAAATACCCTCTTAGTAGAAGTAAAAATTAAAGCATATTTCTTTTATGTGACAAAAATTATTTACTTCAAGCCAAGGCCAGACATTATTCTTCATGATTCAGTTTAGAGCCATTTCGATTAAATGCAGGAGCAAAAAAAGAATGCCTGCCAAGATCACCATTATTTTGCCACTGTTTGGGGAATTCTTTTTTTTTTTTAATTTTCTTAATTGACATATCATTATTGTACATATTTTTGAGGTACATGTGATATTTTGATACATGTATACAGTGTGTAATGATCAAATAAGGATAATGCCATACCCATCACCTCAAACATTGATCTTTGTGTTGGGCACATTACAATAATTCTCTTCCAGCTACTTTAAAATATATAATAAATTATTGTGAGCTATGATTTTTCTACTATATTACTGAATACTGGAACTTATTCCTTCTAACTGCATTTTTATACCCATTAACCAAAAATGGGAGAATAAAGTATCATACATAAATATATATATATATTATATGTAAACACATTTCTGTGTAAAATTTCTTATGCTCACAAAAGGGCTCAGCAAAATGCAATACACCATTACCCTTTATTTCTTTTTTTTTTTTTTGAGATGGAATTTCACTCTTGTTGCCCAGCCTGGAGTGCAATCTCGGCTCACTGCAACCTCTGCCACCCGGGTTCAAGCGATTCTCCTGCCTCAGCCTCCCAAGTAGCTGGGATTACAGCGTGCACCACCACGCCAGGCTAATTTTGCATTTTTAGTAGAGATGGAGTATCTCCATGTTGGTCAGGCTGGTCTCAAACTCCTGACCTCAGGTGATCCGCCCGCCTCAGCCTCCCAAAGTGCTGGGATTACAGGTGTGAGCTACCGCGCCCGGCCCCATTACCTTTTTATACACAGAAAAAAACCAACAATTTAATGTGAGAAAAAATTATTCATAATACCAACAAACAATGGAAAACAATTAATATTCCATTAATCATGAAATATGAAGAAATTACATGAAGAAAATTACTATTTTTTGTAATGATAAAAGAAAGCTTGAATGACAGAAACTTATAAATGTATATGGAAAACTAAGTGCAAAATTATTTTGCATTTTAATAGAATTCTAATCAAAATTGCAATGAAGTCTTTGAGGAGCTCACCAAAATAAAGATATTTCATCATAAGAATCAAGAGCGGAACGTATCTACTTTTTTAAAGGAGAGTACTATATACAAGTACATTTCCAGTCACACAAATAGGGCACTAATGAAGAATTAAATGACATTAATGAGAGGAAAAATTGACAAACTCAGAAAGTGACCCAGGTATTTGTGAATACTGCTTATATAATAAGAGATGAATTTGGCGGCCGGGCACGATGGCTTACACGCATAATCCCAGCACTTTGGGAGGCTGAGGCTGGTGGATCACCTGAGGTCAGGAGTTCGAGACCAGCCTGGCCAATATGGTGACACAGCCTCTCTCTCTCTCTACTAAAAATACAAAAGTTAGCCGGGCATGGTGGCAGGCATCTGTAATCCCAGCTACTTGGGAGGCTGAGGCAGGAGAATCACTTGAACCTGGGAGGCAGAGGTTGCAGTGAGCTGAGATGGCACCAATGCACTCCAGCCTGGGGTACAAGAGCGAGACTTCGTCCCAAGGAAAAAAAGAAGAAGAAGAAGATGAAGAATTTGGAAGCAGTGTAAAAGTTTTATTTAATAAATAATACTGAAACAATTGTTTACACATTTACGAATAATATATTAGATCCTCATCTTATATCGCACATTAAAACATATTGCAAACAATTGACAAGCTAAATCTGAAAAAATAAACTATCAAAGAAAATAGAAATGAATAGCTATTTGATAGAGTAGGGAAAGGCTTTGTAACCATAAGAACAAATGGAAGAATAATAAAGGAAAAGCCTGATTGATTTTACTAGATAAGAGTTTTAAACTTTTGAGCACCTAAAAATGCCATACACAGAATTAAAAGACTACAAAAAAATAGAATATGGGTAACCTATCCACCCGATGAAGGCTTAATATATTTCATTTATGAGAGAGAGAACTGCTACATGCTAGTGAACACTCCAATAAACAAATGAGCAAAGGGCATGAATAAGGCAATTTATAAAATAAAAAAATCAATGGAAAATAAACACTACATAAAATAGTCAAGTGCATGCGAAATCAAAGAACTAAAACGTAACACAATAATGAGATGGTACGCTTCACACATCAAACTGGCAGAGCTGCTTTGTTTTTGCTTTGCTTTGTGTTTCTGTGCCCAGGTTTGTGAAGTACAGAAAAAGTCCAGCTGTCTCAGATGAGGGTACATATTGCTGCTGGCTTTCTGGAGGGTCATCTGGAAACAGAAATCCAGTGTGTTTAATCAGGTCATGCTCTTTAGGAAATAACTTTAAAGAAATCATTAGAGAAGTGCACAGAGATAGGTGAACAATGATGTTCATCACAGTGATATGTATAATGCCCCTAAAATTAGCAGCCACCCAAACATCCAACAATTGACATATACAACGTAAGAGACAACAATAAGGGACAGGTCAAAAAAAATCTGTAGTATATCTAGGTGGTAAAATAGCTTTCAGGATCATGAACGGGAGATGATTTAATGAGGTAGAAATTCTCCAAAATAAGAATGTTAAACAAATGAAACTGACCCACATATCCAGTCTGATCATCTGTTGGTTTCTGAGAGAGGGGAGCAGAAAACGGAGACAGAGAAGACTTAGAAAGTAAGAAAATATGCCATAATTTAATTTTTTGATGATATGTAGTTTTCTGTATTTCTAGTTTTTACAATGAGAATATACTACATGTACAAATCAGAGGGAAAATAATAAGTTTTCAAATTTTATTTATTCGACATTTTTAAAAGTACAATGTTCTCCGAGGTTATCATCTTAGCAACTCTCCTAAATATTCCATTGTGTGTTCAGATACATTGAGGTTGTCTGTCCAGAATTCCAGAAGCTGCCAACAGCCATTTTAGACCCAGCTTTCTTTTACTCAGATGTAACAGGCAAAGAACATCATGTAACATAATGGTAGGAAAGACATATACAATGGAAGTTTTGATTTACATTTTGAAAAAGTAACAAAAAAATTCAAGTGGCAAAAAATACCATTTAAAATTTCCTCAATGTCGCACTGCCAACAGGTCTATCATACAGGAGTTAAATTTTCTCTTTAAATCTGTTTAGCAAAACAGATCTACTAGGAAGAGCAGCCATAGACCCAGAGGACTGCATGCCTGGCCTGTGAGACAGTCTCCGGGAGGCGGGGCCACATGTGGGAAGTTGCACCTTTCACCCAGCTTCCAATTTTAGTTCTAACCAGCTTAGGAAAAATTAGTTCTCAGAGCAGCAGAGCCCCAGTTATAAGGAAAGCAGTTATCCACAATCAAGGTTTCAACAATTCCTAAGTCTGAAATAGAGAAAGGAAGAGACTTAGAGGAAGAAATGAGGCCAGAGAGGCAGAAGGCAAAGAAGAAAGTAAGGCAAAGGCTATGACAGATGAAAGGCACTCTGAGTCCCAAGCTATGCTAGTAGCTGATTAGATGGTCGCCACCCAGGTTGAGGGTGGGTGTGCCTCTCCCAGTTCACTCATTCAGATGTTAATCTCCTTTGGAAACACCCTCCCAGACACACCCAGGAGCAATACTTTGTATCCTTCAGTCCAATCAAGTTGACATTCAGCATTAACAATCACAGATGCATTACCTCCTTGAACCTTCTCAATAGTTCTTAGCAGTCACCAAATGAGTTGAAGGAATGTCCTCAAACTCACAAACGGGGAATTAGTGAGCACGATTTGAATGCAAATCTATTTGGCCACAAAGCCCCAGCTTATTTAACTGCACTCTTGCTGAGCACCAGCCTATGTGGTACCCAGCAGTAAGAAGCAGTTCGAATATGATCCTTTGCAGGGGAATGGAGGAAAACAGTACAGCAGGCTCACCCTCTCTCATATTTTTGGCCTGTCCATTTATTCTCCACTTTACTGTAAGAATCTCATGCTCCTAGTTTGCCTTACCATTCTCCCCTTGTCTGGATTGCTATTCCCGCATCCTTTTCTCCAGATACATTCCTTCTTCAGGCTGTGCATCCTGCTCCCCGCAGCTCAATCTGCAAACTCCCAGAGTCTAGACCATTTCTTTGCACTTCTCTGCCATTCTGTGCATACTGCCAACAAAATTCTGAGCTGTACAATGTGTAGAAGCTCTTGTAATGCAGAACGTTTTCAAGAAAAATGAAAATAAAAAGACCTAAGCCCACTTTATAGAATGAACTACATATACAGTTCACTAAACGAAGGAGACTAATATATAAATATAGCTATAGCTATAGAGACCATCCACTAAAAAGGGAGGTGGGGGGCAACAAGATCCAGTAAATTTAGAAAACGCGATATGGTTATCTCCTCTTTGTCACACACGACAGCCTATTAAAGGGTTGGACAAGTCTTCCTGTAAAAGGACCACCTTTTTTTTTTTTTTTTTTTTTTTTGAGACGCAGTCTTGTTCTGTTGCCCAGGCTGGAGTGCGGTGGTGCGATCTCGGCTCACTGCAAACTCCACCTCACGGGTTCACACCATTCTCCTGCCTCAGTCTCCCATGTAGCTGGGACTACAGGCACCCACCACCACGCCCGCTAATTTTTTTGTATTTTTAGTAGAGATGGGGTTTCACCATGTTAGCCAGGATGGTCTCCATCTCCTGACGTCGTGATCTGTCCGTCTCACTCTCCCAAAGTGCTGGGATTACAGGTGTGAGCCACCGCACAGGGCCAAAAGGACCATCTTTTAACCCAAATTTCTTTGGGCAAAGAAGTCCTTTGTAGGATATTTCCTAATATTTCATGGAATACTTAGTAATATAGTAACAAACTTAAGAACACGGTGTGAGAAATATTGGTTTTGCTGATGTGCATAATTGCATACATAATAAGTATGCAAAGAGAGAATGAGGAAGGTGTCTGCCCTGTTAATGTTCTCAACAGCCTCTTCTTCAGGTGTCTGGTTGGCCTGCCCCCGGCCCACCTCCGGGCTGCATCCAACCCCCATCCGTGAATGGGCAAGGTGGTTTGAATTCTTACAAACATGGATTCAATTTATGATAGAAACAAGTTGGCTAAATTCTCTGGGCATCAGATTTCCTGCTGGCCAAATGAGCATAATGATGCCTATGTTTATAACATTCTTGCCATGGCTTAGACCACAAGAATACACCCTCACAGACACACCACCCCCCACACCACCCCATACACACACACACCTTCCTCACTGATCTGTACTACATTGGACTGTCTCCTCTATCAGGGTTGATATACTCATTGCAGACTCTTTGTACTCTGTGCCTAAAATTGCATCAAGTTTAGCCTTGCAAGCATTAACTTCAGCAAGTGTAAGTCTATTTCTTGAGTGTAAGTCTATTTGCTTGCAAGCATTAACTTCAGCAAGTGTAAGTCTATTTCTTGAGCTATTTCCATTTTCTATTTGTTAGTGACAGATGCTTGCAATTACTGGAACTTCAGGAACACGACTTCCTTTCAAACCATTCTGTAAATATGTGAAACAGCACACCTTCTCTTTTCGGCTGTACATTGGGGTGGAGGATTACGGTTGTTGATGGACCTACCTTTGATATAAAAGAACAGCTTCGGAGCTGAATCTTTTTGAAAATCTCCTCCCTACTTGGGATGTCTGTGCACAGTGATTGTGTCCTGTGTCCCATTCTCAAACCCTTCTTTTCCTCACCAATTTGTTTGAAAGATGCATCTCCAGCTTCACTGGGTTTGTTGTGTCATCCTTCTGAGACCAAGCATTCCTGGTATACCTGCCCCATCTCACAACAACCTAGGCAGTGGTGATTTAGCTTGCAAAGTACAGTAACTCATTTGCAACCCTGATCCAAAGAGTCACCATCTGATCTTGGAGAATATAACATTGGATGTAATTACCCAAAGAGACTAGAACTTGGGAAAACAATCACATTTTTCTTGTTACTTGTTAGAACAAATGAGACCTCACCTGGCTTTCCTGTGCTCCCCAAGTGCCAGGATTTTCTTTCCTGCATAAATACAAAGTCTCTAAGTTCACCACGACATGCCATTCTTGCTCTGGCATGGAAAAACACCCATCCCAGATATAAGACTAAAGTTTTAAAACTCCAAACAGAAGGACAGCAAGAGGCTCGGGGTTACCCAGGCACCTGTTTGAATGAGCCCTGTGGCTTTGTCTTCCAACTTAGGCCTGCAGGGTTGACAGTTTACTGCAAAACCAAATTGAAAGCAGTTCCGTTGAGAACTTAGTCTGAGCCTTTGAGTAGTAGCAGTGGAAGAGAGTGCACTTGGGACACAGAGACTGAGATGAAAATGCCTGCCCCACTATTTATTGTCTGTATGATTCTGGCTCTAAATAGGAGTGTATTTGAAAATGGCTGGCTTCTTTTCTCTGTTTGAAATCATTCATAGTTGATGCAACACCTTCAGCCACCACCACCACCACAGGAGGTGCCTACAAGACCATTACAAGAGGAGTTCTTGTCAAAACGAGATTTAATCTCTGCTTGGTTCAGGAGAGACCTGGAACAGCAGAGTGCATGTCCTCCTACAGGGAGCTGACTCAACCTCCCCAGGTGTTTCTTCAAGGGTTCCTTTTTCCCACTTGGAGGGATATGCAGACTGGGGAGGAGAACAAGGAGAATAAGGTCTGGGTGCGAGCTGTTCCTCTCTAGTCAGGCACTGCATATGAAAATGAAGGCTCTGATCACAGAAGCCCTCATTAGAAGCAGCTTCTGAATCATTTTCTTTAAGCTCCAAACAGCATTTCAATCCATTTCTTTGTTCCCATTCTTACTGTCTAATCTGGAGTCTCATCAGTTCTCTCCTGCACTCTAAAGTAGTTCCCTAACTCCAGCCACTCTCCTCTCCTGGGCTCCAGCCTGCAGCTACCAAGGTGGCCTTTCAAAAACAGAAACCTGGTCATGCTAATGCTGTGATACAGACCCCACCATCTCTCACAGTCTTCCCAAAGCCTACCCACCCTGGTCTCCTTGCTGGTTTCTCTTGCTGTGTCCCTTAATCCACACTCCACACAACAGTCAAAATGATCAGTTGAAAACCCGAAATTAGGTCACCCGTCTTTCCAGCTTAAACACCATCACTCTATGAATTCAGATCATGGGGCCCTGTATAATCCCCCTTCCTGCTGCTCCACAGATGCTCAGCCCATTCAGCAAACTGTCCCCCTGTACTCCAGCCACCCATGTCATCTTTTTATTCATGTGACCCACTCAGTTAATTCCAACTTTTGCCTTATTTCCTCGTGCTGAAATCTACCACCCCAGATCCTGTGTAGCTGGTTCTTTCTCTCCACTATCACTCCTGTAGAGGCCTTCCTTCACCACCCTAAGATTGGCCACAGCCAGATAATTGATATAATTATTGTATTTCTCTCTCCACTACACGTAAACTGCACAAGAGTAGAAACATGCTTTTCTTGTCTAATTCTCAACACTGGGGCTAGTACTAGGCACACTCAATTAAGATTTGTTGAATAAATGGATGGATGGATGATGGATGGATGGATAGATGGATGGATGGGTGGATGGATACATCATATTATTTACCTGATCAAAACCAGTCAGTTACTTGCACCGGCATGAAGTTCACACTCTACCATAGAAGGCAAAGCCCCCCTACATCGGCCCTGCCTACCTCACCAGCCTTATCTCTAAATCCTCTATAATTCCAGGCTTCTGGTGTTTAGAAAACTATATGTCAAGCTTGGGAATAAGCCAAAAGACTTCCAGTGCCTGTCAGTGTCTCCTTAGCACACTGTCTAGCAAACCTACCTAATGATCCCCTGATGTTCTAGGGGAGAGTAATTTTGTTTGGCTTACTATTCACTACTCATAAGACTAGGACTCTGTCAAAGTAAATGTTAACTTTAAAATATTGGTAAGTTGTAAATGGATAGAGATCTATAAGAATTTCTACAATAATTGTTATAGTTTGTATTAGACCATTCTTGCATTGCTGTAAAGAAATACCTGAGACTCGGTAATGTATAAAAAAGAGATTTAATTGGCTCACGGTTCTGCAGGCTGTACAGAAAGCAGAGTTCCAGCATCTGCTTCTGGGGAGGCTGCAGGAAGCTTCCAGTCATGGCAGAAGGCAAAGGAGAAGCAGGCATTTCACATGGTGGGAGCAAGAGCAAGGGGAGAGGAGGTGCCACATACTTTTAAACAACCAGATCTCGCAAGTACTCACTCAGTATTACCAGGACAACACCATGGGGATGGTGCTAAGCCATTCAGGAGAAATCTACCCCCACGATCTCATCATCTCCCACCAGCCCCCACCTCCAATACTGGGGATTACAATTCAACATGAGATTTGGGCACGAACGAATATACAAACTCTGTCATTCCAGCCCTGGCCCTTCCCCAAGTCTCATATCCTTCTCACATTTCAAAATACAGTCATCCCTTTTCAATACCCCCCAACCAAAGTCTTAACTCTTTCCAACATTAACTCAAAAGT
Source organism: Trachypithecus francoisi (assembly GCF_009764315.1). Lineage (NCBI taxonomy): Eukaryota > Metazoa > Chordata > Mammalia > Primates > Cercopithecidae > Trachypithecus > Trachypithecus francoisi. The sequence continues at coordinate 48,862,680 of NW_022681474.1, read as the reverse complement.
CCCAAGTCCAGGCCGGGCGCGATGGTTCATGCCTGTAATCCCAGCACTTTGGGAGGCCAAGACAGACGGATCACAAGGTCAGGAGATGGAGACCATCCTGACTAACACGGTGAAACCCCATCTCTACTCAAAATACCAAAAAAAAAAAAAAAAATTAGCCAGGCGTGGCAGCGGGGGCCTGTAGTCCCAGCTGAGGCAGGAGAATGGCGTGAACCCAGGAGGCAGAGCTTGCAGTGAGCTGAGATCACGCCACTGCACTCCAGCCTGGGCGACAGAGCAAGACCGTCAAAAAAAAAAAAAAGGCCCAAATCCAAAGTCTCATTTTAGACAAAGCAAGTCCCTTCCACCTATGAGCCTGTAAAATCAAACAAGTTATTTACTCCCAAGATTCAATGGGGGTATAGTCATTGGGCAAACATTCCCATTCCAAAAGGGATAAATTGGCCAAAAGAAAGGGGCTATAGGTCTCATGCAATTTTGGAACCCAGCAGGGCAGTCATTAAATCTTAACGCTCCAAAATAATCTCCTTTGACTTTATGTCTCACATCCAGGGCACACAAGTGCCAGGGGTGGGTTCCCAAGGCTTTGGGCAGCTCTACCCCTGTGGCTTCTCCACACTGAGGTTGCAAGCTGATGGTGGCTCTACCATTCTGGGTTCTGGAGAGTGGCAGCTCTCTTTCCACAGATCCACCAGGCAGTACCCCACTGGGGACTCTGTGCAGGGGTTCCAACTCCACATTTCCCCCTTGGCTCTGCCCTAGTAGAGGTTTTCTCTGAGGGCTTTGGCCCAGCAGTGAGCTTCTACCTGGGCACACAGGCTGTCTCATACATCCTCTGAAATCTAGGTGGAGGCTGCCAAGCCTTCACTCTTGCACTCTGCACAACCACAGTTTTAACACCATGTGGAAGCCACTAAGACTTATGGCTTGCATTCTCCAAGGTGGCAGCTTAAGTTGTACCTGGGCTCCTTTGAACCCTGGCTGGAGCTGAAGCATCTTGGATGTGGGAAGCAGTGTGCCAAGGCTGTAAGGCTGTGCAGGGTAGCAGGGCCCTGGCAATGGCCCACAAAACCATTATTCCCTCCTAGGCCTCTGCACCTGTGATGGGAGGAGCTGCTGTGAAGGTCTTTAAAATGACTTCAAGGCCTCTTTCCCAAAATCTAGAGAGCTATAAAAATCAGGGAGGTGTGTATATCGTGTGTGTGCATGCATGTGGATGTGTTTTGGGGTATGTCAGGGAAGGTTTCCTAAGGAGTTGACATTATAGTTTAGCTGACAGAGATAAGCAGAAGATGCTTGGAGAATAGGTTTGGGGACAGCTGATGAGGTTAGAGGGTGAGACTGGGAAGGGCCATGTTGTACCAGCAAATGGGGAAAATACTGCAGAGTTGTGAGAATGTGGAACAGTTGCGTGTTAGTAATTCAGTGTCAATGATAATATCCAAAAATTTACAGTGAGCTTGTGTCAAAGATTAACTTAACACATTAAAGAGGGAACCAGCAGAATGGTGTAGCTGGTTCAAAGGAGAATATGAAAGCTGAAAGCATGTGGCTAATTAAAAAAAAAAAAGGAATGCTGAAATAAGATTGGTACATTAGATACCAAACTGGTTAATATTCCAATATTCCATATGGCAATAAAGCTGTAGTATAGTTTGCCACCACTTGCTAGAAATATATGTGTAACTAAAAGAGAGTCAAGCACCTTAGCACTTGAACTCTTCCCCCTGAAAATAGGTTTTTCTTTTTTACCACATGGCCAGGCTGCAAATTTTCCAAACTTATAACAATTAATTAATTAATTAATACATTCTGCTTTCCTTTTAAATATAAGTTCCAAATCTAAGCCATTTTTTTTGCTCCTATACCTGAGTTTAGGCTATTACAAGCAGTCAGGCCACATCTTGAATGCTTTACTACTTAAAAATTTCTTCTGCCACATATCCTAAATCATCACTCTGAAGCTCAAAAACTTCTACAGATTCCTAGGGCATGAACACAATGCAGCCAATCTCTTTGCTAAGGCATAATATCTGTGACCTTTGCTCTAGTTCCCAATACGTTCCACATGTCCATCTGAGAGCTCAGTAGCCTGAACTTTGTTGCCCATATCACCACCAGCATTTTGGTTATGACCATATAATCAGTCTCTAAAAAGTTTCAAATTTTCCCTCATCTTCTTGTCTTCTGAGCCCTCCGAACTCTTCTAACCTCTGCCTGTTACCAAGTTGCAAAGTCACTTCCACATTTTTATGTATCTTTATAGCAATGTCCCACCCCTCAGTACCAATTTTCTGTATTACCATCCTTGAATTTCTATAAATAAATACCTGAGACTAGGTAATTTATAAGAAAAGAGGTTTAATTGGCTCATGATTCTGCAGGCTGTACAGGAAGCACAGCTCTAGCATCTGGTTATAGGGAGGCCTCAGGAAGTTTCCAATCATAGAAGAAGGCAAAGGGGGAGCAGGCACCTCACATGGCAGGAGTAGGAGCAAGGGACGGGGCAAGGTGTCACACTTTTTGTTGTTGTTGTTGTTGTTGCTGTTTTTTGAGATGGAGTTTTGCTCTTGTTGCTCAAGCTGGAGTGCAATGGCGCGATCTCAGCTCACTGCAACCTCTACCTCCTGGGTTCAAGTGATTCTCCTGTCTCAGCCTCCTGAGTAGCTGGGATTACAGGTTCCCGCCACCACACCCAGCTAATTTTTTGTATTTTTAGTAGAAACAGGGTTTCGTTATGTTGGCCAGCCTGGTCTCGAACTCCTGACCTCAGGTGATCTGCCCACCTTGGCCTCCCAAAGTGCTGGGATTACAGGCATGAGCAACCGCGCCTGGCAGCCACATGCTTCTAAGCAACCATATCTCGAGAGAATTCACTCACTATCTTCAGGACAACACCAAGAGGATGATGCTAAGCCACTCATAAGAAGTCCACCCCCATGATCCCATCACCTCCCATCAGGCCCCATCTCCAATACTGGGGATTATAATTCAACATGACATTTTGGAGGGACAAATATATGAACTATAGCATAGTTGTATTGCCATGTGGAATATTAACCAGTTTGATATCTAATTTACCAGTCTTATTTCAGCATCTTTTCTTTTATTGATCACATGCTTTCAGCTCTCATATTCTCCTTTGAACCAGCTTTACCATTCTGCTGGTTTCCTCTTTAATGTGTTAAGTTAATCTTCGACACATGCTCACTATAAATTTTTGGATATTATCATTGACACTGAATTACAAACACTTATGCAACTGTTTCACATTCTCACAACTCTGCAGTATTTTCCCCATTTGCTGGTACAACATGGCCCCTCCGAATCTCACCCTCCAACCTCACCAGCTGTACCCAAACCTATTCCCCTCCAAGTTATCTTCTTTTTATCTCTGTCAGCTAAACTATAATGTCAACTCCTTAAGAAACCTTTCCTGACACACCCCAAAACACATCCACATGCACGCACACACACACACACACACACAACATACACACCTCCCTGATTTTTATAGCTTTCCTTCTAGTTTTGGGAGCCTAATCAGAGAAAAAAAAAAAAAAGATGAGAGGGCATGTCCAGCAGGCATGTGCAAAGGCTTGAAGAAGGGTAAGGGCCCTTCACCTGTAAAGGCAATCACCCAGCTTCTCCTAGGGCACTAGGGATTTGGCAGAAACAGAAATCCTTCTGTTTCCCTTCTGGAAAATCTCTACTCCGCAGAATCCAAGTGCATGCTTGTTTTAGTCTGTACCTTCTGCTATAAAAAAAAATCTGGGACTGGATGATTTATAAATAACAGCAATTTATATTCTCACAGTTTTGGAGATTTAGAAGCCCAAGATCAAGTCACCAGCAGATTCAGTGTCTGGTGAGCGCTTCTCTCTGCTTCCAGGATGGCATCCGCTGCTGCACCTTCTCATGGTAGAAAGAATAGAAGGGCAAAAGGGGCTAAATGCAGTGTGAATCTCTTTTATTGACATCTTAATTCCATTCTTGAGGGCTCCTCACTGACAATTTAATCATTTCCTGAAGGCCCCACCTCTTAATACTATCACGTTGGCAATTAAGTTTCAACAACTGAATTTGGCAGACAAATTCAGACCACAGCTTTCTTCTCCTGGCTCCCAAAATTCATGTCGTTCTCACATGCAAAGCACCTTTATTCCATCTATTATCCTCTCAGAGTCTTAACTCATTCCAGCACCAAAGCAAAAGTCTAAGGACCATAGTTTCATCTAAATAAATATAGGTGATACTGAAGTCATGGATCATCCTGAGGCAAATTCCCCTCCAACTGGGAGCCTGTGAAATCAAACAAGTTATATGCTTCCAAAACACAATGGCAAGTCAGGCATAAGATAGGCATTCCCTTTCCAAAAGGAAGACATAGGAAAGAAGAAAGGGGTAACCGGTTCCAAGTCTAAAACTCAACCAGGCAAACAATATTAAACCTTGAGGCTTGAGAATAATCTCATTAGACTCCACATCCTGTCTTCTGGACACACTGGGGCAAGAGCTCAGCCCCCAAAGTTTCAGGGAGTCCCACCCTCATGGCTTTGCTAGGTGTCACTTATACAGCAGCTCTTGGAGTTTGGGCCAGGTGCCGGCAGCTCTCCCAGGGTGGTGTTGCACCCTGGTGGCTCTTTGTAGGTCTCTGTAGAACTGATTGTAGCAGTGACTCCAATCCCAGAGGTCCACTAAGCATTGTCCTAGCTCTCTGCAGTGGCTCTGCTCTGTAGCAGTTCACTGCCTGGGCTCTGAGGCTCTCCAAGGCATCTTTTGAAATCTAGATAGAGGCAGCCATGCTCTCACAGCTCTTATTTTCTGTACATATGCACATGGATGTCACCAAGGCTTACTGTCTTGTGCCCTCTGGAACAGTGGCTCAAGCCCCACATGGGCCTACTTGAGCCACTATTGAGGTGGCCAAGAAGCACTGCATTGAAATACAAGTAGCAGATACTTGAGGCAGCCCTGGGCATTGAGCCCTGAAACCTCACACCCCTGGACCCCTCTCTTGAAATTATTCTGCCCTCAAGGCCCTGGTACTCTCAGCCTGTAATGGAAGTGGCAGCCTGGAAGATATCTGAAATGGTCATTCGTCCATTGTCTTGATTAATAGCATCTGGTTTCTTCTATCCATACTAATGACTTTATCAAACATTTACTTGGTCACACCCTTGGTATTCTTTCCTGAACACTCTTGTAAATTATTAGGTTGGTGCAAAAGTAATTGCAGTTTTGCCATTACAAAACCAGGCTAAGAATATCAAATCTTTAGGTTCTCTTTCCCTTTTGATTATAAATTCTTCCTTTAATTCATTTTTCTTTTATTTTTCTTTTTACATAGCCAGGTTGAGAATTTTCCAAATCTTTAAGTTCTCCTTCCCTTTTGACTATAAATTCTTCCTTTAATTCATTTTTCTTTTCTCAGATTTTACTATAAGCAGTCAAAAGAAGCCATGCTGCACCTTCAAAACTTTGCTTAGAGATTTCTTCCAGCAAATATCTTATTTTATTGTTCTTAAATTTTGTCTTCCACAAGGTACTAGTACATGGACACAAGTTAACTAAGTTCTTTGCCGCTTTTTAACAAGGATAGCCTTTCCTCCAGTTTTCGGGAAGACATTCCTCACTTTCATCTAAGATCTCATTAGAATGGCCTTTACTGTGCATATTTCTGCCATCATCTGGATCACAACAACTCAGATAGTTTCTAAGAAGACTAAGGCTCTCTCTATGGCTCTTCTCATCTCCCAAGCCCTCACCAGAAGCACCCTTGATGCTCCATCCACAGCAAATCTAGACTTTTATTAGCATGCACCTCTAAACTCTTCCAGCCTTTAACCAGTTTCAAATCTGCATCTACATTTCCAGGTCAGATATTTGTTATGGCAATGTCATGCTTCCTGGTACCAATTTCTGAGTTCATTTATGCTGCTATTTTTTTCCACAGAGGTAATACGGTTATATTACTCAGCATAACAGAGTAGTGAAGTGCACAGCCTCTGCAGATGTACTCCCCAGGTTCAAATCCTGGCTCTGCTGTTTGCTAGCTGTGCACCTTGAGCAACTTTCTCTGAGCCAGTTTTCTCCTCTGTAAAATGGGAGTAATAATGATTGTAAATCTGTCCTTACAGGCTGCTAAAAGAATCAAATGGATTAAAATATAACTAAAGTGCTTAGAAGAATAACTGGCACGTAAGCAAGTAACATATGAGTACTACCATAGTACCGATGTGTTTATTCCAGCCTCACAAGCTTGTTAGAGTCACCTCTTCCCCAAGTCAGCTATGGCTGTGCAGAGGAGACCTGGGACACTGGGAATCTAACTATGTAAATAGGAATTATTATAGCAGCAACAGAAATAAGTCCTTATGTTCACATTTCAAAGATATTGTAAACAATTCGGAAACTTGAGTGCCTAACACAGTACCTGAAAAGTAAAGCACTCCTTCTCTCTGCCATATCTTTTCTAACCATTCCCAAACCCAACTTTAACCTTATGGTCAAGTTACATTTTGGATGCTTTCAATGCTTTTGTATAACATTGAATCAAAGGCAAGGGTCTGTTTCAGATCATTATTCATCTTTTCATTACTGTCATATATTTTATTGATTTTTCATTGAAATGTTTTTTCAACATTTTAAAATGAGGCTCTGGCTTCAGCAAATCCCAGATCCTGACATCTGGTGAATTACAAACAATTGTGTAGGCTTGTTTTTAATTTTAATTTCAAAAAATCAATAAGTCATTGTGATGTCTTTAAAAGATATTAAATAATACAACCAATTTGGAATTTATTATAACAATGATCTTTTCAACAGTGTATACACAAAATCAGAACATTTGTGAGGCCTTAAGGTGTTTGGCTTTCTGGAATGGCATTAAGATCCAGAAAAGAATGTCTGTAATACCAGTACTTTGGTAGGCCGAGGCGGGCAGATCACCTGAGGGCGGGAGTCCGAGAGCTGCCTAACCAACATGGAGAAGCCCCGTCTGTACTAATAATACAAAAATTAGCCAGATGTGGTGGTGCATGCCTGTAATGCCGGCTACTCGGGAGGCTGAGGCACTAGAATCACTTGAACCCGGGAGGCAGAGGTTGCGGTGAGCCAAGATTGCACCATTGCACTCCAGCCTGGGCAACAAGAGTGAAACTCCATCACAAAAAAAAAAGATCCAGAATAGAATCAAGAGGGCCCACAGAGAGCATCCGGGACAGAAAAAGTTTTGCTTAGAACAAGTTCAAGGAAAATTAACATATTTACTGGAAATTACTTTTTTCCATTCAAAATTTTAAAAAAATAACTTGTAAAGTAATCCTAACTGTATCTGCTACTGAATGAATAGCAGAACATCCGTGAGAACACTGATGCTGGTTTTGGCCACGAATATATCTGCAAGTGGGTCATGTGCGAAGATACAGGGTGAAGATGGCTTTCTAACTGTTCATCTGGAAACGGAGTAGAGGCCACCTGCAGAAGCCACAGCCTTGGGGATCAGGTAGCTCACTTCTAATCCAGGTAACCCATCTAGGGGAAAATGCGGCTTGGAGGCTTGGAGAAGCATGTGCCTACCCTGAGTTTTTAATCCATCACGGGGCAGAGTCAGGACAGACCCATCCCTTCTGATCTCCTGCCCACACCCTTCTGACATTCCAAGCTAGAAGTGAGAACTCAGAAATTCTATCATTCTGTCATCCACCACCAGTAGGGGTGCTGCTCCTGGCAGTGCCCTTGGACTTGCTGACTGGAGGTCAGAACTGAGGATGGCAGTGCCCCAGTTCCCCCAAGAAAGAAACAATGCCTCTGTACCTTGATAAGACCCGTCATCAGCAATGAATTCATTGGCCACCTACTCTGTTGGCTGTTGGATTTGAAGATAGGGCAAAAAATAACACACAGACAGACACATTTTGTTTAAATTGGGCTTTGCCCAACTCACAGAATTACCCTTTCAGACCCTACAGTCCTTTCAACTGGACACGTGGCAGGGTAACAAGTGGACTTTCTCTACCTGTTCCAACTTTGCTAACCTATCTCCGGATACTGAATGTGGCCTGAGCCCACTCACAGGCTTGACCCTGCCTGCTGCCTTTCCTTTGATGGAGTTCTGTCTTCACCCTACTGTTCATTTTCGCCAGACGGGCCCAAAGCTGGGAGGAGCTTTGGTCTCACCCTGTCAGTTCCTGGGAGAGCCCGTCTCTGCCAGCACCCGGCAAGGCATAAGAGCCACAGTCCTGGCTGTTCCTCTGTGGCTGAGACAACACTGACATCTTGTGGTCTGGAATTCAGCCGGCTCTAAGCGTCACAGGCCAGAGTCTACCCAGCCCTGCCAGTAGGGGCTTTTCCCAGCCCTACAAATGGGAATGGATCCATTCTGTGTGGACTCTGCCTGCAGGGGGCTCGTAGTTTAGCAGGACACCCAAGTAACCGACCATGGGCACACACTGATACAGACAGCGCCAGGCATCTGACCAGCCACAAATACAGGCTCAACCCAGTCAGCAAATACTGTGGGCAGCTCCAGAACTGGCATTAAATAAGAAGCATGCAGACAATTACAATACAGTGAGAAGGGTGCCGATTAAGGTATGGATAACAGCTGCGGGAACACACAGGCAGGGTGGACAGCCAGCCAGAGGATACGGTAAGATTTCAGAAGTGACATAAGATCAGGAACACAAAAGATACTATGGAGTAATCAAGGAAGCAAGGTGGGGAATAATTAAGTCAGAACTTCCCAGCGTCACAGAATAGATTCAGTTTACAGGTGGAGTGCTAAGCCCGGGAGACAGCTTTAACAGCATGAGGGAGGATCCACACGGTTCATTTGGGGAGAGGCAAGCGTGCGAGTGAGGGACACTGAGAGGGAAAGCTTAAAAGACAAGTCTGTACAAAGGGCTAATATCCAGAATCTACAAAGAACTCAAACAAATATACAAGAAAAAAACAAACAACCCCATCAAAAAGTGGGCAAAGGATATGAACAGACATTTCTCAAAAGAAGACATTCATACAGCCAACAGACACATGAAAAAATGCTCATCATCACTCGCCATCAGAGAAATGCAAATCAAAACCACAATGAGATACCATCTCACACCAGTTAGAATGGCAATCATTAAGAAGTCAGGAAACAACAGGTGTTGGAGAGGATGTGGAGAAATAGGAACACTTTTACACTGTTGGTGGGATTGTAAACTAGTTCAACCATTATGGAAAACAGTATGGCGATTCCTCAAGGATCTAGAACTAGATGTACCATATGACCCAGCCGTCCCACTACTGGGTATATACCCAAAGGATTATAAATTACTCTACTACAAAGACACATGCACACGTATGTTTATTGCGGCACTATTCACAATAGCAAAGACTTGGAATCAACCCAAATGTCCATCTGTGACAGACTGGATTAAGAAAATGTGGCACATATACACCATGGAATACTATGCAGCCATAAAAAAGGATGAGTTTGCGTCCTTTGTAGGGACATGGATGCAGCTGGAAACCATCATTCTTAGCAAACTATCACAAGAAGAGAAAACCAAACACCGCATGTTCTCACTCATAGGTGGGAACTGAACAATGAGATCACTTGGACTCGGGAAGGGGAACATCACACACTGGGGCCTATCATGGGGAGGGGGGAGGAGGGAGGGATTGCATTGGGGAGTTATACATGATATAAACGTCATGCACATGTACCCTAGAACTTAAAGTATAATAAAAAAAATAAAAATAAAAAGACAAGTCTGTAAAGGTAGAGAGCCTTGAATGCTAGAATAAAGCATTCATGTTACTCAATTGCTGAGAGTCACGTTATAATCCTGTATTTAAGAAATGATCTGACAAGGGTAAAGCATAAACAATAAGCACAAGACAAAGACTGGAAAGATGTTTCCCCTCGTGTCAGCAGGGGCTGTCCCTAGGAGAGAGAACTATAATGCTTATTCCTGTCATTTTTCTTTTATCTTTTTTTTCTATTGTTATGTATTTTAATACTTTTGTAATGAAAGAAATGATGATCAAGCTATTGCCATATGAAGCAGATGGATAAGAGTGGGAGCCTGGCCACTCGCATAGTCGTGGTCAGTTTCCTTCAGGAGGAAGCTCCTTCCCAAAAGCAGACAGGACAACAGGGCTATGTGAGACTCAGGATCAGAATCTCAGCATCTGTCCAACTCGGAGCACCCTTAGGTATCTACTCAACCCCCTGCTGCAGACAAGGGCTGGGGCTCTTGGAGACGAAGTAGACCTCAGGATACAGGCTCAGCTCCTGATTCCCTCTCAGGGCCCCCTCCTCTTCCCTTCCCACCGCTGCTCACCTCCTCTCATTATCTTTATGGCCAGGAGGCACCACAGCATGGCCAGGATCCAGAGCTTCACAAGGGCCATCAGGTAGCAGCCAAGCCAGGGCTGCAGTGGCATGTCTGTCTTTCCACAGGTCAAGGCTAAGACATACTGTAAAGCTCCACCTGAAAAAGAAAGCAATTAAATACCAGGACTTGGTGGGGCATGGTGGCTCACACCTGTAATCCCAGCACTTTGGGAGGCCGAGGTGGGTGGATGACCTGAGGTTGGGAGTTCGAGACCAGGCTGACCAACGTGGAGAAACCCCGTCTCTACTGAAAACACAAAATTAGCCAGGTGTGGTGGCGCATGCCTGTAATCCCAGCTACTTGGGAGGCTGAGGCAGGAGAATCGCTTGAACCCAGGAGGCAGAGGCTGTAGTGAGCCGAGATTGCACCACGGCACTCCAGCCTAGGCAACAAGAGTGAAACTGCATCTCAGAAAACAGAAACAATACCAGGACTTTTTTTTTTTTTAATTTAAGGGCCAGGCGCAGTGACTCACACCTGTAATACCAGCACTCTGGGAGGCCGAGGCAGGTGGATCACCTGAGGTCTGGAGTCCAAGACCAGCCTGGCCAACATGGTGAAACCCCGTCTCTACTAAAATTACAAAAAATTAGCTGGGCATGGTGGCAGGTACCTGTAATCCCAGCTACTCAGGAGGCTGAGGCAGGAGAATCGCTTGAGCCCAGGAAGCAGAGGTTGCAGTGAGCCGAGATCGCGCCATTGCACTCCAGCCTAAGCAACAAGAGTAAAACTCCATCTCAAAAAAAAAAACAAAAAAAAAATTAAATTCTTGAGTACACGTGCAGGATGTGCAGGTTTGTTACATAGATAAATGCATGTCATGTAGTTTGCTGCACCTATTAACCCATTACTTAGGTATTAAGCCCAGCATGCATTAGCAATCTTTCCTGATGCTCTCCCTCCCCACATCCCACCTGCTGACAGGCCCCAGCATGTGTTGTTACCATCCCTATGTCCATGTGTTCTCATTATTCAGCTCCCACTTATAAGTAAGAATATCTGGGCTGGGTGCAGTGGCTCTCGCCTGTAATCCCAGCACTTTGGGAGGCCAAGGCGGGCAGATCACGAGGTCAGGAGGGCAAGATCATCCTGGCTAACATGGTGAAACTCCATCTTTACTAAAAAAATACAAAAAAAATTAGCCAGGCATGGTGACGGGCACCTGTAGTCCCAGCTACTCGGGAGGCTGAGGCAGGAGAATGACATGAACCCATTCTCTGCAAGGTGGAGCTTGCAGTGAGCAGAGATTGCACCACACACTCCAGCCTGGGTGACAGAGCAAGACTCTGTCTCAAAATAATAATAATAATAATAATAACAACAATAATAATAAGTAAGAACATCTGAGTATCAGGACTTTTATGTTATTTCAGCCAATGGTTCTCAAAGTGTGGTTCAGAAACCCATGGAAGTATCCATGACCCTTTCATGGGATCTGTAAACTCAAACTACTTGCATACTAATACCAAGTACAATCTGGCTTCTTCACTCTCATTCTTGCATAAGCCTAGAGTGGGGTTTCGGGAGGCAACTTGCATGGACTATCACAATAGACTGAATGCAAACAGATTGAAGGTGGCATCTGAAATAATTGTTGGAGGATGAAAAGGTAGGCTCAAACTTTATTGAATCTATTCAACTGAATGCAGAGATGGAGATGAAAACCTATCTGTCTTCTGTTCAGCCAGACATTTGTAGAAGTTGAAAAAAATATAAAACAATGCTATTCTTCCCAATAATCGTTTGAAGTAGAATATAGTTATTTGAAATATTATTGTATGTACAAGTAATATGCTATTTTATTTTTAATTCATAAATATATTTGACAATTTTCAGTTCTAATTTATAATATGGTAAATATTGATAAATATAGCCCACATAAATAAAAACTCTTTGGGGACTCCAAAAATTTTTTAAAGTATCAAGAAGCCAAAACTTTTAAGAACCACTAATTCTACTTTCTAGCCTATCACCCTACCTCTCCCATTCCCTGCCCTTTTCTGAACCTGCCAGATTCCCCACTTTCAAGGGGCAGATCTCCTTTCTTACCATCTTACTCTCACGGGACACCTGGCACAATATTTCCTACTTATGGGTCTATATATCTTTCTTTCCTCCTTCCTCTCTCCCGTCCTCTCTCCCTACTTCCCCAGGCTGTGTCCTTGGTCCCAGGCATGCCTGGGCTGGTAGAATTCTGGGCTCAAAACATTTCTTCCCTCTCTTCTGCTTTCCTTCCACCTGTTCAGCCTTGAATCTGGCTCCTATAAGACACCTGTCTTTCTTCTAAGGCCTAGTAAAACAGCACTTCTCCCCAGAAATTGGCCCCCAAACCTCTTTAAGAGGATCACAGACCGAGGATCCTGAGGGAATGGAATTTGTCCCTGCCCTTTCAGCATTCGCTAATCATTTCAGGAGCCCTAATTCTGTGTCAGATACTGGGGATCCAAAGATGAGTAAGGCATATCCTTTCAACCCGCTCAGTTTCCTGGGGAAATGAAGAAGGAACCAACAGTTCTGTCTAGGGAAGGCAGGAGATGCTTCCAGAAGGCATGACATTTGTTGTGGATCCGACAAAATGAGGAGGAGTTTGCTAATGAAGAACTGAAGAGAATTTTCCCAGTGAGGAAAGAATGCTTTCAAAGGCACACAGAGGTGAAATTTCACGTCATGTCTAGGGAACTGAATAGATCAATGTGGGCGTGGGCACACATATGCATGTGTGTTTGTGCATGCACATATGTAAGTTTGCATGTTATGTGTACACATGTGCACGGGTATGAGTGTGAGCCTATGAATGCATGTTTGTGCCTATGTATGTGTGTGCTTGTGTATGTGCCTTTTGCATGCATGCCTGTGTATGCATTTGTTGAGGACATAAATGTGCCTGTGTGCCTACATGTAACTTTGCATGTGTATGTGCATGCATGTGTGTAACTCTGTATGTGGCTGTGTACATGTGTGCATGTGTGTGAGCGTGAGCCTAAGAATGCATGCTACGTCTGTTCATGTGCTTGCCTGTGCATGCACCTGTGTACATGTATGCTGTGTATGGATGTGTATGTATGTTTGCACGCCTAGGTATGCATACATTGAGTGCCTATGCATGTGTGTGCATAAGTGTGTGAAAGCATAGTGGTGATAGAATGCGAGTGTGTCTTGAGCAAACAGAGGAGGAAATGGGAGGAAAGGGAATTGTCCTAGATATATTACATATGTAGTCTTACTTCATCCTCACAACAACCTTACCACGTGGGTGGCTTGTACCCATTCTATAATAAGGATAAGTGAATTGCTCAAGGACCTAACAGTTACAGGTGATGAAGCTATAATTCAGGCCACACCTCTAACTCGTCCCCACCCACACGGACCTGAGATTGGGGTACCCTGAAGTCTGGAAGCCCAACTCTTTCTATGTGTGCCCCTCTCAGGTGGAATCTGGCTTAATTCCTGAGTGCCTGACATTCCACTGGGAGAACTTCAGTGGATGGTGTGTTCATTTTCCAGATAATTCCTCTAGTGTGTGCCAGGGCAACCCAGTTCCTCTGCCACTAGGCAGAAGCTAGTACATTTTTCAAAGCTTTTTCTGCAATTCAGAGAGCCCACAGCAAAACACAAAACCATAATTTCACTCTGAAAATGGCCAGTTGGAAAATGAAATGGGAGGTCATGGGTTTGAGGATATTGGGTAAAACCATCAAATGTTCTCCCTGCTCAACAAAGCATACTGAGAGCTTGGGTTAGTTCTGCAGAGAAATGACCAGAACAGGTCAGGCACTGCCAAGCTCACTGACTTGGCCTTTCCTGGCCTTCCTCTTCTGTTAAATTTGGTCCATGAAACAGCAGTGATTCCAAACAAGCTTGTTCATGCATCATTTCAGCTAAGTCGAAAAGGAGCACTCCTCATTCTAACAGATATTAGGACCTATTTTCTGTGTTAGACACTGTTCTGAGGCCTTTCTATATTCTCTCACATAAGTTACATCTGTTTTCCATAGCCTACACCATATTTTCTGTATTCTATTTATATAGGATGAAATTATACCATATAGCACATATTACATATTTAGTGTATTTTTAGTTATATATTTAAATACTTCCATGTTGCCTATGATATACTTTATGTTTTTAGCACAATCCTTTGAGTCAATTATTTATTACCCCATTTTTTAGATTAAAAAACTGAAGCCCAGCAGGCTTGAGTAACTTGTTTAAAGTCCTGCAACCAGTAAAAGTAACAAACAGAATGCAAATCTACATCTTCCTGTAACCCAGATTTGTACCTTTTCTTCTGTGTCAGCTCTTCCACCTGGTTTCATTCTTAGTTACAGTCAGGGCATAACAGAGGTTGTGGGATCCTGGGCCACCTCCGGACACCCTCCTGAATCAGCGTGGTCCTGGCCACCACCACCCTTTCTTCATGTCCCAAAGGTGGTTGCCTTGCTGTGAACATACTTCAAATCCCGGCCTAAAGCTGTTCAGCAAATTATGACTTGCTCAGAAATAGAATATTACAAAACCTTTAAAAATTATATTTCATGGCCATAGAAATAAATGCTCATATGTAAAACAAACAACACTAATGAAGGACACATGTGGTCATCATAACATGAGATCAACATTGTGAAGAAATTCACAGAGAAAAGCCAGAAAGGAAAATCCAACTGCTTAATTAGGGATTATGCCTGGATGAGGGGCTGACAGGTGCCTTTCTTTCTTCTTTTGACTTTTCAGTATTTCACAACTTTTCCACAATAGACGTGCATCGCTTTACAATGAGGGGCAAAAATATTTAAAACCTGACTGTGGCTTGAAAACTGCTCACACTGCCCAGTTTCATGCACACTTCAAAGGGCACAGGGCTGGAGCAAGGCTCCCTTCCACAGAGCTGGCTGGAGCCTCACAGCAAGAGGGAGTGCACCTGGGGAAAACACCTCCTCCCCGCGTGGGCAGCTGGGTTTGATGTCTCTGCCCTCCAATTCTCCATTCTCATGTCACCTAAATTTCCCTGGAGAAGGCACAGGCTGCAGCCTGCAGCCGACCCTTCCTTCCCCAGCCGGTCTGCAGCATTCAGCTCTGCAACCTCCAAACCCCGAACCTCAGTCCTAAAGCATAAGCCTGCTGGGTGACAGTCTTCACTTCTGAATTTTAATCAGAAAACTCTCCTAGCCCTGTCTTGGCACCCAGGACCACAAGTAACACTGTAGCAACTGCACCTGTCTACTCATTTCTTCCCTTCACAAACATTTAAGTACTTTCTAGAAGGGACAGCCCCGCCTAGACAACAAGTTCCATTGGGAGAGAGGGGTACCTGACACCACATTGGATTAGTGGGCAGATCTGCACATTGTCCCATCGGGTAGCAGAGGAAGAGTAGCTTCTGTCCCTGGGAAGGCCGCCCACAAACAGCTGTGTCTGAGTGGGCGTCCAGAAAGATGAAGAGTGATCAAACAGGAGAATGAAAGGTCTGCATTTTGTGCAAAGCCAACAGCATGAGCAAACACACAAGGAGGGCATTTGAGGTCTGTGGCCAGAGCGTAAAATGCTTAGAGCTGAGCTGCCTTGTTGGCAGTGCCAGGGAGGTAGAAATTCCTCCTTTTGGCAAATAGAGCCAGCTGGGCCCCTAAGCACAAACTTGCTCTTAGAGAGATGCCTGTGGCAGTGCAGGAAAGAGAGCCAAGGCAGAAGGCCCACTGGGGATTGCAGTGGGCATTTTGTCTGCCCAGCCCCTCAGCAGTTTAGTAGGAATCGGCCATGGAGTAAGAGGTACATATTTATTCTGCCCTGGTGCAGAAATCAGAAGATGAAATCAGAAATGAGAATTTATGCAAGCTGGGTTTCTCAGGATCTTCTGCAGACTCAGGCCTGCCTGGGAATCTGGCCTGAGATGGCCAGTGAGTTCCACTCCAGGGAACTTGGCATCAGGAACCAAAAAAGGTTAATTCCATCTCCCTGGCAACACTGGTATGCAACCCAGGAAGAAAAAGAAGCTGATGATCTTACTTGCTAGGCTGACTAGAGCATAAATGGAGCTATTTTGCAAGAAATGACGAAGCAAAGAGGAGAACAAACAGAGGTCACCAGTGAGAACTGTTGGGGCTCTGCACGGCCCCTGTCTCTGGGTCCATTCTGGAAGTCCAACTTTAGCCATTCCTTCCCATTCCATGAGGTTGGAAGGAGAGTCTGATACATTTCTGCATTTCTTTTTTGTTATTAAGGTTGCAAGTTTAGTTTCTATTACTTGCAACCAAAAAGTCCTAAGTTACATAAAGGTTCTTATAAAAGTTCTGGCCTGAACTAAGTCATCATAGTGGGGTTAAAAAGAACAACGCAGCCAGGTGCGGTGGCTCACATGTGTAATCCCAGCATTGTGGGAGGCTGAGGCAGGTGGATCATGAGGTCAGGAGATCCAGACCATCCTGGCGAACACTGTGAAACCCCATCTCTACTAAAACTACAAAAAAATTAACCAGGTGTGGTGGTGGGCACCTGTAGTCTCAGCTACTCGGGAAGCTGAAGCAGGAGAATGGCATGAACCCAGGGGGCGGAGCTTCCAGTGAGCCGAGATCGTGACACTGCACTCCAGCCTGGGCAACAGAGTGAGCCTCCATCAGGAAAAAAAAAAAAAGAACAGTTATTTAGACTATGAAGTCAAACAGAAGGAGACTGCCTGCTTTGTCATCTAGCCAATCTCAATTACTCACAGACTGTCCCCATCACATGCCCTCTCCCAAGGCAACTATGAACTTCAGAAAGAGAATGCTTTGGCTCTTTGCTACCTAGAAGCCCCCTTTCTACAACCAGGCCTCAAAGCAGACCTGGAAAGGAAAAATAAGCAGGGTCTCTGTCACATGAGAAATGGACAGAGGGCTCGAATCACCTAGTGACTGTCTTGGCCCTTGCTTCTTTTAAGAAGCAAGTTGGGCAACTAGCAGTATTGAATCACCCCAGACTGGGTTTTCTGAGGCCTGGGGATAAAATGACATCATCACCTTTGTGGAGCAGCAAACTAACATCAACACAAGCACCCCCACTGCCAGGACATAAAGAAAGGTGGTAACAAGCTCCAGGGCAGAAGGAGCTCCATGATTGTTATCAGGGGAACCAACCCCCAGCATTTCAACGTAGGTTCTTTTCTATTTTCCCTAAGTGTCGGCCGATCTGAGAAATAAAGAGAAAGAGTAAAAAAGAGAGAAATTTTACAGCTGGGTCTCCAAGGGTGACATCACATGTCGGCAGGTTCCATGATGCGCACCTGAGCCGCAAAACCAGCAAGTTTTTATTAGGAAATTCAGAAGGGGAGGGAGTGTACGAATAGGGTGTGTGTCACAGAGATCACATGCTTCAAATGGCAATAAAAGATCACAAGGGCAGAAGGGCAGAGCAAGGTCACAAGGCCAGGGCAAAATCAGAATTACTTGTCCCACTGTGCATGCATTGTCATTGATAACCATCTTAACAGGAAATAGGGTTCAAGAGCAGAGAACCAGGCTGACTACAATTCGCTAGGCTGGAATGTCCTAATCCTAGCAAGCCTGAGGGCACTGCAGGAGACTAAGGCGTATTTCATCCCTGATCTTCAACTGCATCAGACAGACACTCCCAGAGCGGACATTTTAGAGCCCTCCCCCTGGGAATGCATTATTTTCCCAGGGCTATTCCTTGCTGAGAAAAAGAATTCAGTGATATTTCTCCTATTCGCTTTTGCAAGAAGAGAAATATGACTCTGTTCTGCCTGGCCCCACAGGCAGTCAGACCTTATGGTTATCTCCCTTGTTCCCTGAAAATCGCTGTTATCCTGTCCTTTTAGGATGCCCAGATTTCATATTGTTCAAACACACGTTTTACAAGCAATTTGTGCAGTTAACGCGATCATCACAGGGTCTTGAGGTGACATGCATCCTCAGCTTACAAAGATGATGGGATTAAGAGATTAAAGTAAAGACAGACATAGGAAATTATAAGAGTATTGATTGGGAAAGTGGTAAATGTTCATGAAATCTTCACAATTTATGTTCAAAGATTGCAGTAAAGACAGGCATAATAAATTATAAAAGTATTAATTTGGGGAACTAATAAATGTCCATGAAATCTTCACAATTTATGTTCTTCTGCTGTGGCTTCAGTTGATCCCTCCATTTGGGGTCCCTGACTTCCTGCAACAGATTGTCCCCCAATGACATCTACACTTCTCTCCTTCTCCCATGTTTGTAAATGTCACTCCAAAGCCATTTCTCCCTTCAATTAGAAAACTCTTTATTCACACTTCCTCTGACAAGTTTAATAGCTTCATTTTGCAGTTTGGGAAATTTTCCATTAAAAAAATCGTGCTCAGATTTTTTTTTATCTGTTCCAGATTTTCAAATTTCAGGGCAGCTACATATTTGTTGGCTCTATCAAAGAGAACAGGAAGAAGGCCCAGCCAAGCTGGAGCCTGGCACCACTTCACACAGGCATCTCCTGGAAACAGGTTCCAAACTAAAGGAAAGGCATATCCTTTCCCAGGTGGATGCGGTTCTGCCATTTCTAACCCATACCTGCTTCCTAGGTGTTGGATGAAGAGTGTGGGTGTGCACAGCTTGGGTTGGGGAGAACTTGGAGAAGCCCATCCTTTCCTGCAAAAGCTCCTCATAGCCCCAGGTTTCTCCATTACTGGATTTCAGCAGTCTCTGTTCCAGTTAAGACAAGATGCCTAGCTCCACTCACAGAATCAGACAATGGAGTTACAGCAGATTTTTTTCCTTTTGACACATTTCAAAGATTCAGAAAATATTCAAGCATAAATGGTTTTCCTTCTTGGGCTGGAAAGTCTCTCTTCCATCTGTGCAGAAGCCGTGCTTTCTCTCCTCTCTGGTTCCAGGTCAATTAAGTCATGTGACCAATTTGCCTGCTTTGTGCAGAAATTGTCTCCCTACCTGAGCCCCCAAACCCTTTTCTCATTGATGCTCTGAAGCCTTTTTAAAGAGCAATCTTAAAGCTCAGAGCGGAAGTGAAGATGTAGAAGAGACCACACAGCTGCCGAGATGGCAGAAGGGAGGGGGTGCTGTGGGTTTGATGAAAGTGGCCTCATTTTTCCATGAAACTTCATCTTACAGCTCCCATGAGCATGTGTGAATCCCTTTAGGATGGCATCAAGCTGCAAACAGGAAGCTTCTTTTATCTCCTCTGACAAAACTGCTCTCCTTTTCACCTTCGCTGGATGTTTATTGAGCACCTAGTATGTACTGACATCCTCATCACTCCAACTTTTATGACACTGTTCCTTTTTCCACTCCAAAGCAGTCAAAAGTTTTCAAGACTCCAAGTTTCCTCACCTTTCCAGCACCTGTAATAATGCCATATCAGGAGCAGGTAATGCTGCTCCTGGCTTTGTCCAGAGCAGCCAAATAGGTGACTTTTCAGGGTCAGTCACAAACCAGCAAAGGTAAAGAAACTAAAGGGTGGTGCTGGACCTGAGAGACTGCCTCAAAGAAAGTTCTCTGCTGAGAGCCCAGCTTCCTCTCCAGCCCCAGATCTATCCTTACAGATAATCACCTCTCCTGTAGTTTCCCAGATGTGCAGCCTCTCCCCTCCCCCAATGCACCTGAAGGGCAGATCAGAGACTACAGGGGAGAAGCAAGACACCAAGGTCATTCAGCACCTCCACGAGGACTGCACCACCCTATTGTCTCATCTTCCTCTAGTGGACACCAGGGAGGGATCAGGGTCTCCCCCTGCAAGGCTGGAACAAGGAGACCTATGTACCAAGAGTATCACCTGTCCCAGGGAGACAAGAGCCTCAGATGAGCAGGTAACCCCGGAGAGCCAGGCTAGGGAGGGGCTGAGTAGGTGATATTGAGACCGACCTCACCAGGGCCCAGGATGTCATGCAACTTCTAGGCAGGCTAATGCCACAGAACCTTCTGAAACCAATGTTTTTATTATTTATTATTATTATTATTATTTGTTCAACTGAGTAGAAGAAGAAAGAAAAACGTAACCGCTGTTAAGACATATTGTATGCTTGTTTCTGTTCCAAATAAGGGATTGCTTTTATGTACAGAACATCACATAACATTGTAACAAATTTAGGATTCTCTCTCAATTCAGTTTTCTGCCTTTCTCAAAAGCATTAGTTACACTCACTGAAGATGAAGATCACTTACAAGGATACATTTACAAAATCTGGTTGAAGATATTTTTAAAAGTTGGTTTTCTCTGACATTTACCTCAGCACAATATTTCCCTGTTGTCTGGAGCTCTTGTTCTCTCCTTGGCTGTGCATTTGTTTGTGGGGGTGTGCAATTTTCTGTCACAGACACATTCTTGAATTTAAATTTTTCAGAAAGAAGGAGCTCCCTCCTTTCTAGTAACATGTATTCTGAGGTCTCAGGATTTCAGATGTCATTGGCTGCCAACTTCAAGCAGTTGCTCTTTTGTCTCAGGCAGAGAGGTACAGAGGGATGCAAAAGGGTGCAAAGAGAGAGAGGTGCAGAGAGGAGAGGTGCAGAGAGAGAAAGAGGCAGAGAGAGAGGTGCAGAGAGGAGAGGTGCAGAGAGAGAAAGAGGCAGAGAGAGAGGTGCAGAGAGGAGAGGTGCAGAGAGAGAGGTGCAGAGAGGAGAGGTGCAGAGAGAGAGGTGCAGAGAGGAGAGGTGCAGAGAGAGAGGTGCAGAGAGGAGAGGTGCAGAGAGAAGAGGTGCAGAGAGAGAGGTGCAGAGAGGAGAGGTGTGGAGAGAGATGCAGAGAGAGAGGTGCAGAGAGGAGAGGTGAAGAGAGGAGAGGTGCAGAGAGGAGAGGTGCAGAGAGAGAGAGATGCAGAGAGAGAGGTGCAGAGAGGTGCAGAGAGGAGAGGTTCAGGTGCAGAGAGGAGAGGTGCAGAGAGAGATGCAGAGAGAGAGGTGCAGAGGACAGAGGTGCAGAGAGAGAGGTGCAGAGGAGAGAGGTGCGGAGGAGAGGTGCAGAGAGGTGCGGAGAGGAGACGTGCAGAGGGGAGAGGTGCAGAGAGAAGTGCAGAGAGAGAGAGATGTAGACAGAGGTTCAGAGAGAGAGAGATGCAGAGGAGAGAGGTGCAGACAGGAGAGGTGCAGAGGAGAGAGGTGCGGAGAGAGAGGTGTGGAGAGAGAAATGCGGAGAGACAGGTGCAGAGGAGAGAGGTGCAGAGAGGTGCAGAGGAGAGAGGTGCAGAGAGGTGCAGAGAGGAGAGGTGCAGAGAGGTGCAGAGAGGAGAGGTGCAGAGAGAGAGGTGCAGAGGAGAGAGGTGCAGAGAGAGGTGTGGAGAGGTGCCACCTGCAGTTGTTCCCTTAGCTTTCCCTGCGTGTCCCAAATGCACACGGAGACAGGTCAGCCCTGGAGAAGACAGGCAGGAGTGGGAAGGAGAGAGAAACTCTGTGTGTGTATACGTGGTATGTAGTGTGCTTGTGTGGTGTACGTGTGGTGTGTGGTGTGTGTGGTGTGTGGTGTGTTGTGGTGTGTGGTGTGTGTGCACGGAATGTGTCGAGTGTGTGTGTGTGATATCTGCTATGTGTAATGTGTGGTGTATGAGTAGTGTATGCGTGGTATGTGTAAGGTGTGTGTGTGGTTTGTATGTATGGTGTGTTTGATGTGCTGTATGTGGTGTGTGTGGTGTGTGTATGGTATGTGTGTGGTTTGCATGTGTGGTGTGTTTGATGTGGTGTGTGTGGTGTGTTGTGGTGTGTGTGGTATGTGTAAGGTGTGTGTGTGGTTTGTATGTGTGGTGTGTTTGATGTGGTGTGTGTGGTGTGTTGTGGTGTGTGTGGTATGTGTATGGTGTGTGTGTGGTTTGTATGTGTGGTGTGTTTGATGTGGTGTGTGTGTTGTGTTGTGTGTGTGGTATGTGTATGGTACGTGTGTGGTTTGTATGTGTGGTGTGTTTGATGTGGTGTGTGTGTTGTGTTGTGTGTGTGGTGTGTGTATGGTACATGTGTGGTTTGTATGTGTGGTGTGCTTGATGTGGTGTGTGTGTTGTGTTGTGTGTGTGGTGTGTGTATGGTGTGTGTGTGGTTTGTATGTGTGGTGTGTTTGATGTGGTGTGTGTGGTGTGTGGTATGTGTATGGTGTGTGTGTGGTTTGTATGTATGGTGTGTTTGATGTGGTGTGTGTGGTGTGTTGTGGTGTGTGTGGTATATGTAAGGTGTGTGTGGTTTGTATGTGTGGTGTGTTTGATGTGGTGTGTGTGGTGTGTGTGATGTGTGTGGTATGTGTATGGTGTGTGTGTGGTTTGTATGTATGTTGTGTTTGATGTGGTGTGTGTGATGTATTGTGGTGTGTGTGGTATGTGTGTAGTGTGTCATGTGTGTAGTATATGTGATGTAGTGTGTGTGTCATGTGTATGTGATGTGGATGATGTGTGGTGTGTGTGAATATAGTGTGTTAGGTATGTGTGATATGGGTAGTGTGTGTGTGTGTGTAGTATGAGCGAGGTGTAATGTATTGTGATATGTAATGTTTGTATTTCTGATGTGTGGTGTGGGTGGTGTGGTTTATATGTGTGTGGTATGTATGTGACTGGGATGTGTGTATGATATGTGTATGGTATGTAGTATGTGTGGTGTATGTGATATCTGTGCATGGGTGTGGAGTGTGTGACTGGGATGTGTGTATGATGTATGTGTGTTATGTACTATGTGTGGTGTGGTGTGCAGTGTATGTGATATCTGTGCATGGGTGTGGTGCGTGTGAATGGGATGTGTCTAGGACATATGTGTGTTATGTACTATGTGTGGTGTGGTGTGCAGTGTATGTGATATCTGTGCATGGGTGTGGTGTGTGTGAATGGGATGTGTGTATAACATATGTGTGGTATGTAGTATGTGTGGTGTGTGCAGTGTATGTGATATCCGTGCATGGGTGCAGAAGTGTGTATATGACATATGTGTGCTATGTAGTATGTGTGGTGTGGTGTGCAGTGTATGTGATATCTGTGCATGGTTGCAGGAGTGTGTGTATGACATATGTGTGGTATGTAGTATGTGTGCCGTGGTGTGCAGTGTATGTGATATCTGTCCTTGGGTGTGTGGGGAGTGTGCATGATTACTCCCTGCGTGCTCTGTGCTCTGGATGCAATGAGGCTGGTCACTTTTGCGGTGCAGGTGGAAAGGAGTTTTCTGGCCAGTGCTTGATTAGCTCTCGTGAGGAATGGTCACCCTTGTACGGGTGTCCTGCAAGCTGCCCGGGGAGACCTCCACCTGGTTCTCCCTGCCTGGCAGGCAGTGCTTCCTGAGCAGAGGCTGAGGATGCTGAGGGCTGGGTCGGCGGACGGCGGGACAGACTGGAAACCCAAGCACCCGCTGAAGCCCTCTGGAGCTCACTGCAGAGGCTCCATCTTCTCTTGATCACGTCCCCACACAGAACCCCGTGAGGCTTTGTCTCCCCACCTCGAGGGTGCAAGGAAGCCCCCGGGTCCAAAGCCAATCCCACTCCACGAGGAAAGGCCTCTGCAGCCCGCGGATGGACCCCTGAGGTCTCAGCCTCCCCCGCTCCAGGGAGAAGCAGCGCTTCTGGCTCAGGGAAAGAAGCCCGCATTGCATTCTCTAAATCTGTTCCGCTTCCCTCATGCTGGGTCCCCAGGCTGGAGACACATCTCCACTCACCCCTGCTCCTGGGCCCCATGCCTGTAGGTCCCACATTTTCTCTCCACCTGCCTGTGACCCACTGCTCCAGGCAGTGGCTGTGAGAGATTAATTCACATGTACAAATCAAGAGAGGCAGCGCCCACCCTCTTGTGGCAAGACAGAAACAAGCAGAAACCCCAGACACCTCCTGGCAAATGAAGGCCCGTTGGCACACAAGCCCATCTTCCAAGGCAGTGTCCACTCCTGAGCTTGTCGAGAGGTTAAGAGGTCCCATGGGGGAGCACAGGGCTGGGCCACGCTGCCTGCACATCCTGCCCAAACAGAATTTGGAGGAGCTGGCGGGGTGAGAAATCATGGCCTCTGCTCAATCTAATGCCCTTCCCTATCCCCAGTACTGCACATTCTAGACAGCAAAGTTCAGTGATCAACCACTTTAAGCAGAGACCACGGGGGTAAGCGTCTCACCTCAGCCAGGCTTATGGGAAGATGGAGCTGAGGATGAGGACCAGTGTAGGAATGAAGCCATCATGGGTGCCTGACCATAAAGAATTCATGAGAGATGTTCTGACTTGTGGGCTGGAACTGGCCAGTCCTTACCATGCAAATGCACACCTTCACCCAACACATTGAGAGTTCTGCAAATAGCACCTACACCCTAGACAGTGAGAGTGTGCAAAGGAAATAGGCACTCATGGTCAGGTGTGAGAATGAAATGGGAGCTTGCAGTCAGGTGAGTGTGTGAATGCAATAGGAGCTCATAGTCAGGTTCCATGCAGGGCGGGAGGCCAGCATGCAATCACATCTCCCCTCTCAGAGAAAAATGATGCAGCCTGGAGGGAGGGCCACCCTTCGCCAGAGGAAATCAGGATCCAAAAATACTCCCCACAGCTGAGCAGGAGAGCTCCAATTACGTGGAACTGAGCAGAGCTGCAGAAAGGACTGGGCTTGCACTAAAACCATTTGATTAAATGGTCGTGGCAGAACATAGGTGGTGGGAATATGAATGCTCACTGTAAGATGGTTTCATCCTCGCTGTGTGTTTGAACATTTGTATAATAAAATGTGGAGGGCAGGGGTGGTGGAACAACGTTTGCACCTGCAGAGGACAGGAGAAGAGAATGACAGCAGTTCATGTGAAAATCTCTAAGGTCCTCAGGCAGCAATCAATGGCCCCATCTCCAACAAATCAGCTTCCCCATCACTACTGGGTCCTCAGACCCTCACCCAAGAGCGCAGCCATCTTGTGGGTGTAGCGTCTTCTCCTCCCATGCCTGTGATTCCTGGACTCCTGCAAGACTTTGCTATATTTTGAAACTATATCCTTGATTTTGGCATTAAAATGTCTATTTTAATGTTAAATGCTGGTGATAACAGGTTTTCTTTCTTCTTTTTTTTTTTTAATGCTTGCATCTAGCAGAATAAAATGTTGGCAACCTTGGACTGGTATCGAATATTCTTTTTGGAAATGTGACTGACCTGTGGAAACCAGATCTAGGTACTTCCAATATGGTAGAACGTGTGGACTTGGATTCCCACAGCCATGGCCAGGAACCCCAGATTCACCACCTACTGGCAGAAACTGAGATCTCCCTCTTGCCTCCCATCGGAAGTGAATAAACTTTCCTAAGGCAAATTTAGGCAAGTTCTTCACTAAGGCAAGTTTATTCACTTCTGGTAGAGGGGAACAAGAAGGCCCCTCAGTCTCAACATCCTTTAAAAAAAAAAAAAAAAAAGAACATTTCAATGCACAAAACTTAATTGAATCTTTTTTAAAAAAGTCATTTGGGGAACAGCTGGAGACATTTGAATATGGACTGGGTTTTAAATGATATTGGGTATTATGAACTTCTTCAGATATGAAAAATGGTAACGTGGTTACATGGGAGAAGGTCTTTATTTTTAGAGACATGTGCTGAAGTATTTAGAGGTGAAGTTTTCCGATACCTGCAATTTCCTTTGAAATGGTTGAGGAAAAAAATAGAGCAAGAAGCACATTTGGCAAAATCTAGGTGACAGATATATAGGTGTTCATATATTCTTCTCTTAAAACTCCTCACTTACTGATTTTTTGGGCAGATTAAGATGATATATCAGAGAAAGTACTGTGCCTGAGACCAAGGCAGGCAAGGACAGAGCCATGGCCCCACCAGCCACCATCCCCAGGGTCCCAGCTGTGCCCTACTCCAACAAGACAGGCTCTTGATGAAATCCTGTGCAGAAGCCTTATCACCTTCCTGCATATTCTAAATGTTCAGCCCCACCCACCAGTAAGCTTGCCATTGTGTCCTGGGATCCCAAGTTATTTAAATTGTTTGTATCTGTGGGGTTAGGCAACTGGCCAAGAAGTCCCAGAAGTAACAAAGAAATTCTAAAACAATGATTTGGGTGACAGAGAGAAAGAGGGACAGAGAGAGGAAGTGACAGGAAAGAGGGACATAAGGTGGGAGAGAGACAGAAAGGAGAAGGAAAAGGAGGGAAGAGGAGAAGTGACAGCAGTGGCAGAAGGAAGCCCCTGAGCAGATTGGCCATTGGAAGCTTTTCTTTAAGTCAGATCATCAGACCGGGGCACAAGACAAAATGTGTGCCCCCCTAGCTTCACTACCAACTCTCCTTATTGCTACTTTTTCTTATTATGCTCATAAACTCAACATGGCCTCCATGTTTATGAAGATGGAGTGACGTATCATTGATGGTGTTTGACCACTCACTAGCTGAGTGTGTCCTCATGTCTGAAATCAACGTGTCACGTGGATGGCAGACTGACCTGCAGAAGGCTAGGAAAGAAATATCTTGTGCCTCAGGGAGATCTGAGCACATAAAAGGACAATAAGGGAGGGATTCTCAGACAGGAGGTGAGTACAGTGTATTTCTTGCCATCTGATGCCATAGTCCTTCCCCAAACTGGAAAGTTCTGGAGTTCAACCCACTTGCCAAAACCAAGTACAGCATCAAGTGAAAGCAGCCACAGAGCACCTGTGACACCTACCTTGATGAAGAGGCCCCTGAAAGGGCTTTGTGTCCAAGAGGAGAGGGAAGGTAAACGCAGTGATGAACTTCAGCAGCGATCTCCAACTAAAGACCAAAGAGTAGCACGAGGTCCAGACTTTCTTGGCCAGAGCCTCTGACAATAGCCCAAAACATCCTTCCACACTGTAGATAAGTTCCCCATTCTTCATAGAAATTGACCTTTCTGGCCTTGAAGCTTGAAATTTCTATTTGTTTTATCTGAGTTCCTTCCCCAGAAAACCATTTTCAGGCCTCTCAAAAAAAAGTATCAAAAACTGAAACTCACCAGATCACCACATCCAGACAATGAGACTTTGGACCCCTCATTCATCATGATTGCTTCCTTGCCCCTCCCTAGCTCCTGTTTTCTTACACATTGTTACATTTCTTCCCTGCTATATAAAAACCTGATTTTAGTCCATCAAGGAGATGGACTTGAGACCCAGTTTCCATCTCCTTGGCTGCAGCACCTAATTGAAAACTTCTTCATTGGCAAAAAAAAAAAGTTCCCCATTCTTGGTCCAACACTAGACCCAAAAGCTACCACAAAGGGGCTGCCCAATGAAGGTAAGGAGTGAAGGTTCACCCTGAGATGGTAGAAGCAAGGTTCCCTGGCTCCTGGAATCTTCCATAAACTCTGAGGGGTGTCAGCCTATCTTATCTTCTTTGAATTCTCAGCTCTTCCAAGATGCAGCCATGAATTCTTTCCTCTGCAGAGACCATCCTCCCCAGCCCTAAGCTCCCTGCCAATGAGGGCTCCAGGAGCAAGAGTCACCAAGTCAGAGCTGGCACCTCCTAGCTACTCCAGCACCTGTTAGCTCAGTCTGAAGGCCTGAGTGCCCGCCTTGGTCCCACTCCTCTGTCTTTACATTACTCCCAAAATTATCAGGGCCTGGAGCTTAGACTACGAAGTCAAGAATGCCACTCCCCGATGAAAACCCTCACTCATCATTTTCATATTTTTCCATCTCCTCTGGTCCCCCCAACCCCAGCTCCTCAATTCCATACATCTATGATTCAAAGTCCAGCACAGATTCCACATTGAAAAGCCATCAAGGGCAGGGAGAAGTGTCTGTTAGGCCGCTGTTCTGGCTGCTGCTTGCTGCAAGCACCTGTAAGTGCTGGGGGCCACAGTACAGAGAAACTGGAGGCCAGCAGAGGGTTGCTATTATAGCCCCATTTCAGGGAGGAGGGAGCTAAACAGAGATTGCAGTCATCACTCCTCACTTCTAGTCAGTCTTTTCACATCTCTGAAATTTTACATTGGGCAATTTGTCTCCATTTGCATTGTCGTGTCCATCACTCAGGGACTGGCTCTCTCTTCTGCACCATTGCAACGGTTTGCCATTACTCTATGCACACATGTATGAATAAATGTGCATCAAGCTCTGACTGCAGGGCAGGTCCTGTGCTAGGCACTGGGGAAATATGCTGCTTCTGCCACTGCAAACGAGAAAATGAGCAATGCCAAGTTGATCTTCCCAAAGACCAGCACTAACTTGTCACTTTCCTACTCAAAATTTCTAGAAAGGTCCCTTTATCTCATGGCCTAGCTCAATACCTAAGGGAGTTATTAAGACAGAAACTAACTAGTGTTAGTACCTCCTTGCCCAGTCTCCACTCCAGGAAAGACAGCCTAGTTTTATTTCTAAAACTCTGAGCTCTCCTTATCTTTACCTCTCCCTACTCAGAGAAGCTTAAGAGCTTTGTGTGAGTGTGAGTGTGTGTGTGAATGCAATCCTAAACTAAAGCTGGTCACATAAAAAAGGGGGGGAGGTGAAAACTTTCAGGATAAAAGCAGAAGCCAGCAGAGAGGAAGTTTTTTGTTTGTGTGTGTGTATTTGTTTGTTTGTTTGTTTGTTTTTTGAGACAGAATCTCTCTCTGTCGCCCAGGCTGGAGTGCAGTGTCACAATCTTGGCTCACTACAAGCTCTGCTTCCTGAGTTCATGCCATTCTCCTGCCTCAGCCTCTCCAGTAGCTGGAACTACAGGCTCCCGCCACCATATCTGGCTAATTTTTTTGTATTTTTAGTAGAGACGGGATTTCACCGTGTTAGCCAGGATGGTCTCGATCTCCTGACCTCATAATCTGCCTGCTTCAGCCTCCCAAAGTGCTGGGATTAAAGGCGTGAGCCACCATGCCAGGCCCTGAGAGGAAGTATTTTTACCAGAGGCAGGGGACAATCACTCCTCAGCTGTATTAGGTAGATGGAGGAACAATCGTGAACACATGAGAAAGAGGAACCTGGGTCCTCTCTCAATTTTTCTGACACAAGATAAGCTTCAGATCCTTTGATGATACCATGGTGAAGAGGAAGAAGTCTCATTCGCAATTTCTACTGAGTATCCTCCCAGCTAGATAGGTGAGGTCTGAGAGCAAATTTAATCTGATTAAGAGAAATAAAGGAATATGGCCTGTCATACCCTGTTGCTGTGAAATAAGATTTATACCAAAGGTCAAAACTCTGTGACTGAATGCTTTCAGATCTCCATGACCAGATCCAAGCTTGAGTCTCCAACTTAGCCCACCTCTCCACTACCTAACATCTAGGTAACATCTATAACATGTTCAAGCATCACCTAAAAGTGTCCACTTATTTCAATTTTTTTTTTTGAGTTAGTAACTCCCATCCCCGTGCAACACTTGCTGCAGACGTCTTTCTAAATGTCTGATCTTCCTATTAGCAGAACCAACTGCTGAGTGCCCCCCAACAGAACTCATCTCCTGACTAATATCCCCCAATCTAGAAGCCGCTATGGCTGGAAATGTATCTATGTCTACTACATAAAAGATATCCATAGTCACTGCTCACAAACAAGAGGAGGGGGAGGAGGCATGAAGCCCGACTGTCAAGTGGACTGGCATCTTCAGTTGGCCTCGTGCCAGCTGTGTTCCTTGGGCAGGTTAATCTCTCTTACCCACCTCAAAATATTGTTATGAAAAATGAGAGGATATATGTAATTATTGAAAGAGGCCCACACATAAAGTGCCCCAAGACGCAAGAGTCCTTCCCACTGAAAATAGTGCTTAGCAAAGAAAATGGGAATAAGATGCTGTGGTGATAAAGGGAAGATCCAGATTCAAAGAAAGCTTAGAGACAGTGCTAAATATGCAGATGTAATGGCCAAAGGGATAGGAAAAGAAAGCTACTCAGGGCAACGCCAAGTAGAAACTATGGAGAATCTTAATAGACCCGCATGCAGGGTAGGTCACCAAGTCCCGTGACATGAAGCCCGCTCCAGGAACCTGGGGCCACTTGTTCATTCTCAATTTGCGCTCCCCACACACCTGTGTCTCGCCAGTGTGACCCACACTTCGGTCTTCCTCCCTGTGCCACCTGCAGACTCCAACTGACATTTTTTTCTGGCCCAACCTATTTGTGTCTGATAATCTTACACATGGGTCTCAGGCATGAGCAAAAAGGTTTAAATAGAAAAATTCAAAGGATTCATGGAATCAGCTTCTAAAGATCGAAAGCTACTGGCATGCACTAGGGTATGCATGGCTCCACCTGGGTCCTCACCATTTCCAAACTGGGATTTGGGGTCAAGCCAGCTCCCTCGTCCGTCAGCAGAAGCCCTTCCCCTGTCCTAGGGCCTGTTTGCATGAATGGCACGTGGGTTTCTGGGCAAGAGTGAAAAACAGAAATGAACAAATGAAGGCTAGCTTGGTTCTAGCTTACCCTGCAGGGACAAAGTGACTGCAAGTAAAAGCCGAGAGTTGCTTTCATGAGTACGCTGTGAGGCTCCAGACACAGGCGGGGCTTGCTCCAGGGGCCTGGATGAAAAAGTGGCACAGAAAGGGGGTACCCCACTTCTCCCTGGCTTGGGGCCTGCTTGGATTCAAGAAGACAGAAGCCTATGCAATAATGTGGAGCCCCGTGGGGAGCAATGCTACTTGGAGAGCTCTGGGAAGCAGCAGGTAGAATATGAATTGGGGCTTTATAAAAGGGCAGGCAGGCGAGTGAGTGGAGGGGCCTCTCTCAAGCAATGCCAGAAGGAACTCAACATGGAGACCAGAATAGAAGAAAAGGACGGGGCCAATTGAGAGCCCACTTGACTTTCCCTAGGAACTCCAAGCTCTCTAAGCACACATGGAAGGCTGAGATCCTGCCTCCACTATGGTAGTAAACAGCCACCAGCATTCAGACTATACATATTGGAGCTATTTTATTGTAAGTGCATACTAATGGTCCTGGGGACCGTAGGGATCACACACAAATGTGAGGTGAGCACCTCACATTTCAGAGAGAAGAGGCTCCACGTTAGGCACTGAGCTGTGGTCCCAAAGACCAAGCCTCTTGCAGGAGGGACACAGACTTTGTTTGACCAAGGGATTGGCTATAACCACACACAATGGCCCATGATCTAACACCAAATGAATAGCATAGATGACAAGAAGTTTGAAATTCAGAAAACGTTAAGGTCAGTGTGTGTTGAGGGCTCCAGGGAGGCATCTCAGAAAAGATTCACTTGTTCTTTCCCTATTTTTTTTTTTTTTAGCCCTCATGATACTGATTAAGATTTAACAGGAGTGATCTTAGTTTCCTATTGCTACTACAACAAATTACCACAAAGTTAGTGGCTTGAAACAACGCACATTTATTATCTTACAGTTCCTTAGGCTAGAAGTCCAACATGGGTCATTGAGCTAAAGTTGGAGTGCTGGGTGGGCTGAGCCGCTTTCCCAGAGGCTCTGGGGAAAATCAGTTTTCCTGCCCTTTCCAGTTTCAGGAGGATCCCACAGCCCTTGACTTGTAATTTCTTCTCCATCTTCAGCCATCAGCGTGGCACCTCTCTGACCCTTATTCCATTTTCCATCTCTCTGATCATAGGCAAGAGAGGTTCTCAGCTTTTAGGGACTCGGGGTTAGATTGAGCCCACATGGTAATTCAGGATAATCTCTCCTACCACACTTTTTAAACTTCATCACATCTGCAAAGTCCTTTTTGCCATGTGAGGTAACACCAGTTCCAGGAGTTGGCATGAGGATCTTTGGTGGGGGAAGCATTATTCTGCTTATCAGAGAGCAGATATTGTCCGAGGAAAAGTAAAAAAGATAGAAGTCTCTACCACAAAAGCATGTCCGTTTCTCATGCAGCCTACCTTCGTGGTACATTCCTAGCAGTCACATCACACAGGGGTTCACATGAAGTTTACGGTCAACTAAAATTGCAAGATCGTTTTTTATGTTTAGGGCTAAGTCCTAAATAAACAATACCCATGTCAATAGTTTTTTTCTTGAAAGAAACTCTATTTTCAAGAACGAAAGTGTTCAAATTATGATCGATTGATTTAGAGTAGCTGATGTTCAGTAGGGCTTCTGGGTTAGCACTCACAATCAAGAGAATCACATTTTCATCTTAAATAAACAAACACACATTGACCTGTGGCTCTCAGAAATGAGTTTTCATGAAAGACAATTTAATTTAATTTTTATTTAAGAAAGTTTGCCAGCCTCTTCTCATGGCCTATAATAAATGTAAATAAAACTATGCTGCTTCCAGTGTTTAACAAATTCACTATCTATGGAGCATCTCCCAAAAGTGGACCAGGCACTGCTCTGAGCTGTGGGAACACAGAGAGAAGTCAGAGCTGCTCTTAAGAAGCTCAGAGGCCAGGCTGGGTGTGGTGGCTCACACCTGTCATCCCAAGATTTTGGGAGGCCAGATTGGAGGATTGCTTGAGGCCAGGAGTTCAAGACCAGCCTAGGCAACATAGAGAGACCCCCATCCCTACAAAAAAATACAAAAATTAGCCTGGCATGCTGGTGTGCACCGGTAGTCCCAGCTACTTGGGAGACTGAAGTGGGAAGACCACTTGAGCACAGGAGGTCCAGGCTGCACTGAGCTCTGATCATGCCACTGCACTGCAGCCTAGGTGATGAAGTGGGACCCCATTAAAAAAAAAAAAATCGGAGCATTATAGGGAGAGAGGACTGTGGCCTTGGGAGAATCTCTCTGATGCAAGATCATATGAGGGTTATATGGGGGGACCAAACGGGCCACCCACCACCCAGGTGAGAGGAAGACACCAAGCCCTTCATAAGGTGACAACCGCTCCAGGTTTAAAGTCAAGGAGCAGGAACAATCCTGGCAAGGGGTAGAGGGAGCAAAGACACAGAACTGTGAAAGTTCTGTTCATGGAGGGTCTGTGGGATTAAGGGGCTGGGGTTGGGGACTGACAGGCCAGGGTAGGAGCAAAGGTAGAAGCTGGGTCCCAAGGAGCTTTGAGCCATGACAAGGCAAGAAGTAGCAGGAATGACAACTGGACACCTGGCTCTGATGGAAAGAGAGAGTGAATAAGGCTCTTCAGTCCAAGAGAACCACTGGAGGGGCCCCAGAGCACCAGGCGGTAGAAGGCATCATCTTTGACGGTGCAGGGTCTGCAGCTGGCACCATCTTTGCAGCCTCTGGCTAGGCTGCCCCCTTCCCCTGGGTTTCCATCTCCTCCTCTGGTGAGCAGGAGCTACCAACTCCTCCTCCCTATCACCGCATGATATAAAAACCCAGTGAACTGCAGCTCACAAGAGCCCTGGGACTAGTTCCAACTGCCTTACAAGAGCGAGGGCAGCCTATTGCTGTGAACGCTCGGTGCCAGCCCAATGTGTTCTGGGCAGTCTCAAGCAAACAAACAACCCGCTTAATAACGATTCATTCAGAATTGTATCCAAGAGGGCCTGGCCACTCTTCTCTAGGTGGAAACCAAATCTAACTGATTTATTTTAAGTGAGAGTTACATAAGTCATCACTAAGTATGGATTTAAGCTTTAAGAATTAATGAAAGGAAAAAATTACGAATGTGCCCAAACCACAATCCAAACGAGGCTTTGTCCTTGAACAATCGTAATTCAGGATTGTCGTCTCTGGGCCTGACAGTGAAAAGGAGACTTTATCCAGCCCCTTCTCCAAATAATAAAAATTGATTTTTGACTGAGGCAATCTATTGTTCCAGATCATTAACTTCAGAGAATAAATCATTTACTGGGGTTTGCTGTTTCAGGTGGCTGGTAGTGTAGAACTGAAAGCTGCTTTCAGCTGCAAGGAGACTGGGGAGGACAAAGCAGCCTCCCTTTTCTGATTCTCTGGGCTTCCTTTTAGGTATTTGAGTTCCAACTAGAACTGAATGCTTAAGCCTTCTCATCATGAGGGTTGAGTTTCAGCTTTTCTTTCTGAAATGCCTTCTACCCCCCACTCTGGGTCAGGTTGGGGACATTAAGGATGGAGCTGACCCCAGCAGCAACTGATTCACGGGACCCGGGACATGCCAACCCCACCCTGAGATCAGAGCAGGGAAACGGTGGAAAATACAAAGTAGCACTCTTAGTTTCCCTCTCTGTCCTCATCCTCTTTGAAATGTCCTTTTCTGCTAATGAGGCAATTCTCCCTGGTTCCTCACCCTTGTACAGGTGTGGCTTCAGCCAGGGAAGAGAGGATGGTCTTGCAGGTCACTTCCTCTGCCTTCTAGCCAAGGTCACTGGGATTGACAGTCCCTGTAGCTGTGGCGGGGAGACCTGAGGTATGAATTTGCCCTCCAGGTGCTTATTGGTTTCCTCTGGGTAAGTGGGGCAGGGGGCGTTGAATGGCCTTGGCCCCTGAAATCTTCAGAGGAGACCACTGCTGGCTCCACAGACCTGTGGCCTCTCAACCACACCCCATGGTTCCTCAGCCACCTTTCCTACACCTGCACAGCCAGTAGGGAACCAGGAAAAGTGCCTCAAACTCTTTCTTTGTTTAAGCATCCTGTGCTGCCATTTGTCCCAATGCCATCACCAGCCTAGTGGGCCTGAGGCCACCCGGGGCCAGATGTTAACCAGGACTGGAGACGCAAGTCCTTGTACTGTGGGCTTCCCCTGCAGCAGCCCCATGCCCCTGTCTTCTCGGCCCCAATCCCATGATCACTGATTAGGACCAGGAGTGGGGGACTGAGTTCCTCAGGACCCTAGGGAGAAGTTTCCCGAAATCCCTCCATCCTCATACCATGCTCCTTCCCACCTGGGGGAACAGAGCACTCCTGCATCTCTTCTTCCTTCTGATCCACCTGGCAGTTGCCCTTGTCCTAGAAACCCACACTTATTCCCTGGACTTCTGAGTTTTGTGGTCCAGGACTAGAGTCAGACTCAGTGCAAAGAGAAAAGCTCATTTAGCCTAAGGGAAGTGGTTGGGTTTGAGTCGCTTTCTGCTATTTTTAGCGATTTTTAATGAACGCAGGACTGGACACGAAGTTACTGCTTGAATTTTTCCAAGGACAGTTCTGCGGGCCTCCTCCTTCTGAGACACCAGGGATGAGGGGACTAGTAGGAGAGGTTCCACCTTGGATTCCACTGTGCAGGGCCTCCCAGGGCAGAGGAGGGACTCTGCTGGCCTGCTGCACATATCCCTTCTCAAGTGAGAAGGAAAACCAGGGACCTGGCACCAGGCCAGCAGGAAGAGAGGTGCCAGGCCTCAGTGAATGCCAGCCTCTCTCGGTCACTGAACTGCAGTGGCTGGGCCCTGGGATTTGTTAAGCATCCTGATGTGAGATCTGAAACCCTGGATGCTCAGAGCCACCATTTCCCTGTATCTTGTTCCCTGCAGAGGAGATTCTTCTCCCAGACACCAGGTCCTGGAAGGGGGATGACACACTGCCCACCTGCCCAGTTCTCTCGGTCCAGGTCTGAGCTTGTTCCTTAGGCGTCAACCCACCCACCACAGCGTCACTGCCTGCTGCATTATCACAGCCTCTGCTGCAGTCACAGCCTCAGGCACTTTCTGCTGGGTAAAGAGGAAAGTGGAGCAGGAGCCATCCAAGCCAGACCCGGACCCTGGTGAGGACCACCTTTTTGGACACTGTCATTAGGAAGCCCATTTCTCCTGCCCACTGGGTCAGAATGCACTCCTGTTGCCAGCCGCAGCTGCCCATAAATGCTCCCCAGACCCCTGGCTCCAGGGCCTCCCACTCCCCCTGAGGCCCCAGCATGTCATTCCCAGGCCTCCGTTATTTGTCCATTGGCATGGGCCTACTCCTTCACCACAACCCCAAGGCCCTGTCTTCCACTACTAGGGCTCTACTTTTCCTTTTTGTGGCCACACTGTTGCTGGGTAGGTTAAATTTATTTCTGCAAATCCCAGAGGCTTGTCCTGGGAGAGGCAAGAGGAAGGAGAGTCAGTGAGCAGAACAGCAGCAGCCAATGAACCTGCTGAGCGGGGGCTGCAGGGAAGGTGTGGGGAGCAGAGACGCTGGGCTCCTACACACTGGCTACAAGGGTCACAAGCTGCTTTCCTGCAAATGCATCTCCACCTGGGATTGAATGTTCTTTGAGCTTAATATCTGATTCTAAAATGTGTTATCATATGTAAAGCCATCTTTAACAATATCATGCCATAATCTTCAAAATTTAATAAGGCCTCCAGAGATAATTAATAAAGTGTAACATAACTTCAAAAGGAAAATGTAGTAGTATAATGTCTTAGATACTAAAAGACTGCTGCTCCCAGGTGTCCTGTCCCATGACCCTTTCACCACCTTTCAGGGAGCGTTGGCTTCTCCCAACACCATCCTGCAGGGAGGGGGAAGGGAAGAGTCAAACTAGAACAAAGAGCTAAATTCTTGCCTTTGAACTCAATTCCAAGAGCTGGGTGCTTAAAAGAGGACTGGTTTTCCCTTGAATTTCAAAGGA
Organism: Trachypithecus francoisi; assembly: GCF_009764315.1. Taxonomy (NCBI): domain Eukaryota; kingdom Metazoa; phylum Chordata; class Mammalia; order Primates; family Cercopithecidae; genus Trachypithecus; species Trachypithecus francoisi. The sequence continues at coordinate 48,826,060 of NW_022681474.1, read as the reverse complement.
TTTATTTGAGTTAAATGATCAGGAGCCAGAGCTCTGAGACTATAGCATGGAGTTAAGTCCAAGAGTGGAGGAGACGAATGTGAAGAGGGTCACAGGCTAGGATTCATAACCATTTCCCTGCCGAGGGTCATCAGCAGGATCTGTAAGTGGGAAGACACAGAATGGACATTACCTGGGTCCCTTTTAAGGCACTGAGAGAGCCAAGTTATGTTGAGGAAGAACCTGAAGGCAGGCACCGTGCAGTAGGCTGTCCCACTTCCCATCTAAAATTCTGGAAGGAGATTATTGCTTCAACTGGCTTTTCAGCATCATGGAACCCCCAGGAGAGTAGAGCTGGTGGCATGGCACGTTTGGGCAATACTATTAATAAGATTCATGGTTTCAAACAAAAAAAAGCCAATTCTGGCTATCTAAGAAAAATTAACAGTATCTTTAGCTAACTAAACCAAAGATCATCTCTGGCAGGGTCTCAGTGAGAATGCCCATAGTGGAGAGTCCTTGGCTGACAGGTCAGCCTGGAAATCTCTGACCTTTGGCCTCTGCCTTCACAGATGCCACTGCTGAGGGTCTGCAGCTGGTGCGTGAAGCTGGCCCATCTCTTTCTGCAAACATGGCTATCATCATTCTTGCACTGTTGGTCCTCTGACACTCAGCCATGCCCACCATTGTCCTTAGCAAGAGTAGGCCCTGCCCTGCCATGATCTCTGGCAGGCACACAGAATCCCCCGCCGCCATCTGCCTCCTTCTCCTAGGGATGTAGAAAATGTCTTGGCTTTTCTCCAGACTCTGCTGGAGCTGAGAGAGACTGGGGTGGTTGGACAGGCTGGCTCAGGCCCTCTCCGGTTCTGGAGGATGTTTTATATTTTGACTACTCAGAAGCCAAAACTTTTTTCTATTCGTGGTAATCCCAAGACAGAAGGGAGGCAGCTCTACCTCTGAAAACATGAATGTTAGTGGAGAAGGGGACAGATACTCCCCTCCCACGCTGGCTGGCCATAGGGTGGGTGTGTGGCCAGAGTGTGGCCAACCGGTGCTACCACTAGGGCCTGGCTTAGGAGGGACTGAGTCAGGGCTCAGGTTGGGAAGCCGATTTTCCATGGTGGCAGAGGTGGGATGGAGCCCAGCAGTCTGGTGGAGCAATGCCTGCAGCCAAGGTGAAGATGGCTTCATTGTCAGCTGTCCGTGTCCAGCGAGGGATAGTGTCTTGCTATACCCTGCTTTCCTGGGACTTGTCTGAGCCTTGGCCTGCAACCTTGCTCCAAAACAAGGACAACACAGGAACCCGAACTGAGAATTTCCCTCATGCTGGAGGCAAGGATAAGAGGAGAAGGAGGGGGCTGGGTGCAGTGGCTCACACCTGTAATCCCAGCACTTTGGAGGTCAGGGTGGGCAGATCATGAGGTCAGGAGATCAAGACCAAACTAGCTAACACGGTGAAACCCGTCTCTACTAAAAATACAAAAGCAAAATTAGCTGGGCATGGTGGCAGGCACCTGTAGTCCCAGCTATCTGGGAGGCTGAGCCTGGAGAATGGTGTGAACCCGGGAGGCAGAGCTTGCAGTGAGGAGAGATCACGCCACTGCACTCCAGCCTGGGTGACAGAGCGAGACTCTGTCTCAGGACAAAAAAAAAAAAAAAAAAAAAAAGAAGAGAGTGAGGGATCAGGTCTGAATTGAATCTGGTGAAATATTTAGCCAAATCAACAATGTTTTAAACCAAAAGAAACTGAATTACCAAGATTAAAGTTGGTGTGTGGATGGTGAGAGGGGGTGGTTTTGCCCTCAAAGGAGATGACTTCAGTGTTTTTTCTTTTTTTTTTTTTTTTTTTTTTTTGAGACGGAGTCTCGCTCTGCCCCGCCCAGGCTGGAGTGCAGTGGCCGGGTCTCAGCTCACTGCAAGCTCCGCCTCCTGGGTTTACGCCATTCTCCTGCCTCAGCCTCCCAAGCAGCTGGGACTACAGGCGCCCGCCACGTCGCCCGGCTAGTTTTTTGTATTTTTTAGTAGAGACGGGGTTTCACCATGTTAGCCAGGATGGTCTCGATCTCCTGACCTCGTGATCCGCCCGTCTCGGCCTCCAAAGTGCTGGGATTACAGGCTTGAGCCACCGCGCCCGGCCTTTTTTTTTTTTTTAATGAGATTGTCTTATGTCTGGTGTGGCCCTGACATAAAAATAAATATGAAGGCCAGGCATGGTGGCTCACGCCTATAATCCCAGCACTTTGGGAGACTGAGGCGGGTGGATCAGCTGAGGTCAGGAGTTCGAGACCAGCCTGGCCAACATGGTGAAACTCTGTCTCTACTAAAAATATAAAAAGTAGCCAGGCATGGTGGTGGGCGCCTGTAATCCCAGCTACTTGGGAGGTTGAGGCAGGAGAATTGCTTGAACTGGGGAGGCGGAGGTTGCAGTGAGCCCAGATGGCACCATTGCACTCCAGCCTGGGCGACAAGAGCAAGACTCCATCTAAATAAATAAATAAATAAATAAATAAATAAATGCCTCCCAGGAATGGCAAAGAGAGCAAAACTGCTGCACATCTGGACAGAGCAGTGCCTGTGACCGGGTCCTAGGGGAAATGGCAACTGTGTTTAACACACTGTGGGTCTTACAGAAGAGAGCCATGACTGACTGAGAGCCTTCACAGGAATGGAAGGGATTCCTTGTGCATCTCTGACAGAAGCCAGTCTCCCCTGGAAGTGAGAGAAAGTGGCCCCCACCAGCTTGTTTGTGAGATAGTTTGGGGCATGGAGCCAGAACGGTACCATTTTATTTTCTTGAACGCCTTCCCCAGGGTCTTCCCTGTGCCTTTCAGAGAACTGCACTCTTACTCTCTTCCCTGGCCTTGGATGACAGTGCCTTTGGCTCTGTGCTCCTTTGGTCACCCTCCTTTGTCCCACACATGCCACCATGTTGAACCCACTCTGGACCCCGGACCCAGCCTGCCTGGAGGATGGTCAGACAAGTGGACACCATCTCAGGAGTGATGGGTGGAGAGGAATGGGGGTTCACTCCAGAACACACTGCACAGTGACAGGAGCCCCAGCATAGCCAGAATGGAAGACTTTGAGGAAGAAGCATGGGTACCTGAAAGTGGGAGAAAAGATGAGCAAATGGCCTCCCAGGAGCCTTCACCAGATTCCCCAAGTACCAGCAGACAGTAAAAGGGGAGATGGGTCTGTGAGTCGGAGACTCCAACATTTGAGAGGCAGGTGTCCCGATGGTTCAGCTGTAGATGTGGCCCAAGAAGCCAGGCTACTGGACTATCCAGTTAGAACCTGGAGGTAAAGAAGATTTCAGCAGCCCTTAAGAATGTTTGCAAACCCCCAGATGGAGAGCATATGTCTGGGGATGAGGGGTGAGAGCAAGAAACAGTGCTCCCTCCCCACCCACAACCAACTTCCTGCCCCCAAGCCAGCTCCTCCTTCCTGGGCAGCCAGCAGCAGCTGAGGGACATGAAAGAAGTGCAGTGCCTCTGACTGCCTCCCAGGAGCCCACTCTGACCTTGACTCTAAAGGGGCTAAACATACAGTGAAGTGACATTCTCCCCTTGGCCTGAAAATTAGTGATCAGGGCTCCTGCCAAAAACATCTTCTATATTCCAAGGAGATGAGATTTAAATCAAGATTGAGATTGAAAGTGTAATTTTCGATTAAGGTTTAATATCCAAGAGACACCTACCTGGAAGTTACAGAATCTTACCAGGATGCTGTGAGGGATGGGAAGGCGATTCAACAGAGCATAGATAAAAGAAGAGTCTGGAGGGAAATAAAACTGCTCATGTTCACATCCCTCTGGGCTGAGTCTTCTCAACCAGTGAGTTACAGGGAGGCCTCAGCGTGTCATCCACTCCCTGAAGTTCCAGATGGGCTGGTACACAGGATTTGCTCTGGAAACAGATATGCCTGGTGCTCCTCTTGTCTCACCTTCTGTGAGAGGGGGAGAGGGTAAGAGGCAGGGAGAGGAACGGAGCCCACACTGTGTTGACCTGATGCTTCCCATTCATCATCTCCCTTGTCTAGACAACTTATTTATCAGACGGCAAAACTAAGGCTCCAAGAGTGGAAGCCATTAGCCCAAATGTTCTTACATTTACATCCAGCTTTGTCCGACACAAAGCCACACCCTTTCCTCTCTGTCACAAATAGTATTGGATTACACTGCCATGCCTGAAAACAACCCTCATCTTCCTCTTTTCCCCCCCGCCCAGTTCACATCACTCTGCACAAGGCCTCTTCCCTGAGGAGCCTGGCTTTGTTGCCATCAGAAATGCATTTCCCAGCATTTTCCTGGACATCAGCTATCATACTGAACACTCACCAATCTGTTCTCACGTCCCTGCCTCCTACAGAGAAGACAGTCATGAAAGCAGACCTTTCTTTAAGAGTTACAATTCTGACCCCCCACTGGGCAGTGCCTTTGTCATGTGAAAACATGCCAGCAAAGAAAAAGGCAAATCTTCTCTACAAAACATCAGTCTGTTTTCACAGGCACAATTCCCTGAACTTAGACAACCAGCCCAGAAACTGTGACTCCCATAAGGTATTTCTTCCAGGAAAACTTGGCCAGACCTAAAACAGCTCATTTTCTTCTTGAAACTGTCCCCTGCCTAATCGGCAAAAGGCTCAGCTGAGCGAGAAGCTGTGGTTTTTCCTTCCTTCATTCATTCATTCACACATTGTACCGCTGTTTGCAGAATCCACACCCGCCCCTCCCTGTGCTAAGCAGGAGGGGAGTGATGAGCGCAGAGGCTCAGGCCCGGGGAGATGCAGGCAAGTCCAATGAGCACAACACAGGGGTCCCACAGAGCTTGGCACAGCAGCAGAGGGCCGAACTCAAATTCAGGGGGCCAGGAACAGGCTGGGGAGGTAACATGTGGACTGAGATTTGATGGACAGATGTTAGCTAAGAGCATCTGTGCACGCCAGTGTGCTTTGAGGAGTGATGTTGGTGCAGCACGTACTGGGGTAGACTTTGTTCCAGTTCAAAAATGGTTGCTTGGCCAAGTGTGGTGGCTCACGCCTGTAATCCTAACACTTTGGGAGGCCAAGGCGGGTGGATCACCTGAGGTCAGGGGTTCGAGACCAGTCAGGCTAAAATGGAGAAACCCCGTCTCTACTAAAAATACAAAAATTAGCCGGACATGGTAGTGGGTGCCTGTAATCCCTACTTGGGAGGCTGAGGCAGGAGAATCCCTTGAACTCAGGAGGTGGAGGTTGTAGCAAGTAGAGATGGCACCACTGCACAACAGCCTGGGCAACAGAGCAAGACTCCGTCTGAAAAAAAATGAAGATTTCTTCTGCTTCTGGAAAAGACGGCGCACGATGGGGAATGAATTTACCCTCCTGCCTAAAACAACCAAATATCCAGATAACATATAAAACAAGGGTTTTCAAGACACTAGCATCTGACTGTGAAAAACAGAGATCCCTAGGAGATGGGAAATCAATAAGGTGCTCTTCCTGACTTGAGAGAGCTCAAGGTTGTGGCTTAGAAGGGAGAGAGCCCAGGGGGCTGGAGTCCCCAAGATCCAGTGCTGATGAGGACAGAGGTGCCCAGGAGAGAGTACTGGAGATATGTGGAGGATCCCGCAAGTATTCAGCAGAGTTCTGACCAGTGCATACGTGTGTATGAGGAAACTGTGTGAGGCTTAGGGGTGGAGCATCTAAGGAACTAGAGGGAACAGCACCCAACAGGGCCAGAAATGGTGCCTGTTCCCAAGGCCAGCCTGCAAAGCACCATCATGAATGTGGGTCACAGTGACAAGTCTCTGACTTTAGCCCAGCTTTGAAATCCCCACAATCCCCATCAATCAAAACCCTGCCTCTCAGTGTCAACCATCCCACGTGCTCCTGGTGAGCCCGGACTCCCTGCCTCTGCCATCCCTATCCACACCTCTCCCCTTGGGTAGCCCCTGGGCCTGTGGCCCTGAAGTGGACCTCACCTTTCCTTGCTGAAGCTACAGCTTCTCTTCACACTCCATTGCATCCCTGCTGCTCTTCCCTTCTTCATATCTCTGAATCCTGGCATCAAGCAATCCTCCTGCCTCAGCCTCCCAAAGTGCTGGGACTCCAGGCATGAGTCACCATGCCCAGTCCATTATTCATTCCTATTCATTGCTCTGAAGGCAAACTGTCTTCGTCACACCAGTTTTGGACATTCTCTTCCTTGGCCAAGGTGCACCAGTGTGACTTTTCTTTTTCTTTTGTTTTTTTTTTGTGTGTGTGTGCTTGTTTTAACTGACAGATAAAACTTGTATATATTTATTATGCACAACACGTTTTGAAATATGCATACAATGTGGAAAGGCTCAATCATAATATACTATTACCTCATGTACTTACCATTTTTGTGGTGAGAACACTTAAAATCTCTCTTAGCAATTTTCAAGCATACTTGTTATTAATTATAATCATCACATTGTACAAAAGATCTCCTGAATGTATACCTCCCATCTAACCAACATTTCGTACCCTTTGACCAATATCTTTACATTGTCCCTCTCCTTTTTTACGTTTCACATATAAGTGAAATGCAGCATTTGTCTTTCTGTGCCTGACTTACTTTATTTAACATAATGACCTCCAGTTCCAACCTTTTTGCTAGAAATGACAGGATTTCATCCTTTTGACGGCTGACTAGTATTCCATTGTGTACATAAGACACATTTTCTTTATCCATTCATCCACTGATGAACACTTAGGTTGATTCTGTATCTTGGCTATTGTGAATAGTGCTACAATCAACATGGGAGTGTAGATACCTCTTTGATATAATGATTTCATTTCCTTTGAATATATACTCAGAAGTGGAATTGCTGGATCATATGGTAATTCTATTTTTAATTTGTCGGGGGACCCCCTGCTATTTTCCAGAAAGCGTGTACTAACCTACATTCCCACCAACAATGTGCAGGAGTTCCCTTTTCTGCACATCCTAAACACCATTTGTTATCTTTTGTCTTTTTGATTAAAGCCCTTCTAAAATATGTGAAGTCATATCTCACTGTGGCTTGAATTTGCATTTCTCCACTGATTCGTGATGTTGAGTATTTTTTCACACATTTTTACATACACATTTGGCCATTTGTATGTTTTGTTTTGAAAAATGCCTATTCAAGTCTTTTGTCCATTTATTAATCACGTTATTTGTTGTCTTGCTGTTGTTTGAGTTCTTTATATATTTTGGACATTAACTCCTTATCAGATGTGTGGTTTGCAAATATTTCCTCCCATTCTGCAGGTTGTCTCTTCACACTATTGATTGTTTCCTTGGCTGTGCAGAAGCTTTTTAGTTTGGCGTAATCCTATTTGTCTATTTTCACTTTTGTTACCTGTGTTTTGGGTGTCATATGCAAGTAATCCTTGCCCAGACCAATGTCGTGGAGCTTTTCTCCTATGTTTAATTCTAATAGATTTACAGTTTCAGGTATTAGGTTTAAGTCTTTAATCCATTTTGAGTTAATTTTTGTATGGTGAGAGATAGGGGTTGTGAGTGCCTTTTCTTATAGCTCTTTTGTTTGTCTCACAGTTTCAGATGATTTGACACCCCCTTTTCTTAGGCACTTGGCACAAACCATCTGAGGACTGGTTAGGAAACAATAGATGAAATACTGATGGGTCTTACTCAAGATTGTCACTCAATACTGGCCCTGCACAGAGTCCCTGAGCCTTGGAGTACTTGGGATTCATACTCCTGTCAGAGCTGCTGGGCTGCTTTCTTCCCCATAGTACACATTGCCCAGAAGGCCACCAGGAGGAGGAGACTGGAAGGAGGAGAAAAAGGAGGAGGAGGAAAAACAACAGATGATTTGCCAAGCTCTGCCTTATCCCCGTAGTGGACTGCAGCAGCATTTTACCCCACATGGGTGATCTCAAAAGACAGTCCAAAAGAACCATCCTCACAGCTGCCAAAGCTTTGAGAAGAACATTTACTGTCCAGTTGCCTAAAAGAAAACATGAAGATGCACAGAAGTCCAGTCCACTGACTGTTCGGAAACCACTAGTCACTTCTACCAGTACTGCAGCATTGACCTTGGGTCTTCATTCACTCTTCCCCAATGGAAGCCAGGGACAGCCTTCTGGTCATTGACGATAGAGAACAAGCCCATTAACAATGGTCTGAAGTGGCTTCTGTTGTGTGGGAAACTTAAAGGTCATGAAACATTAACTGTAGAATATCAAGCTAGGAAAGTGGGCATGGCAGAGAGGGAGAGAAATAATGAACACACTAAATATTTTCCCTTCATGCCTTTCATTATTTGACTAGTTGAAGCGTGTGAAACTTACACAGCTCTCAATAGTTATCAGTAAGAGAGTTCTACAGGTATTGGATATGTTTGGCTAGTACCTCAAGTACCTTGCATTGCAGGTCTGTGGATTGAACATCTATTTCCTTTGTTCTTCTCTGCTCATTCCAGCTTGCTGATAATTTTACACCCTGTACTTGCATTTGACTAGTACTAGGGACTCCTCATTCTTCTCTTCCCCAGGTATTCTTCTCTTCATTCCATACGTTCTGCCCATCCTCATGATTCCAGCATTTCATTCAACTGTCTGCATTTATTTTATCTCCTCTCTAATACTTCGATTTCTTCCACAGTTTCTCCAAGTTTTGACATGTGGTAAAAGAAGCTTTTTATCCCTTAAAACATTTAAGTCCTTCACTAAAGAAACATGCTCTCAAAAAGCACAAAACTATTTGATTAAATAAACTCTCAAAAATGTAGCATTAATATAAACACTTGTATACTCTCATTTCTTTTCAAAATTGGAAGAAATCTATTTCTCACTAAGTTTCAATTGTTGTTGGCATACTTAAATACAGCCTACCCTCATATATATACACATATATATTCTACATATGCAAACATATGTATACACATACACACACACATATATGTAGTCATGCATCACTCAACCATGGGGATATATTCTGAGACATGTGTCATTAGGCCATTCTGTCATTGTGCAGACGTCATAGACTGTACTCACACTAAATGATATAACCTACTATGCACCTAGGCTATATGGAATAACCTGTTGCTCCTAGGCTAAAAACCTGCAAAGCATGTTAGAATACTGTAGGAAATTGTAAGGAACACAATGGTAAGTATTTGAATCCAAACACAGAAACGGAACCATAAAAAATACAGTACAATAGATTAAAACGGCACACCTGTGTAGGGTACTTACCATGAATGCAGCTTGCAGGAGTAAAAGTTGCTCTGGGCGAGTCTCAGGTATCCCTTTATAGCAAAACAAGAATGGTCTAATACAGTTGTCTGTTTATTATTAAGTTGTAAAAGTCTTTTATAGACTCTGGATACAAGTCCTTTATCAGACATAGGATTTGCAAGTATTTTCTCCCATTCTATGGGTTCCCTTTTCACTTTCTGGATAGTATGCTTTGAAGTATAAGTTTTTCATTTTGATGACATCTAATGTATCTATTTTTTGGTGGTGGTGGTGGTTATGCTTTTAGTCCTTTATATTTTTTCTTTACAGAGGTAATCAAGTAACAGGGCTTTTTTTTTTTTTTTGAGACGGAGTCTCCCTCTGTCACCCAGGTTGGAGTACAGTGGCGCGATGTGGGCTCACTGCAAGCTCCACCTCCCAGGTTCACACCATTCTCCTGCCTCAGCCTCCCGAGTAACTGGGACTACAGGCGCCCACCACCATGCCCAGATAATTTTTTTTGTAATAATTTTTAGTAGAGATGGGGCTTCACTGTGGTCTCAATCTCCTGACCTCCTGATCTGCCTGCCTCGGCCTCCCAAAGTGCTGGGATTACAGGCGTGAGCCACCACTCCCGGCCAACAATGTTATATTTAATAAACCATTGTTTAACCCGAGGTCATGAAGATTTACCCCTATGTTTTCATCAAGGGTGTAATAGTTTCTCTAACATTTAGATCTGTGGTCCATTTTATGTTAGTTATTATATATTGTGTGAGATAGGGTATTCATTTCTTTGCATGTGGATATCCAGTTGTCCCAACAAAATTTCTTGAAAAGACTATTCTTTCTTTCATTAAATTGTCTGGGAACCTTTGTTAAAAATCAGTTGACCATACATATAATGGGTTATTTCTGCATTCTAATTCTATTCCATTGATCTATATGTCTATCCTTATGGCAGTACCACACTGTCTTGATGACTGTAACTTTACAGTCAGTTTTAAAATTGGAAACTGTGAATCTTCAAACTTTGTTCTTGTTTTTCAAGATTGTTTTGAATATTCTGGGTTCCTGGCATTTTCATATAAATTTTAAGATCAGTTTCTCAATTTCTGGGGGGAAAAACTAGCTGGTACTTTAATTGGAATTGTGTAGAGTCTGTAGAACAATTTGAGGAGTATTGTTACCTTAATAATACTGTCTTTCAGTCCATAAACATAGAATGTCTGTCCATTCATTTAGGTTTTATTTAGTTTATTTCAACAATATTCTGTAGTTTTTAGTGTAGAAGTCTTGTGCTTTATTGTGAAAATTATTCCTGAGTGTTATATTATTTTTGATGTTACTATAAATGAAAATTTTAAATATCATTTTTTGCATATTCATTCCTAGCACATAGAACTACAATTGAGGCCAGGTGCGGTGGCTTATGCCTGTAATGCCAGCATGTTGGGAGGTGAGAAAGAAAGATTGCTTGAGCTCAGGAGTCTGAGACCAGCCTGGGCAACACGGAGAGATCTCATCTCTAGTGAAACAAAAAAAAAAAAATGTTTTAATTAGCCAGGCATGGTGTCACACACCTGTAATCCCAGCTACTTGGGAGGCTGAGCCGGAAGGGTAAGTTGAGCCTGGGAGATAGAGGCTGCAGTGAGTTATGATCATGCCACTACCCTTCAGCCTGGATGACACAGTGAAACCTCACCTAAAAAAAAAAAAGAAATACAGTTGACTTTTTTTCTTTTTTGAGATGGAGTCTCGCTCTGTTGCCCAGGCTGGAGTGCAGTGGTGTGACCTCAGTTCACTACAAGCCCTGCCTCCTAGGTTCACACCATTCTCCTGCTGTCCTGACCTGCAGGACAGTTGAACAGACCCTGGAAGGGGGAGTGGGAATGGAGGAGACAAGAAAACACGAGAAATGGAGACAAGACAAATAGCCTGATCAAGTCTGGTTTAATGGTGGCGGTGCAATGCCTTATATAGGCTGGCAGAGGAAGAGATTGGGCCAGGGCGGTGAAGGGGGGCTGGGTTTACTCAAATTACAATCGCGCATGCGCCGTGGGTTTGTAATTTTCCCGGGGGTGGGATCGTGCCTGTGCCGTAGGCTGCATATCTTCCTGGGCGCGAAAAAGTTTGCGTGCGTGCGGGAAAGGTTGGTGCGCGCGGGAACAGTTTAGGCGTGCGTGGGAAAAGTTGTAGGCGCACGCGGGAAAAGCTTAGGCACGCGGGAAAAGTTTAGGCGCGCGTGGGAAAAGTTTAGGCGCGCTCGGGAAAGGTTGTTAATGAAGAACCCGGAAATGTGCCATCTTGTCTCCGCTTTGCGGAGATCAAGCAACAGAGGTCAGCTAATTCTGGGCCTCATGGCTCCGGACATCCTGCCTCAGCCTCCCAAGTAGCTGGGACTACAGGTGCCTGCCACCATGCCCAGTTAATTTTTTGTATTTTTAGTAGAGATGGGGTTTCACTGTATTAGCCAGGATAGTCTCCATCTCCTGACCTGGTGATCCACCCGCCTTGGCCTCCCAAAGTGCTGGGATTACAGGCGTGAGCCACCATGCCTGGCCTACAGTTGACTTTTATACATTAATCTTGCAATACATTAATCCTGCAATAATTCTGAACTTATTAGTTCCAACAGCTTTGTGTGTACAGATTACTTAAGATTTTCTATATACAAGATTATGGCATCTGCAATTATAGTTTTACTTATTTCTTTCCAGACTGGATGCCATTTAGTTTATTTTCTTGCCTAATCCACTGGTATGATCCTGCAGCACAATGTTCAATAGGTGATATAAGAGCAAACTTCCTTGTCTTGTTACTGATCTTAGTGAGAAAGCATCCAGTATATCACTATTCAGTGTGATATCAGTTGTTGGATTTTTGTCAATGCCCTTTATCATTCTAAGAAAGTTCGTTTCTATTGCTACTTTGTTTTCTATATGTCATAAAATAGTGAAATGATTTTGTGAGATTTTGTGAAATGATTTTTCTATGTCTATTAATATCACCGTGGCTTTAAAATTCTATTCACATGGTTTATTACATTGACTGATTTTTTAAAAAATGTTAAACCAACCTTGCATTCCTAGAATAAATCCCACTTGGTCATGGCATATAATCCTTTTTAAATATTCCCGGATTTGGTTTAACAGTATTATATGGAAGTTTTTTGCATCTATACTCGTAAAAGACATTAATTTGTAGCCTTCTTTTCCTATGCTGTCTCTTTTTGGTTTGGATATAAGGGTTATGCTGGCCTCATAGAATGAGTTGGGAAGTTTTCTATCCTCTTTTATTTTTTTGGAAGAGTTCATGAAGGATTTGTATTTATTTAAACATTTGGTTGGATTAAACACTGAAGCCATCTTCAGTATGCCTTCTACTAAAATAAAAATAGTTTTCATATTTAAAATTACACAGTGTAGGCCAGGCATGGTGGCTTATGCCTGTAATCCCAGTACTTTGGGAGGCCAAGGTGGGCGGATCACGAGGTCAGGAGATCGAGACTGTCCTCGCTAACACGATGAAACCTCGTCTCTACTAAAAATACACAAAAATTAGCTGGGAGTGGTGGTGGGCACCTGTAGTCCCAGCTACTTGGGAGGCTGAGGCAGGAAAATGGTGTGAACCTGGGAGGTGGAGCTTGGAGTGAGCGGAGATCGCACCACTGCACTGCAGCCTGGGACAGAGCTAGACTCCATCTCAAAATAAATAAAATAAAATAAAATAAAATAACACAATGTAGAAATTCTAAGCTAATTTTAAAAGATTGATAAATAAATCCTCAGATATGTTTACAAAACTGTATTCAGTCACTGTGTACCTCTCATCTCTCAATATCTTCATTTGTAGATATAAATTAATAGCTATGATTCTAAGTTGGTAATTTATACTTACGTTCACTGGCTGGAGTTACCATGTGAATATTCCACTCAGCTAAGAGAAAGAAAGGAGGAAAGAATGGAGGAAAATGGAGAAGAAAAGGGAAGAGAGTGGGGAAAGTGAGAAGGGGGAAGGGAAAAAAAAAAGAATCAAATTGTTAGAGGTCACGCTGTTATTAAGTACCTGTCTGTAAATCAGATCCCAGCAAACCCTCGCTTCTTTCACTCTGGTCCTGTGTTGACACAGTGTCATCTCCTGTGGAAATCTATAGGTATTATAAACTACCAGCTACTTCTCTTCACACTTAAGAGTAAAACCCATTTTCTAGAAGAAGATCTTATAACTGATGCTGCCTTTTTCATCAAACAAATGGTGTGGCTGGCCTCTCACCAAATTGTCAGTGTGATAAAGTAGAAAGAGTCTTGGGGTCAGAAGATCTAAGCTCTGAACAAGATTCTTGCTCTAAAGTTAGGAAACTATTGAATATCACCTTTCCTTTCTGGGTCTCAGTTTTCTCATCATTAACATGACAGGTTGAGCCACAATGGCTATAAAGTAACTTTCGTGATGCTGCATCTGGGGACAGTTCCTCTGTGTCACTGCAGAAATAGTCCTCAGGAGGTAATTTGTTCCATGGTTATAAGAAGGGCCCTTGGAGTCAAAGACATCTGAATTCCAATTCTGGCTCCACATTTTATTGGCTGTGTCACCTTGGAAAGTCTATTAATGCTCTACGAGCTTCAGTTTTCTCATATGTAAAACAGGGGGCATTTAAAAATACCTCCTTTATAGGGTTCTTTTATAGATTCAGTGAGGTAATTTGTTGTGCCAGTAAAAAGTAGGCACTGGAAAAATGTTAGCAACATTGTTAGGTGCTAGGCCCCTTGCTGAAGCTACATAAATAAACAAGACAGAGCCTGCTTTTGAAGAGCTCCCACTCCAACAAAAAGGACAGAGATCGACACAGAAAAGTTTCAAAACAACATAATGTGTTCCACAACAGAGGTTTGTATAATAGGTTAAAGACGCTATGGGAACACAGAGGTTAGATCGTGAGGGAGGGAGGGAAGATTTCACAGAGAAGATAACATCCCAGGTGTGCAGTGAAGGATAAGTAGGAAAAAGCCCATGGGAAGAAAGAAGCGGAAAGACATTCTAGATGGAGAGGGCATCCTATGCACAGTCACAGAGGCCTGGAGCAGCAGGAGTGTTTTAAAGAAAAAACAATGTAGTGTGGCTCCAGTTTTAGATATAAAGAGAAAGATAGTGAGAGATGAAAATGGAGAGAGCAGTATGAGCCAATATGAGGAGGGCTTCGTTAAAAGGTAGAATTTAATTCTGTTTGCAATGAACAGCCTACAGGGGAGGGCCATGGTGAGTGTTGTGTTTGGGGAAGATAGTTTGGAACTGTGGCAGCCTGTGAGTGGTCTATGGGGAGAAGGTTAATAGAAGGAAGGAAAAGAACAGAAGGGAAGTGCTCCCATATGAGGGTGGGTTGTCTGCCATGGCAGTGGAGAAATTGTGGGTAAAAGCATTAAAAGTCCAAGGCCTCCTTCTTCCAGAATCCTCAGTCACCAGTGCTCCAAATGGAATGCTTCTGTTCTACACGGCAGCCTTGGGGAGAAAGGCAATAGGAAATAGTCATTGTTTGAGCGCCATCTATATTCCAGGCACTCACTCACAGAAGCATCATCTGCTGGCTAAGTATAGAAATTCACTACCAGGACACTCCACAGTAACAATAGCTATAGGCGAGATCACTGATGAATGCTAAAAACTAGTGAGAAAAACTTTCAGAAGAAATAAGATATTTGAGTAGCCTCAAAGTATCTCCACCAAGATATTTATTAGTTACCCTGATGGTTTTAACATATGTCCAGAAATTATTCGGTACTCTTCAGGAGGTTGGAACTTAATTCTCCTTCTTTTGAGTGTGGACTGGACTTAGTGACTTACTTCTAAAGACTAGAATATGGAAAAGGTAAAACAGAGGAAACTGGGAGACATCCCCTTAATCAAATGATCTACATTAACATAACACATAAGTCATGTTGATATCATATACCCTGCAATATGATAAGATGGGAGGACACTTCACTTCTCATGTATTCACAACTGCAGATTCATCACAAGAGAATGTCAGATGAATTCAAATTCGAGGCCATTCTACAAACTAATTGACCAGTACACTCTAAACAGTGTCAAGATCATGCAAGTCAAGGAAAGTCTGAAAACAGTCTTAGGTTGGAGCAGGTTAAGGAGACCTGATTAGACCAGTACACTCTAAAAAGTGCCAAGATCAGCCAGGCATGGTAGCTCATGCCTGTAATCCCAGCACTTTGGGAGGCCGAGGTGAATGGATCCCCTGAAGTCAAGAGTTCGAGACCAGCCTGGTCAACATGGTGAAACCCTGTCTCTACTAAAAATACAAAAATTATCTGGGTGTGGTGGCATGTGCCTGTAGTCCTGGCTACTCGGGAGGATGAGGCAGGAGAATCATTTGAATCTGGGAGGCAGAGATTGCAGTGAGCCGAGATCGTGCCATTGCACTCCAGCCTGGGCAACAAGATGAGACTCTGTCTCAAAAATAAATAAATAAATAAATTTTTAAAAGTGCAAGATCATGCAACTCAAGGAAAGTCTGAAAACAGTCATAGGTTGGAGGAGACTAAGGAGACTTGACAACCGAAGGCAAAGCAATATCTTTGATTGGATCCTGGAACAGAAAAACAAAACAAAACAACAACAACAGAAAAACGCTAGTGGATAAACTGGGGAAATCCAAATAAAGTCTGTAATGGGTGACTAACTGTCCTGGTTTGCTGGGACTGAGGGGATCCTGAGGCATGGAACTTTCAGTTTGGGGGACTTTTTTTTGTTTGTTTTTGTTTTTGCTTTTTTTGAAACAGAATCTTGCTCTGTCATCCGGGCTTAAGTGCAGTGGCACGATCTCAGCTCACTGCAACCCCCGACTCCCAGGTTCAAGCAGTTCTCATGCCTCAGCCTCCAGAGTAGTTGGGACTACAGGCACGCGCCACTACGCCTGGCCTTCAGTTTTAAAATCAAAACAGCTCAGTTTGTCTAGAACTGAAGGCTTTCCTAGGATGCAAGGTTTTCAGTGCTAAAAATAAAAAAGAAAGTCCCAGGAAAACCTGGATGAGTTGGTTACCCTAGTAGTACAGTATTACAATTGTACCAACGTTCATTTCTTAGCTTTAGCTAACATACCATGGTTGTGTAAGACGTCAACATTTGGGGAAGCTGAAAGAATGTTTACAAGAATACTTTGTATCACCCTTCTAACTCTTCAGTAAATCTAAAATGAGTTCAAAGTGAAACAAAACAATTGAACTAATTTTAAAAAGTGAGGCTGGTGTGAGAATAAATGTAAGTATCCTAGTATCTTCACTTTTCATGGCAAAGAGTTGTCAGATGCAGGCAAGCCTCAAGAAGGGACCAGAGATGGAAAAGTCTGGAACTAGACTCCCCTCTCTGTCTCTCCAGGCTGCAGGAGCAGATCCCGCTACTCTCCCAGCCCTTTGTCTCCCAGCAGCCCTGCTTTAGTCTTCTGGCCACACAGCTTTCTCTTTCTCCACGCACATAGCTGTGCAGCTCTCCCAGCCTTGGCACTCAGTAAGTAAAGTCTCCAAGTCTCACTGTAAATTCCAAGTTGAGCAAAGCTGGGTCTTGTGCCCAGCTTTGACCCCAATAACTGATAGCCAGAGTGTGGGTGACACAGTCTATGCCCTTCCATCTGCAGAGTCTAAGGAGGTGGGTAATAGGACAGGTAAATGGGTCATCAGAATAGTAATGTTCATAGTGGTAAGATGTGGAAAAAAACCACAAATAATGTTAAAGAACAAATAATGTTTGTATTGAGCATCTTAGTGTTGCCTCAAGTAAGCAAAGCCATTTTGTAAACAAAAATAAAGTTAAGGTACATACCTATTAATGGTCAAGTCAAAGACCAACAGCTGCCGTTCCCTGCCTGAGTCACATGCAGACTCCCATGCAAGACCCTCTAGTAGCCCCCTCCTCTCCAGTCTCAGGGACCCTTTCCCTCTGCTCCCAAGTGGCACAGGAGGGGTGGCCTCCTACTTCCTCTATTTTCTTTCTAGTCTTACTGTGATATAAATTCTGTATCTTGCCTTACTCAGGTCTGCCCTTTTAAATCTTAAAAGCCTATTTGAGGAATCAAATAACTGAAATCTGACTATTTCTTGTCATTTTCCTTCCTACTTACCTTACTTAGCCTGAAGATTATGTGAGCGTCTTGATTGACTACAATCAAGGAACTGGGGAGGGGAAGCATTAAGAGTAATTTTTTGAATTGGAAACGCCAAACGTGTGCCTGAAAACATGTTTAATGTTAGGAAAACCTGCAACAGACCTACATGTTTTAAGTGTGTTTAGAGGTGATTCCATCTTGGAGAGAAAAAATACATATATTTTGTAATCCCCAGTTACTTCTCTCAAAAGATACAATATCTTTGCCTCTATTCCTTAATTTTTTTCTTTTCCTTCACAACCAGACAGTCAACTGGTTTAAGCCCAGTGAGTGTCTGATTCTGGAATAAGATTTATTAATTTCAGCATGCCTAACAATTTCCATCTTTAACTCTATTGCTTTAAATTTATGAAACTTACACTTCATATATGCACTTTCATTTTTTCCATCTTTCCTTCATTTTTATAAAACAGGGACAAAATGCCACCAAATGTTTAAGCAGCTGCATAAAGGTGCACCTGACAAATAAGGTATGCTGTGGCCAAAACTGGACTGTTTGCCAGTGGGCAGTGCTAGAAGCACTTGTTGAAAGGGTCATTCATCAGTTGATGAGCAGATGTGTACATTCGATAACACATGGTTTCTTCCCCTTCTTATGTACTGTATTAGATAAGCTTAATTTCATAAAAGTTTTATGCACTCATTGTAAAAAGCTAAACAGAGTTGTGTGAAGAACAAGTTAATTCTCCAGCCCTCCCCCATGCCCCTCCATACCCAATGCCGTACATGGAGATAACCAATGTTCGTTGCTTGGTGTGTTTCTTTCCACACTTTTCTCTTTATAAACATAAATGTATGTAAATATATGTACACAAACATTTTGTGCTTTGTTGTGTTATTTTTAATCTCAATGGATTCATACTATGAACATTATCTTGCTTTTTTAGCCACTGGCATATAATGGACAGCCTTTTAGACCCCCGTATAGAAATCTAATTAATTTTGCCTTATGCACAATATTTCACATTATGGATGCATCATAATTTATTTATCCATTCCTCAAGATGAACCTTCAGATTAGTTCTGGTTTTTTGACACCACTATAAATTGCCTCATCTATCTACAGAAAAAATAATGACCTATTATTTCTGTGAGAACAATGGCCCAAACTGATTTTACTAAATCAAAGGATTTGTGTGTTATTTATATCACTAGACATCCCACATTAGTTTCCCAAAGGTTACAGAAATTCACACTTCCACCAACAATGTTTCAAAGTGCTGATTTCTCACTACCATGGGTGTTGTTACTATAGGGGTAAAGAGAATTTTGCTCTCCCTCTAAAGGTTTGAGTCTGCTGAAATGAACTGAAAATAGATCAACAGGAGAAAAGGCATACAAATGTATTAATATGCATAAGCACAGAAGCCATACAAAATATGAGTCTCAAAGAAGGGCCAGATGGTTGAGGCTTAAATACCTTCTTCTTAGGGGAGAGAAAGATGGGTGATGTAGGCAATGTTGAAGGGGTAGTAAATGATTTTCAAAGGAAAGGAATGGGTCCAAAGAGCAGAGAGTAGTTTTTAAATGATTGTTTTAGGAAATTGAATGGGACTGACAAGTTGTGGGTAGGTGAGGGGTAGAATTGCACTGCGAACAAAGGTCATCTAATTATGCAGATAAACTCTTTTAAGGCAATCTCCAAGATGCCCTCAAAAAAAAAGATGAAAAGTCTGTCTGGGTATGGTGATGACGTTTAGTCTTTCCTCTTCTCCAGTGGTTAATCTTTCCTCTTCTCTGGTGGTTAATCTTTCCTGGTTATTTAATGAGATTCCTAGGGAGGGGGATTAAGATAACTCCATTTCTTTTAGAGAGAAGTTTCCTCAGTCAGATAAGGAAATTCCAGAGAGCCTCTCCCTGCACTTTGGGGACCGGGGAGAAACAAAAGAAGATTAGAAAATCCTTGGTTCTGAAGCAGCTTCTAAGATCTTTCCATTTATTTTAATTCAAAGTGCTCAGCATGCCAAAGCACCATACTTTTGGGTATTGTTTTCTGACTATCAACATTATCAATTGTTTTAACATTTGCCAGTTTAATGAGTGAACAATGAAATCTCATTCTTTTCATTTGCATTTACCTGCTTCATTAGTGAGATTAAGCATCTCTTCAAACGTTAATTAGCTAATGCTGTGAATTGTCTCTTCCTAGTCTCAGCCAGGTGTTTCTTCTCCTGTTGAGTTGTCTTTTTCTTCCTGTATTAGTTTTCTATTGCTACCATAATACATTACCATAAACTCAGCAGCTTAAACAACACAAACTTATGTTCTAGAGATCAGAAGTCCAAAATCGGTCTCAACTGGACTAAAATCAAAGTGGCAGCCAGATTGTGTTTCTTTCTGAACATTCTAGGGCAGAACCTGTTTCCTTGCTTTGTCCAGCTTTTCAAAGCTACCCACATTCTTTGGTTTAGACCCTCTCATCATCTTCAAAGTCAGCAATGACAGGGCAAGTCCTTCTCATACTACTGTCTCTTTTGTTCTCTGCAGCCAGAAAAGGCTGTTGCACTTAAGGTTACATTAGATTGAGCCCACCAGGATAATCCAGGACAAACCCTGCATCTCAAGAGCCCATTAATCACATCTGCAAAACCTTATTCATAGGTCCAGGGGATTAGGGCATGGACATCTTGAGGGCTGTGACTCTGTCTAATACACCAATCAATGTATGGAAGCACTTTTTTAAAAGAATATAATCTCGTTGGCATAAATGTTGCACACATTCTTTAACCTACTATTTGATCTTTCATATTGTTTATGACTCTACCCTTTTCACCATGACGTCTGCTCTCTTCAGACTTGCAAATAACTTTACATTTTACCTTTCTTGTTGTGGCTGTGTACTTTTGAGACAAATAAACAGTTTCCTGAATTTCCTAACTTAAAGCATAAGTAGCATGAAGAGCCAGAATCACAATGTCAGTGATATGCACACCCTCACCAGGTGTCTGATGGCAAATTTAGGTAACAATTGGAATTAATCCTGACAATGGGGTCATTTGGGTAGACTTGGATTAATCTGAATACCTTGGACTCTCAAATTCTTCTGAGTCATCCTTTACCAATAGAAGTCTCCCATGTCCCCTCAGTTTTGACATGCATAGTTCTGCCTTGCTTCAAGACCCTAAGCAAGGCAGCATCTTTCTGTGTTACCAGAAAGGGGTCTTAATCCAGA
The DNA here is from genome assembly GCF_009764315.1 of Trachypithecus francoisi. Taxonomy (NCBI): domain Eukaryota; kingdom Metazoa; phylum Chordata; class Mammalia; order Primates; family Cercopithecidae; genus Trachypithecus; species Trachypithecus francoisi. The sequence continues at coordinate 48,805,544 of NW_022681474.1, read as the reverse complement.
CCCCAAAAGAGGGTTCTTGGATCTCACACAAGAAAGAATTCAGAACAAGCCCATAGAGTGAAGTGAAAGCAAGTTTATTGAGAAAGTAAAGGAATAAATGGGTGACTACTTCACAGGCAGAGCAGCACCGAGGGCTACTGGCTAGCTATTTCTATAGTTACTTCTTGATTATATGCTAAACAAGGGAAGGATTATTCATGAGTTTTCCAGGAAAGGGGCAGGCAATTCCTGGGACTAAGGAGTCCTCCCCTTGTCAGACCGTACAAGGTAACTCCTAGACATTACCACGGCATTTGTGAACTGTCGTGGTGCTGGTGGGAGTGTTTTTTAATGTGCTAAAGACACACTAAATTATAATGCTATAAGCAGTATAATTACCATATAATGAGCAGTGAGGACGACCAGAGGTCAATTTCATCGCCATCTTGGTTTTGGTGGGTTTTGGTTGGCTTCTTTACTGCATCCTGTTTTATCAGCAGGGTCTTTTTGACCTGTATCTTGTGCTGACCTCCTATCTCATTCTAACCTATCTCAGGAGGTTAGAATGCTTAACCTCCTGGGTATGCAGCCCTGAAGACCTCAACCTTATTTTGACCAGCACTTCTTCAAGATGGAGTCGTTCTGATTTGATTGCCTCTGACGTTTATCTTACCTGCAATCAGTAGGATTATAATTGTGAAAGGAGTCTCATTCTCCAGCTCCCCCCACTCCTTCTTGCTAGAAAACCCATAATTAGGATCAGATCTCAGCCTAACCTAGGGGTATGGATATAAATATGACATTAAAAAGGACCTAACACCCTGAATTCCAGTCTTCTGCTAATTTATAACAGCAAATACTTACGGATTATTTATGGAAGGGATACTAAGGGAACTAGACCAGGGGAGAAAGAACATAATTGTGATCCCAGATTAATATACCCATATAATTACTCTAACTAGACATTCTGTTGCAATATATTAGATAAAGCAGTGGCTCTGTTAGACTTCAAGACTGGTAACCTAAACTGTGGATTCAGTGATGGCCTGTATTAAATCAGGTGGAAGTGCTAAGATTTTTTGGCATAATTTTCTTGGAGAAAATAACCAAAGATTAGAAACATAGGAATGTTGCAGTGGATTTACATGTGTGATCTACTCATGCATAACCTAAATATATCTCCCAGGAGACACAAAGAAACTTTATTTAATGAAGCATTAAGAAATATATTGATGGCCAGGCACTGTGGCTCATGCCTTGTAATCCCAGCACTTTGGGAGGCCGAAGCAGGTGGATCACCTGAGGTCAGGAGTTCAAGACCAGCCTGGCCAAGATGACAAACCCTGTCTCTACTAAAAATACAAAAATTATCCAGGCATGGTGGCGGGTACCTATAGTCCCAGCTACTTGGGAGGCTGAGGCAAGAGAATTGCTAGAACCCGGGAGGTGGAGGTTGCAGTGAGCTGAGATCGCACCACTGCACTCCAGCCTGGGCAAGTGCAAGAGCAAGACTCCGTCTCAAAAAAAAAAAGAAGGAGAAGAAGGAGAAGACAGAAGGAGAAGAAAGAAGGAGAAGAAAAAGAAGAAGGAAGAGGAGGAAGAAAGAAGAAGAAAGGAAGAAGAAGAAGGAAGGAGGAGGAGGAAAGAAAGAAGAAGAGGAAGAAGAAGAAGAGGAAAAGAAGAAGGAGAAGGAGGAGGAGGAGGGGAGGAGGAGGAGGAGGAGGAGAAGAAGAAGAAGAAGAAGAAGGAGGAGGAGGAGGACGAGGAGGACGAGGAGGACGAGGAGGGAGGAGGAGGAGGAGAAGGAGGAGGAGAAGAAGAAGAAGAGAGAAGAAGAAGAAGAAAGAAGAAGAAGAAGAAGAAGAAGAAGAAGAAGGAGAGGAGGAGAAGGAGGAGGAGGAGAAGGAGGAGAAGGAGAAGAAGGAGGAGGAGAAGAAGAAGAAGAAGAAGAAGAAGAAGAAGAAGAAGAAGAAGAAAGAAGAAGAAGAAGAAAGAAGAAGAAGAGGAAGAAGAAGAAGAGGAAGAAGAAGAAGAAGGAGAAGGAGAGGAGGAGGAGAGGAGGAGGAGGAGGAGAAGAAGAAGAAGAAGAAGAAGGAGGAGGAGAGGAGGAGGAGGACGAGGAGGACGAGGAGGAGGAGGAGGAGAAGGAGGAGGAGGAGAAGGAGGAGAGGAGGAGAAGAAGAAGAAGAAGAAGAAGAGAAGAAGAAGAAGAAGAAGGAGGAGGAGGAGGAGGGGAGGAGGAGGAGGAGGAGGAGGAGGAGGAAGGAGGAGGAGGAGAAGAAGGAGGAGAAGGAGGAGAAGAAGAAGAAGAAGAAAAGAAGAAGAAGAAGAAGAAGAGAAGAAGAAGAAGAAGAAGAAGAAGAGAAGAAGAAGAGAAGAAGAAGAAAAGAAGAAAGAAAGGAGGAGGAGAAGGAGAAGGAGGAGAAGAAGAAGAAGAAGAATCATCAGGAACACCAGCATCATTATGAAAGCTCAGTAGTGGCTGTCCTCCACTGGTCAGGGGTGACATTAGTCGATCTCTCGACAGAAATGGAATCCTTTTCTTCAGTAGAGATGGGGTATATTGCAGTGTTTCTCAGACACTAGCATGCATCAGAATCACCTGGAGACTTGTAAAAACAGATTGCTGGGCCCCACTTGCAAAGTTTCTTATTCGGGAGGTCTGAGTGGGGTCTGAGAATCTGCACTTCTAACAAATCACCAGGTGATGCTGATGTTGTTGGCTTAGAGCCCACAACTTGAACCAGAGAGCATACTTGAAAAAGGAATAGAGGAAGCAGAGGCACTCAACCACAGAGATAAGGGAGGCGCAGGTACAATAACTGGCAGCAGATTTAAATTATTTCAAAATGTTTTAACCCATGCAGATAACCATCAGTGGTCAAATCATCTTACTGTTCCTATGACTGAAATAGACTGGGAGACTACCAAAGTCCTATTTTTTCCTGCTCAGTTAATCAATAAACAAAAAAACAAAGATTAGGTCTGGTGACAGCACAAAGATTCCTGGCCTCTCATCTAATTCTCAGTGTTTTGCTACTTCACCGACGTGGAGCTGCTTGACTGAAAGGGAATCCAGCTCCCATGTGGCAGAGTCCTAGGACACTGCCACAAGTGTGCATAGTAATTCCTCCTTCATACCCGCCATGGGACCTGCAGGCACAGGGCTGATGGTGCGTGGAGAAGGGACTGCCCGGGCTTGTCAGAGATTACTGGACATTGGCTCTAATTGGACAGTAACCCCCAAGGACTCAAAACACCACTGCAGTTCAACTGTCGAACTGGGGGTTTTGGAAGACAGGTGATACAGAGAGCTTCTGCCTCAGTCCATTTTCACTGTTGGCCAGTGTCCATAAACCCGTTCTGTAAAAATTTACCCAGTTACTGAACACAAAATACATGCTTTCAGTTCTCAGCATGTGGAGCTCTGCTGGTTTAAAGCCCATAATTACTAAGGAAGAAATGTTTCTACCAGAGGTCACTGCAAGTTGAAACTTCCGCTTGGCAATTTTGAGCTCCACATGCCACTGAATTAGCAAGCAACAAAGGAGACTGCACAGGCTGGGTTCCCTGCTCCTAATTATCAAAGAGAAATGGGGCTGCCGATACCCAATAGGGACAAGGGGGAGAATGTCTGAAACAATGGAATATATATGTATTTATATATTTATATATATATTACATATTATTTATATATACACACATATAAATAAAATAATTGCCAACTAAAAATTTTGTAGCCATCATAAAAGTATTTTATGTCCTTCAAACTAAAGACAAAATAGACACTTTTTTTCAGATAATAAAAAACCTAACAGACCCGTGTTGAAACACTAAACACTAAAGGAAAATGAAGCAGAAGAAAAACAATTCTAGATGGAATCATAGATTTCCAGAAAGAAAGTAAAAGCATTAGAAAGAATATTATAAACACACACACACACACACACACACACACACACACAGAGATCTAAATGAACACTGACTGTATGAAACAGCAATAATTATGATGTCATGTGGTGTTTAAAAACAGACGTGCAATTTTTAAGATACATGAGAATAAATAGTACAAAAGGCAAGAGATACATGAAGTACTTGAAAGCCCTTGAATTACCAGAGTGTGGAAGATCATTCTTACTAGGATTTAATAAGTCAAGAATGCCTACTGGAATCTAAGGTAACCATTTTTTTAAAACTGCAAAAAAGATAAACCTATCAAACTAATAGAGAAGAATGGAATAAATAAAAACTATTTCATGAATCTATAAGAAAGCAAGAAAGAAAAGAGAAAGAAATACAGAGCAGGTGGGGCCAATAAAAAAAAAGTAAATAAGATAGATTTAAACTCAAATATATTAGTAATTATATTTAAAACAAATTAAATATTCCAATTAAGAGGTAAAGGTTATTATGTGGATTAAAACTCAACTATTATATACTTTTTTACAAGAGATACACCCAAAATATGTGGATATTAAAAAGATGAAAGTAAAAGAAAAAAAGTACCATACAAACCCTAACTTAAAGAAAGCTGGTATGACCGCAGTAATTAATACCAGACAAAATTCACATCTGTAATACCAGCACTTTGGGAGGCCGAGATGGGCGGATCCCGAGGTCAGGAAATTGAGAGCATCCTGGCTAACACGGTGAAACCTCGCCTCTACTAAAAATACAAAAAAATTAGCCGAGTGTAGCTGCGTGCGCCTGTAGTCCCACCTCACTGGGAGGCTGAGGCAGGAGGAAGCATGAACACAGGAGGCAGAGCTTGCAGTGAGCCCAGATGGCGCCACTGCACTCCAGCCTGGGTGAGGCAGCGAGACTCCGTCTCCAAAAAAAAAAAAAAAAAAAAAAATCAGACAAAATGAACTTTAGTCACGCCTGTAATCCCAGCACTTTGGGAGGCCTAGGCGGGCGGATCATGAGGTCAGGAGATGGAGACCATCCTGGCTAACACGTTGAAACCCCGTCTCTACTAAAAAAATACAAAAAATCAGCTAGGTGTGGTGGCGGGCGCCTGTAGTCCCAGCTACTCGGGAGGCTGAGGCAGGAGAATGGCGTAAACCCGGGAGGCGGAGCTTGCAGTGAGCCGAGATGGCACCACCGCACTCCAGCCTGGGCGACAGAGGGAGACTCCGTCTCAAAGAAAAAAAACAAAAAAATGAACTTTGGGACCAACATGCTATAAGTGAAAATGTGGGGTATTTCATAATTATCAAAAAGTCAACAATCAGTACAATTGAAAAAATATAAATTTGTATGTGCCTAATGGTATGAATCAAAATAAATAATTTAGTAATTAACAAGCCTAAAAGAAAAAAAAATGAGTCCATAGCTGTAGTGTGAAATTTTTAATATACTTCTCTCCATAACTGAAAGAGTAAATAAACAAAAAATTTAAAAATGAGAATACTTAACCTGTTTAGTATACATTACCTGACATATATAAGATACAATAACCTAAACTGCAAAGTATACCATTACTTTCAAATGCACATAGAAAATTTACCAAAATCAGGCCAGGCACGGTGGCTCATGCCTGTAATTCCAGCACTTTGGGAGACCAAGGCAGGTGGATCACCTGAGGTCAGGAGTTCGAGACCAGCCTGACCAACATGGGGAAACCCCATTTCTACTAAAAACACAAAAATTAGCCGGTCGTGGTGGCACATGCCTGTAATCCCAGCTACCCAGGAGCCTGAGGAAGGAGAATTGCTTGAACCTGGGAGGCAGAAGTTGCAGTGAGCCAAGATCGTACAATTGCACTCTAGCCTGGGCAACAAGAGCTAAACTCCGTCTCGACAAAAGAAAAAGAAAAGAAAATTTACCAAAATCACTCATATACTAACTCATAAAGCAAGTACCAACAATTTTTAAGAAATTAAAATCTTCCAAAGTATATTCCTTAACTGTAATGGAAATAAACTAGAAATCAGTTTTTTTAAAAAGCTAACTAGAAAATTTCCAAATGTTTAGAAGTTAAGCAGTATACTTCTATATAGTACATAAGTGAAAGAGAAAGTTACAAAGGAAATTAGAAAACATCTGGAACTGAATGGCAATGAAAACATGACATATCAAAATTTATGGGATTCAGTTAAAGTTATGAATAGAAGAAACTGTTTACCATTAAGTGAACATATGAGAAAAGATGAAATGCCAAAAGTCAAGGCTCTAAACATCCATCTCAAGAAGTTAGAAAAAGAACTGCAAATTAAACTCAAAGTGGAAGAAAATAATAAAGATAAGAACAGAAATTAATGAAGTGGAAAACAAATGTAGAATAGAGAAAAATCAAGAAAGGTAGAGTTCAAAATCAAGGCTTGCCCTTTGAATACTTGAATGAGATTTGTAAATTTATAAATCAGTGGAAAAGATTAATCATTATAAAAAAGGAGGTGCAAGAAACCACTATCAGGAATGGAAAGGGGGATTAAAAAGAAAATTAAGTGAAAATAATGTGTAATCTGTTGTTGGTACATTTATGTATTTAGATAAAAAGAATGAATTTATAAGAAAAAAAGAAATAGAAATTTGAATTGTACTATAAATTTTAAAGAAATTAAACCCATATCTGAAAACCTTTTATCAAAAGATTTAGGCTTAGATAACTACATTGGTGAATTTTTCCAGACGTTTAAATAAAAATAATGCCAGTCATACCCAAACTTTTCCAGAGAACAGCAACTGGGAAACACTTTCCTACTTGTTCTATGTAGAAGTATAATCTTATATTCCAAGCCCTGACAAGGTTATTATAAGAAAAGAAAATCACGAGCCAATCTCTCTTAAAACAGAATTGAAAGCATTACAAATCTAGCAATTTATAAAAATAATAATACATCACAACCCTAGATGTGCATATTCCAAGACAGGGAACTTAACATTTAAAACTAAATTAATTTAATGTACCACATAAACAGAATAAGGGAGAAAAATCACATGATCTTTTTAATAAACAAAGATAAATCATTTGATAAATTGTATATGTATACATAATAAAATCTTTTAGCAAAGTCGAATTAGAAGGGGACCTTCTTCATCTATTAATTTATAGATACAAGAAACCTACAACCAACATCACACCTAACAGTAAAATCCTAAAAGCTTTTCCCCTAAGATTAAAAATAAGACAAAAATGGCTGGGAGTGATAGTGCATGCCTGTAATCCAAACTACTTGGGAAGCTGAGGCAGGAAAACTGCTTGAACCCATGAGGCGGGGGTTGCAGTGAGCCAAGATTGCACCACTGCACTCCAGCCTGGGTAACAGAGCGAGAATACATCTCAAAAAAAAAAAGAAAAAGAAAAAGAAATAAGACAAAAATACTTGCTATCACCACTTCTATTCAACATTATACTTGAGATTCTAACTAGTGCAATTAAACAAAAACAATAAATGAAAGATTTAAGAATTGGAAAGAAAGACATAAAACATAACAGATTACTACATAGACTACACAGTACACAATAGAAAACACACAAAAACTTGTAGACAAACCGTTAGAATTAATAAGCAAACTTAGCAAAATCACTGGATAAAAGGTCGGTATACAAAAAGCAGTGGTAACTTTAGATTCTAACAAACAAGTAGAGAAAAAAAATTTAATATTCCAATTATAATATTGTAAATTTTAAAACTGGAGAATAGATCTAACAAAGAAGGTACAAGAATGCTACACAGAAAACTATACAACATTTTGAAAAATTGAAAATGACGTAAATAAATGGAGAGATATACCATATTCATGAAGTGGAAGAGAATATTATACAGATGTTAATTTCTCCTCAAATTAACCTATAAGTTCAATGCAATTCCTATCAAAATATAGCAGGGTTTTCTAATTTGGCTTAGAAATGTATGAGCTGATTTTAAAATGTATATGGAAATTCAAAAGACCAAGAAAAGTGAAAACCCTCTTAAAGATTTTATAAAAATCTTGGGAAGACTTAGGAAGAAGAACCAGGAAGATCTTTGAAAGAAAAACTACGTGGCTAATATGAGCTCCTCAATATCAAGACTTAAAAGCCAAAATAATTAAAGCAGTAATTAAGTCAATGAAATGGAAAATGGAGTCCAGAAATAAAACCCACACAATACAACTACTTGGTTTATAACAAAGGTAATATTGCATATAGGGGAGAATATGATGGTCTTTTAATAAGCATGGTGCTGGGTCAACTAGATAAACATTTGGAAAAATTATTGGATCTTATCTTCTGCCTTATACCATCCACAAAGAAATCAAACATGCAGATTGCAGATTTAAAAAGAAACAGGCTGGACACGATGGCTCATGCCTGTAATCCCAGCGCTTTGCTGGGCCAAAGCAGGAGAATCACTTGAGCCCAGAAGTTTGAGACAAGCTGCGGCAACATAAGGAGACACCATCTCTACAAAATCAAATTTTTTTTTCCCCCAAAATGGAGTCTTGCTCTGTCACTCAGGCTGGAGTGCAGTGGCACAATCTCAGCTCATTGCAGCCTCCACCTCCTAGGTTCAGGCAATTCTCCTGCCTCAACCTCCCGTGTAGCTGGGATTACAGGCGCACACCACCACACCCAGCTAATTTTTGCATTTTTAGTACAGGCAGGTTTCACCATGTTGGCCTGGCTGGTCTCAAACTCCTGACCTCGTGATCCACCTGCCTCGGCCTTCCAAAGTGCTGGGATTACAGGCGTGAGTCACTGTGCCTGGCCAAAAAAAATTTTTTTAATTAGCAGGGCATGGTGGTATGTGCCTGTAGTTCCAGCTACTTGGAAGACTGAGGCAGGAAGACCACCTGACCTTGGCAAGTAGAGGCTGCGATGTACTGTGATCGCACCATTGCATTACAGCCTGGGTGACAGAACAAGATCCTGTCTCAAAAAATTAAAATTAAAATTAAAAATAAACAAAAATTAAAAGAAACACAAAACAATAAGATCCTAGAAGATAATGTAAGATAATTTTTTTTATTATTTTAGGATAAAAGGAGATTAACTAAACAGGACCCCAAAAGCACTAGCAATAAAGGAAGTAATTGCTAAATTAGACCTGATTAAACCTAGGAACTGCTGTACTCCAAAAAATACCATTAAGAGAATCAAAAACAAGTCACAGAATGAGAGAACTTTTGCTATATGTGTATACAGACACATACACACACATGTAGGTGTATGTAGCAAAAGTTACAATACAATAAATATTATATTTGTATAATTTTAAAATGGCTTAAATCCAGAATATATAAAGATCTCCTACAAGTCAATAGGAATAACACAGATAATGCAATAGAAAAATGAGACACTTGAACAAGTACTTCACAAAAAAAGTATAGAAAAAATGGCTAATAAACATATTAAAATGTGTTCAATTTTATTAGTCTTTAAGAAATTATATATTAAAGCCACAATGAAATACCATTTTACACCCATGAGAATGTCTAAATTTAAAAAGGTTGGCAATACTAAGCATTGTTTAGTATAGCAATTGGAACTCCGTTTAGTATAGCAATTAGAACTCTCATATATGTTAAATAAAATATGGTTCAATAGAACCACACTGATAGGGTTTGGGTCTGTGTCCTCACCTAAATCTCATGTTGAATTGTAATCCTTAGGGTTGAAGGAGGGGCCTGGTGGGAGATGATTGAATCATGGGGGTCAGACTTCACCCTTGCTGTTCTTATGATAGTGAGTTCTCACTGGTTGTTTGAAAGTGTGTAGTACCTCCCCTTTCACTCTCTCTCTTCCTCCTCCTTCTATGTAGATGTGCTTGCTTCCCTTTCACTTCCGCCATGATTGTAAGTTTCCTAAGGCCTCCTCAGCCATGCGTCCTATACAGCCCGTGGAAATGTGAGTCAATTAAACCTATTTTCTTACTTTATTACCCAGTTTAAGCTATGTCTTTATACCAATGCAAGAATGGACTGACACACACACACAATGGAATACCATTCGACTTTTTAAAAAGAATGAAGCATTTACATGTGCTTGCACAGAAAAAATTCCAATTCATGTTTTTAAATGAATAGAGCAAAAGGATTAAATAGTATATTTCTTTTACGTATTAAAAAGGAAAGGATACAAGTGTGTAAATATTTACATATTAATACACTATAATTATATAAATCTTTTTGGAAATATACACAAAAACTGTTAGTAGTGGCTAGTTTTAAGGGATAGTACTGAAAATAGAAGAAGGCTGTTACCTTTTATAGTGTTAAATTTACCATGTGTATTTATTTGTAGTGATTCATGTATGTAAACCACACAGATATACACAATATACATATACACAAACACATGTACACATGCATGGAGACGTTTCTTGCTTTAATGTCTATACTTTTTTAAAAGGTTTCTATATACTTTTTAAATTTTGGCAGACACATAAAAAATAATGACTTGGGTTTTGGAATATTGATCTAATGTCCTGCTTCTGGCAATGATTAGATAATAGTCCAAACCACCTCTAAGGACAGGCTTAATTCAGGGCAATAAAATATTTCCTCCCATTTGGGAGCTTAGCCCTGTTTTAAGCAGGTGATCAAACTAACTGCAGAATGGAGAGTCAAAGCAAGAGTCTAGTTCTGTGGGAATGAGGGTTCAGTTTATAAACTCTGGTCATCTATGGTTTGTTCAAGCAATTCACACACTATTCATCTTATAAATAATAGAAGTAAACCGGAGAATACAGATCATTGCCCACCACCTAGTACTTCTCTCGTTTTGCTTTTAGTCTTTTTCCTGATTCATCCCAGTCCTTCCTAGTTCCTGATTCTGAGTTCACTTGATCTTTCTCTCTGTTTTCTCCTGACTTTTACAACTTTAATAAAGCCTTGTTTGTTAGTTTGTCCTTCTGTAAGTACTTTGGTTCATTCTACTTTTAGCTGCATTTTGTAGCTAACCATTTCTACTCATTAGGATCCATTTACATTTTATAGTATTTGTATTTGGTCATCACTAAGCCAAGCTGTACAGGCAAGGGAGTTTTGGTACTAATTATATCCAGGCAAAAGTTTGCTTTATCTTAGACCACAGCAATCCCTAGTCTGCTCACAGGAGAGCCTTGAATAAAGGAATACAGGAACCTAGCATTTGCAGCCAGTTGAACAGACACAAGGAATAGTGACTATTGATTAATTCTACCATCCATACTTGCATCCATTATATTACTTGGGGAAAAAAAGAAAGAAAATTATCTTAATTTATATATGACACGATAGTATTCCTTAATAATTGAAGAGACTCATTTTAAAAGTACTGTTATGATGAATTCAAGTGAATGTGATTTGGTGACTGGATACAAGGCAATTATACAAAGATCACCATACTGGTTTGTTGTCATTGTGCTGGTTGTTGTTTTTCCTGTAGCAGTCAGAATTTTTTTTTTCTTTGAGACGGAGTTTTGCTGTGTTTCCCAGGCTGGAGTGCAGAGGCGTGATCTCGGTTCACTGCAAGCTCCACCTCCTGGGTTCACGCCATTCTCCTGCCTCAGGCTCCCGAGTAGCTGGGACTACAGGCACCTGCCACCAAGCCCAGCTAATTTTTTTGTATTTTTTTACTAGCGACGGGATTTCACGGTGTTAGCCAGGATGGTCTCAGTCTCCTGACCTCGTGATCTGCCCGCCTTGGCCTCCCAAAGTGCTGGGATCATAGGTGTGAGCCAACGCACCTGGCCCAGAATTCTTAAATGTAAAAAAGTCAAGCTATTTTGAACAGAAATAAAGTGTGTTAAAAGATAGGAAAACTCTGGAAGGACCAGAAAATCAGGCCTGGCATTTCATCAGAGAAAGGCCCCCAAATTACTCCACAGAGCTGAAACAGTGGAGTCACCATTGCCATCCTCCCTGGGCAGAGACGTTGCAGCTTGCCTCGTTGACCCAATGGATGTAAAGCACTATCTGTCACAATGAGAAAATCTGCCTCTGCAGGCTTCACGTATCTGTCTCAAACCATGCCAGAATGCTTCAGTACGTCTTTCCATGTTATTAGCTTCTGAATCAAAGTCTAGAAAAGTGTAACTAAGTGGCAAAGCCAGAGTCAAATGCCTAAGTTCCAGCTACAAGGGAGGCTAGGAAATTTCCATGGAGGAGATAGTCTTTTCCTCTCACCATGATACACGAAATGGGAAATACCTCAAGCACAGGAAATATGTCCAATGCTTCTGGATGACCAAAGAGAATGAGAAATGTCTACTGTAGTTCACTCCTTTAACTGTCCAACACAGGATAGACCTTCTTCTATACTTAATCTTCCCAATCACACAACAATAATGGTCTCATCTGAAATAATAAAACTATTTACCCCAGAAAAATGTACTCATGTTCCTTAAAGCAAAGCCTTATTGGGTATTTTACCCAGCTCCGTATCTAGGCTCACTGTGTAATGTTCAATCCTTTTCTAGTTCTATATAGTGATATTCTGTTACAATATCCTACATAAAATCACATCAAAAAGTAGATAAAAAATATAATTAAAATAAATTATCATATGTATGACACACCAAGGAAAAAATACCTATATTTAAACTTGCAAATAATAACATGCTTCTACCTAATGTAATGCAACTAGTACAAAGGTGTACTAACTAGTACAAAGGTGTACAAACCCTCTCCCTGAAAAGGGAAGGCCCGGAGACCATAAGTTCCTGTATCCATGTTTGAGTGATACTTATTCTTCATGTTATTTAATTACAATTATATTGTGCTCTCCTGGGTAGCCAAAAGTTATAAGGTAAACTCCAACTAACACACATAATATAAACCAGTAGCAGGGGAAGAAAGGGGAAATCAATTAATATACTAAAATATATGCATATCAAGATGAGGAAGACTATGTATAGACATCATAATCCTCATTTCTTCAACTAGATATGAGGCCATATTTAGTGATTAAAATTTTCCATTACCCATCCCATAATCTTTTTGTCTTCACCAGCCTTTAGCTGACCATGGTTTTTTTTCCTAGGTGTTTCCCAGGCCGGCTTAACTCTGTCCAGCAGTATTTAGCAAGTGTCAGAGAATTCTTGCTGGAAAAGAAGCCCTCAGTGTGAGGCTGAGCAGGTAGAATGTGGGAGACCAGTGCCACCTGCTGCTGACACCTGTCCCATCCATACTCAGGCCTTCTCAAAGCCCAGCCCTTTCTGTCCTACAAATACCTGGAGGGAGCCCTAGAATAGGGTGAGGTCTGGTGACTACATGTGATGGCTCTACAGAGAAGAAAATGGGTCTGCCTGATTTGTTCCCAGAACCCAGTGCAATGCTTGACTAATAGTTAGAAGGCAAGGTGAGGTTTGGGTCAAAAGCATGGATCTGGAGCTGTACACATCTAGATACGAAGGCAATCTCTGATTCTTTGTGAGCTCGGTGATCTTGGCCAAACTTCTTAATGTCCCTGAGCCTCAGATCTTTGTAAAATAGGAATTAAAATGGCAACTCCTTTATAGAGTTGCTCTCATGATTAAGTGAGATAATGCACACAAGTGTTCAGCACGGTTCTGGGACACAGTGAATGTTCAATATATTCAGTTAATATTATTTATTTTTACTGCTATGAGCACAAAATAATGATAATAATTATTATTATTATTATTTTTTGAGACGGAGTCTCGTTCTGCCGCCCAGGCTGGAGTGCAGTGGCGCGGTCTCGGCTCACTGCAAGCTCCGCCTCCTGGGTTCACACCATTCTCCTGCCTCAGCCTCCCGAGTAGCTGGGACTACAGGCGCCTGCCACTACGCCCGGTTAAATTTTTTGTAAAATAATTATTTTTAATGAATAAATTTACCTATATTCAGGGAACCTGGAGTCCCTAGCTCAGGTTAAGTGAAGTGCCAGAGTCTGTCCCCAGCCTCTGACAATTTTGTTTTGCTCCTAAAAAGAGGTCTGGGGCTGAAGAGGGATCCTGCCCCATAGCCCTACCTGTTGTCTTGGGCCCAGGCTACCTCCTCTGGTAGGTAGCTTCTGCATGTCCTATACTTGGCAGTGTTTGGGGTCTGCCTTAGAGGTAAGCATGCCTCTAGGAACAGAGAGCTACCACTGGCTCAATTACTAATCTGACCACCATTTAGAGGCTCAGGCTATTGGGGCCCCCTTCCCACCCCCAGGTTTCCCTGCCCCAGCCCTGGCTGAGATGTAGAGTCAGACCAGATGCCACCTTCTGCCTCTGTTCTGTACGGACAGATGGCCGCCCTCTCTGTATGGGCGCTTCTTACCTCAGTATTAGCATACCTGAGGGCTAGGCAGGTAGGGAAGGAAATAGACTGATTCACTGAAAATCCGTTTGCTATGGCCAATTTGTAAATGATTGAACTACCAAATTATTGAGAATTGATTTTTGTTTTAGTTTCAGGGTCACTTTCTTACAGGTATTTAACCACAAAGCAGCCTGCCCAGACTTGAAATCCTTATCTATTTCACGGTTCAAAGGCAGAGCACTTCTTAAGTGGGCATCGTTTAACTGTGAACAGTTGGACTTTCTTGTAGATTCAGCTTCCTATCTTCTTTACTTTTAGAGACATCTGCCTTACTCTTTGCTTAGCTTCTGAATCTACTTCTACATGTGTTTCTTGCTCTGACAGCAAACTGTCTATGGCCACCCAGCCTACATACGGTTAAGGGTTGGACAGTGTTCAGGGAATTGGCCATTCAGTAATTTGATGATTCAGCAAATGGAATTTCAGCAAATTAACTCTTAGTGAGTTGGCTTTTGGCAAATTAGCCATTCAATAAATTGGTTTTCATTAAATTGACCTCGACACATAGGCAATCTAAGTTCCCAGGTAAAAGAATAGAATACTAACTGGTAGCAAAGAAAGAAAGAAAGAGTCACATATTTCTCGTACTCTAAAGGAATTAGGACTCACTAACTCTTAATCACTGTGTGTACCAGCAAGTGGCACATATTACAGCAGCCAGAGTCTGTCTGAAATGATCCAGAAGTCCAGGAAGCAAAGGAGAGGGAATGAGGCCACTTTCTGCATTGCCACCTAGAAAAAAGAGACTGTGGAAGCCTGAATCCACTCAAGAGTTGGTTGCTGGGGGAAAAAAAAAAAAACCTGATTGAGAATCAAATTCAGTGGCTTCACCCTAGACGGTGGGGTCTAATGTTTACCATGTTTGCAAGCTAATACATGCTGAGCACTTTCCACGCACAAGCACCACCCTAAGTGCTTGCATCAACCTGAAGATAAGTATTGTTATTATCATCCCCACAACACAGATGAGAAAATCAAAGAACAGAGAAGTGAAGGAACCAACTCAGTGTCACGCAGCTAATGCATAGTGGAACCAGCACTTAAATCTCACGCTCAAGCCACACTTTCCTCTGATGGTAGTCAAAGCTTGGTCTCAGCTCAGAGGGAGGGCTGAGAACCGTGGCATCAGGGCCACAGTCCAACAGTGTGGAACAAAGCCATAGCCCAGGAGTAGGAATAGAAGACCAGAAGGGAAAATGAGAGGAGAGAAGAACAGAAAATGAAAGGTACTGAGCTCCTGCTCTGTGTTAAAAATTGAGGTCACTGCTTTCTTCCCATTAGTCCTAATACTTAGGCAAGATTCCTGTTGCAGAAAGGGGAAACTGAAGCCCAGAGTCAGGGACCACAGCTGGAAAGTGGTGGAGCCAGGTTTAGCGTTCAAATAGGCTTGACTGTAAAGGCTACAGAAAGTGGGCTGAAATGTGAGGCTGCACACACTGAGAAGAGAAGACAGGTGATGGGAAGATGAAAGTATTGGGCATTGAAGGTAAGCGAGGCCAGGTTCCCTCAGAAGAGTGACTTCTTTTCCCAGAAGCAACGAGGAAAAGTCAGTTGACCCTGGAAGTATTTCCCAAGGAATAGCAGGATGTTCTAGAGAGAGCCCCAGCCATCTGGAAGATGCCAGGCACTTGCAGCCGTCTAATAAACCCCCTCCCAGCTGTCAAACACAGCCCACTGAGGCATTTAATTTGGCAGAGCAAACACTGGTTATCAGTTAGAATGCTTATCAAATGTCAATTAGCATTCTGTCATAATTGATGTCTAATTAACATACCATCGTATGTTGTTGGGAGCCAATTAAATGCCTAAACAGTCCTTTCTATTTTATTGCATCAACAAGACAGTAATTGTACATTTCTCAGTTCAGTAACTTTGGAGTTAATTTTATTGTAAGCCTTTTGGAATATAAAAACCCAGAGATAATTCTCAGGCAGATATTTCATCGATGTGCTGCTTTGATGTTGCTAAAGCTTACCTTATGTTCACTACTTTCCTGAGAAATCAAATTATTCATTTCTAGAAAGGTCAAACTCCACGAGGTGTCGGTGCCACGCTCAGGCAAACATGTACGGCAGGAATGAGCTGGACAGGCTGGGGAGGGAAGGGACCGAAGCGTGGCCTCAGCTGTCCTCCCTCTCTGCCAGCCCGAGTGTCTCTGGGAAAGGGCTTGCTAAATGCCTGGGACTTACAGTTAGCAGAATATGGACTCCAAGGTACCCAGGGTGGGGATGTGTACACGGCTGAGTCTCAGGCCCTGCATGCAGAGGACGTAATAGTTATGTACATTTCTCAGTTCGTTTGGAGAGGGATCCGGGCACTCTGCCATCTGAACCCCATGGAAGAGGAACAATAACTAAGTAGGAATTGGAAGCAGAGCTCCCCAAAAGCTTAGCAGAGAGGAAATGGTTGAGGCGCATATCCTGAAATGTAAGAGACAAGGTTTCAACCTTGGCCACAGAAAGGTGTACTACTTATTGAGTAATTGTCTTTCAGCTCCAGACGCACCCTTCTATCTCAGCTCAGTGACACTGAGGATAGGATGCTGCAAACCACATTTCTCCTTTGCCAGCTGCTCCCTGTTGGACTTTACCAGTAGGGGGCACTTCAGGGAGACTGGGGAGCTGGAGGATGAAGCAGAACTTGCTCCTTCCCACTGGCTTCTGCTCCTAGGAGCGTCACCCCGCAATGCTTCTTCACCCCAGCAAAGGCAGCTCGGTCCTGTAGCAGCAGCTGAATTCATTCTGCCGTTTTTTTCATCCCATCTACCCTCCCACCCATTGCAGAAACCCAAGCACCGGCCATCACTCCCTACTCAATCTGAGTTCCAGTTCCAGGGGGCTTTGCCCAAGCCTTGAGTTTAATAATTCCATTCTCTTCCCTTATTCCTCCAGCCCTAGGTGTGAGTACTGCTTCCTGCAGTCACCACGTCTGTGATACTTTAGAGTCTGTTTTATGTCCTTTCAGTTATAGAGTTCACAACTTTATGCCTAGTAAACAATTCTTTATATTAAATACTCTCTGCTCAAATAACTGCTGTGGTTCTGACTCCCAGGGGGACCCTGACTGATAGGGAAGGAAGGACCAGAACCAGAAGGAGGCCTTGCAGAGGACTACAGGAAACACACTTGTACCGAAAGGAGAAGAACAAACTAGGGGTGAGGGATGGAGGGCAGCGGAGGCGTGCAGGTGAGGAAGCTCACGTGCATTGGGTATTGGGGGAGAGTTATCCTTTATGGTCAGAACCCAGCTCTGCTCTGTGCTCTCTGTGAAACCTAGGGCAAGTCGCTCCGCCTCTGTCTGCCCACTTTCCTCATTTGTAGAATGGAGATGATACATACATTTGCTACCTCATAAATTTGCTTTGTATATTTGATGATGGTTTCCATGAAAGCGTCTGACCAAGTGCCTGGCAAAGAAATGCTCAGATGTTGCCTGTTGTCATGACCATCATGAGAGGCTGATGGGAAAAAGGAGGGTAGGAAAACTCACAGAAAGGGAAGTTGTTTGCTCACCTTGGACTCTCACTGGGAAGCATCATAGAGTCCCTTTAGACACAGCTCCTCTGGAGAGCGGGGAGGTGATCCCACCAGCTGTAGCTGCTGAAGTTGCCAACAGGGACTTGTTTTATAAATGAGCCAAAGATGGCCTCTGTACATTAGCCCATAGTTTGCTTATTTCTGCACTGCAGGCTGAGATCTGTTAGCTCAAAAGCCTGCTAGCACCCAACTAAAATTTTTGCACATCCAATTATTTTTAAAATAGCTCAAACAAGCAATTTTTTATCCATTTAGAGACTGCTAGCTTTGCAGACTTCCCCCCCATCTCACCCAACAGCTGTCACCTCTTGATAAGATAGGGTCTTGCAATTATAAGGCGCCAAACTGCTAAGGCCCTTCAGAGCTCTGGGCTCAGAGACCCCCCCACTTTGAGGCTGGATAATCATTTTCTACCCTTTTGAAACATCATGTTTACCATGAACTAAATTATTGCATTACTTGGGTATATTTCAGCAATTTAATATTGTCCGCTGATATATCCACTTCTATACCAGTACCATATTCTTTCAATTATTGTCCCTTTATAATAGGTTTTAATATCTGAAGCAAGGTTTAATATCTGGAAATTTTTCATATCAAGATTTTAGTGGCTGTTCTTCTATGTTCATTATTTTAGATAAATTTTTTAAATGATTAGATTAAATGTTTAAAAAGATAATATTTGTCTCTTAATATTTTAGTTGAATGAATGCTATTTCTAGATAAACTCAAAGAGAATTGCCACCTTGATAATGCCAATTGTTCTGGTCCCTTCATCCATTTCTTAGATAAATCACTATTGAGGCCAGGCACAGTGGCTCACACCTGCAATCCCAGCACTTTGGGAGGCCGAGGCAGGCATATCATCTTATGTCAGGAGTTCAAGACCAGCCTGGTCAACATGGTGAAACTCCATCTCTACTAAAAGTGCAAACATTAGCTGGGTATGGTGGCGGGCACCTGTAGTCCCAGCTATTCGGGAGACTGAGGCAGGAGAATTGCTTGAACTCAGGAGGCGGAGGTTGCAGTGAGCCGAGAGCACGCCATTACACTCCAGCCTGGGCAACAGAGCAACAGTCCATCTCCAAATAAATAAATGAATAAATCACTATTGAGGCCTCCTAAGTGCCAGGTACACTGTAGGTGCTGAGACACTGTTCAGCGTCAGCTATGATTGCTGGCCTCTCAAAGCTTTTTGTAAACTGTATTTATTCAAAGAATCATTCACAGGTAGGTAAGAGTTGAATTCTGGCCACAGGGTGGCTGCACGTGGTGCGTGGTAATGAAGGACGTGATGAGGCCTGGATTGGGCTCCACACTTCTCCCAGGCAGTGCTTGGGGGGGGGGCTGTTAGTGTGTGTTCCCTGAGAGCACCCCGGGCTGCCTCAGCCAGCAAGTGTATGTTCAAATGGAGACAGCCTGGGAGCCTGTTTAATGACTCAGAACAGGAGCAAGATTTGGAGAAACTGGAAATTAAACGTCTAAATCTGAGTCCTGAGGATTGTGGCTAACAGGCTCACCTTGGGAAGGGGATTGGGATCCTGGCATTTTGTAGAAGTGACAAGATTTCTTACTGCCTTCCAGAGATCTCAGGGCGGCCTCTTGAAGAACTGTTGGCAACAAAGTCAGCAAGGCTTAGAGACTCTTTATGGAGGGTGGAGCCCAGAAAGGGTCCACTGGACTCAGCAGCACCCTCCCCATCGGCCACCTCCCTGTCCTGTCTGGCTGTCACTACTCTCTATCTGCTGACCTAGTGCCTAGGTCCCAGGCAGATCCATCTCCTAAGCAGCCCTGTGCTCATACAGGTCACCCCCAGGGGTCAGTCAGAACAGTTTCACCGGTTCCAGAGGGCTTGTCTTCTTCATTTCTTCCTTTTCCAGTAAAAATTTATCAAGGGCCGGCTCGTGTCTGGCACTGAGAAAGATTCAGGAATGTACTGATGGATAAGACAAGGTTGTGTATAACAAACAAAGGAGTTGGCTCCAGGGCACAGACAGACCAACAACCCGTTAATTAGGAAAACAAGCAATTTGTGGAAGAGAAAACTTGAATGACCAACAAGCATATGAAAAAAGGCTTGGCCCCGTCAGTCACTGGGCAAATACAAACGAACCAAAATATGACTTCATTTTCTCATAGTCAGATTGAACTTGGAGAAAACTCAAGTAATGTTTATTCATGTTTTGTTGTTGATTTTAAGAGACGGTCTCACTATGTTGCCCAGGTTGAAATGCAGTGGTATAATCATGGCTCACTGCAGTCTCAACCTCCTGGGCTCCAGAAATCCTCCTGGCTCTAATTCCCGAGTAGCTAGGAAGGCACTTCGGAACACACCTGGCCTTGACAATGTTTTTAAAGCTGAGGATGCACAGATCCTACATAAAGCCAACAATTCCACCACTAGTGTACCTGCTGATAGATTCTTGCTTTGGCAACAGGAGATACAGGCAAGAACATTCACTGCAGAAGGTTTACAATGTTGAAAAGTCAGAAACAAATGTACTCACCAGGAGGGAAAAGGGTAAGTAACCATGGTTTATTCTTACAATCAAAAGCACTCCATTGTGGTACAAATGAACAAAACATCTTTACAAATTAACACAAATAGTTCTCAAGAGTGTGAAATCAAATAGAGATTTAACTCAACTTCAGAAACCTGGGAGTAGAGGGGAAGGGAATGGGGGTATTGGGGCTTTAGTTGTATTGTTTTAATATTTTATTTCTTCCGAGAGAGACAAAGGTAAAACAAATGTGGTAAGCTGTTATCTATTAGATCTGGGTGGTGAACACATATTTTTAATGTTTGAAAATGTTTCATAATAAAAAAAACTGAAAATAATATTTTGGCTGGGCACAGTGGCTCATGCCCGTAATCCCAGCACTTTGAGAGGCCAAGGTGGGAGGATTGCTTGAGGACAGGAGTTTGAGACCGGCCTGGGAAACATAGCAAGATCCCACCTCTACAAAAATTCTTTTTTTTTTTTTTTGAGACAGAGTCTCGCTCTGTAGCCCAGGCTAGAGTGCAGTGGCATGATTTTGGTTCACTGTAATCTCTGCCTCCTGGGTTCAAGCGATTATCTGCCTCAGACTCCTGAGTAGCTGGGACTACAGGTGCTCGCCACCATGCCCAGCTAATTTTTTTGTATTTTTTAGTGGAGACGAGGTTTCACCATGTTGGCTAGACTGGTCTTGAACTCTTGATTTCAGGTGATCTGCCTGCCTTGGCCTCCCAAAGTGCTGAGATTACAGGCATGAGCCACTGGGCCCTGCCAAAAATAATCTTTTTTAAAAAAGTAGCTGGGTGTGGCAGCACACCCCTATGGTCCTAGCTACTCAGGAGGCTGAGGCAAGAGCGTCACTTGAGCCCAAGAGGTCAAGGCTGCAGTGAGCCAGGATCACACCACTGCACTCCAGCCTGGGTGACAGACCGAGATCCTGTCTCTAAAAAAGAATAAAGAATACTTTAAAACACAGTCCTCCAGGAGCTCCCAGCCTCCTAGGGTCATGAGATAACAATGTGATAAAGAGTTTTACAGGGAGTCAGACCATAGACAAATGCCTGGAAGAACTTGGGGAAAGCATCACAGAAGGGGTAGGACAATTTGGGTCCTGAGGGATCCATAGGAGTTTTTTGGTTGGAGGAGGAAAGTCCGGGCCCCTTGGGCAGATGCTCATGTAAAGCAGAAGGATGGGAAAGCATGCTGTCTGGGGGACCGGGATGGGTTGCAGAGGCAGCTGGGGTGGGAGAGTGGAGGCCTAACCAGGAAGGCTCTGAGCCACACTAAAGACTTCCTCCTATGGGATGCTGGGAGAGGAGCGGTATGCGCAGTTTCTCTGTTCCTCGCTTCCCAGACAACAATGATTCAAGAAGGAAAAACAAACAAACAAAAAAATGTAAGCCCAAAAGAAGCTGAGTATGATTCACTGGACTCCTGGCAATGGCTTACGAAAGACCATTGCCTGCAGACCACATGACTCAGGTGGAATCCACGGCCCAGGCCTGGCCAGTCAGAGTATTGCTTCTCAACTGATGCGGTTTTAGAGATGAACACATGGCCCAATCTAAGTCACAGGTAAGGAGTGACACCTTTACTGGGTTTCCTAGAAAGGGACTCTCCCTCTCCCCCTGGAGCCTAACAGGATGTGACTGTCCTGCCAGGGGTAGGAGCCTGAGACCAGACCTGACCGAGGAGACAGGAGCTCATCGAGGAGACAGGAGCGCAAAGAAGGATCAAAAGAAACGGCATCCGTACGGCTTCTTTCAAACTTCTTCTGTGTTTCAGCCACACCTGAACTCCTCCCGCTTAAGCAAGTTTGGATCTGGTTCTCCATCATCTACTTCAGTTAATCTCATGACTTTATTCCTTGTCCAGCTTAGAGTCAGTTTCCCTATCTTCAACTTTGGGCCCCTTAAAGCATGGTCTGCCTCCTCCCAGGCTGATGACCTGAGCTTTGTATCTATCTCAAAGACCCTCCTTGGATAACCCCGGGAGGCTGGCTCATAAGCAGAGAGGGTCAAATGCCTGACGAGAGAAGGTGAGAGAGACGGTTTCAAAGACTGTGGGAGCAGAGCAAGGAGGGTTCACAGAGGGGTACAAACATCGCCTTCTCCCCAAAGCATACAAGTCATCCACCGTTTGTTCAGCCCACGTATTGAACGGGGCCTTCCACAGTGGCTGCATTGCAGCAGGCGTATTTAACATCAACTTTGTCAATCTGTGACAGACATTTCTGCATTCTCTTCTCATCGCTATTAACATAGAAATAGCTCCATAATGACACCAGGCCTTCCCGAGCACTGCTCTCTGCTTATCTCATTATAAATGAAGCTATCTTGTTATGTGGGTAAACTGGAAACAGGAACGTTTTGTATCAGATGTCACGGGGCAATTCTCCCTCGTTATTCCATCACGCCGAGAGAAATTGGAGCGGCTGCTGAAATCTGCTCCTGTTTTTGAGCTTTAGGAGCAACATTTTAGAAGAGAAGCAGCTCAGATGTCAGCTGCAGTGAGTCCTACGGGGTCTGTGAGGGGCACATTTCCTGAGAACTCCCTGGTATTGTCTTTGCACAAAGCAATGCCCCAGAAAGACACAGGGCAGTAAAGACTGGGGAGGACTAGAGAGGAGGAGGGGTCCAGGCCTGGTCAGAAACCCCACCCACCCAGTCAACCACTGGGTTCAGCTTTGCAGCAAGGGAGGAAGAGGGGCCCGCAGTAGCCAAAGCCCAGCTGTAGCGCCCCGTGACCTGTGGAGGGCTGCTAATGGGTAAAAGTAGAGGTGGAGGCTTGCCAATCTGTCTGTTCGCTCCTTTTCCAGAGTTCTAATTGGGAATCTTCATGGAATGCGACCTGTCCATCACAACTCAGCCCACTGTGCATATAATGGTTTTTCCTGGCTGGTGGCTAATTGCTTTAGAATACCTGTGCTGGGCCCCCGGGTCACCATCCACTGTGTTTTATGGCTCTTGGAAAGGAAACCACTTATCAGGTATGTAAACTCGAGGCAAATCAGGATCCTTAGAACATGCTGTTGTACCTGAGCTACAGGGAAGGAAAGCTATGATGCTTGGAAACACTGATGTAACTGGCGGTGGCGTCTTCCATGGCTTTGAATGAGACAAGACAGCGGCTCCAGCCTCACCCAACAGAGAAAAGGAAAGAAAATCAGAATCTATTTATGGGGTGTCAATTGTTCCCTAAGTGGACGCTACAAAATTTGGAGACAATTAATAACAACGTTGTTATATCAAGTTGGGCCCCTCTACCAAGTCTTTGTGGAATTCCATCCCAGGGTGACGCTGGGTAGCAGCCTGGCCCCTCACCTTGTCCTGGTGGTACAGGGCATTTGTCTGAACTCTGACTGAAGATAGTGTCCTCCCCTGCCTACACACATACACCACATACACACAGCATATACACCATACACACCATACAAGCTCTTAGGAAGACAGACAGCTCTGTGGCTTGCACAATTTTCAATATAACATTGTCTCAGTGATGTCATTTGTATCATGGAATTGAGCATAAGTCATTCAGGCCTGACCGAGAAAAGGACATTGGTCAGTCAGCTTTGCTGGACAACCTCCACAAGCTGTCAGTGGCATATGACAATAAGCACTAATTCCCATGCTTGTAAGCGTGGCCCACTGAAGACCACTGGCTGCTTGTGGAGGCTGGGCTCAGCAGGGCAGCTCTGCTTCAAGCTGTGGGACTGCAGGGCTTGGCTCCCCACTGCAGGCTGGGTTCAGGCCTGCTCTATGTGTGCTTATTATGGGGTCCAGGATGAAAGGGCCGCAGCTACCAGGAGGAAACGTTTCTCATTTAGGTTCAAACCGTGGAGTGCGGGAATGCAAAGCCAATCTCTCAAGCGCATCGCAAAGCCTCTGCTAACCCTATGACTGCTAATATTCCATTAGCCAAAGTCATCTGTCCAAACCCAAAGTCAAGGACCTGGAAGTCTGCTCTGCACAGCCTGAGGCCATGGTGAGGGTGAGTGTGGGATCCTATTCCCCCTATGCCCATCCAGATGTGCAGCCTGCCTGGGGGTGCTGAGCAGTGTTTGGGGACCATGGCCTGTGGGAAGTAGGCCAAGCCTTTCTACCTGAGCAGGGACAGCAGAGATTCCCGGCTCTGTCAGTCAATGCCCAGCTAAAGACAGGAAATTGGAGGTGAGTGACACCCAGAGGTTCGGAGAGGAAATGACACGTGGAAAGCCTGGCCCTTAAGTCCAGCCTTTGCCCTGAGGGGTGGGAGCCCATAGGCCTTACAGCTGGGTCCCCTCAGGAGAGGCCTGGAGAATGGAGGGGAGAACACTTTGTAGTCATCTGGACCTGCCTGCAGCCCCGGTCACCTGGCTGAACCTGGGCAGGGCCGGGCCAGGCCCTCCTTGGAGGCCCCTGAAGACAGGTGCCCTGCACCACGTGGACAGGACCGAGGCTGGGGAATCCTTGCTTCCCACGGCAACTTTTCCCTTTGGAAAACGGGAGAGACAGAAACGTGTTGCACGGAAGCACCTGGAACGCCGCGCGCCCACGCTTCTGGCCCTGGCTGGGGGCGCCGTCGGGGGTCCCACCCCTCATTCCGAGGAAGACCCCCAGGACCCCCGCGCCCTCCCTCTCCCCTGCGCTTGAGAAGGCCTTGGTGCCGCCAGGTCGCGGGAATCTTCATCGCCTCTGCAGCCCTGGAGGAGGGCGCCGTTTCCACCCCTCACCACAGGCTGCAGCCGCAGGCCAGGACGCTTAGCTGGCCCCGCTGGGGCGTCCTGGCAGACAACGTCGTCAAGGGGATCTCCAAGCGCAGCTAAGTTGCCCCTCAGATGCTCAGGCAGGGTCGAGGGACCCGGCCCCGGGATCCCGCGACCCTAACGGGCCGCGGAGCCAGCCTGACCCAGCTCTGGTGAGGCGGTTCCGGAGCGGGAGCCGCGCGACCTCGTGTGGCCATGCCTGGGAACGCAGGTCCTGGAAACTGGCTGCCCGGGGCTCAGGACCGGCTGCCAAGACCCCAGGGAAGGAAACATCTGGAGGCAGGAGGCGAAGGGAGGGAGGCCCTGGGAGCCCCTCGACAGGCCTCACTCACGCTCTGCATGTTGGAAGGCCCTTGACAGAACTGAATCTTTTATAATGGCCAGAGATGCATCCCCTTTGAAAGGAGGGCTGCCAGGTAGCACAGCCCTGCATCCTGTTTCCCCTGGAGACTCACTGAGCACCTAGTCACCCCACGTCTTTGCTCTTCCTTGAGAGCTCTAGCTTGAGCTGGGTGCGAGGCTCCTCCAAGGCTGCCTTGAAGATTTGGGGGCAACCTAAGAGACATAGCCCAGGGTAACAGGAAACAAGACAGTAACAGACAACTAAGTCTTATTCCACAGGAGATGGGGCGTGCCACCATGAGCCAGCCACTCTGGAAGGCTCTGAAGCTATGTCGTTTGCACGCTACAGGAGGCTTTTGAATTCGACCACCAAAATTCTGACTCCCCAAAGGGCAAACCCCACAGTAAGTATTCTGCTCAGCAAGGGGCTTTTGGATTCCTTCCCTGCTTTAAGCCCAGGAAGAGACCTCACACACTTTATTTATTTATTTATTTATTTATTTTGAGACGGAGTCTCACACTCTTGCCCAGGCTGGAGTGCAGTGGTGCCATCTCGGCTCACTGCAAGCTCTGCCCCCCGAAGTTCACGCCATTCTCCTGCCTCAGCCTCCCAAGTAGCTGGGACTACAGGTGCCTGCCACCATGCCCGGCTAATTTTTTTGTATTTTTAATAGAGATGGGGTTTCACCGTGTTAGCCAGGATGGTCTCGATCTCCTGACCTTTTGATCCGCCCACCTCGGCCTCCCAAAGTGCTGGGATTACAGGCATGAGCCACCACGTCTGGCGGAGACCTTACATACTTCTTGCTCCCCAACCCTATGCACCTTTGACGTGAGAACTCACATTTAAGGAGGAGTTACTGTGTGGGAGGCACACACACCATTCTGATCATTTGGGTGGGCACTAGTCCTACCCAATTTCATTCAAGAATTGGAGTGTGACTGATGTGGTTTGGCTGTGTCATCACCCAAATTTCATCTTGAATGAAATTTGGTGTTGTGGGAGAGACCTGGTGGGAAGTCTCTCATGGGGGCAGGTCTTTCCTGTGCTGTTCTTGTGATAGCGAGTAAGTCTCATGAGATCTGATGGCTTTAAAAACGGGAGTCTCCCTGCACAAGCTCTCTTCTCTTGTCTGCCACCATGTGAGACCTGCCTTTCACCTCCTGCCATGACTGTGAGGCCCCCAGCCATGTGGAACTGTAAGTCCATTAAATCTCTTTCTTTTGTAAATTGCCCAGTCTCAGGTATCTCTTTATCACCAGCATGAAAACGGACTCATACAGTGACCTTAGAGGTGCTAAGAGTAAACTGGAAACTTTGAAGAAGTTTATCCAGGCAGTTTGCCTTCACATTTTGGCCAGCTGCCTGGGAGCTTGATGCTGTCTTTTGGATTTAGCCCAAGATTCTCAAACTTGTGATCAATTATACTCCAAGGAATCCATAAAGGAATTTTGCTTTATTTAGTCATTACATGGAGCATGGTGCACTGGGATATGTTGACAGTCATTTGATGTGATTGTGAGTTTGTTATTGATATAATTGGTGCAGCCAGAGAAAAGCAGCTAAAACTTCTGGGAAATTGACTCATAATGTTGTAACACATAACATAGGGGAAAAAGCAGAACCACAGTAATGACTGGGGACTTGTGGTTCCCATGTGCTTGAATATGTATGTGCTTGGGATTTTGATAATTTACAAAGTTTTATGCCCTCATCTCCCTGCTTTCCAGCCTTTTTAAGATCTGAAAGGAAATTTGCAAATTGGCTTCTGAAAGCTACAACTGATACATCAGCAAATCAGAGCTGGCCTTGGCGTGTGAAATCCAAATCCTGGGACCTAGACCTGGACCCCAGTGATGCAAGGAGCACCACATACCTGGAGACCAAATAATTCTTTTCAAAAGAGACACCCACTTCAGGTGCAGGGGTGGTTTTCTACTTCTGAAAAACAAACTTCCCTTGCCCCTGCCCCTCCTTTCCCATTGTTGACAACACCCCGACCCCAATCCCTGGCCTGCTGATACAGAGAGAACATGTCCCAACTGGCAGAGCAAAGTTGTTTGGGGCCACTGAACACTTTACCCAAATTCTTCAACTCTAAGCCAACCTGCATCTAGAAGATCAAGACAAGTGTTCTCCCCACGATAACACAAAAGGTTCTTAGGGTTTTGGGGCATTGCACATGGTGACCAGAGTGGCTAGTCCACCTCTCTCCGGAGCCAGGTAGAAAGAGAAATACTCTCTCTAGAGTATTCCTTCTATCTCTAGACTAGAAAGAAATACAGTGCCAGCCACATACGCAATTTTAAATTTTTTAAAAGTCACATTTTATAATGTGAAAAGAAATAAGTAAAATTAATTTTAACAACTTCTTTTTTATTAATCCAGCATGAAATAATTTATTTCAAGATGTAATGGGTATAACAATTATTGATGAGATATTTTACCTTTTTTATATGAAATCTGCTGTGGATTTTATATTTCCAGGGCATCTCAGTTCACACCAGCTGCAATTCAAGTGCTCAGGAGCCACACGTAACCTGTGACTGCCTTATTGGACAGCGCAGGTCTAGAGTGCATCTCTGGAGCTCATGGAACAACAGAGCACCATCACTGCCACCGCCCAAAGTCCAAACCAAGGGGCCAGGCCCTCAGCGCTGCCTTCAAAACATAACTGAACCAAAACTACCATAAATGTGGGTGGTGCCTGGGCCCAAAAGACCTAGTGGATAGCACTTGCTGAAGCCTTCATGGGGCATTCTCATTCCAGGAATGACTGCTTGGGGAAAGACTGAGCCAGGGCCCCTGCATAAACAGGCATACCTGTTCCATCAGGACCCTCGGTTGGCTTTTCCAGGTAAATGAATGTCCACAGGAGGGTACCTACAACATCTTTAGTGCCATTGTTGTTGAATTAAAAATGAAGTCCAAGGCTGGTTTTGTGATGGATTAATTGACTTTTTATTGTGCAATAAGCAATGGGACACACATTTCCTTCTTAGCTTTGGCTGCCAGGAAACTCAGAGCCAAGTCGACTCTCAGTTAAAAGCTATTGCCTCAGTTATTCCTCCATTATGATATAGTTGTTGTCCTTTCACTTTTACTTTAATACTTTGAGGATTTCACAGGGTTTCCGTCTTCTGAAACTTTAAGCAACTGTACATCATTTTTAGAAATGGGCAGAAAAGGAAGTTTTCAGATTTTACCACTAGATGGGAGCATTGTACAATAGACTACAGCCTTCAGCCTCCCGCCGGCCCTCCCCACTACCACCCCGGCCTATTCCACTACTTTAATAACTCTATGATTTTGGGCCATTGACCTTTAACACTCAGAGCCTCTGTTTTATCAAGTGAAAAAGGAAATGCTATTATGAAAATGAACTGAGATGAAATATAGCTGGAGATGTAGAAGTAGCCTTGTGATTAAGTACATGGATTCTGATGCAGATGACTTGGTTTCAAATTCTATTCGCCATTTAATTGCTGTAAGTGCAGGGAAGGTATCTAAGTTCAAGCCTTAGCTTCTCCTCTGTAAAACAGTGAGGCCAGTGCCTGCTTCTTAAGAATGTTGCAAGAATTTGAGGGCAGGGGTCTAAGCGCATAAGCGCATAAAGCGCTTAGAACAATGCCTGGCCACACAGAACATCAAGGGTTAGTAGCTACCATCATTATCATCATCAACACATAAAACACCCACCACAGCACATGGTACTCATGCTTTTAGACCCCCGTGTGACACTCATGTGCCTGTTGGTCTATGAGATGTTGGAAATGAGGCCTCCACGTGGGCTCTTGTTTGTGCCAAGGTGGGAGAACTGACTCCTGGCCCTGGTGCTCTTTGGGGTCAGAAACTGCGTGGGGAGGGAGGGATGTGGTAGATGTACTGGGAAGAAAGATGTCTCGGAGCAGTTTGTGCTATGGGGAAGGCTTGCGGGAAGTGGGCTGGAGAGGTGAACAAATCTCTTTAAGAATGTCATTGTGCAGTGTATTTGGATCCCGTCCCCATTTTTGACAAAGCAAGTGAAGAGTTGACACTATTGTGAACTTTTGGCTCCCAGGCTGTGTTTTAGTTTTTCCACTGCACTCTGCGTCAACACTAAACAAGAGTGGTCCTTCGTTTATAATGGCTACATTTATAAAGCACTCAACAAACATTATTACTGTTGAGTGTGAGAGAACACTCAATAAACATCACGTATTATTATGTGACCAGGCTTCTGCATTCCACACCCAACTTGGGATATAACCCTGGGTTTTCTCCAGGGCAGTCTCCACCTGCAGGACGATAGAAACCCTCAAACTCCCTGTTGTTTCCTTTGAGACTTGCTGCATTTTCTGTTTCCAAGAACAAAAATGATTTTGTTGAATTTAAATATTACAGCAAAAGAAACTCAGATTTGGAAAGCAAAATTAAAAATATAGTATTGAACATTCTTTCTTTAAACTCCACCCCCTCAGATATTCTAATCAACCCTCTGAAGGCAGCTTAACCTTCCCTGAGGCGCCTTGGTTCCATGACAAGTGATTCCCCCTCAACTTCCATCTCTAAATCTCTTCCTGTGTTAAAAAATCAGTATTAGACATGAGGCCCTGCCTCAGTTTGGGGAGGATATGTCTAAACACCACAGGCCCTACAGTCTGGCATACTCAACTTCCCAAACCTTCTGTGCTGTATTTCTAAGATTCCCACTGCTTCACTCACTGATAAGGAATAATGTAAGACTAACTTTATTAAAACAATTTGGGGTCACCACATGGGGCCCAGACAGTCATCTTTTGCTACAAAGTGTGTTTGGAGGAATAAGGTAGGAATCAGACACAAAATCTTCAGCAAGGCTCTCAGAGACCTGGGGCCATGCCGCCTGGCCACGTGGACCTGTGATGGACATTGACAGTGAGCACAGGCTTTGCCTTCCCACCCCCGCAAAGTTGGAAGGCAGCTGTGGCTCATTGCTGCTATCCTCCTGGGCCACCAAAGGTCAAAGCACAGGTCTATGGCCATAGGGAGTCAATCTCTTGGGGGTTCCAGCTTCAGCAGCATCAGCCTCGAGAGAAAAGTGGGGCTATGCAATCAGGTAAGTACAAGGTGGGGAACAAAGGCATCCACATTGGGAATGGAAAAGTAATACTGTCTATTGCAGATGACAAACTCCTGTGTGCAGAAAATCCCATGGAACCCATAAAAGCATGATCAGAACTAAAAAAAAGATCTATTAGTCTGCTTTTATGCTGCTGATAGAGACATACCAAAGACTGGGTAATTTATAAAGGAAAAGAAGTTTAATGGACTCACAGTTTCACTTGGCTGGGGGGGCCTCACAATCATGGTGGAAGGTGAAAGGCACTTCTTATGTGGTCGCAGGCAAGAAAGAGAATGAGCAGGGGAACTCCCCTTTATAAAACCATCAGATCTCGTGAGACTTATTCACTATCACAAGAACAGCACAGGAAAGACCCACCCCCATGATTCAATTACCTCCCACTGGGTCCTTCCCATAACA
Organism: Trachypithecus francoisi; assembly: GCF_009764315.1. NCBI lineage: Eukaryota > Metazoa > Chordata > Mammalia > Primates > Cercopithecidae > Trachypithecus > Trachypithecus francoisi. Next base: position 48,774,703 of record NW_022681474.1, on the reverse strand, counting down.
TGTGGGAATTATGGGAGCTACAATTCAAACTGAGATTTGGGTGAGGAAAAAGCCTAACCATATAATTCCACCCCGGCCCCTCCCAAATCTCATGTCCTCACATTTTAAAACATATGCCTTCCCAACAGTTCCCCAAAGTCTGTTTTCATCATCATTAACTCAAAAGTCCACAGTCCAAAGTCTCATTTGAGACAAGGCAAGTCCCTTCCACCTTATAAGCCTGTAAAATCAAAAGCAAGTTAGATACTTCCTAGATACAATGGGGTTACATGCATTGGGCAAATAAACCCACTCCAAATGGGAGAAATTGGCCAAAACAAAGGCGCCACAGGCCCCATGCAAGTCCGAAACCCAATAGGGAAGTCATTAAACTTTAAAGTTCCAAAATGATCTCCTTTGACTTCATGTCTCACATCCAGGTCATGCTGACACAAGAGGTGGGCTCCCATGGCCTTGCACAGCTTCGCCCTTGAGGCTTTGCAGGATACAGCACCTCTCCTGGCTGCTTTCACAGGCTGGAATTGAGTGTCTGAGGCTTTTCCAGTTGCATGGTGCAAGTCGTTGGTGGATCTACCATTCTGGGGTCTGGAGGACGGTGGCCCTCTTCTTACAGCTGCACTAGGTGGTGCTCCAGTAGGGACTCTGTGTGAGGGCTCCACCCCACATTTCCCTTCTGCACTGCCCTCGCAGAAATTCTCCAGGAGGGCCCCACCCCTGCAGCAAACTTTTGCCTGGAGATCCAGGTGTTTCCATACATCCTCTGAAATCTAGGCAGAAGTTCACAAACCTCAATTCTTGACTTCTGTGTACCTGCAGGCTCAAGACCACGTGGAAACTGCCAAGGCTTGGGGCTTGCAGCGTTTGGAGCCACGGCCCGAGCTGTACCCTGGCACCTTTTAGCCACAGCTGGAGCAGCTGGGATGCAGGGCACCAAGTCCCTGAGTTGCACACAGCACAGGGGCCCTGGACCCAGCCCAGGAAACCATTTTTCCCTCCTATGTCTCTGGCCTGTGATGGGAGAGGTTGCCTTGAAATCTCTGACATGCCTTGCAGACATTTTCCTCAGTGTCTTGGTGATTAACACTGGACTCCTTGTTACTTATCCAAATTTCTGCTGCCGGCTTGAATTTCTCCCCAGAAAATGAGTTTTTCTTTTCTATCACGTCATCAGGCTGCAAATTTTCCAAATGTTTGTGCTCTGCTTCCTCTTGAACACTTTCCTGCTTCAAAATTTCTTCCACCATGGCTGGGTGCAGTGGCTTATGCCTGTAATCCCAGCAGTTTGGGAGGCTGAGGCAGGTGGATCACCTGAGGTTGGGAGTTCGACACCATCCTAACCAACACGGAGAAACCCCATCTCTACTAAAAATACAAAATTAGCCAGGCATGGTGATGCATGCCTGCAATCCCAGCTACTCGGGAGGCTGAGGCAGGAAAATAGCTTGAACCTGAGAGGCGGAGGTTGCAGTGAGCCGAGATTGCGCCACTGCACTCCAGCCTGGGCAACAGGAGTGAAACTCCACCTCAGAAAAAAAAAAAAAAAAAAAAAAAGAAAGAACGAAATTTCTTCCACCAGATACCCTAAATCATCTCTCTCAAATTCAAAGTTCCACAGATCTCTAGGGCAGGGGCAAAATGCTGCCAATCTCTTTGTATAGCAAGAGTGACCTTTACTTCAGTTCCCAACAAGTTCCTCATCTCCATCTGAGACCACCTCAGCCTGGACCTTATTGTCCATATCATTATAAGCATTTTGGTCAAAGCCATTCAACACATCTCTAGGAAGTTCCAAACTTTCTCACATTTTCCTGTCTTCTTCTGAGCCCTCCAAACTGTTTCAAGTTCCGCCTGTTACTCACTTCCAAAGTCACTTCCACATTTTCAGATATCTTTACAGCAGCACCCCACTCTCAGTACCAATTTACTGTATTAGTCTGTTTTCATGCTGCTGATCAAGACACACCCCAAACTGGGTAATTTATATTAATGGACTCACAGTTCCACATGCCTGGGGAAGCCTCACAATCATGGCAGAAGGTGAAAGGCACATCTTACATGGTGGCAGACAAGAGAGAGAATGATCAGGGAAACTCCCCTTTATAAAACCATAGATCACGTGAGACTTATTCATTACCACGGAAACAGCACAGGAAAGACCTGCTCCCATGATTCAATTACCTCCCATTGGGTCCCTCCCACAACACATGAGATTTATGGGAGCTAAAATTTAAGATGAGATTTGGGTGGGGACACAGCCAAACCATATCATAAGCACAGTAAGTCTCAGTATACAGGATCAATATACAAAAACCAATTGCACTTTTATGTATAAACAATGAACAATCTGAAAAAGATATTAAGGATACAATTCCTTGCACAAAACAGCAACAAAAAATAAAATACTTAGGAATTACTTTAACAAAAGAAGTATAAGATTTTTACACTGGGCTGGGCACGGTGGCTCAAGCCTGTAATCCCAGCACTTTGGGAGGCCAAGACGCGTGGATCACAAGGTCAGGAAATCGAGACCATCCTGGCTAATACGGTGAAACCCCGTCTCTACTAAAAAATACAAAAAAACTAGCCGGGCGAGGTGGCGGGCGCCTGTAGTCCCAGCTACTTGGGAGGCTGAGGCAGGAGAATGGTGTAAACCCGGGGGGCGGAGTTTGCAGTGAGCTGAGATCCGGCCATTGCATTGCACTCCAGCCTGGGCGACAGAGCGAGACTCCGTCTCAAAAAAAAAAAAAAAAAAAAAAAAGATTTTTACACTGAAAATTATAAAACATTGCTGAGGCAAATTAAGAAAAAATCTAAATAATTTTAGAGACATTTCATGTTCACGGATTGGAAAATTCAATGTTGACAAGATGACTGTTCCCAAACTGAATAGATTCCATGCAATTCCTATCAAAATTCCAGGATGCATTTTTGCAGAACTTGATAATATGATCCTAAAATTTACATGGAATTATGAAAGACCATGAATAGCCAAATAAATTTTGAAAAAGAAGAGCAAATTTGGAGGACTTTAATTTCCTAACCTCAAAACTTACTGTAAAGCTATAATACAATTATGAAGACAGTGTGATCTGGCATGAGAACAGATGTATAGATCCATAGAACAGAGCTGACCATCCAGAAAATAAATTCTTTTATTTACAGTCAGTTTACTTTCAACAAAAGTGCCAAAAGAGCTCCCTGGGTAAACAATAACCCTATTAACCAATGGTGGTTAGACAATTTTGTATCCACATGCAAGAAGACGAGCTTTAACCCCCACCTCATGCCATACACAAAAATTAACACAAAATGGATCACAGACTTACATGTAAGAGCTAAAACAATATGACTTTTAGAAGAATGACATAGGAGAAAACCCTCAAGGCCTTGGGCAAGGTGAAAATTTCTTAGATATAACACCAAAAGCAAAAAACAAAAGAAAAAAATTGACATGACTTCATCAAAATCAAAACTCTTGTGCCCTAAAAGACATAGACAAGCAACAGACTGAGAAAATATCTGCAAAACACATATCTGATAGTGACTTGTATCTAGAATATACAAAGAATGCTCATACTTGATAAGCAAGCCCATCAAAAACCATGGACAAAGATTTAAATGGATATTTCACCAAAGAAGGTATATGAATGGCTAATAAGCAAAGCACATGAAAAGATGCTCATTGTATTAGTCAATAGGAAAACACAAAGCAAAATCACAATGAGACACCATTTCACATGCAGTACAATGGCTATAATACAATATACAGTAACAAATGTCAAGAATGTGAAGAAATGGGAACACTTATACATTGCTGCTAGGGACATAAAATGGTGAAGCCACCTTGAAAAACAGTTTGGCAGTTTCTTAACAAGTTATGCATAAATTTTTCATATGATCCAGCAAATTGTACTCTTAGGTATCTACCCAAGAGAAACGAAAATATATTGAAATGGCCTTGTCTGGGGTGCCACCTGAAGTTCTTTGTCTCACAGCCGAGGAAGTCAAGGACACGTACATGCCGAGGGTGAGGTTACAGCAGAAGTTTAATAAGGGAAAGAAAGAGAGAAAGCTCTCTGCCACCGAGAGAGGTCCTGAGAAAGGGTTGCTGTTTCACAGTTGAATACAGAGGCTTTTAAAAGAAACCAATGAGGGCTACATGTCTCATTTGCATAAGGCATGAATTTCTGGTAGCTCCACCCCATCCTCCTGAGAGACAGGACTACCTGGATTTCCTAGGCCGACTAAGAATCCCTAAGCCTAGCTGGGAAGGTGACCACATCCACCTTTAAACAAGGGACTTGCAACTTACCTCACACCCCACCAATCAGGTAGTAAACATAGCTCACTGAAATGATGATTAGGCAAAAACAGAAGGTAAAGAAATAGCCAATCATCTACCGCCTGAGAGCACAGGGGGAGGGACAGTGATCAGGACATAAACCCAGGCATTCGAGCTGGCAAGAGCTACCCTCTTCGGGTTCGCTCCTTTTGTATGGGGGCTCTGTTTTCACTCTATTAAATCTTGCTACTGCATACTATTTTGGCCCATGTTTGTTACGGTTTGAGCTGAGTTTTCACTCGCCATCCATCGTTGCTATTTGTCACTGTCACAGACCTGTCGCTGACTTCCACCCCTCCAGATCTGGCAGGGTGTCTGCTGTGCTCCTGATCCATCGAGGTGCCCATTGCTGCTCCCTATCAGGCTAAAGGTTTGCCATTGTTCCTGCATGGTTAAGTGCCTGGGTTTGTCCTAATTGAACTGAACACTAGTCGCTGGGTTCCATGGTTCTCTTCCATGACCCACGGCTTTTAATAGAGCCATAACATTCACTGCATGGCTCAAGATTCCATTCCTTGGAATCCGTGAGGCCAAGAACCCCAGATCAGAGAACGAGAGGCTTGCTGCCATCTTGGAAGTGGCCTGCCACCATCTTGGGAGCTCTGGGAGCAACGACCCCCCCAGGAACATTTTGGCAACCACATAAGGACCTCCAAAGTGGTGAGTAATATTGGACCACTTTTGCTTGCTATTCTGTACTATCCTTCCTTAGAAATGGAGGAAAATACTGCGCACCCATCAGCCAGTTAAAAATGATTAGCATGGCCGTGGGACTTAAGACTCAGGCATGAGGCTGTCTGGGGTAGGGCTTTCTGACAACCCCCAACCCTTCTGAGTTGGGAGCGTTGGTCTGCCTAGAACCAGCTTCCACTTTCAATTTCCTTGGGAAAGCCGAGGGCCAACTAGAGGCAGAAAACTGTCATCCCAAACTCCCGGCATTAGCCAGTTGAGATCATGGCACAGCCAGAAGTCTCTATTCAATAGTTACCCATGCATGCACCCCTACCTTTCCCTCTGACCCATACCTCCTGGGTCCTGACCATGACTTTCTTGAAAGTGTAGCCCCAAAATTCTCCTTACTTCTGAATCTACTTCCTCTGATCCCTGCCTCCTAGGTACTAACGGTTCAGACTTTCATTTCCTCTACCAAGTTGTATTTCCAAAGGGATCTAAGCAAGCTCTACTCTGCATCCTTAGGCCCCTAGGCTATGAACCCAGATAGTCATGTCCCTGGTGTCCCTCCCAATGTAGGCACACAGCTCTTGACATGGGCAGTTATGTGGGACCCATTCCCCACCATCCTTGCCAGGGCCCCAGGTTTGTAAAGGGCTAGGAGAAAAGAGAGAGAAAGAGAGAGACACAGAGGGGAGAGAAAGAGAGAAAGACAAAGAGGGAGTCAAAGAGAGAAAGAAGTAGTAAAGAAAAAAGTGTGCCCTATTCCTTTAAAAACCAGGGTACATTCAAAACCTATAATTGATCACTGAAGGTCTTCTCCGTGACCCTACAACACTCCAACACTACCTTGTTGTTAGTGAAAACAAGGGCATAGCCTGAAAACACTGAGACCAATGACAACCCATAGCCTTCCTATCAAAAATCCTTAACCCAGTAACCCATGGATGGCCCAAATGCATTCAATCTGTAGTGGCAACTCCTTTGCTAACAGAAGAAAGTAGAAACATAACTTTTAGGGGAAACCTCATTGTGACACAACTCACCAGTTCAGAATTATCCTAAGTCAAAAAAGCAAAAAGATAACTTACTACCTCAAATCTTAAAGTATGGGGCTATTCTGTTAGAAAAAAGGTGATTTAACATTAACCACTGAAAATTCCCTTAACCCGGCAGATTTCCTAATAGGAGATTTAAATCTTAATTACTATACAAAGGTCTGACCAGACCTAGAAGGAACTTCCTTCAGTATGAGGATAGATGGTTCCTCCCAGGTGATCCAGGGGAAAAAAAAACACAATGGGTATTCAGTAATTGATAGGGAGACTCTTGTGGAAGCAGAATTAGGATAATTGCCTAATAATTGGTCTGCTCAAACGTTAGAGCTGTTTGCACTCAGTTAGGCCTTAAAGTACTTACAGAATTAAAAAAAACTCAATCTCAATCCTGACTCAAAATGTTACCTACACCCTCTCTGAAATGAATTTGCACAAGAACTGTTGCTTATGGGAATGCATCATGATGGGGCAACTGGGTTGTTATGAAATACTCAGGAACCCAACCCAGCTCTAGGACTCAACCCTGAGACCAAAGGCAATGTTGGGCATGCTGGTAAAGGACTACTAGAACGCAGCAGCTCAGACCCCTTTCTTTGTGGTCAAGAAAGGCGGGAAAAGGGGTGCAGGACTGCTACATCGGTGAGCGTAACTAATCCGATAAGCAGAGGTCCATGGGTGGTTACGCACCCTGGAAAGGAATAAGCATTAGGACCATAGAGGGTGCTGACATTCCTATTTTGTTGTTGTTGTTGTTGTTTGTTTGTTTTTTTCAGATGGGAAATATTCCCCCCAAGGCAAAAACACCCCTAAGATGTATTCTGGAGAATTCAGCCCAGTCAGAGTGTATGTACCTTTTTCCCTGTCAGGCTTGAAGCAAATTAAAATAGACCTAGGTAAATTCTCAGATAACCCTGATGGCTGTATTGATGTTTTGTAAGGGTTAGGACAATCCTTTAATCTGACATGGAGAGATGTAATGTTACTGCTAGATCAGACACTAACCCCAAATGAGAGAAGTGCCGCCATAACTGCAGCCCGAGAGTTTGGTGATCTCTGGTATCTCAGTCAGGTCAATGATAGGATGACAACAGAGGAAAGAGAACAATTCCCCACAGGCCAGCAGGCAGTTCCCAGTGTAGACCCTCATTGGGATGCAGAATCAGAACATGGAGATTGGTGCTGCAGACATTTACTAACTTGCGTGCTAAAAGGACTAAGGAAAACTAGGAAGAAGCCTATAAATTATTCCATGATGTCCTCTATAACACAGGGAAAGGAAGAAAATCCTGCAGCCTTTCTGGAGATACTAAGGGAGGCATTGAGGAAGCATACGTCTCTATTACCTGACTCTATTGAAGGCCAACTAATCTTAAAGGATAAGTTTATCACTCAGTCAGCTGCAGACATTTAAAAAAAACTTCAAAAGTCTGCCTTAGGCCTGGAGCAAAACTTAGAAACCCTATTGAACTTGGCAATCTTGGTTTTTTATAATAGAGATCAGGAAGAACAGGCGGAACTGGACAAACGAGATAAAAAAAAAAAGGCCATCACTTTAGTCATGGCCCTCAGGCAAGCAGACTTTGGAGGCTCTGGAACACAGAAAGGCTGGGAAAATCGAATGCCTAATAGGGCTTGCTTCCAGTGCGGTCTACAAGGACACTTTAAAAAAGATTGTCTGAATAGAAATAAGCCGCCCCCTCACTCATGCCCCTTATGTCACTGGAAGGCCCACTGCCCCAGGAGACAAAGTCCTCTGAGTCAGAAGCCACTAACCAGATGATCCAGCAGCAGGACTGAGGGTGCCCAGGGCAAGTGCCAGCCCATGCCATCACCCTCACAGAGCCCCAGGTATGCTTTACCATTAAGGGCCAGGAGGTTAACTGTCTCCTGGACACTGGCGTGGCCTTCTCAGTCTTACTCTCCTGTCCCGGACAACTGTCCTCCAGATCTGTCACTATCCAAGGGGTCCTAGGACAGGTAGTCACTAGATACTTCTCCCAGCCACTAAGTTGTGACTGGGGATCTTTACTCTTTTCACGTCTTTCTAATTATGCCTGAAAGCCCCACTTCTTTGTCAGGGAGAGACATCCTAGCAAAAGCAGGGGCCATTATACACTAGAATTAGGAGAAGGAAAAAGGGTAAATATATATACAGACTCTAAGTATGCTTACCTAGTCCTCCATGCCCATGCAGCAATATGGAGAGAAAGGGCATTCCTAACTACTGAGGGAACACCTATCAAACATCAGGAAGCCATTAGGAGATTATTATCGGCTGTAAGAAACCTAAAGAGGTGGCAGTCTTACACTGCCAGGGTCATCAGAAAGGAAAGGAAAGGGAAATAGAAGGGAACCGCCAAGTAGATATTGAAGTCAAAAGAGTCATAAGGTGGGACCCTCCATTAGAAATGCTTATAGAAGGACCGCTAGTATGGGGTAATCCCCTCTGTGAAACCAAGCCCCAGTACTCAGTAGAAGAAATAGAATGGGGAACCTCACCTCATGAGTGAGGACATAGTTTCCTCCCCTCAGGATGGCTAGACATGGAAGAAGGAAAAATACTTTTGCCTGCAGCTAACCAATGGAAATTACTTAAAATCCTTTACCAAAGCTTTCACTTAGGCACTGATAGCACCCATCAGATGGCCAAATCATTATTTACTGGACCAGGCCTTTTCAAAACTATCAAGTAGATAGTCAGGGCCTGTGAAGTGTGCCAAAGAAATAATCCCCTGCACTTCAGGTCATACATTTCAATCCCTGTATCTTTAACCTTCTTGTTAAGTTTGTCTCTTCCAGAATCAAAGCTGTAAAACTATAAATCGTTCTTCAAATGGAACTCCAGATGCAGTCCATAACTAAGATCTACTGTGGACCCCTGGACTGGCCTGCTAGCCCATGCTCCAATGTTAATGACATCGAAGGCACCCCTCCTAAGGAAATCTCAACTGCACAACCCCTACTATGCCCCAATTCAGCAGGAAGCAGTTAGAGTGGTCGTCAGCCAACCTCCCCAACAGCACTTGGGTTTTCTTGTTGAGAGCAGGGACTGAGAGACAGGACTAGCTGGATTTCCTAGGCCAACTAAGAATACCTAAGCCTAGCTGGGAAGGTGACCACATCCACCTTTAAACAAGGGGCTTGCAACTTAACTCACACTCAACCTATCGACATATCAGGTAGTAAAGAGAGCTCACTAAAATGCTAATTAGGCAAAAACAGAAGGTAAAGAAATAGCCAATCTTCTGTCGCCTAAGAGCACAGCAGGAGGGACAATGATTGGCATATAAACCCAGGCAATGGAGCTGGCAACAGCTACCCCCTTTGGGTCCCCTCTCTTTGTATGGGAGCTCTGTATTCACTCTTAAATCTTGCAACTGCACACTATTTTGGTCCATGTTTGTTATGGGCTCAAGCTGAGTTTTTGCTGTTTGCTGCTGTTGCAGACCCGCTGCTGACTTCCACCCCTCTGGATCTGGCAGGGTGTCCACTGTGCTCCTCATCCAGTGAGGCGCCCATTGCCATTCCTGATTGGGTTAAAGGCCTGCCATTGTTCCTCCAAGGCTAAGCGCCTGGGTTTGTCCTAATCAAACTGAACACTAGTTGCTGGGTTCCATGGTTCTCTTCCATGATCCACGGCTTCTAATAGAGCTATAACACTCACGGCATAGCCTAAGATTCCATTCCTTGGAATCTGTGAGGCCAAGAACTCTAGGTCAGAAAACAAGAGGCTTGCCGCCATCTTGAGAGCTCTGGGAGCAAGGAGTCCCCAGTAACACTCATAGTGTGCATGCGGGTCCTCAGCTTGAGTTACTCCGCATTGCTTTGTTCCCCTTACTGTGCAGGTGTGCTGAGTTCAACCATGATCTGCTGGGAATGCACATTCTCAGTGCAGGAGAAACGAAATTGGCTCTAACTCTGCAATGCAGCAGAAAAAAAAAATGGCTAGGCATGAAGAATTATGCCTGAAATTCCAGCAATTTGGGAGGCTGAGGCAGAAGGACGGTTTGAGACCACTCTTGGAAATAGAATGGTCTATTTGAGACCAATCTAGGAAACATAGTGAGACTTCTCTCTCTACAAAAAATAAAATTAGCTGGTTATGGTGGTGTGTTGCGGGAAGTCAGGGACTCTGAATGGAGGGACCGGCTGAAGCCATGGCAGAAGAACATAAATTGTGAAGATTTCATGGACATTTGTCCCTTCCCCAATCAATACTCTTGTGATTTCCTATGCCTGTCTTTAATCTCTTAATCCTGTCATCTTCATAAGCTGAGGATGAATGTCACCTCAGGACCATGTGATGATTGTGTTAACTGTACAAACTGTTTGTAGAGCATGTGTATTTAAACAATATGAAATCTGGGCGCTTTAAGAACAGGATAACAGCGATTTTCAGGGAACAAGGGAGATAACTTTAAAGTCTGACTGTCTGTGGGCCAGGCGGAACAGAGTCATGTCATGCACATCTGTGTGAAGAGACCACCAAACAGGCTTTGTGTGAGCAATAAAGCTTTTTAGTTACCTGGGTGCAGGCAAGCTGAGTCCAAAAAGAGAGTCAGTGAAGTGAGATAGGGGTGGGGCTGTTTTATAGGATTTGGGTAGATAAAGGAAAATTACAGTCAAAGGGGTTTGTTCTCTGGCAGGCAGGGGTAGGGGGTCACAAGGTGCTCGGTGGGGGGGCTTTTGAGCCAGGATGAGCCAGGAAAAGGAATTTCACAAGGTAATGTCATCAGTTAAGGCAGGAACAGGCCATTTTCACTTCCTTTGTGGTGGAATGTCATCAGTTAAGGCAGGAACCAGCCATCTGGATGTGTACATGCAAGTCACAGGGGATATGATGGCTTAGCTTTGGCTCAGAGGCCTGACATTCCTGTTTTCTTGTATTAATATGAAAAATAAAACAAAATAGTGTTGAAGTGTTGGGGCAGCAAAAAGCTTTTGGGGGTGGTATGGAGAGATAATGGGCAATGTTTCTATGTTTCTCAGGGCTGCTTCAAGTGGGATTAGGGGCAGTGTGGGAACTTAGAGTGGGAGAGATTAAGCTGAAGGAAGATTTTGTGGTAAGAGATGATATTGTGGGGTTGTTAGAAGGAGCATTTGTCATATAGAACGATTGGTGATGGCCTGGATGCGGTTTTGTACGAATTGAAAAACTAAATGGAAGACACAAGGTCTGAATAAGAGAAGGAAAAAAACAGGTATTAAAGGACTAAGAATTGGGAGGACCTAGGACATCTAATTAGAGAGAGCCTAAGGGGATTCAGAGTAATTACGTGCTTGGTTGGTGAGTTTTTAGGCTCTAAGTTTTTGGGGTGCAGTTCAAGTTGGGCTGGTGTCTGGAAAGAGCCTGGGACCTAATAAAAAGAAGTGTCCACACAGGAGTTCAAATGGGCTGTAACTTGTAGCATTCTGAGGACAGGCCTGAATTTTGAGGAGGGAAAGTGGTAAAAGTATTGTCTAGTCCTTTGTAAGTTGGTGGCTGAGCTTGGTGAGGTGTGTTTTTAAAAGACCATTTGTCTGTTCTACCTTTTCTGAAGATTGAGGATGGTAAAGGACATAAAGATTTCACTGAATAGCAAGAGCCTGAAAAAATGCTTGGGTGATTTGACTAATAAAGGCTGCTCTGCTATCAGACTGTATAGAGGTGGGAAGGCCAAACCAAGGAATTATGTCTGACAGAAGGGAAGACATGACGGCAGTGGGCTTAAACCCTGTGGGAAAGGCCTCTACCTATCCAGTGAAAGTGTCAATTAGACCAAGAGGTATTTTAGTTTCCTGACTGGAGGCATGTGAGTAGTCAATTTACCCATCCTGGGTGGGGGCAAAACCTCGAGCTTGATGTGTAGGGAAGGGAGGGGGCGTGAGAAATTCCTGAGGAGTAGTAGAATAGCAGATGGAACACTGAGAAGTGATTTCTTTGAGGACAGATTTCCACAATGGAAAGGAAATGAGAGGTTCTAAGAGACAGGCTAGCAGCTTGTAACCTACATGTAAGAGGTTATGAAATGATGACAGAATAGAATGGGCCTGTGAGGCTGGAAGGAGATATTTTCCTTGGTCTAAGAACCATTTGCTTTGTGTGGGAAGAGACTGATTGGTGGAAGTTTCAGTGGGGGAGTAGGTGGGAGTGACCGAGGTTAAGGAGGAAAACTGCCTTGAGGGATAGAAGTTGGAACTCTAGCTGCTTTTTTAGCTAGCTTAAGCATAAGCATTGTCCTAAGCAATGGGATCAGATGCCTTTTGATGACTGCTTTTTTAGCTACCTTATCAGCATAAGCATTGTCTTGAGTGATGGTAGGGGGAAGAAAATAGATTTTGGAAGTTATGAGAACTGTAGAGAGTGAGTTGAGCATAGTTTGTGATTTTTAGGGCCTCTGAAAGTATTAAGGCAGTGGCAGCTACTGCACACAGACATGAGGGCTAGGCTAAAACAGTAAGGTCATGTTGTTTGGACAGAAAGGCTACAGGATGTGGTCCTGGCTCTTATGTAAGAATTCTGACCTTACCAACTATGCCTAGGAGGAAAGGAGTTGTTGTTTTGTAGAAGGGGTTGGGGTTTGGGAGATTAGCAGGGAGAGCACATGTGTTTTTATGAAAATTATGCCAAGATAAGTAACAGATGAGGAAGAAATTTGGGCTTGCCTGAAGTAACGGGGGCTGTCTGTGAAGCTTTGCAACAGCACAGCCTAGGTAATTTGTCGAGCCTGATGGCTGTCAGGGTCAGTCCAAGTGAAAGTGAAGAGAGGATGGGATGAAGGATGCAAAGGAATAGTAAAGAAAGCATGCTTGAGATCTAGAACATAAGAATGGGCTGTGGAGGGAGGTATTGAGGATAGGAGAGTATATGGGTTTGGCACCACACGGTGGATAGGCAAAACAATTTGGTTGATAAGGTGCAGATCCTGAACTAACTTGCAAGCCTTGTCTGGTTTTAGGACAGGTAAAATGGGGGAATTGTAAGAGGAGTTTACAGGCTTTAAAAGGCCATGCTCTAACAGGTGAGTGATAACAGGCTTTAATCCTTTTAAAGAGTGCTGTGGGATAGGATATTGGCATTGATCAGAGTAAGGGTGATTAAATTTTAAAGAGATGGTAAGGAGTGCATGATTGGTCACCAAGGAGAGAGTAGAGGTATCCTATACTTGTGAGTTAAGGTGGGGAGATACAAGGGGAGGATGCAAAGGAGACTTTGAACTAGGGGAAAAGGTGGCAATGAGGTGTGAGTATAGCCTAGGAATAGTCAGGGAAGCAGATAATTTAGTTAAAATGTCTTGGCGGAAAAAGGGAACTGGGCAGGTGGGGATAACTAAAAAGGAGTGCATTAAAGAATGTTGTCAAATTTGGCACAACAGTTGGGGAGTTTTAAGAAGTTTAGAAACATGGCCATCAATACCCACAACAGTTATGGAGGCAAGGGAAACAAGGCTTTGAAAACAAGGTAATGTGGAGTGGGTAGCCTCTGTATTGATTAAGAAGGGGACAGACTTACCTTCCACTGTGAGAGTTACCTAGAGTGTCTGTGATGGCCCTGTAGGCTTCCGAGGCGATCAGACAGTGTGTCTTCAGCTGCTAAGCTGAGAAGATCTGGGAAGGAGTCAGTCAGAGAGCCCTGGGCTAGAGTTCCAGGGGCTCTGGAAGTGGGTGCCAAGTGAGTTGAACAGTCTGATTTTCAGTGGGGTCTCGCACAGATGGGACACAGCTTAGGAGGAATCCTGGGCTGCGGACATTCCTTGGCCTAGTGGCCAGATTTCTAGCACTTGTAGCAAGCTCCTGTGGGAGGAGGTTCTGGAGGAACCTCTGTCAGCTGCAGTTCAGGCGTCTGGAATTCTTGTGTGCTGGAGATGTGGCTGGGGTTTCTCTCACAGTGGAGGCAAGGAATTGCAACTCAGAAATACATTGCTACTTGGCTGCCTCTACTTTATTATTGTATACCTTGAAGGTGAGGTTAATTAAGTCCTGTTGTGTGGTTTGAGGGCCGGAATTTAATTTTTGGAGTTTTATTTAATGTCGGCAGTGGATTGGGTAATGAAATGCATATTGAGAATAAGATGGCCTTTTGACATTTTAGGGTCTAGGGCTGGAAAGTGTTTCAGGGTTGCTGCCAAATGAGCCATGAACTGGGCTGGGTTTTTCATATTTGATGAAAAAGAACGTAACTGCTAACCGATTTGGGAGAGGCCAGATAAAGAAAAAGGAGCATTAACTTTGACTATGTCTTTAGCTCCAGTCAAGACTCAGCAATGCTTGGGATTGGGACTGAGAGGACAGGTGGGAGGGAAAGAAGGACTTGGGATGAGTTGCATTGGAAACAAAGACTATGGAGGGAACTATGTGTAAAAGAATGCCTGGACGTCAGGCATCTCAGACCGTTTGCCCATTTTACGACAAGAATTATTTAGATATTGTTGGATGGAAAAATTGAAAGTGCTATTTTCTGGCTATTTGGAACCACTGTCGAGTTTGTACTGGGGTCAAGTAGCATTGTAGAAGAAAAAAAGGCATTCAGGTTTTAGGTCAAGTGTGATTTGAAGAGGTTTTAAGTTCTTGAGAACACAGGCTAAGGGAGAAGGAGGAGGAATGGAGGGTGGAAGGTTGCCTATAGTGAAGGAGGCAAGTCCAGAGAAAAGAGAGAGTAGAGACATGGAAAGAAGGGGTTGGGGGTTCTGGCGTTTCAGAAAATCAGGAAAGGGGTCCGGATGCAGAGATAAGGTGTTGTGGGGTTCTTGCCCTCCAGAAAAGTGGGAAAGGGGTCGGGACGTAGAGATAAGGGGTCAGGGGGTTCTTGCCCTCCAGAGAAGTGGGAAAGGGGTTGGGACATGGAGATAAGGGGTTGGGGAGTGGAGATAATGGGTTGGGGCATGGAGATAAGGGGTCAGGGCATGGAGATAAGCGGTCAGGGGGTTCTTGCACCCCAGAAAAGCAGAGAAGGGGTCGGCGGGTTCTTGCCCCCCAGAAAAGCAGAGAAGGGGTAGAGACAGGGAGAGAAGGGGTCGGGGGTTCTTCCCCCACCCCCAGAAAAGCAGTACTTGCCACTAAGGGTGAAGGACCAAGGCAGGCATCCCTGCATGGTCAGACACCTCTGAAACGTGGGTGAAAATCAGGCAGGTGTCCCCGCGTGATTAAACACCAAGGGAACACTGTCTTCCTGAGTCCATGACCTGTGCCAGAGTCTTGCGTTCACAGATAAAACGCATCTCCTTTGTCTCTACCAGAAAAGGAACTGAAATTAAGAGAAGGGAAAGATTGAAGTGTGGTGCCAAGATTGAAAGGAGAATGGGGTTGAGGGATAGTGAGAGAAGGTGGAGAAGAGAGTAAAAAGAGGCTGCTTACTGGATTTAAAATTGGTGGAGATGTTCCTTGGGCTGGTCGGTCTGAGGACCAGAGGTCATAGGTAGATCTTTCTCATGTAGCAAAGAGCAGGAGGACAAGGGATTGATCTCCCAAGGGAGGTCCCCCGGCCCGAGTCATGGCGCTAAAATGTCATGCGCATCTGTGTGAAGAGACCACCAAACAGGCTTTGTGTGAGCAATAAAGTTTTTTAATCACCTGGGTGCAGGCAGGCTGAGTCCAAAAAGAGTCCGCAAAGGGAGATGGGGTGGGGCCATTTTGTAGGATTTGTGTAGGTAAAGGAAAATTACAGTAAAAGGGGGTTGTTCTCTGCTGGGCAGGGGAAGGGGGTCACAAGGTGCTCTGTGTGGGAGCTTTTGAGCCAGGAAAAGGAATTTCACAAGGAAATGTCATCAGTTAAGGCAGGAACAGGCCATTTTCACTTCTTTTGTGGTGGAATGTCATCAGTTAAGGCAGGAAAACCAGCCATCTGGATGTGTACATGCAGATCACAGGGGATGTGATGACTTAGCTTTGGCTCAGAGGCCTGACAAGCCATATTTCTCTTTTTTTTTTTTTTTTTTTTTTGAGACGGAGTCTTGCTCTGTCGCCCAGGCTGGAGTGCAGTGGCGTGATCTCCACTCATTGCAAGCTCCGCCTCCCAGGTTCACACCATTCTCCTGCCTCAGCCTCCCATGTAGCTGGGACTACAGGCGCCCGCCACCGCACCTGGCTAATTTTTGTATTTTTAATAGAGACGGGGTTTCACCGTGTTAGTCAGGATGGTCTCGATCTCCTGACCTCGTGATCCACCCGTCTTGGCCTCCCAAAGTGCTAGGATTACAGGCATGAGCCACCGCGCCCAGCCATATTTCTCTTATTACCAAAAATGGGTAAGATAAATATCGTTGAATTCTTTCCCCAATAAGGAATATTAATAATTAACAGCCCTGGGAAAAGAATGCATTCACAGAGGAGGCCTCTGAATGGCCTCTCTGGGAGTGTCTGACTTTATGCAGATGTAGCTAGTCTCCTGCACTGCCCCCAGGCTTGCTAGGATTAGGAAATTCCAGTCTGGCAAATTATGGTCAGACTGGTTCTCTGCTCTTGAACCTTGTTTATCAATGACAATGCATGCACAGCTCGACATGGAAGTTCATTCGTGATTCTAGTTTCGCCCTGACCTTGTGATCTTTTGTTGCCCTTAAAGCATGTGATCTCTGTGACCCACACAATATTCATGCACTCCCTCCCCTTTGAAAATTGCTAATAACAACTTGCTGGTTTCATGGCTCAGGGAGCATCGTGGAACCTGCCGACATGTGATGTCTCCCCTGGACACCCAGCTTTAAAATTTCTCTCTTTTGTACTTTTTCCCTTTATTTCTCAGACCAGCCGACACTTACGGAAATAGAAAAGAACTCACATGAATATCGGAGGTGGAGTTCCCCCCGATAGTGGTGCACCTGTAAGTCCCAGCAATTGGAAGGCTGAGGAGGGAAGATGAGGAACATTTGTGCCCAAGAGACTGAGGCTGCACTAAGCAATGATTGTGCCACTGCACTCCAGCCTGGATGACAGAGTGAGACCCTGCCTGGAAAAAAATAAATTACCATGGGCAGATAAAGTGCTTAGTGAGCCCACACTAATTTGCCACAGAAGGGAGGAAGCAAATTTGAAGCTGAAATCTAGTTCTTCATTTCTCGAAATCATTCATGCCCGCTCTCTCCCTGCATGAAATGCCGATAACCTGGTTTCAGTTTTAAGCTTAAATTTATGGCAAACAGTGCAGGTATCTCAGTTCAATGCCTTGGAACCTCCTCTAAAGATGATTCTACTAGCACTCATTTTAGAAGTGAATGCAAAATGATTTTTACATAAACAGCCAAGTAATCCCACAGTACCTGCATACCTATTATAACTCAAAAACTACCCTGCACACCTGAGCATGATGTTTAAATACCAAGCCACTGGTATGTCTGGTACACCTGCACAAAGGAGACATAAACCCACAGCTTCTAGCACAAACATCTGCCAACTTAGCTTTCCTGTCACCTGCAACTGATGGGGGTGAGATTGAGTAATGTGTGAAAATATCATTCCTACAAATTTAGAGTCACTAAAAATAAAAAATATAACAAACACACTCTTGTTGACAGTAGGCCTTATCAATGTTGTCACTAAGGCACAAAGGAGTTTCATCAATGGACCTTGCTTTTTTGAAACCAGAAAAGTTAATGGCGGTTTATTACAGAATGACAGAGCAAGGGTTTCTCAAAATCATCCTCATATGCTCTTAAAGAGCATATTTATCCTCTAGGAAAATGAGGCAATACTTTCTGGGGATTATAATTAAAACACACTAAAATGCACAAATCTCACACATTTAGTTTTTAGTGTGTTTTTTTTTGTTTTGTTTTTTGTTTTTTTTTTTGAGACGGAGTCTCGCTCTGTCGCCCAGGCTGGAGTGCAGTGGCGCGATCTCCGCTCACTGCAAGCTCCGCCTCCCGGGTTCCCGCCATTCTCCCGCCTCAGCCTCCGAGTAGCTGGGACTACAGGCGCCCACCACCTCGCCCGGCTAGTTTTTTGTATTTTTAGTAGAGACGGGGTTTCACCGTGTTAGCCAGGAGGGTCTCGATCTCCTGACCTCGCGATCCACCCGCCTCGGCCTCCCAAAGTGCTGGGATTACAGGCTTGAGCCACCGCGCCCGGCCTTAGTTTTTAGTGTTTTAGCAACTGTCTACACCTGTGTAACTACCACCCAAAACAAGATATAGGACATTTTTATTATTTCAGAAAGTCCTTCTGTGCCCTTTCCAGTTGATCTCCACACTCAGTAGGCAACTACTACCCTGACTGCTGTCACCATAGCTAAGTTTTGACTGTTCTCAAACTCCACATAAATGGAATGACAAAGCATGAGTTATGTTAAATCTGTCTTCAACATAATGTATTTGAGATGAATTCAAGTTGTTACACGTACCCGTAACACATTCATTTTATTTTTGGAATAGTATTCCATTGTACGAATATATCACAATTTCTTTATCCAATCTCTTGTCTGTGGATGTTTGGATTATTTCCAGTTTAGAGCTACTATTACGAATGAGGCTGCTATGGACAAGCTTCTAGAAGTCTTTTTTGTGGACATATGTTTCCAATTTTTTTTTTACATAAGCAACTGGAAGTGGGATTGCTCTGTTATTTGGGAAGATTATGTTTAGCTTTATAAGAAACAGCCAAAGAGTTCTCCAAAGTGGCTGCCAGGACAAAGTAAATGCACATGCATTCTGATTTCTCCAGGTCCTTGCCAGCATTTGGTATGGCATCTTTCTGATATGAGCCATTCTAGAGGCTCATGGGGAAATGGGGTTGTGCATGAGATGGGACTACTCTGATGAACTTTCCCAGCACCTGTGAGCTACTTAAAACTGAACCTACACGACAGGGGTTGCTCTCCACTGACTCGCAGGACAGCCCGAGGTTACAAGCTTCAGAAAAAAGGCTGATCTGGAGGCAGTGAGTGATCTCAACTGATTGTTCACAGCCAATTACAGATTCAACTCCTCCTTCTATTCTTTCCCTACATTTCAATACTGCACTTGACTGGTCTTTAAACATATTTTTGTTTTGTTTTGTTTTTTGTTTTTTGTTTTACTTAAAAAAAAAAAAAAAAAAGGAAGCTCCAGAAAGGAAACTTTGAAGCAAAATAAGTACTC